>NC_045792.1:108072307-108695920 GCF_009873245.2 Balaenoptera musculus
CGTCAGCTGTGCCCTACGCGGGCCACCAAGCGCGTGGCTCCTGTCAACACTGACATCTGCCCCGAGGGCCCCAGGCTCCAGGGGCTTCACAGCCCTCCGCTCTGGGAGCTGGAAAGCCCTGCCCTTGGGTCAGCTGGGCATGGCCTGGCAAGGCCCCGCCCAGGCTCAGGGCCAGCGTAGGGGGAATTTCAGAGCAGCCTCTCCCGACGCCCACATGCCCTGCAGACACCAGGGAGCAATTACCGCCCCCTCTGTGGTTTCCGGTTCCCAGGCTGGTGCTGGGAACCGGCTCCTGGCTCCTTCCAAGCTGAGGGATGGTGCCTCTGGCACATGGGGCCCTGGTGGCCTGGATCTGCTCCTCCCTCCTCCCTCTCAGGCCCTGCCCGCATCTCTCCAGGCCTTGTTCCCCTCCTCTCTCCTCCTGGCCTCTCACACCTGCCAGCCCACAGCCTCCAGGAAGCCCTCCAGGACCAGTCTAGCCTCCCAGGACCACAGAGCCGCAGGTCTGGCAGGCCTTGGGGGTCCCCAAGGCAGTCCTGAGAAGAGGCCTTGTCCAGCAGCCTCCCCATTTTCATCAGGGCCTCTAGACCTCAGTCTGACCTTCCCGAACAGGCAGGTAGATGGACGGAGGGTCAGCCAGGGCCCTGAGCTTTCTAGCCCTGCTGCCAGGGAGGGCGGTCTTTGACCGCAACGGGCCCACAGGAGCCCTTGACCTTGACCTGCACCATGCCTGGGGCAGCACGGGGGCAGAAGCCTGGGCAGCATCGGGCCCCGGGACCCCCAGTCTGGATGGGAGACTCCTTGCCCTCAAGAAAGAAGGCCAGGTGCAGAGTAGGGGGACTGCGGGTCCACGTCTGGGGGCGCCTGAGTCCCACTGGGTGGCCCGGGGGCAGCAATCACTCACTCACTCGTTCACTCAGGAGGCACCTGCACATCCCATGCGCAGGGAGGGAACAGGAGGTGCTCCCTGTGCTAGCCACCCGCTCTGGCCTCTAGCCATTCTCTGCCCATGCTTCAGAGCCAAGCCAGCCGCCACCTCCAGGAAGCCCTCCTCCCCTCCCCCAGGCCTGGCCCTGGGCTGATCAGCAGGGCCTGGTGCAGGGTTGGCTGGGCCTGGCTGGGCTGGGTGGTGGGCAGGATTCTCTCCTGAGCCCTCTTGCAGCCCACCATCCCCACCCTGCCCACTCAGAACCCCAGCCGCCCACCCTACTCAATGCGCACTGAGTCCAGGCAGGTCCTACATCTGGGCAGCTGCTTTGCCCGAAACTGCTCAGCAAGCTTCCCAGAGAGGAGGGCCGGGGTCTCCCCAGGGCCTGCCCCTCACCCGGCCCGGGATGCCGCACTCACCCGTGTCTGAGGCCGAGACGGCCTTGGTCAGCATGCTGTCGGTGACCACGTTGAGGGCACACAGGCTGAAGACCAGGCCGGGCATGAGGAGGCAGAAGTGGAAGACATTGGCCATCAGCGCCTGCCGAGGGGCAGAGCAGGGGCCACGGTCACGGGGGCCACGTGGGGCCTCGCGGGACCAGGGTGGGACTGCCCATCCCTGAGGTCCCACTGAGGTGGCCCTGGGTCGGGGTAGAGGGGACCAGGGGGCCCAGGGGCTCAAGTGCAAACTGGGCACCGGCAGAAGGTCACGGGAGCGGGCCTGGGACCCTGCTCTTTGCGGGGCAGCCAGAGGCGGGAGCTCTCACCATGGCCAGTCCCACCACGCTGAAGACCAGCACGCTGGCCCGGAGCAGGGCTCCCTCAGAGAAGTGGCCGCTCAGCCACGCGATGACCAGGCCCTGGAAGACCTAGGTGAGGGCGAGAGGGTGGCGGTGGGCAGGGCCAGGCCTGGGGAGGGGGTCTGGGCTGCGGCCAGCTGCGGGACCTCCCCCACCTGCAGCCCCTGGGGCCACTGCCACCAGCCACGGCAGGCGCCAGGCGCAGGGCACAGGAGTGGGCCTGTGGTACCCACGATGGCCTCAACGTCCCAGGGGAGACGGGGCCAGCAGCCTGGGCGCTCTCGCACACGCACCCACGCACGTGCATGCACACACAGACACACACACGCGCACAGATGCACGCGCACACATGCGCGCACACGCATACACACACGTACACGCACCTGCGCGCACACACACGTGCACAGCCAGCCACTCAGAGGTCCGAGTTCCGCATTCAAAACTAATCTCTGCAGTTTCAGGCGTGATAAACATTTTAATCAAAGGGCCGGTTAACTCCTGACGGGGGTGGGGGAGGCCATGGCTTAACGGTGCAAAAAGCTTCTTTGATAGGAAAATGCTCACAGTGTGGCCCCGACTCCAGCCCTGGGGACCCTTGGGGCCCTGGGAAGCCCCCTACCGTGTCACCTGGCCCCCATGTGCCCCATCCTGGCCAATCACTCGTCCTCAGCCCCCTCTTTGGCTGTCTCGTCTGGGAGGTGGGACCTGCCCCATTCACAGATGGAGAGACCAGGGCACAGAGGAGGGGGGGCTGGATTGGGACCCGAGCTCAGAGCCCTGGTGCCCACGTGGGGTGGCCCTCCCAGCTGGCCCTATGGAGGCCTGTCCTCAGCAGGCGGGCACACCAGCTACTGCCAACTGGGGCCAGGGACTGGGCCAGGAGCCCTGTGTCCTCCACATCTCAGGAGGCCACCGCTCCAGTCACAACTGGGTAAACTGAGGCCCAGAGGGTGGACGTCACTTGCCCGAGGTCCCAGAGCTGGCCAGGAGTGGGGCTGGGGTGGAGACCAGTGCGGTGGACTTGTCCTGAACCTGGGCAGGTAAGCAGGGGGCAACCAGTCTCCCCAGATAACCCCCACTGTTGCTCAGCCCTCCACTCCCAGCTCTGTCCTCCTGGCCGCACCCCCCTCACCCGGCCCCAGGGTCAGCCAGCCAGGAGCCAGGTTAAGGTTAAGGCTCCCCTTCCTGCCCTCGTCGGGGTGGGAGGAAGGGCCCAGAGCAGGGACACCCTTGACGCTGGGGATGTCACTCAGAGAGCAAACCCAGCCCTAGGCCATCCCCCGGCCAGGGTGAGGCTCCCTATCTGGTCCCCTGCCACCTCCACCGGGCAGACAGGAAGTGCCCGGGCGCAGTGGGTTTGCAGCAGCACCCCCTGCGGCTGGGGGTCAGGCCGGGGGCTGGGCCCTGTGACGGGGCGGGCGCAGCCCTGCGGAACAGGACGGACCACTCTCCGAGCTGCCTGCCTGGCAAAACGAAACTGTCTCAAACCAGAACCAAAGATGTCCTTCTTTAAAAAAAAAAATCCTACTTTCACACTTGCTTATCTTTGTTTTGTTTGTTTAAAGGGAAGATCTACTTGGCAAGTGCCTTTTAGTGCCCTACACCTGAGAGGAAACCACCAAACCAGGAGAGAGATTTAAATCTGCCTCAGCTTTTCATACAGACCCGGAGACCAGGACTCTAATGTACTGGGGTCATCTTTCCATTTTCCCATTAACTTAAACAAAGCCTAAACTTTCGTGCCTTGCGGGTTATTACATGAAACTAGAGCTACCAAACGCACCAGAAATTTCACTTTCTCTCAACCCTCCCATCTGGAGACCCTGTCTGCTCACCTGTCCCGCTCCCCCCACCCCCGCCCCGCCCTGGCCCGAGCCACCTCCACCTCCCCGGAGGTCACATCAGCCAGAAGCACCCAGTTCCCCAGCAGGGGGCTAGTAAGACCACATCCAGCCTCCAAACGGTCCCACCCACTCCGAGTAAATCTGAGTAAATCTGGGTCCTTCTTGGCCTTGCAGACCACCCCCCACGCATGTCTTCAGAGGGCAGCCCTCTCCCCTCAGGCCGGCCCAGCCACCCCAAGGCCTTTGCACCTGCGGCCCCTCCCTGTCTGAAGTTCTCTCCCTCCAAGCCTCTCCGTGGGCCAGTGGAGAGCCCCTACCAGCCCTAACCCTAACCCTAACCCTAATCCTAACCCCATCTGAAGCAGCATTTCTGCCCCTCCAGGGGCCCTGATTCTCCTTTGAGGTTTTGTCGCCCCTGACACACCAGATGCGCCGGTGGTTGGGGGCTTGCCTCCGTCTCCCCCCGCCACCCCATACGACGGAAGCTCCCCATCACTGCAGCGGCGCTGTGTCTGGGGCACAGATGAAGGCCGAGTAGGGGGCCCTCGCAGGGGGGTCCTAGAGGGACAGAGGGCTGCCAGCCCCCCGGGGGGAGGGTGACCACCATCCCCTCGTGTTAGGACCATCCGGGCTGCCACCCCCTGAGACCCCAACCCCAGTGATCTCTGTACACAGGGGGCTGGAAGGGGATGCTGGTGGGGGGGATCGCCCTTGGGGTCAGGCGGCAACCGCACCTCAGGTGGGGCAGGAAATGGTCTGCAAGGGAAGCAGCAGGTGCAAGAGCAGCTGTGGGGGACCAGGTGGGAGGCATGGTTCACCCAGCGGCGGGGCCGCCTCCCCGGACCCTCGGTGACCAGCTCTACCCTGGCCGGGGGGGAGGGAGGCACCCGACGAAGGCGGCTTGGGCCTCCCCTGCAGACGCATCTCAGGACCTCAGCTGCCTCCACCTTCCCTCCGCTGGACTTAGGGCCTGGGGCCTGGCACCCCACACCGCTCTGTGGGCTCCCTGCCCTCCCCAGGCTCCTCCACCCGGTCGGCCTGTGTTGGGGTCCCCAGCGCCCCCCCCAGGCACTTTCCCGAGTCCCACCGCTGCTCTCCAGCCCTGTCCGCCACCATCCTCACAGGTGCTGGAGCCCAGGCCCGTCTCGGGCAGGCCCACCCTCACCCCCGACCAGGCCAGAGGCTACCAGGGTCTGTCCCTGAGGGTCTCGAGGGGTCTGCCGGCTTCAGCCAGGCTACGGGCTTGGTCTCCTGGTCCCGGGGAGCCCAGGACAAGCTCAGGCTGGTGCTCTGGTCCCAGGCAGGCAGGAGCAGCCGTTTAGTTTATTTTAAAAATTATTTTTTATTTTTAAGAATTGTTATTTATTTATTTCTGGTCGCAATGCACGGCTTGCGGGATCTTAGTTCCCTGACCAGGGATCGAACCTGTGCCCCCTGCAGTGGAAGCGCGGAGTCCTAACCACTGGACCGCCAGGGAAGTCCCGGGAGCGGCCGTTTAGAAGAAAGCTCCAGTGGCCCCCAATTTAGAGTATTATTATTGTTGTTGTTGTTTTCTGTTTATCTCTTTTCCGCCACCAGGCTGGCACTTCCCAGCCCACCCAGCTAGGCCCTCTTGGCCCACGGTGGGGTGGGGTGGGGGGCCAGCCCCTCCCAGGAGTGGCTATTTTAGAACCAGAGTCTAGACCAGTCCTGGGCCCAGAGGCACGGGCAGCAGATGGCCTGGAGGTGCTGGGAATGCCACTCGCTTCCGGAGAGCGTGAGCTCTCTCCCCCGCCCAGGCAGATCCCAGAATAGCCCCTCCTGCGCTCCGGCTGTCAGGCAGATGTCCCGGGTGACGGCTGCACGTCGCCACCTGTCCCCGCCACGGTCACACGACCGGTGGGCAGGCGGGCGGGACGCAGAGCCCGGCCATTCTCCTTGTAACGCGCCCCACCACTGGGGTCTGCCCCCCTTCCTGACCTGTCCACCGCCGGCGCCCAGACGGACACTCGGCGGACCATGGGCCTCCGCCGTGTTTCCCAATGGGAGGCCAAGGGCTCGCCAGCCTCCACTGCGGATGAGTCTCCCCTCTCCCCTCTCAGACGGGACCTCCGGGCAGATGGGTGGGCAGACAGACCCAGGCGTGGGAGCCGCGAGCAGGGAGAGGAGGACAAGCCAGAAGCTAAGGTGTGGATGGAACACCCAAAAGGCGGGCGTGCAGGACGGCACCTGTGCTGCGGAGAAACCGAGTGCCGGTGGTCTGTGAGGTCCTGGGACCCCAACACAGGCCGACTGCCCAGAGGACCCTGGGAGGGCAGGGAGCCCACAGAGCGTGGGGTGCCGAACCCCCGCCCACCCTGTGTGCCCGGCACCCACTCACCATCTGCAGGACCCCGAAGAAGGACATGAGGTAGCTGGCCTGGGCGGCCTCCAGCTGAAAGAAGTCCATGGAGATGAGGGAGAACATGACCATGAAGAGCCCTGGGTGAGGTGGGGGGTCAGGGGTGAGGGGTCAGGGCTGCGCAGCTGTGCCCACACCTGCTCCCCCCGGCAGGTGACCATCACGCTGCCAGGGGCTTGGCCGCGGTGACCGGCTCAGGGAAGGCCAACGTGAACCTTCTCCGAGGTCGTCCCTGGCAGGTCTGCCCCATGCGGCTGCTGTGGGCCGTGACCAGGAAGGTGCCAGAAGCTGCCCCATGCACACGGTGGCCAGAGCCCAAGGCCGTCTGGGGTGGAGGCTGGGAGATGGGGGACCCCGGGCTGATGATGTAGGAGGATTTGGCCCCAGAACTGACGTCGGTGACCTGGGTTCCCGTCACTGTGCCCCACTGAGCCATCCTGAGTCACAGATGGAGCCGGGAGGGGGGCTTGCCCAGTTTGCCAGGACAGAGAACTTCCTGGGCCGAGGGGTTAACCCTTTAGCGCCAGTGTGGGAGCACCTGGGCTCCTGTCAACCGTGCCTCGCTGACTTGTCCTCTGCACTGCTCCCCTGGTTGGAGGACCCCAGATGGGGGCTCTGAGCGGTCGCTACTGGGCACGACTGTGGTCAGGGATGCCCCCAGTGCCACCGAGAATGTGTGTGTCCACCTGCAGGCGTACCGTCCTTCCCACCTCCCGGACTGTCCTGAGAGGCCCTGGAAGCCACAGGCCCGGGCAGCAAGACCTTCTGTAGAGCAGGGGTAACTGGGGCCCGAGCAGGGCCCTGGGGGGCACGAGGGAAGGACGGAGACCCTCACTTCTTCCTCCTCTGGCCTGTGCAGTCACATCTGCATGAACCAGTGGGCTGTCACCCTCTCTGGGACAGATGTGACTGGATAGGGCCCAGGGGAGTCTCGGAGCGTGGGACACAGGGCAGAGCGAAGGGGTGACGCGCGGGCTGCAGACCTCCGTCTCCGCGGCCCCGAATTCTCAGCCGCTCCGGGCTCTGGACGCTGGCCGGGCAGCCCGGGACTCACCTGAGGGGAAGCCGCAGATGACCTTGACCAGAAACACCGGCAGGACGCCCGGCTGCAGCAGCAGGCAGGTGATGGCCTTCAGGTCAAACAGGCTGGCCTTGGGTTTCCCTGAGGCACCCGGAGAGGCCACCATAGCACCGGACAGCCCGCGCCCCAGGGCCCACTGGGTGTGGAGGAAGCGCTCCTGCTGCGGGCGTCCCACACCCACCGGGGACGTGAGCTCCTCCTCAGAGTGCCTCCCCCCCGCCCCGCCGTGAGCCCCGGGCAGCTCATCACACTCAGGACCGGGCCTCAGGCCCTGCGGACCCTGGGGACCTGTGAATTCAGGGGGCGCAGCCTGGCCTGGACCTGGGCTCCACGTGATGGAGGCTCTCGCTCCCCAAACCCACGTGACCAGGGCAGCTGCTGCCTGCCTGGCCCTGGACCCGGGCGACGGCACGACAAGGCTGGTGAGGCAGCCGTCGGCCAGGAGCGGCCGCTCTTGGTGTCTGCGAGCGGCCACCTTACCCTGATCCGGAGGACGCTTGGGTGCCACGTCATAGCCTCCCAGCTGGCTGCGGCGGTGCCCCCCTGCTTGCCTCTCTCAGGTTCTCCTATGCCTCGGCCCTTTTCCTCTGTCCCTTTGCAGGCCGGGCCCCCACCCAGGCCCTCCCTCTTGACTCTTTCTGGGCTGTTCCATCACAGCCATGGCTCAGGGGCCTCCTGTCCCAGGTGGGTCTCTCCAGAGCTCTCGGTCACCGGGCCATGAGGCATGGGGTCCCACTCTGTGCCAGGCCAAAGTGGCTGGGCTGGGACGCCCTGGAGGGGACTGCCCTCTGGAGCCCTGACCTCTCCTCGTGGGGCCTGGGAGGCACGTTGAGCCCACAAGCCCTAACCTGACTGTGCTCTGCCCCCCGCCTCGGCCCCCTGCCCCGGGAACTGTGCTCCTGAAGCTGGCACCCTCACGTCCCCCCATACAGCACAGTGACTGACTGCTCTGGGCCTCAGGATCCTGGCTCACCATGCCCACCCCATCCCAGGTCCCTCCTGGTCCTTCTCAGGCTCAGCTCCAGTGGTGTCCGAAGCTGGGAGATGCCCAGCATCCTGGAGGGGCCCAAGGAAGAAAAGAGGGCCTGAGTGGCCCCGAATGCCCCAGGCCCATTGCCTGGAGCACACCCCTCTGCCCCCGCAGATGAAAAGCCACCAGGGATGCTTTGGCATATCGTGGTCTTGGCAAACCCTCCCTGAAGGGTGGGCCGGGCTGGGGGAGGCCTAGCCCGAGGTCCAGGGTGCTGGCTGGTGGGAGGGGAGGGCTCACACTTCACACTGGCTAAGCATACAGAAGCGGCATACCTGGTGGGGTGTAACCGGTGAGGTGTGTCTGGTAGGGTAGACCCAGCGGGATGTACCTGGTGGGGCCTACTTTGTGTATATCTGCTGGGGTGTGTCTGGTGCAGCTTACCTGGCAGGGCAGCCTGGGCATGGGCGCTGGCCCCTTTGGTGCTGGTGGGGATGCAGGTGAAGCTGAGAATGGCTCCCAGGAGGTTGACCACAAGAGCCACGATGACTGGACACTGAATCCTGTGAGCGACAGTTGTGGTCACACAGGGCTCGGGCCCCAGGGCACAGGTGTCACCTGCGGCATCTCCCCCACCTGCCCCTTCAGTCACACTCAGGCTTTGACAGCTGAGAATAGCTCAAACCCCACCACTCATGTCCTCCCAGGCTTCGATCTGGAGGCCAGGCCATGGGACCCTCAGGGCACATGAATGAGGTGATGGATGAAGAAACAGAGGAAGCTCTTGCCTTCCCGACCCTCAGGCTGTGGATACAGCATATGGGTCCTGGCAGCCTCTGAGGATGGGTGGCAGCGGGAGCCGGAACGTGAGCCCCAGAAGGGCTGGGCAGGGGCCTGGGGAGGGGCCTGGGGCGGGTGGCGATTCTCCAGGGGACGTTTGGCTCCCAGGCTGCTGAGGCCCCCGAAGGACCGGGCTGCTGTGCGGCGTGCGCCCACCGCCCCCGGCCTGGGCAGGGGTGTTAGAGGCCTGTGTGCCGTGTTCCGCGGAATTGGACCCAGCAGGGAGGATGTTCCCCAGACAACCCTGGCAGCGCCAAGGCTCCTCCCCACCCTGTAGAGCAGGAGACTGAGGCTCCCGGGGGAAAGGGCCCCGTCCCCAGAACCCTCAGCCCTCCGGCCTCTGGTGGGACCGGAGGGGCCGCCTGGGGTGGAGGAGGGCGGCTGAGAAAGTGACCTTCGCCCTCGGAGACTCAGGTGAGGCAGGGTGCTGGCTCACGGTGAGCAAAATGCCAGGTGGCACTGGGGCCAGGGCGCCAAGAGGGGCCGGAGAGACGGGGGCTGACGTGCCCGGTGGGCAGGGGCTTGGGTTTGAATCTCAGCTCCACCCACCCACATGGAAGACTGTGGGACCTCCTGCAGCCCCATCTGCGTCCTGGGGATTGTCATGCCTCCTTCCCCTCCTGGGGGAGGACAGGCCTGCACTTAGGGGGCCTCAGGAGCAACCCACCACCACTTCCTGGAGGGGGAGGGGCAGGCTGGGCCCATGGGGTAGGGGGGCGTTTGGCCCCCCGATAAACTTAGGACACAGCCCTCAGGGCGCCTTCCCGCCTGCCCACAGCGGCACCAAGGGCCGTGACTCAGGCACTCCCCTCAGCTGTCACTTCTGAGGAAGCATTTCCCCTCCATGAGTCACTACAAAGAAACTCAGCCCTCGACCTCTCTGGACCGCACAGGCAGACCTCGGCCTCCAGCTCCAGGCAGCCCGAGTCACCTGGGGACAAAGGCACTGGGGCCCGGCCCCTCTGACCGTCACCGTTTCCTCCTGAGGGCTGGAGGAAGACAAGGAGTGAAACAGAAAATTCATACTGAGCCAGGCTGCTTCGACCGCCAGGCCTGTGCCCAGCCGAACACCCTGCCCCTCTGAAGCACAGAAAACTCCTATACATCCTGCAAAGGCCCTCTCTGTGAGGCCCTGCCCCTCTTCCCCAGTGGGCGCCCTGTCCTCTGAGAAGGGCTTGCTCTACTCCAGGGCCAGTATCCGCCCCCGAGGGCAGGTGGGCCTGGGTGGGACCCTGTGCCGAGACCCCAGTGGGCATCAGAGCGTAGACTAAATGGACGACAAAAGTCCTGCCCCAGACCTTGTCAGTGTCCTGGGAGACGCCCTCCGCACTTTCACACGAGGCAGCCACAAGCTGCCTGTGACCTTCCTCGGAGTTCAAAGAGAGGACTCCCCCGCCCCCACTCCACCACAGGTGCGCACACGCGCACACACCTGCACAGATACACGTGCACGGCTCCTGCGGGAACCCCAGGCAGGGAAGCCAGTGGGGACTCCAGTACCAGAGAATGGGCCTCGGCAGCCCCTTGTTTCTGGGGCTGGGACCTGCCCGGGCTCACACAGTTGGTCAGTGCTGCAGCCAGCACTGTCCACTCTGCGTGTGCCACCGACCTCTCCCCTCCCACACGGGCCCATCTCTGGCCCCCAAGCCGATATCCACTGCCCAGGATGCTGGACATTTGCATTTGGGCTTTCTGGCGGCAGGGGTTCCGGACAAGTGGGCGTGTCCATTGGCTGCCAGGTGGGAAGGGTCAGAGGGCACCGGACCCCAGAGTGAGGCCTCTGCTGGGACCCAGGGGAGGGATGAGGCCGGGTACGGGCCCCGCAGGCCAGCGTCAGAGAGAGGGGTCCTTTCTTCAGGACTGTGGCCTCAGAGGCCCGCACGTAACTGCTCCGGGCCTGCCTGGGCAGGGACAAAACCAGCTTTCTTTGCCAGATGCCCCGGAAGTGCGTGAGAGCAGAGGCGGCCACTTCGATGGCTATTTTGGGAGGCTGGTGACACGTGAGGGGCGGGTGGCAGGGAGCCAGGCCCCTTCTCCAGAGACCTCTCCTGTCCCTGTGTGGCGGCCAGTGAACCGAAGGGGACACGGGGACCCTGGGGGGCCCCGGGAGGCCGTCGGGGCCCACAGCTGACCCAGAGGAGGCTTGGGTGTCCTTCCCCACCCAGAGTGCTCTCCGACTCCCCCGGACAAAATGCCAGAAACGAAAGTGGACAGACGGGAGGAAAGCGTGGCAGCCCCGGGTCCGACACGGGGGCCTCCTCGGTGGGCACGCCCTCCAGCCTTGTGCCCCTACCCACTGCTGCTCTGTCATCCGAGACACAGCTCGGGAGCCCCTCCCCAGGGGCCTTCAGTCAGCCCGCCCCCAGAGACTGCCTCTGGCCCTGGGGACCTCTGGGACGCCAATCGCGCAGGATGGGGCTCTGGGCCACCTGTCCACTGGCTCATTGGACTGTTTTTACAAACTGGGCACTGACCATGAGGCAGGCACTGTTAGCGTGTCTTTGTCCACCCACCCCCTTTTATTTTTGGTTGAATGCATGGACGGGAGACTGGACGGATGGACCCATGGACACCCTGAAAGGGCTCCGGGCCAGACTCAGGGCACCCGAATTCTCTGTCCCTTCTCTGTAGCTACCCTGCTGGGTGACCTCCTTTCCTCAGACGCAGATGAGGGCTAGACTCACAGGGGCTACCCTCCTGGGACCCCCTGTCCCACACCAAGGCCGTCCTGGAGGCAGCCCACCCCGAGTCCCACCGAGGGAGGCCTCTGGAACTGACCGCGGCTGCCACCGGCGCTGGTCAAACGGCAGCAGCCACAGACGCCACTTTCATCCTTATCTCGAGGGCCCGGAAGTTCCTCCTGACGTTATCAGGAGGGTGGTGGGCGTGGCCACCTGCCACCCCGTGCGGACTCTGAGACCGATGCCGTCCGTCCCCTGCCCGGCTTGGAGGGGACAACTCCTCCTGAAGCTGGAGCTGCCCTCCCCGCCTGCTCCGGGGCTCCCAGAGGGGATGGCACTCGGCCAAGGTCCCCCGGCCTGGCCAGAGGTGGGGCTCAGGGCCTCCCGGGCTGCGTACCCCTGTCCTGTCCAACCTGAAGGGCAGGCTGGGGTCAGCTGGCTTCATGGGAAGCCTGGCCGTGCGGGGCTCCGGAGAGGCACCGGGCATCCAGCCTGAGCTTGGGGGGCAGAAGCCCCCCTACCTCTCCTGATCCACAGTCCGTGGCCCTGTGGCTAGAACGGTGTCTGAAAATGGACGTCTTGTGGGTCCACTCCGTCTTGTGGGACGTCAGCCCCCCTCTGGTTTCCGAGTCCCAGAAAAAGGCCCTAACGCTGTGTCCGGCCTAACCCTCTGCAGCCCTCTGTGTTCCCCGAGCATCTGCCCACACAGGCCTCCAGGCAAGCCCCAACCTCCTTCCTGCCCGGGGGCCTTTGCACGGGCTTCCCCTCTGCCTGGAACACTGTCCGGCTGACAGGTCTAGGTGAGGTTCCCAGCCCCACTACTCTCAGCCATTTGTGCTCTGTCCATGGACCTCCTAGTGCCTGAAACACCCAGGCTCTGTCTGCAGGAGCGGCGCGGGCCCCGGGGTGGGGAGGGGAGACAGCAGGCCTGGCTGGCCCCGCGCACCCTCAGTGAGCCATCTCGAGCACCGAGTGGGGTAGGCGGCCTGGGTGACCCGTGAGTCACCCCTGTCCCAGAGCCGCTCAGGGCAGCCCTAGATGTCTACTCATTAACTCCAGGGAAGCTGCCGTGTCACTGGGGTGGAAACCTTCCGTCAGCAGGATAAGGGTTTCCCATTCCCTCTCCCGGACCAAGATACGGTTACGAGATACGGTTCTCGGGTCGACTGGCTCTCCCCAGGCCTCCAGATAAGCAGCGGGGTCACACCAGCCGAGTCACCAGGGCCCGCTGGGTGCGGCGCGGGGCTGGGGTCAGAGCGGGGCCACACGCTGGCCAGTCAGTGCCCAGGAGGGCCGGCCGGTGACACTGAGGCCCCGGTTTGCCTGACCTCTAGGGTCTGTGGCTGAACCTAAAGGAGCGGCCACCCTGGTGGGCCACCTCCGGGGCGACAGAGACTTTGGGGGCTGGACTGCGGGCCCAGCTGTACCTGTGGCCTGTGTGCAGCAGGCCCTCAGCGCTCAGAGGAGCAGGGGGTCCTGCAAAGGACCCCCCACACACTAAGTCCAGCCTTCAGGTCTTGGCTTTGCCTGATCCCACCATCAGCGGCGTCTGACCGGTGGCGCCCCTCCCCCTCAAATCCCTGAGCACCCCCGACCCGGGACCCAGCTCTGGTGGGCTTAGCAGGCTGGTGCCGCCCACCCCAGAAGCAAACGGCCCACTTGGGGGAGGGGATGATAGAGGCCTCCCCAGGCTGTGAGGTGCCAGGCCCAGGGACATGAGTCACAGAGCTGCCCCCTCACCTGCTAAATGACTCAGGGCCCAGGTCTGGGTCCTCCATGGGAGCTAGGCCTCCCAGCCCTGAGCTCCAGACTGGGCCCAAACCAGTTATACCACTACTCAGCCCACGGCAGTGGCTGCCAAGGCCACTTCCTCCTTCCACCTGCTTCCCAGCAGGGGGTGGGGCACGGCTAGGGACTTTAGGGGCCTTTAGGGGACCGGGGTGGAGGTGGGCAGGGAGGAACGGCCAGGGAGACCTCACACCGTGCCTCAGTTTTGATCAAAGAAGGGGGGGCGGGAATGTGGCTTTTACATCTCTCCTGGTCCTTGCCAAGAGAGAGAGCAGGCTGCGGGCCAGCAGAGAGGCTGGACAAGGGAGATGGGGCATCTTCCCTTGCCATGAGGCGTCAGGGTCCTGGAGCCCACCTTCCCTGGGCCTTGGATGGGGACTGGGAGCTCCATGGGGGAGTCTTACCCTCTCCGGGGCCTCGGTTTCCCCACCTGTCAGAGGAAGTGTATACGGCGCCTTAGATCTTGGGATGAAAGAAGGGAAGCTCAGGAAGGCGAGGGCAGGGGTGGGGGTGAATTTGGAGGCTACTGGGAGGGAGAGGGAAGTGCGTGTGCCTTCTGGGTCAGCAGCTGGGCTGGAGAAAAGGGCAGGAGGGAACGTGGGGTGGGGCTGGCCAGAGGAGGCCTCTGTGTGTGTGGGGGGGGGGCGGGCAGGAGGGGCGCTGGCAAGGTGAGGAAGGTTGCCCTGGGCCCACAGTAGCAGGTGGCTGGGCTGGGAGGTGAACTCCGAGTCTGGGCGCTGAGAGTCCCGGTGTGAGGGGCAGCTAGCGGGGCTCCTCCCTGCCCCGTCTCTCCCTTCCCAGCACCCTCCTCATGCCCCTGGTGCCCCTCCTTACTCTGCAGCCCCTGACCCTCTTTCTTCCCTCCCTGGGGACACAGAGGCCCTCTTTCTCTTGACCCTGGTCCATCTACCAAATCAGGCTTCCGCCCTCATCGCACATGGAGAGAGGCGGCCCTGGTTCAGGAGGAATCCGTCACGGGCTCAAGGTCCCATCCTTGACCCACACGCCTGGATGTCTCCCTGGATCGCCCTCCCTGCTGGTCCTCCTGGTACCTTTTCCTGATCCCCGGCTTCTAACATGAAGTGCCAGGCACCAGCCTCCATCTTAAGCAGTTCCCAGGGCTAAGAAACCACCCACTCGAGGACACGGCCCCACTGTCCTCCGACTCAGACTCCCACACCCAGCCACCCACCCTGGGGTTCCTTCAAGTGTCTGCTGAGCACCAAACTCATCCTGACGGAGACCCAACTCCCGCTGGCACCCTGGCAGCTCGGATCTCAGCGAGGCCCTCGGCTCCCCCAGGGCCAGCCCCAGAGTCTGGGCACGGCCTTGAGTTCACACTTACACCCCAGCCATCAGCAAAACCAAGCCAGAACCTGCCCCTGCCCTCTCCCCACCACGGCCATCCCTTGTCCAGCTGCCGTCCTCTCCTACCTGGACCGATTCAGGAGCCCCCTCTCTGGTCTCCCTGGGGTGGCCCCAGCCTCCACATTCTTGACACAGCAGCCAGGTCATCCCCTGCCCCTGCTCATCCCTCCCAGGGCTCCATGGCCTGACCCACTGCCCACCCCTGCTCCTCCACTCCAGCCACACGGGTCTTCTCGCTTCCCCAATCTCAGGGCCTTTGCACTTGCTATCTCTTTGCTTCCCCAGATGTCCTCCAGCCTGACGTTACAGGAATGCACATCATGTTCATTTCATCTGAGGACTCGCCTGTCCCGTTCACCACTGTATCCCAGAACCTGGAATCCCAGGGGCACTTACTAGGTGTTCAATAAACATCGATGGGGAAACGAATGAAGCAGTCCTGCCCTCCGCACCCCCGCCTCCTGCTCACAGCACTCAGCAGAGCCGGCCACCCCCAACCCAGCTCTGAGGAAGATGACAGGGAGGGGGTGGGGAGCGGAGGCCTTGAACAGACCTCCCTCGAGAGAGGGAGCTGCCTTGACAAGGCCACTGTGCTCTCCTGTCCCCCAATCCCTGGGGCTCAGCCATCACCCCGCTCCCAAGTCTGGGGCTGGTCTGGGGGCACTCAGGGAACCTGGGGAAACTAAGGTCCCCAGGGGCATAGGGTCATTCAAGATGGCAGGGCCAGGTGCTGGCCTCATGCTGAGTGCACACGTGTGTGGTTCAGACACCAGGAAGGCCCCTCGCCTGAATGGAGGCCCAGGGCAGCTCATCCAGGCCCAGGCACGGTGGGCGGGTCACCAGCTGGCACAGGGCCTCCACCCACAGCTGGGCCGGGCACCTGCCCCCCCAGAGCAAAACCAAAGTCTTGGGCCTGAATGAAGGTAAGGTGCAAAGTCCATTCCTATGTAGGAAGCTGGTTTTGAGTGGGTGTTGGAGCGCCTAGGGGGAGAAATGGGGGTGGGGCAGCATAGGGGGCAGCAGCAGAAGCGGGGTCTTTCTCTCTGGCCAGGCAGGACCTCTCCAGGGCCAGGTGTCCTAAGTCCAAGGGTATGCACGCCTAGGGCCGCTGGAACAGACGGCTCTGTGCAGCCCCACTGCAGGGTCAGTCCCTGGAATGGGGTCCACTCTGCAGACCACATGTGAGAGCTGCCGCCCACGGGCTCTCAGGACGCTGGGCAGGAGCTGAGTTTAGCCCCCGCACCCCTGGGTGCGCAAAACTGGGGGGGGGGCGGGGTGAGGGCAATAGAGACCTTTAGTTCACACACACTAGCTTTTTACCTCCCGCAAGCCACCCTCGCTCCTTCCAGAGGCAAGGGGTCTGGCTGCCCACAGCATCCCCATCGCAGGGAGGTGACGGCACCATCACCCCGCCCCCAAGGCCTGCCGTCTGGTTCCTTTAGGTTCAGCGTGGGACCTTCCAAGAACGAGCAGCCCGAGCGCACGGACCTGATGGGACTGCAGCGTGCGGCGACGGCGCCCCCAGCCGGCCGCCCCACCCACGTCTTCCGGCCCCGCCCACGTCTTCCGGCCGCGCCCACGTCTTCCGGCCGCAACGCCACTGCTGGCCACGCCCGTCTGCCGGCCGCACTGCCCCCTGCCGGCCACTCCCTCGTTTGCTGGCCGCACTGCCCCCTGCCGGCCGCGTCCCCGCGGGCCCTGCCCACCACTCCTAGCTAAGCCCTCGGACCCCGCCCACCGCAAGGCCACGCCCCGGGTGGTCACCCCCAGCTGTAGGTTCCTGCAGGTCACCCTCCCATGGAACCCACCCGCTCAGCGTACACATGGGGAAACCAAGGCCCGGAGAAGTGGCGGGGCTGGGCCGAGGGCCGGAGCGCGGCGCAGAACCGACCCAGCCTTGGCCGTCCTGACCCGTACCCACACCCCGCGCCGTCGGCCCGCCCCCCCCACGACAGGGTCCCCGCCCTGGACACTCACCCGCACGTGCTGCTCAGGGTCCCGCCGAGCAGGGAGCCGAAGATGACGCCAACGCCGAAGCACAGACCCAACCGGCCCAGGGCCGCGGGCCGCTCCTCAGGCGCAGACAGGTCCGTGATGACCATCTGGGCGGCTAGAGGGTGGGACGGGGGGCTGACAAGCGCGGCCCCCTCGCCGACCGTCTTGTGGCCTATGGACCCAGGCCACGCCTCGCCATCCCCGCACCCCAGACCCGACCCACAGGCCACGCCCTCACACCACTCCACTCCTCTGACCTGCCGCCTCCCCCAGACACCCCCCACATCACCCGCGGGACCCCGACCTGCCCCCAGGCCGCGTGCTCCCCACCCTGGTCGCGGCACAGGCCACACCCCATCATTCCTCACCTCCGACCTGCCCCCTTCCGCGGGCTACGCCCCTGCATCACCCCTCCATCCCGGTCCTGTGCTCCAGACTAGACCGGCACCCTGGGAGTGGTCTCCGCCCAAACCCCTGCCTCAGGCCACGCCCACACCAAGCTCCCCCACCTCCCTCCGCTCCCACTCTTGGCCCTGGCTATTCCGACCCGTTCCCGCCCCCCACCCATAGTCCTCCAGCAGGCCGGAAGGCGCCCTACCTGGCCCTACCTGGCAGCGTGTGCATGAGGGCGCCGGGCAGGCGCGAGGCAAAGAGTAAGGCCACGCCAGGCAGGGCCGGGCTGCAGGCGGCCGCCAGGAGCAGGTAGAGCACTGAGGATGCCAGGAAGGAGAGCGTGAACGCTGCCCGCGCCCCGCGCTGGTCTGCGAACCTGGGGGCCCCACACCTGTGACCCTCACAGGCGTGAGGCAGGCTTCCCGCTCCTCTGCCCCACAGCCACCCCTTGGGACTGCCGGGGAACCAGGCCGCAGTGCTCCCCCGGGGCTGATCAGGGAGGCCCGGTGCTGCAAGGGTGGGCGGGGGCGCCCAGGGCCCTGCTGGGCCTGTTTCTCCATCCTTCCAATGGGGCAGTTTTCAGTGACCTCGGGGTGGGGTGGGGTGGGGGGGTCTGACCCACACGGTCATTTCCATGCCTATGTGAATAACTTGTGGGATGCAAATGGATCAAGGGCCTGTGCTTATTTTACAGAAAGCGCTTCCCAGGCTCAAGCCTGGGAAACCGCCCTCCCCACCCCTACCCCGGGGCCCCTGCTCTGTCCGATGTTACCAGGTCTGGAGACCCTTCTTTTCTGTGGAGTAACTAAAAATCTGACTCCTGCCACGTTGATCTGTCCATGGCAGGCTTTGCGAGAGGATGTCTGCTGTCACGTCCCTGAGCCCAGCGCCCCCGCTGAGACCAGTGGGAGTCTGGGGGGTTCCAGTCCCCAGAGTATTCTTTTCCAGAAAAGTTGCTGGTAGGACCCCCCGGCTCAGTGGGGCGGGGCATTTATAGCCATGAGGGTCTCACCAATTAAATCCTCTCTCTGGGTCTGGCCACAAACCAGAATTCGTGGAAGTTAGGGGTGGGGATACCCTTGGAGCAGGGGCTTAACCCAGCCTTAAAGGGACTAAAGCCGCTCTGTGCCTCGGGCTGGCGGTCCGTGAAGCAGGGGCTGCTGTCTCTCTAGTGCGGCCCAGTGTGAGGTTTGGGAACCTGGCATAACCCAGGCCATGACCTCCAAAGGGCGGGCCTGGATCATCATGGGATGAGGGCCCCCAAACTTCCCTGCCCCATGGTACCTGCCAAACACGGGCCCGCCCAACAGCTGAAGCACGCCAAAGATGGTCTGCTGGTAGCCGAAGGCGACAGAGTCCAGGCCCAGCCTCCGGGACAGGTACTGAAACATAGGCGGGGTCCATGGGAAGGGCCTGGGAGGACCCCAGCATCTGCAATCTGGGGTCCTCCATGGGCAGGGCGTAGGAGGGGTAGCCCTGAGCAGGGTGGGAGGGAATTGAGGGTCTGGCTCTGACCACTCCGCAGTGCACCTGGGGGGACCCGTGGCCCTGGGACTCAGCGGCCCTGGGGTAAGCGGCTGCTTATCTTGTAGCGGGGAGCCCAACAGGGGCTTTGGGCCCAGGCTCCAGGGACTCGGTACTCGGTGAAGGCAGTTGCTGGCCCCTCCTTCCCCTCTTTGGGGTACACCTCCAATGGGCAAGGGCAAATCCTTTTACTCTGGCTCTGCACGTGGTGTCTGAAAGCACCTGGAGCTCAGCACGTCCAGAACTGACTCCCGGTCTCCCTCCAAGACCAGCTCCTCTGCTCCACTGTTGATGCTTCCACCCTTCCAAGGGTTCAGGTCCAAATCCGCAGTGTCGTCCGTGAGCCCCCTGTTTTTCGCACACCTGTATCCCATCCATCAGCAACTCCTGGGCTCAGCTCCTTCTCCCGTCTCCAGCACTTGTCCCACTACTGCCCCAAGGCCTTTGCACTGGCTAGCTCACCCTGTGTCTCTTTTAAGGCTTTGCTCAGGGTCGCCTTCTCAGGGAGGCCCTGCTGACCCCAAGCCTGCCACATTCCTCGGCACCCCCAGCGCCCTTCCTGCAGCACAGTCTAACTATGCATTGTTTACTGCCGGTGGGTGTCACCAACGCTCAGGACCGCCAGCGGCAGGGGCGCACGTTGCACTCGGTGGTATTGTGAGTTCTGAGACCAGGTGCTCAGAGTGCCTGCGAGCATTTGTTGAACAAACACATGCGTCTCTTGGGAGAGCCAGTGGGAGGGGAGGTGGCACCAACAGCTGCTCTGTGCCCTGCGTGCCAAGGATTTCAACTGTTCTCTCATCGCCCCAGCACCAACTCTCCAAGGGAGGGATGGTCATCACCCATGTTATGATGAGAACAGCAAGGCACCTGCCCTGGCCACCTGGCTGCCAAGGAGAGGAGAAAGGGCTCAGACGAAGCCATTCGGTGGAAGTGAGCTGGGCTTGGGAAGCGGGGGAGTTGGGCTCACTGTCTGGCCAGGGAGCCCTGCCAAGGCCGGAATTGTGACAAAGGCAATACCCGCTCCCACCCAGATCCCCAGGCCCAGGCTGCTCATCAGAATCTCCTGGTGAGTGGCCAGTGGCTAGTGCCATGGTCCCACCCGGACCAGACAGATAAGGATCCCTGGGGCTCTGGGTCTTCCAAAGTCCCCTGGGTGCTATTGCCCCAGGAGGGTGAGACCCCACAGAGCGGTGTTGAATGAATAAACAAGAGTGCACGGAGGAGGAGGATGGGTGGCCGGGCCCAGCAAGCCACAATGGCCACTTAAACCAAGGGGGAGCTATGGCCAGGCAGAGTTCCAGATCCAGGGAGGCGGCAGAGAATGAGCTGGATCAGTCCTGCCCTAGCATCCTGGTTGCAGAGACAGAAGTAATCTAATGCCATGAAGTACAATGCGGGGTGTGGGCAAGCTGTGTGAGGACGGACCAGCCAGCACGGGAGGGCAAGTGACTCCAGGCACCTGGCAGGTGTTGGAGGGAGGGCCCCGCCTCGGAGGAGACCTGAGCAGAGGCCTGAGTGGGACTAGGAAGTGAGTTGAGCAGGTGTCGGGGTGGCGGACCAGTAGGGCAAATGCCCCCAGGTGGGGCGGGAGGAACAGCGCTAGGGCAGCCGTGGGGAGGGGGCTGTCATGAGGACAGGTGGTGGTGCAGCCTGAGCCCAGGACATGCTGAAGGGGGGCGTCCAGAGGCACAGTTCCCAGGTGCCTTGGCTTAGCTCCAGCGTGGCAAGGGGCCCCCAGCGAGAGGAGCCTGGGCAGCATGAGGCCCGACCCCCGGCCACCACCAGGGCGGAGATGGAAGGTGAGAGGGACGGTGGGGGCATGCCGGTGGCCAGGCTGCCTGTGGAGGGGTACTCACTGGCATGATGGAGAACTGCATGAAGAGGCAGGCGAGCTCCAGGGCTGCCAGCACGTACATGAGCAGCATGACCCAGGACGGGTCCCGAGTGCCAATCCCGCTGGGGGACCGGCCCTGGCCCCTGGAGGCCCTGACTTCCCGCATCCTGGGCAGGCGTTGCTGGGAGACCCCGTAGGGATCCGAACAGGAGGCTGGAGGAGCGGGCAGGGGGCAAAAGTCCTGCTGTGCCGGGCAAAGGTGCTGAGTCATGGGGCAGGAGGCAGGCGGCCCTGACAGGGCCCGTGGGAGAGGACGGGGATGCCGGACGGGGCATCTCCAGCCCCTCGCCGTGTGACCTAGGGCCAGTCTGGCTCTTGGAGAAGACCACAAGTGGCTCTCCCCCTCCACGACAGACAACTCTGGGTCTCTGGGCACACAGCCACCATGGAAGCGGAGAGAGGGACCCTCCCCCCCAGCATGGGCTGGTCTCAGTGCCCCATTTTTAGAGGGAAACAGAGGCCCAGAGTGGTTGCCGACTGCGGCTCAGGTAGGTGACTCCTGTGGGTGA
Organism: Balaenoptera musculus; assembly: GCF_009873245.2. Classification (NCBI taxonomy): domain Eukaryota; kingdom Metazoa; phylum Chordata; class Mammalia; order Artiodactyla; family Balaenopteridae; genus Balaenoptera; species Balaenoptera musculus. Next base: position 108,093,305 of record NC_045792.1, read on the forward strand.
GGGGCTGGCTGGGTCTCTGTGCTGGGGGGTTGGGGGGGTTCTTCAGGCCCACAGTGCACCCTCCCCCCGCCAGTATGGAGCGGCTTTCAGCGTGCGGCCTACTTTGCCCAGTTCCTCCAGCCAGAACCAGAGGGGCTTCTGGAGTGGCCTAGGGGTGGGGTTGGGCGACAGCTCAGCCTTGCAGGCCCCCAGCGGGGCAGCTCCGCCTCACCTCCGGCTGCGGGGCCCTGTCTGCTCCCCCCGCCCCCATCGGCTGGATGAACACCCAGTACAGTTGGGCCAAAGGGCGGCCTTCAGAACCTGGGCCAGGGGTGGGGATGCGGTGACACCAAGGAGGGGACCCGGGGTGCGGGGAGCTTGGCGGGGAGCGGGCCAGAGACTGAGAGCAGCGGGTCAGGGGCACCCGGCTGGCAGGCGCTCGACACCGCGCGAGATGTGGGTCAGGGGCCGCCCTGCTGGAGCGAGCTCGGGTACCTGCCTTCGCAGGGGTCAGCTTGGGCACCGTCCTGGTGAGGCGAGCCCTCCTGGGGTGAGCTCCGGCCTGGCCCTTCCGGGGCAGGGCTCGGGCACCCGCCCTCTCGGGGGACCTGGGACACCCACCCTCCAAGGGTGAGCTCCCCCGCCCCGGAGGCTGAACCCCGCCCCCTCCCGGCCTCCGCACTCTCATTGGCCAAACCTGACACGCCCCCCGAGGGCCCCGCCCCACTCCGCGGCGCTGAACCGTAAGCCGCCTGCCTCCCTCCCCGGCCCGGCTTTGCGCGGACCGGCTCCCTCCAGCTTTTCTCCCAGGTCCTCGGGGGACGCGGGAACTCAGATCTCTCGAGCAGCACTGGTGTCCGATCCGGGCTTGGGGTGGGCAGGGTGGGGAGGCGGAGGGGGCGGAGGGACTCGAGACGGGCTGGGAAGAAGGATGGGAGGGGGAGGGGTGGAGGGAGGGGTGGGGCAATGCTTGTCTTGCCCCCCGGCTTGCCCCCAGCCTAGGGCCTGCAAAAAGACCCAGAGGAGGGGCAGGGAGACAAGAGCATTCCTGGGAACCGCTCCTGGGCCCCTCCCCCCTCCCCCCTCCCCTCCCCCCCAGAGCAGGAGGCTGCTGGGAGCTCATTTCACTCTGCGGCGACCTCACCGGCTTGGTCAAGGCCATCAGAGCCCCACCGTATGCAGGTTCACATGGCTTTACGCTGTCCCTCCGCGGGACCGGGCGGGGCCCCCTTGCAGCCACCCAGAGCCCCTGCTGGAGCCCCCCGGGGGGCACACAGACTCCCCCTTGGGTCCAGGCACGATTTCGCAGATAAGTAACCAGATGCCCATGCAGGACTCTGCTACTCCGCCACCTGCCCCGCAGCCCAGAGCCAGGCCAAGTGTCAAAACCAACATCCCCTCCACCGTGTGCTAACCACAGCTCACCAGTTTTCTAACTTCAGGGTCGAGAAGCCTGAGGCAGGAGGGGCAGGCAGCCTCGGAGCCGCCGCTGCAGGGCCCGGGAGGGCAGGCCAAAGTCCAGCAGTTAAGCCTGGAGCCAGGGAACCCCAGGCCTGCTGTGGGGCCTTTCAGGGAGGGGCTGGGGGCCCTAAGTCTGCAGGGGGAGTGGGCCGTAGAGTGGGCCTGAGGTGGAAGAAGACTTCAGCCCAGATGCGTGGGGTGGGCGGGAAGGGGCTGGTTACTCACTTCTCCCTGCGTCACACACGGTGGCGTGGAACTGGTTGAAGCAGAAGCAATGGGATCCAGCCGAAGTATCTGTCATGACAGGCTCTGTGGGCAGGGAGCTTCCTGGTCCCAGGGAGTGTGGGAAAAGTGCCCTCCTAGCCCTGCAACTGCACTCCCCCTGGACCCACTCCCAGCCCCGGGGCGCTCACAGCCTCTCAGAGAAACGTGCTGAAGTTCTTCTGGGTGAGGCTCATCTGAGCAGGGCTGGGGAGGAGGGCTTCTCAGAGGAGGTGACACCTCTGCAGAGTCCTAAGGATGAGCTGGCAGAATCCAAGGGGCTGGAGTCCCCCCGTAGCACCACCACACACACACTGCCTGGCGATGGGCTGCGACACAGGCGTGTACAGGCGTGTGTGTGTGCACGTGGGTCTGCGTGTGTGGGAGGGGGCAGATAGTACCCAATACGTGGGACGCATAAGGAAATGATACACTGATTGCAAGCACGTAGGCTGGCTCTGTGTGCCGTGGAGCCGTGGCAGGGTCCTAAGCTCTTCTGTTCTAGAAGGAACCTCTAGCTGATCAGGGACCAAAGGGGGTGGGCCAGTGTAGAGACATTTCTGCAGTCCTGAGGAGGGGGACGTGGACTTGAATAGGAGGTGGCAGTGGAGCGGGAGAGTCTGCAAACGTGGGGAAGGCGCAGCTGACGGAGTGTCTGGGTGGTGTCCATCAGCTGAGAAGGAGCCAGGGTGTGAGTGTGGGATCTCGAGGGGAGAACCTGCTGGAGCTCAGTGCTCGAGGGGGTGGAGACGTGGGTCACACACAGGTGCAGGAGCGTGGGGTCTGAGCTGGAGGTACCACAGGGCGTCTTCTGCATCGAGATAGTATTTAGGGCCCTGACTCAGGACGAGATGAACCCAGGAAGGGGTTGATGCAGGTCCAGGGAACAGTGCCTGTTACTCTTACTATTCCCCGAGGGGCCCACCTCAACGTCACCTCTTCAGGGACGCCAGGGAGGTTTTGGCTGGGGCAGGACCAGGGCTGGGGGCAGGTCTCCGCCAGAGCTTACCTTCCCAGCCCAGGTGAGGCACAGTTTCAGGCCTTGGCCAGCAGGAGGGTGTCCAGACCCCACAGCAGCACCTGTGCCCCTCACAGCATCCCCAGGAGCTCAGACTCAGCTCGGTAGCTGTCCTTGAAGTCGCATCCTTACGAGGGGCACCCCAGCCCACCGCAGGCACCGGGGGCCTGGCCTCAGTTTGTGAGCACCATCTTGGAGGCAGTTGGGTTAAGGGTCTGGGAGGGCGGGTGCAAAGCCCCTCTGCAGATGCCACAGGAGGGGCTGGGCTGGCAGGTGCCGAGAAACCTTCCAGAACTGGAGTCTGTGACTAGGCTCCTGGGGTTGGAGTCTGGGCGGGGGCTTCTCGGAGGAGGGGGCAGGGGCTGGGCCTTGTGTTGGTTCCGACTCAGCCCGTGGGTGGGTTCATGGGATTGAGGCCTTCAGGACATGGCCTGGCCACATCCCCAGAGGAGGCTCTGCCAGCCAAAGGGGGCTTCTCTGCTGGCCTCTAGTGATTCAGGGACCCCTGTCCCCAGCGTCCAGGCAGAGGCAGGGCAGCAGGCTGCTCGGGGGGCAGAGGCCTGGGGTCCCACCTCTCACCCAGTAGCTCCGCCCTGCACCTGGCCCAGTGCTGGGATGCAGGGTCCCACGTGGTGAGGTGTGGGTCACTCAGTCCAGGGGCTCATGCCAGCCGATGGCCACAGCTGAGAGAGAAAGAGTCTTGGCGGGGAAGCACGGCCGAGAAGTTTGCTGGAGGTGGCCTCAGGGAGAGAGGCCTGTGGACCGGAGACCCCGGGGCCCTCAGGTGATGGCTGGGGTACACTGTGGGATGGCCGTGTCCCCTTTCTACCACGACCAGAGGAGAGGAGGACCAGGGGACCTTGCTCTTGGGACCCTCAAAGAGGTGCCAAAGGCCCCAGCTTGCCTGGGACGTGGGGCTTTCCATGTGAAAACAGGAACAGTCCTGGACAAGCCCGGCCAGCTGGCCACCCTCCCTCTCGGGTCCCTGGAGGCCAGACAGACTCACGCTGGGCCTTGACCTAGAGGAAGGAAGGAAAGACGCTGGGGTGGGGGACAGCCCGGGCAGCAGAGCAAGGGCGGGCACTGCAAGGTCACAGGCCCCATCTCCAGGGCCCTGGAGGATCACCTTACCCCAAGTTCCATACCTGGGCAGGAACTACAGCTTCAGAGGAGAGGGGTCCATCCAGGAAGGCATTGGGGGGGGGAAGTGGCAAGCAGCTGGTGGTCTGGCCTGGCTGCGGCCCGGGGGGGTGGTGGTGAGAGGGCAGAAGGGCAGCCTGGAGTCAGGAAAAGATGAGCCTTCCAACTTCACGGGAAAGCAGGGCTCAGAGACCGTAGCCGTACACCTGTTCACCAGGCTGGGAGGGCGGAAACCGAGGCAGGACACGTGGCATGGATGCGCTCCTCTCCATGTGCTCCTGGTGCCTCAGTCCCCGAAACAGGCACACGCCCGAGGGACCTCGAGGGGCCCTGCATCGCCCCGAGCACCACCTCCTCCGGTCCTGGTCCCTCATCCCCCACTAGAAGGGACCGCCCCATGTTCTGACCATCCATCCCACACACAGCGCCTTCTGGAACCTCTACCCATCGGAAACTCAGTCGAGAATCCAGGAAGAAGCAGGAAGGACTTCCAGGACCCCAGAAGAGAAGTCACAAACCCAGGCACCCCTTCTTACCCTAGAGAACCCCCCTGGCCGGCACCAGTGCCTCCCCATGCGTGGATGGCAGTTTCAGGGAGCCTGGCTATTTGGTCTCTCTTGGGAGCTGCCACGCTAACACCTCAAGAGGTGACAAGCGGCAGCTTCCCTTCTGGGCACCCTGGGACCTGGTGGGGGAGTTTCTGGGGCCCCTGCTGCCTCCCACCCCTGGGCCTCTGGTCCGACGCCCAGCTCGGGGGCGGCCAGGTCTCACACGCATTTTGCAAACCGGAGAAGTATGAGGGATAGCCACGGCCTCTCGCCCTGCCCCTTCCACTGGGACTCAGCCCTGCTGGATGGACCGGTGAACACAGACGAGGGCACAAGTCAGACACCCCTGGTCCAGGCCCTGATTTGACAGTCGAGGAGGAGGGGCTGCCCAAGGTCACGCCGCCGACAGTGACCGAGCCGGGACCAGACTGGCTCTGCAGGCAGCCCTGCTGGGCCAGCATCTCCACAGCTTACCCAGCTTTGACAAACATCTCATCCTCTCAAGCCTCAGTTTCCCCATCTGCAAAATGGGACAATGCTAATTCCTCCCTCGTAGGATACACGTGAGGATTAAATGAGGCAATCTGCACGTAAATTGCGTGGCCGGGGCAGCAGCCTGGCACAGAGAGGGTGTATTGCCAGCAACAGCAGGGTACCGACCAGGGATGCGGCTGAGCATCGGGCGTGTGTGCAGCCGGGTGAAACAGCCTGTGTCACATGAAGACAGACCCACCGGTCACTGTGATCTGTGTCCCACAGAGCCTCCTGGGTCGGGTGGTAGCACTGTCCAAGCTGCTTGTTATGTAAATACTGCTTCATCCTGTCTGACAATTTATTAGGGAACTGCACATGATTTGGGGGTACAAATGCCTTTGTTGGGGTTGGAGTCTCCCTGCCAGCCCACGGCCCTGGGCTCAGAGCAAATGTCCATCCACTTTTCATTACAAAGGCAGCTGGTGGGGTCCTCAGTGCTCGGCTGTGCCCTGCCCACCCCTCTAGGTCTGGAGGGAGAGACCGATGATGCAGAGGGTGATGCCTCTTCTCAAGAAGGGGGCCACTGTGCCAGGCACGTACGGACATGGCCTCCGAGCCTCATCAGGAGCCTTACAGATGAGAAAGCAGAGGCACAGAGAGGTTAAGCGATTTGCCCAAGGTCACACAGCCAGGAAGAAGCAGTCACTCTGCTCAACTCCAAAGCCCACAGATTTGCCCCTCGACCAGGCAGCGCCCACTACCTTGCCCCCTGCCCCATTCCTCTTGCTGTGCAAAGATGCCACCGGCAGGAATCTGGACCCACTGGCACCCTGGGGGCAGCCGTGGGCTGTGGTCATACCCTCCTGTACCCCCAGCAAGGGCCTGCTGCCTCTCACCCCCCACCTGCACTCCAGGCCATGAGGCACCTCCTGGCACCATCCTCCGAACTCCCCTCCCTCTCCTTCCTCTTATCCCCCATCCCAGGCTCCCGGAGTCCTCATACCTGGCCTCTCCCAGACTCCCAGCCCCTGGCCTGGCGCCCCGTCATTACCTGCTTCCCTGACTTCCTCGCCTCGCTCCCAACTGCTGGTCCCGGCACCTGCATCCACCACTCAACCACAGGACCCTGGACCCCCAGCTAGAACCCTCCGGGGCTCCCTGGTGCCTTCAGGATGTAGCCAGCTCCTGGGCCAGATGGATCCCCAGGCCCTGCAAACCTGCGACCCTCTCCAGCCTCCATCCAGCCCCCACCCAGCCCATTCCCTGCTCACTCTCCGGGCACCGGCTGCGATGGGCTGCGAAGGCCCTCAAGGCCTGGGCATGGCCACCTCCCTGCCTGGGACCCCCCTCCCTTCCCAGACTCCTCCTCCTCATCCCAAACCTGGGGTGGCCCCTAATGGGGGCTCCTGCTGTATCCCACTTCCCACCATCATAGCACAACTGCCCCAGTAGCTGTGGAGGTTCAGGCTTTGTGCCTGACTGTGGGCAGCTTGGAGGTGGACCCCAGGCCTTCCCTGGCGGCCCACAGGGTTCCCTTAGGGTGTGGGTTTATTTTTGGGGTGTGGACAGCTGATGGAGATTGTGGGGCACACGTGTCCCTTCAAGCCTGCTGTCTTATCTGCTGTTCCCCCAGCCAGGCACTTCTGCCCTGAGGGGCCTGTGTCTGCCCAGATGCCCGCTGGGCCTTAGCTCCCAGCCTAGAAATGGGAGTTATAGTTATTGGTTTGGTCGTTGCTGTTGTTAGGTGGGCCAGAGTCCAGTTCCCTGACCAGGCCTGAAACCCAGGCCCCCCCCAAGTGAAAGTGCCCCGTCCTAACCACTGGACCACCAGGGAATTCCCCAGTTGTGCTTCGTAAGGGAAGGTCCACATGCGGCCCCCCAGGCCCAGCAGCGGGGGCAGGCAGGGGCGGCCAGGTGCAGGCCTTGCAGAGAGATCCAGTGACCAGCGGCACTGATGGAGGAAACAAGGCAGAGGACGCTGGGGTGAGGCCTGGCCCCTCGCAGGACCTGGCAGGAAGAGGAAGAGGAGGGGCTGGGGATGAGGAGGGGCTGAAGGGCAGCCAGGGAAGGAGGGGAGGGGAGGGGAGGGAGGGGAGGGAGGGAGGGAGGGGAGAAGGGAAGGGAAGGGAAGGGGCGAAGGGGAGGGGGAAGGGAAGGAAAAGGGACGGGAAGAGGGGAGGGGGAGGGGAGGCTGAGGCCCTCACCTGGGGTCTGTAGCCTCTTTGTCTCTCCCCTCCTTGGCTCCCTGGCCCCCTGCCCACCCTGGAGACAGGAGAGGCCGCACGCTATTTACCACTAAGGTGTGAGTGACACCCCTCACCCCAAGCACCTTGGGGTGCTGCGATTTTTTTGAAACTGAGGCTTCCCCCCTCCACAGCCTTGACTGGCCACAGTGGGCAGACCTCGCCCCAATCTTAGCCTCGAGGAGACTCAGGGTCACAGAGAGTGAGGCCCTTGGCCAAGGCACCCACGGGGTGAGGAAGAGTGAGGCGGGCAGGCAGGCGGCGGTGGGGGAAGGGGGCGGCTGGAGGCTGCTCAGGGTCCGCCCTCCACTTTCCGGCCCCAGTGGGCTGGGTGGGCGGGCTGCTGCTGCTGGTGGTGGTGCCCTTTGTGGACACCAGGGGGCAGCAGGCGCCCAGTTTGGGGCCTCAAGGCTGCTGCCGGCGGGTGGGGAGGCGGCCTGGGCTGGTCTGGCCGGGGGCCCAGGGGCTGCCGCTCACATTGGGGACGGTTGTGGTCTCCCTGCCCGGGCCACTGGGGGAGGGAGGGGACAGGCACCGCTTCTGCGGAGCCCCTATTCTTTGCAGCCCTGGCTTCGCCGGGTTGTCCTGCTTTTACCTCCTGGCCTCTGTCCTGATCAGCTGCTGCTCACCTTGGAAACGCTGGGGGTGGGGGGGGGGAGGGGGGAGGGGCGGGAGGGAGTTGGGCAAACGTGGAGAGTGAGTGGACGGGGCAGCGGACAGAGTGGTGAGGGCTGTCCTCCTCACCTGACCGTGGACGGGCAGCAGGCAGGCGGCTGCTTCCTCATCCTGCCCTGACTTGCGGTGGGAGCGTGCTGGGGGTGTCCCAGTGCCTGCGAGTACTAGGTGCTCAACTAATGTCTCACATGAAGTCTCTCCGGAAGCCTAGGAAGCCCCTGCCTCTTGTTCCTCCATGGCTGCGGGGGTCCAGGTCCTGCTGTGGGAGGGGTGGGGACCATCACGTCTCCTGCCTGGCATTTCAGCTGCTCTGAACACCACGCGGAGGTGTTGGAAGCAGGGTGGGAGAGGGGGTCCCTGGTGTACCCTGTGGGTAGAAGATGCTGACTCACAGGGGACCCCACTAGCTCAAGAAGACTAGACAGGAAGTTGGGGGGGCATGGTGGGCATGAGGTCTGGGAAGGGGGGTCATGTGCTCATCCCCGATGTGCTTTCCTTGCTGTTTCCCTGGCAAAGTGAGCCTCTGGCCCAGGGGACCGTCCGGTCTGTGTCCTGCGTGGGGGGAGGAGGAGGGGGCCCTGGTGGGACTCAGAGCTGGCCACAGAGGGTGTCTGAGCCGGGCCCTGAGATCCTCCTCGGTGCCTGCACCCCGCCCCAGGTCACCTCCTCAGCCCTGGGAGGGTCTGTCTGGAGCCTCGGATGACCAGTGGTCCAGGGGCTCCTGGGACTTTGAGGACCGAAACCAGAAAAGTCCCAGTTAAGGCGGGAAGAGGGGGTCCCCCTGCTTGAGACCCCGGGGGTCGGGGGAAAGCAGCCCCGGTCTATTTTGGAGATGGGGCGGAGGAGCTCTCACGTCCAAGGCTGTTCCTGTTCCCCCGCTCCTCCCCCAGGGCTGCCCAGCCCCTCCCACCGATTCGGGGTCGGGGGGAGTGAGGACCCCGGCCCGGACCCCGAGTACAAGGCAGTCCCTGTAATCGGAGCTTTGGATTCGCGTTGTGCGGCTTGTGGACAGTCACCGGAGGGAGGCCGGCACCTGCGGAGGACGTGCCTGGCAGCCGCCCCGAGAACAGCCCGTCCTGGGGGGGCCGGGGGCGGGGCGAGCCAAGCGCGGGAACTCGGTGCGGGAGGAACATTCTCGCTGCGCGCGGGGCGCTGGGCCCCTGCCAAGGGTGCCAGGAAACCTCCCCCTGTGTGCGCGCGCGCGCGCGCGCGCGCGCGCAAGCACAGAGCTGGGCCGATCCGCCCGTCGCTGGGGGCTGGTTGGTTGATCTGTAACTCTCCATACCCCTCGGGGCCTCCAGGCCCCATCTTACGGGGGAGAAGGTGAGGCTCAGAGGGGCAGCGGCCTCCCCAGGGGGCCAGCCAGGCCGGCCCAGGGCCTTGGTGAAGTGCGCCGCTGGGTGACGTGCTTTGACTCCCCGGGCACACTGGGTGGGCCGCTGGGGCGGTGAGGGCCTTACCCTGGTGGGCGGGAGGTGGACAAGCTAAGATCTGCACGTGGGAAGGCCGACTTGGCTGAGCGGGAGCTCGGTCACCTCCCTGGTAGGATGAACCCCAGGGGTTAGCCATCCCTGGGAAGGGCCATACACCCACATGTGCCCGCCCCTGGCTCCAGGGCTTGCGGGGGTATTTGCGGGGGTGTCAGGGGAAGTTAACCTCGGGACCCTTGACTTCTTTCCTCTCCCGCTTTTGTGCCTACCGGCCCCTCATAGCAGTCAGGGGCAGGGGCTCAGGGCTGGGCCAGAGGCACAGATCAGCTGCCATTGAGCGCTGGGTGACTGCAGGCAGGTTGCTTAACCTCTCTGAGCCTCAGGCTCCTCCCTTGGCAAATGGACATCAAAACGCCTCCGTCTTCAGGTTCTTGGAATGATTAAATGAGGGAAGGAGGCCAGCCTCAGTGCAGGGCAGGCTTGAGGTAGCTAGTGTGGTCACCATTTGTCACGTCCTTCCAGACTCCTCAGACAGGGCGGTACCCTGGATAGCAATCGGAGAGCTGTGGGAAGGGCACAGACACAGACGCCCCTGCAGGGTCCCCAGAAGCACTGCTGGGGCTGGGCCCTGGCACACACACTGCCCCAGTGGGTCCCCAGGAGAAGGGAGGTTTGGGGCAGCCAGAGAGGCCGCTGGTGCCGAAGTCAGCCACCAGGGGGCAGCACGCGGCTGAGGATGGCGTTTCCCCGCCACCAGAGACCAGGTTCGGCCACTCATTCCGGCAAGCATGTTTCTCCTCCCTGGAAAAGGAGCCCACAATATCCACCGACTGTGGGCTGTTGTGAGGACTAAACGCCCCCGCCCCCACCCCGGGCCTTAACCGCTGTAAGCTGGAGCAAGTCCTTGAATCTTCCTGAACCTTCCTTTCCTCACCTAGAAAATGCCAACCGGGATATACCCGTGCCATATATGTGAGTCAGGGGAAGTAGTGTCTGTAACGGATGACTCTCACTTTTTAGTGACTGAAGATGCAATGAAAGTTTGTTTCTCACTCCCATCCTGGTCAGGTGGGTGTGCAGAAGGCACCGCGGGGCTGGTGGCTCCGCTCCACGTGGGCTTTCAGAGCTCCTGCCGCCTGCAGGCTCTGCTGTCCCCAGGGGTCCCCCCTCCCCCCCCCCCGCCCCCCGCCCCCGCCCCCGCCAGTGGGGAGGGGAGGAGGAGGACCGCTTGGTCGGTTTTGATGGGCCCCGCCTGGAAGTGGTGCAGAGCAATCCTGCTCACGGTCTGTGGCCCCCCCGGTCGCAAGGGGGTTGGGCACGTGGGCTTTCTGTGTGCTTACAGGAAAAGGCAAAGGTTTGGTGAGCTCATAGCTTTTACTCTGCTGCTCCTAGGCTGGATGAGGTGAGAGCTACAGAGATGTACCTGCAGGATGCCAGCAGGGGGCCTGGTGCTTAGGACTACCACCCCCTCCCCCTGCAAATAGGCTCCCGGTTCCTGCACATGCAGGATTTGGGGGGGGGGGGTAGGGTAGCCACGCCCCTCCCTGGTTCTGCTGTCTGCACAAACATTGTTCCTTTTAAATGCTTTTTTCCTTTGGATACATTTTAAGTTACAAAAGCAGAGCCTGGTTGTTGTACCTAGACAGACATTTGCTTGTCAGAGCCCCTTGGGGGGGAGGACTGGGCCTCTTAGTGCTGGCCTCGGCTCCCAGCCCTCCCCACTGTTTGTCCCTGGCGCAGGGAGGGACTCAGCCTACTACTGGGACCAGCAGGTTCAGTAAGCCAGTGGGTACCATCCTGGATCAAATTCAAGGTCACAGACTCAGAAGGTCACCTCCCTGCCCTAATGAGGTGACTGAGCGAGGAGGTCTCCCCATGGCCCCTGGAGAAATATAACTAGGACACCAGGCAGCTGGGGGTGGCCCTGGCAGCTGACCCAGCCTCTGTGTCTCCAAGCCTCCAGCTCTCCGTTCCCTCCCCCGTAAAACAGGTGAGGCCCAGCAAGGGATCCACGGACACCATCCCGTGCAGGGCTCGGCTGGCTGAGGGCTCCACAGCTGCCACGCTACGTGACCCAACATGTATGGGATGCCCACTGCCAGTCCCTGGAGACGGAACTCCAAGTCACATGCTGTTGGGCTTGTCACTGTGGGGGCCCTGGGACCCATCTGCCTGAACTCAGCTGGCACCCATGGAGGTGTCTGGTGTGCACCCAAGGCAGTCGGGATGGCCCTCCCAAGCCTGTCCTCGGACCAGGCCGTGCATGAGCAGGGCAGGGTCGCAGGAGGCCTGGTGCAGGGTCAGCTCCCGTAATTTATGAAGCGTGCACTAGGTCCCCTGCCCTTGGGGGGCCCAGGGCAGACAGGTGTTCATACCATGGGGCAGTCCTTGCCAGGGAGGAGAGTGCTGGCTCCCCTGGGTGTCCAGAGCAGGGCTGGGAGTGGGGTGGCTTCAGTCTTGTTGGAAGGGAGATAGCCTGGAGGCTGAGCCTGGGCTGGGGGTTGGCTCCTTCCCTGGCCTGCCCTCCCAGATGGCTGAAGCCAGGGCATCCTGACCTCTTGGGAAACCCTGGGGGCCGTGTGGTTCCATGTTTTGTGGTCACTACCCACTGTGGCCCTGTGCATATGGCCTCTGAGGAGACTGGTGTGGCCGTGGCACTAGGGTGGGGCAAGGCCCTGCCTCCTAACTCCAGGCCAGGTGATATCAGCCCCACCCAAGGGGTCCACAGGGCCAGGGGAGTCTCTGTCATCTTCTTATTTTCCCGAAGATAAAAAGTTGTACTGGACTTCCCTGGTGGCACAGTGGTTAAGAATCCGCCTGCCAGTGCAGGGGACACGGGTTCAAGCCCTAGGTCTGGGAAGATCTCACATGCCGCGGAGCAACTAAGCCTGTGCGCCACAACTACTGAGCCAGCGCTCTAGAGCCCGCGAGCCACAACTACTGAGCCTGCGTGCTACAACTACCGAAGCCCGCGCCCCTAGAGCCCGTGCTCCGCAACGAGAAGCCACCGCAACGAGAAGCCCGCGCACTGCAACGAAGAATAGCCCCCGCTCACTGCAACTAGAGAAAAGCCCACGCAGAAACGAAGACCCAACGCAGCCAAAACTACATTAATTAATTTAAAAAAATTTGTACCAACTGGACTTGTGGAAAACTTGGAATAGAATGCACAAAAAAGAGTAAAGAAATATAACACGAATCATCAACTTTGGTCCTGCTGTCAAGAGCCAAGAGTGGCAACGCGCCCTATCCCTTAGCTGGGCTGATGGCCTCTCCTGCTGGCCCTCATTCCAAACCTTGCCTCCACAAGCCTCCTCCAGGACACGTCTGCATGTTAGCAAGGAGTCCCGCCCCTGAAGGGACCTGGAACCCACCTGACCCTGCGGGGGAGGCAGGCAGGTTGGGTTGGGTCAGCCCCAGCTCACCTTTCTCACTGGGCTTGTGGGCTCACCCAGGACAGGGGCTGGGAGCTCAGGGCCCTCCTGGGCCCTCCAGCAGGTGCTTGGCCGTCCCCCTCCCCGCCTGAGCTGCTGGAGGCATTTCCTAGGCTCCCAGCCCCGGGACAGGCTGGGCCAAGGGGAAAGCAGCAGAAAGTAACGGTCTCCTGTGGCCTGGCCCAGATGGGATGGCCACTGGGGACAGCCAGGGGCCGCACCAAGGAGCGGGGAGCAGGGTCATGGGCCTTGCCTGGCAGGTCCTTCCCTTTCTGGGCTGCCTGCTTCTCTCCTTGACACTGTGGTGGGGCCCGCTGGCTCGCATGCCCTGTCATTCATTCTTAGGTGTGTACTTCCCAACCAACGTTTCCTGGGCACAAATGAGGGGGTGCTAGCCTTCCAGGATGGAGGCAGAGAGGCACAGCTCCTATAAGCAGCTGGACCAGGGCTGCCTGGGTGCCCTCGCGGCTGCTCACTGCTGCCCCTCCGCCCCCACCCCATCTGGCGGTTCCCTGTGTGACAAGGGATAAGCCTGGCCCAGAGGATCAGCGTACGCAGTCAGGGTCCCAGGCTGGGCAGGGCCAGGCCCACCCTAGTGGAGAAGCCTCCAGCGCCCTGTCCAACAGCCAGCCAGCCAACCCCCGGCCTGGCCAAGCCTGAAGTGGCTGAGCACCCACTCAGTTACGTAGCTCAGGATGTCACAGGGTGCCTAGCTCAGGATGGGCACGGCCAGTTTCCCATCCACTGGGCAGGACGGACGGCCCCAAGAGCTAGAGTCTCCAGACCCTGGCTCCAGGCGACTGTGGGCCAGCTCTCAAGGTGTCTGCCACTTCGCCCTTGGAGAAAGAGTGGAGCAGAGCCTCCCTCCCCCGGCCCCCCAGACTCCTCTCCCCGCTCGCTCGTGGGCCTTAGGTCTAGCAGGTGTGTTAGGGCTCCAGGTGCGCGGAACCCTGCCGGGGACACAAGCCTCGGGCGCAGCAGGCCGCGCGGGGGCAGCCGAAGACCCTATCTAGCTCCAGCCAGGGACGAGCTGGCCGCGGCGGGTTAAAGGCCCGTCAACTGGCGCGGGAGGCCCAAGGGCGAGCGCGGGCGGCGGGGCTGGGTGCCCCCGGGGGGGCGAGTCGGGCCAGGCCGAACGCCGGTCTTGTCGGGGGTCGTCGCCCGCCGCGCCCGGTAGGGCGCGCCGGCCGAGGTGGGGGGGGGCGCCCGCGCCACCGCCGCCGAGCAGCCCCCGCCTGCAGACAAAGGAGCCGGCGGGGGGCGGGAGCGGGGGCGGGGGCGGGGGGTGGGGGTGGGGTGGGGGGGGATGGGGCGAGGGGGCGGGGCGCCGCGGTGTCACGTTACCGCCCGCAGCGCCCTTTAACTCCGGCCCCGCCCCGCGCACCGCCCCCTCCCCCGCCGCTGCGCGCGCCCCGCGCCCCGCCAATCGGTCCTCGCGCCCCGCCCCGCCCTCGGGTAGGTGTGTGCGCAGGGCCAATGGGCGGCGGGCGGGGGCCGGACCGCCGGAGGGGCGGGGGCAGCGCGGCGCCGGCCAATCGCCGCGGTGTTGTTGAAACTGAAAATACTACATTATGCTAATAGCAGCGGGGCCAGTGCGCGGGGGGGTGGGACCCTCGCGTATAAAGGGGCGCGCGAGGACTGGGCGTTCCACAGGCCAAGTGCTCTGCGCTCGGTGGGTGCCAGCCAGGCCAGGGCCAGCCGAGCGAGCGAGGACAGGCACCCGAGGGGGCGCGGCCGCCGGCCGGACGACACAGCGAGCGAGACTCAGGAGCATTCCACGGCCCGACAGCCAGGTAGCCGCCGCGCCGCCCTCCCGCCGCGTCCCTTTGCAAACGCAGACTCCGGCGCGCGGGGTCTCACTTGCGCCCGGCCTCCGCCCTCCTTTCCTCTCTTCCTTCTCCTCCTCCTCCTCCTCTCCTCTCCTCTCCTCTCCCGCCGCCCGGCCCGCGCAGCCCCCGGAAAAGTCCGATGCGTATCTCCGCAGCGCGTCGGCAATGGAGCGCCTGGTCGCCCGCCGCACCTTTCCCCTGTTCGCGCGCACCAGCGCTTGCCGCAGCCTCTTCGGGCCAGTGGACCACGAGGAGCTCAGCCGCGAGCTGCAGATGCGCCTGGCCGAGCTGAGCGCCGAGGACCAGCGTCGCTGGGACTACAACTTCCAGCAGGACGTGCCACTGCGGGGCCCCGGGCGCCTGCAGTGGACCGAGGTGGACAGCGACTCCGTGCCCGCCTTCTACCGCGAGACGGTGCAGGTGGGGCGCTGTCGCCTGCTCCTGGCGCCTCGTCCCCGCCCGGACGGCGCGGGCGATAGCCCGCCCTCCGGGCCGCCGGCCGATGAGTCCCTCGACGGCCTCGGGGAGGCGCCGGCGTCGCCGTCCAGCGGCCCGTCCGTAGCGCCTGCCCCGGCCCCGGCCCCGGCGCCGCAGGAGAGCTCTGAGCCGGAGGCGGTCTCGCCGCCGCGCAGCCAGGAGCCCCTGGCCGAGCCGCCGCACTCAGGGATTTCGGGGCGCCCCGCGCCGGGCACTGCCGCCACTGCCACCAACACCAACGCCGCCGCCGCCACTGCCGCCGCCGCTGCCACCACTGCCGCCGCCGGAGGCGCCGCGATCAAGAAGCTGTCCGGGCCTCTCATCTCCGGTGAGTCCCGCGCGGCCCCGCCCCGGCCCGGCCCGGCCCTGCTTTGTCCGGCCGGCCGGGCTCCCAGGCCCTCGGGGGCCTCTCTTGGTCCCCGCCTCCTCCGTGGCGTTAAAGGGCCCGCAGCGCGCGGGGCGAGGCAGCGCCCGCACCCCGTCCCCGCCCTGTTGTTGTGCTCCGGAGAGGTTCGCGCGAGAGGGTTGGGAGGGCTCGCTTTGGCCCCCTCCGAGCGCGATCCTCGCCCGGGCCACTGGAGACCCTCCTCGGGCGCGGCCGGGCGCGGCGATCGCGGCGCGGAGGGGGTTAAGCGCGGCGGTAGCCCCGGGGGGCTTGGCCGCGGGACAAGGGGAAATGCTTACACAGCACATTGCGCGGCGACGTAAACAAAGCTGACCCGCCGCGGACCTCGGCGCGGGCGGGGACGGCGCCCCCCCACCGGCCGGCCAGCCGCCCGCGCCCCCTCCCGGCACCCTCTTGGGCTCCCCGGCCGGCCCCGCCCTGACCGGCCGCGCGCGCTGTCGCCCGCAGATTTCTTCGCCAAGCGCAAGAGACCCGCGCCCGAAGCCAAGGCGTCGAACGAGGTTCCCGCGGGATGCGCCGCGCCCGGCGCCGCTCCAGCCGTCGGCTCGGCTGAGCAAACCCCGCGCAAGCGGCTGCGATGAGAGGTGAGCGCGGCAGACGGGGTGGGCGGGGAGGGGCGCCCCGCGGGGTGCCGGCGGCCACTCTGTCGCCGCTCGCTCACCGCACCTCTCTCCCGCAGCCTCGCGCCCAACGAGCCCCGAGGGAGCCCGCTGGGCAGCGGACAGGAGAGGAGCGCTGGGCCTCGGCTGGGACCGTCCATGTAGCAGCAACCGGCGGCAGCTGCCACGGAGCAGCGTTCGGTTTTGTGTTTAAAGTTTGAAAACTGTGCAATGTATTAATAACGTCTTTTATATCTAAATGTATTCTGCACGAGGAGTACACTGGTCCCAAGGTGTAAAGCTTTAAGAGTCATTTATATAAAATGTTTAATCTCTGCTGAAACTCAGTGCAAAAAAATGAAAAAAGAAAAAAAAAAGGAAAAAAGGAAAAAAACATGTATATTTGTACAAAAAGTTTTTAAAGTTATACTAACTTATATTTTCTATTTATGTCGAGGCGTGGGCCGCTCTGCCACGCGCTAGCTCGGTTATTGGTTATGCCAAAGGCACCTCACTCGCATCTGGTTATCGACAAATGTAAATTTATTTTTTATAGCGGACTCTGGGGGGAGGGGGTCGCTCACAAGCTGTAGCTGCCGTACAAGCCCATCTAGCTTGCAGTCTCTTCGCGCTTTCGCTGTCTCTTTTTACTATTATGATTATTTTAAACTTGAAGACAAATCTGTTAAAAGAAAAAAAAAAAAGAAAAAAAAAAAAAAAGGTTCCTGAGCCGTCTGCACCACTGCCCCGGCTCCTCGTCCGCCGGGTTCTAAATAAAGAGGCCGAATAATGCTGCAACTCAGCTCCGTGTGTGCTTGTACTGCCTCCAGCTTTCCCCTCTGGCACCCCCAAAAGTTAGGGAGTTAGAACCCAGGGGGCAGCCCTAAAGGGAGGGGGGAGGGGGGCTTTCTCCTGGCAGGGCTGGCCCACGCCCACCTGCTCCAGGGCCCTAATTTAGGGATGAGCGGCCCCGCCCTCGCTCTGCATTTATCTCATCCACGCATACACACACACACACACACACACACACACACACACACGTGTGCAGGGCTGTATGCGGAGACCAAGGCTCACTGTTTCCCCGGCTCCAAGGAGACCACCCACACCCCAGCTGCCCTGGGCCGAGCCCCAATGGGACTCAGGTGGGCACCTGCGGGGACTGGGCCGGTCGCAGGCCCGGAGAGGGCGAACCTGAGCCTGAAATTCTTCAGGCCCCGCCCAAGGTGGACCCCAACGGCTCCAAAGTCCTCCGCTTCGTGGGCCCCGGTGTCCCCCAGGGTGGGGTTGCAGGACCCCAGATGTGTTCTGGCCTCTTCTCGCCCACGGTGGGGGAGGGGCAGCCTGCAGGCCTGCGGGGAAGAAAGGGGAGGGGGAGGCCAAGAGGAAGGGCCCAGGGGCAGGTGGGGGTGGGGAGGGATGAGATGCGCCGCCGCTTCGGTGGAAAAACTCGAGGTCGGATCCACCCGGGCACCCACCAGCCTTCTAGTTTCCAAGTGCTCCCTTTTAGTCAAAAGGAGAGGTTTATTTTGTTTTTTTTATAGCTGACCTATAAACCTCTGAAAATTATGGCTTACAATGGAAAGGGTGACGTAAAATAGCAAAAACGGACGGCTAGCAGTATTTTTGCTGGTGCCTTGGGCCTGGGGAAGCGGAGCAGGGGTGGTGTATTTTTTTAAGTTAACCGTTTTGGGGCTGTTTGCGACACTGATGTACCCCACGGATCAGGGTCAAAGGCTCGGCTGAAGCCTCGATTTTGGAGATGCGTTTGGATATGCGATTAACTTACCCTCCCCCCAGCTGCCTGAAAGGGTGGGGAGGAGGGAAATGGGACTGGCCCCGAGGCCCAGCTGGGGCTGCACGCTGAGAAATACCTCCCCTGGGAAATGAGAGTAGGGGCCCTGCCGCCTTCAGCTCAGCCTGAACACATCCTGGGAATTAGACCTGCCGAGATCTGACTTCAGGCTCTGCACCTCTCCTCTGGGGAGGGGGCCTCCCCGAGGCCTGCCTGTGTGACCAGGTGAAAGCTCAGCCTGGCTGAGCGGGGAGGAGGATGGCGTGAGCTGGCGGTCCACGGGCAGCGGCACCCTGCTGGAATGACCATGCTGAGGACAGAGTCTGGCTGGGGTGGGCACCTCCCCACCCCAAACTCAATGCGACCGGGCATCCTACCCGCCCCCCAGCCCCCGCCCCGGCTCTGCTGCTTACACCCCTGGCCCCCAGCCGGACCTGGGGATGCAGCCCCCTGCTGCCCAGCTTCCCGGTGTCACTCAGGGTGGCTTTCTCAAAAGCAGCACCAGGGCCCTGTAGGGACGGAAAGGGGACACTAAACGTCGTTTCTGGGGCCAGTTTCTCCCCCAGGCAGGAGCTCGCAGCAGAGACCCAGAGGTTGCCCTCCTTAGGGAAAAAGCACTGGATTTTGAGTCGTCATAGTGTGATCTGGGCAACTTCTTATGGACCAGACTGGGAAGACAAAATGTAGAGCCTCTAACCATGAACCAACGATGGGATGATAAAGGGGCAGAGGCTGAGCAGGGACTGCCCTGGGCAGTGGTGGGCAGGGCGCTTTAGCTGGGTGTTTGGGGAAGCCGTAGGATGGGATGTCACCCATAGGGTGAGTGTATTGGAGCCAGAGGGTCCCGATGAAGCTGGAGAGTAGGGCCGAGGGGGCCACTCGGGGGTCTCCCATGGCCCTGGCCTGGCCTGCTGGTGCGTGTTGGGCTGGCACATGGTTTAAACATTATTCATTGTAAGAGTGCCTTTTAGGGTATGCCTGCAGGGCCTCTCCACTCCCTGGTCTCCCACTGGTCTCCTGGACCTTCCTGAGTCTGATGGGCTGGCGTCAATTGCTGGACTTTGTCTGCAGGCAGTAGGGAGCCCTTGGGGAGATTGAAGCGGGGTGACAGAAGCTGAGGCAATTTAAGAAAGCATCCTAAGGCTGCTGGGAGGAGAACAAAGGAGGGGCCGGGTAGGGGCTACTGTGGCCGGCCACCCAAACAGAGGTACCAGGTTGGCAAACGTTCCCAGTGCCTCCAGCACGCCGGACACTGCTCTGGGCACCAGAGACACAGCGATGCATAAAACAGACACAATTCCCTGCTAGCAGGAGCTGCCTCTATGGGGAGAGGTGATGTAACCAGGGCCAGGGGGCTATTGTTTAAAGCAGGCCATGCCAGGAAGCCCTCCTCCCACCCCCCAGCAAGTGCATCTGAGCTTGGCGGAGGTGAGGGGTGCAAGTCTTGAGGTTTAACTGGGAGAAGATAGTTTCAGCAGAGGGAACAGCCAGTGCAAAGGCCCTGAGGTCTGGAGTGCTCACAGAATAGTGGACCAGGGGGGCCGGAGTGGGAGGTGGGGTGGGGGGAGCCTGGAGATATATTGGGAGGGAGAGCTGATGGGACTTGCTGATGGACTGGTCGGGGTGGGGCATGAGGGGGACTGGAAAGTGGGGAAGGTGGGAGACCTCTGAGGTTCCTGGTTCCATGTAAGTGTGAGTGTGGGCCATTCTCAGAGCTGAGGAAGCCTTCCCAGAGAAGGGGAGAGCCCCTTCTTTTGGACATAAGTTGTAGTTCAGGCTACCCTGCCCTGATTTCCACTCTCAGCCAGGCCCTGTGGACACCAGGACAGTCCTGTCAATGAGGCATTAGCTTTCCACGTTACAGGTGAGTTCAGCAAAGCCACTGGCCCAGGGTCAGTGACCTGCCAAGTACCCAGTCAGGACACAGCCCACGCTGCTGGCCCAACGGCTCTAGCTGCCCTCCCCCGATGCTGTCTCAAGAGCACTGTTTCTTTTTTTAAAAAAAAAGTTTTTATACATTATTTAAATATTAACGAAAGTCTATATTTTATATGAGTTCACTCTTCATGTTGGATATTGTATGGGTTTGGGCAGATGTATAAGGACATGAATCCACCATTACAGGATCCTAAAGAGTATTTTCCCTGCCCTAAAAATCCTCTGTGCTCTGCCTGTTCAGCCTTCCTCCCAACCCCTGGCAACCACTGAACTTTTACTGTCTCCATAGTTTTGCCTTTTTCAGAATGTCATAGTGTTTGATTCCTACAATACGGAGCCTTTTCTCATTGGCTTCTTTTTTCACTTCACTTTTTAAGTTTCCTCCAAATGAGCTTGATAGCTCATTTAAAAAAATTTCTCAGTAATATTCCATCGTCTGGATGGACCACAGTTTATTCATCTATTCACCTACTGAAGGACATCTTGGTTGCTTCCAAGTTTGGGCAATTGTGAATAAAGCTGTGCACATTTTTGGTGTGGAGCTAAGTTCTCAACTCCTTGGAGGAAATACCAAGGAGCACGGTTGCTGGATCATACGGTAAGAGTACACTGAATTTTGTGAGACACCGCCAAAGTCGCCGTACCATTTTTGCATTCCCACCAGCAGTGAACGAGAGTTCCTGTCAAGACACTGTTTTTCAAACTTTTCTCCTGGGTGGACCACACTGACCACGAGTTTTTAGGTGAATTCAAACAAACAGAAACCTAATTACAATTTAGACACAAAGACAAAGCATAATTAAAAATGAACGTTAGAGAATTCCTTGGTGGTCCAATGGTTAGGACTTGGCACTTTCACTGCTGGGGCCTGGGTTCAATCCCTGGTTCGGAAACTAAGATCTTGCAAGCCTTGCGGTGTGGCCAAAAAATTAAAAAAAAAAAATTAAAAAAAAAAAAGAACCCTGATGACTGTGGCTTTCTTTCAGTACCTCTTTGGTTTGACCTGACTGGGACAGAGCGCCTGAGCCATTGGTCAGTTCCTCGTCCAGTTGGCTCTGCGTGATGGTGGATTGCATTATTGTCCAAATATTTGCTGCCCTGCCCTGTGGGAGGATTCTACATCTCCTGCATGTTGATATCAGACTTGGCCACGTGACTTGCTCCGGCCAATGAAATGTGATTACTGTGACATATGCCACACCTGAGCAGAAGCCCTTACAGCCCTGGGTATGGGGCCACCTTTTTATCTTTCCACTGAGGGACCAGCAGGGTCCCGATGGGGCTGCCCCTTCCACTGACTTGCAGTGGAACCCAGCCCCAGCCCACCGGGATGGGACTGTCACAGAGAGAAATCCTCTGTAGTTGGTGTAAGCCACTGAGATTTTTGTTATGCAGCATGTGGTAAACTAAGCTGACAGAGACAGATCCTTTGAAGATCTCAAGTCACTGTTTTAGGTTTCCAGGAATGACAGCAAGGACCGGGTGGTGGTGTCAAGTTGTCCGGGATGCTTGGACACGTGTCTGGAAATTTTGGAGCCTCCTCTCTGAGCACTGCCTTCAGTGTCCTACAGGTGCCAACTCAAGCCTGTCACATGGAAGGGCGGGAGGCCGAGTCTTTCAGCGTGGCAGGGTCCCGTGTCCTCGCCGGTTGCCTTCTGTTCTGTGGTAGAGTTTGTATGTGCTTTAAAAAGTGTCCAGTAGGTGAGGCGGGGAGCACCCCGGCAGAGGAGCTGCAGGTGGGGTGGAAGGGCCTGGGGGCAGGACGGCAGGCCCTCTGCATGGCTAGCGCAACAGTGACCCAGCTTCTGACTGCATCCCCGGCTGTGCTGGCCGCGTGTTCATCCCCGCCACGGGGATCCGCCATCCTGAGCTTTCCTGAGGCAATAGAGCTGATCACAATCTTCCACACGAATGAGACTCCACACGCCACTTCCGCCTCCCCTCCCCCGGCACTGCACTGATCCACCTGGATTGTCCGGGGCCCAGGCTCTGGAGGCATGGCTTACGTTCCCAAGTCTCAGTGTGCTGAACCACTAAGGCATCGATTCCCACCGCGGGAGGCTGGCAGCTGCTGGCTCAGATGAGTGTTTCTGCAGGTCTTGCTCTCAGTTGAAGAGAGCTGCCTCATCCCTGCCCGTACATGCCCCACCTGCAAAGGCTGGTGGATTCGGGGGGCAAAGCCCCGGCCACCTTGCCTTGAACAGACAACTCTGAGGGACCATCCCAGCTCCGGGGCCCCCCAGGGATTGGCTGAGACCCTTCTCAGATCTGCATCAGAGCTCAGCTTCTCCTGTTCTTAACCCTGCTCTTTCACCCCACCAGCCAGGTGAGCCCAAGAGTGGTCCCCAGTGAAACTTCCTGCACACACATACGCATACATACACACATACACATACACACACATATACACACATGCACACATATACACACACACAGAAGCAAACACACAGACATATACATGCACAGACACACAACACACAGACACAGACACACACGTGTCCAGTCACTCCTCTAACTTTTTTATATGATGAAGGAGGAAAATTATCAAGGTTTGGGAACAGGTCACAGTCTCAGAGATTGAGCTGTGAGCCGACAGTTGGGCATACTTAAGTAGCCCCGATCACTTATTCTGAAATTTAACATTGGTATTATGTAAGCCTTGAAGTGAGATTTTCAAGGGTAGTGGAGATACAGATTGTATTGCTGGCATATGTTCCTTAGACTAAGAAAGAGAAGTGGCCTGGGTGGCATCAGGAAGAAATGCTTCGAACTTAGCCGTTGCCTGAGAGCCCTCGGGGATGGGGCCCCCTTAGGGGCCAGCCTGCTTCAGTGTCACATGGCTGTGTGTTCCGCATCCCCTTCAGCCCTGAAACTCGACCGGGGTTGTACTCCTCAATGCCAGGGCCATGAAGGCAGAGGTGCACTGGCAACCGGCCCTTCTCTCCCACTGGCATGAGAACACCTGTTCCAGTGATCTCGTGCCAAGTAAAAGCCATCCCAGTGCTTTGTGGTTTAAAACAACGGTTTTGTTTATACCTAGGATGTTATGAGTCAGGGACTTGGGAAGCGCTGGCAGGTACTTTAGCTCTGTTTATGGGGCGTCAGCGAGGGTGGTTTGGTCGGGGTTTGGGGGCTGCCTTCCAAGATGGCTCGGCTCACTTCCGTGCCTGGCAGAGTGGAGCTGGCCGCCAGCTGGGGCCTCAGTTCCTTTTCCTGTGGCTTCTCCTCAGGCCTGCTTGGGCTTCCTCACAACATGGCAGTGCTCCCGGAGCCCTGGTGAAAGCAGCAAGGTCTCTAACAGCCTGGCCTGGGGAGTTGAGTAGAGTCACCTCTGCCCCATCTGACCAAGCAGACAAGTTTCCAAAGAGTTTGCAGCCCCCTTGGCCATGGCACTTTTCCTGGCAGTGCTCAGCGCTGGTGCTCAGTGCGTACCCAGCCTATTCTGGGGGGTTTGCTTCAGGACTCACAAAACGATTGTTACCCAAATTAAAAACAAAACTGTTTTCCTTTAGCAGGGATTTTTAGTAATAAACAGAAAAAAGGTCACGGAGCACTTCCTGTGTTTGAACTGACCAAATGGTGGGAGCGGCTTCTTACTTAGACATCAGAGCTGGATCCAGGAGAGAAGCAGAGTCGGGGGCACGTGCCCATGACAGCACGGACCCCACCCCCCGCCCCAAGGCCACTGAAACGGTGACATGACAACACCTGATAAGGGCATTTTGCTAGCAACCCTTTCTGCCTTCTTTTATTGTATGTGTGTATACTTTATATAGATACAAAGTACATAATAGATATTATATATATGTATATCATACACAAAACATATACATGCATATAATTTCTCTCTTTCTTTGTTAACTTTGTAGCCGGTGTTAAATTTTCTCAGCAGTAGTAATAGTATCACTTGTATCTCCTTTAAAAAAATTCTTTCCGGGGGAACTTGGAACTTGTAAACATACACAAAGTTAATAGAAGATTACCCTGAGCTCCACGTCCTCACCAGCCAGAGTCAACAATTAACATTTTTCGAAACTTGTCAGTTTGTTTCCCTTCCCCAACTCTTCATTTTTTGTTACTGCTGTTTGTTTTAAAGCGGATCCCAGACCCCGAATCCTCCCACGGGGTAAATCTCTCTTTGCCACTGGAACGGGCATCGGTCTGGGAGTGCAGTGTGGACCCACGGGGCCGAGGCAGCTGTGGTCCGGGCCGCCATCAGGGCAGTGCCCAGCAGTTTGTCCCGGAAAGCATTCCTTTCCCTTGTTCTAGAAGATCACTGCTGGCTTCCAGGGAATGCCCTGGGCTTTGAAAACAGCACAAAAACCTTGCTGACCTCACGCCAGTGCCATACCAGAGACCCTGCAAAGGGGACCAGTCCGTGATGTCCTGTTTCCAGACAGTCATCGCTACCCAGAGGGCCTCCCTTTGCAGCCTGTCCCATTGGGTGGACGGTCCCTGCCTGGACAGGACATCCCACGTTTACCCTTGAGTCCTGGCTGGTTGATATGCTGCTGCTTTTCTGAGCCTCTTTCGAGTCATTTTTGGTGATTGAAATAGTAATAATCCTAATAAAATAATAGTAATAAAATGGAGCTGTCACACACTCAAACCTCCCTGGGAGGAGTCTAGCTGGGGTTTGAGACAAAGGCAAGGGTGTATCTCCTCTGCTTCCTTGTGCAAACCGCCCTCCTCTATTGCCCTCCTGTGCCCGGAGATCCCTGTGTGGTCTGTTATACCCCAAAGGGGCAGGGACTGGGTCTCAGGTCCCAGGACCCAGTTCCCAGCCTGCGCTGAAGATACTTCCACTGGTTCTGATGGTGCTTTAAGCTCAGAGTCATGTGCCTGGTCAGGAGAGAGAGAGGGAGAGAGAAGGAGGAAGGAAGGAAGGAAGGAAGGAAGGAAGGAAGGGAGGGAGGGAGGGAGGGAGGGAAGAAAGACACACTGTTTGAATCCTGTCAAACGACTCCCCTTCGTTGATTCTAGTTTTGTTTTTCTTTTTGGTGGCTTATTTCAGGGGCTTCGGTTTTCAGTTTTTGGATTTCAGTTTTCCGTTTCGCTTGTGCCGCTTTGGGGGTCACAGAGCCAGGCTTAGGGAGCGGACCAGCCCCTCTGCCCTGCTGAGCTCCTGCACCTCCCGCGGCCTCCGTCCAGTTCGGACACAGACTCCTTCTGCCCTGGGTGCTGGAGGCCCCCAGCTCCCTGTGTCCCACCCAGCTCACCCCACCAAGGGGGAGAATGCACACAACCGGCCTGCCCAAGGAATAACAGCAGAAAAACACAGAGCACAGGCCCCAGGGAAGCAGGTCGTCGGGTTTCCACGGGGAGACTTGGAAATGAGGAGCCTTCCTCGGAAACTCAGCTGAGGCTGGATGGGGCTGCCCCCTTGGAGGCCGGGGGAAGCAGGTGGGGAAGGTGGAGCGGAAGAGTGGCCTCTGGGCGGGGCACCAACGGGGAGACACAACCAGGCAGCCTGGCTGGTAGAAGTCACTCGAGGTCAGAAATGCCCAAGCAGGAAATGAGATGCAGCTTGTAAAGGACATCAAAGGAAATGGGAAAACATTCTTCTAATATGTCAGGGAGAAAAGAGGGAGTGGGGAAAATGCTGGCCCTTTATTAGGGGAGGGGAGGGGGGGAGATGAGATGGAGCTAGATAATTCAAATCAAGATAATGAAAATCAAAAGAGCTGGAGAACTGGGGGTGGGGGTGAGCATCTTCTGCAGCCAGGAGACCCAAGGAGCAGGCTCAGGGCCCTGCTGATGCGCCCCTCTGCCTGGCACCCCCAGACCAGCGTTCAGAGGCCTGGCCATCTCAGCTGGCTCCTGCAGGCCCGCGGTGCCGCGTCCCTCGGGGTGCACACAGCAGGCCACCAGCACGGGGCTGGCATTGCCAAAGACCTGGCTGCTGAATGCCCTCCTCTTCCTGGAAGAAAACCCCAGCTGAACCTGTGTGCCAACACTTGAATGCCTAGGCCATTGCGGAGCCCAAGTCCAGCCCCCTCCATGGAGAGAGAGGCATGGTGTCCATCCAGCCAAGGAGCTGCTGCCATAGAGGGGAGAGCAGGCCTCACACCCTGCCCACAGCCAGGGCCCGCATCCTCCGTGGACTCAGGTCAAGGCCCATCTCCAGTGCCCACCTGAGGCTGGCTGTTTGGAGCAGGGCCCTGTTCCCTGACTCTGTAGGCTGCACCCCAAGATGAGCCCGCCCTGCTACCTCTGGGGGCACCCAAGGAGGCATCATACATAGCCCCTGTAGCAGCACCACTTCCTGGCGGTCAAGATGGCCCAACCTGGCCATCACTTCCACCCTCCAAGGAGGGAGATTTTAAAATGTTTAAAATCTGGGGAAATACACAGCTGCATCAAATACATGGAGGGATTAGTGGTCAACCCCCCACCCCAGCGCGCAGGCCTGATCAGCGTGGGCACTGGAAAACACCTGTCCCATCTCCCCCCACCCCCTCTGCCCCCGGCGTGACCACGGAGGTGACCATGGCTGCAGGCTGATTTTCTTTATTGTAAGGTTTTAGGGGAAGTTGATGCCAGACGCACAGGTAAGCGTCTAGGAGTTGAAAGCTGTGCACTCCTGAGGGCGTGGCCCTTCCAGCTGGAGGACTCAGTCCAGTCTCTGAAAGGGGAAGGCTCCCAGAAGACCGGGAGGGCTGGGTGTGGCTGGGACAGACAGGGTGCTTACTGGCCCCCTCTTTTAGGGGCTGGCAGGTCCCTAACTGGCCTGGGCCTTAGTTTAGCGAGATGGGACGCAGCCTGGCATGCCTGGAGGTCAGGGGCGGGCTTGTTTATCCCAGGCCCCGGGGGAGGGGAGGGGAGGGGAGGGGAGGCGGGGTAGCGGTGGGGAGCCTGGTCCTCTGGTGTTAGGGCGCTTTCCCGGGCTCCCAACACTATAAACAGCAGGAACAGTAACAACTGGGGTTCAAAAGTTCAAGAATTTGGTTCAAAGGCAGCCCGAGTGAGCACCCTGAGCCCGGGCGGGTGCGTGGGTGCGTGGGCGCCCGGCAGGAGGGACCGTACTGGCTACCCGAGGGGACAGCGGGCCTGGGCGCAGGCCTCTCCAGAGGGGAGGCCGCGGTGGGTCCCCGCGGGAGCTGCGCGGGGCCGGAGGGCGCCCGCGGCGGTGCCCCGCGGCCGCGTGCGCGGCGTCGGCGGGCGGGAGGCTCCCTCTGGGGGCCGCGGCCGCGCTGGGCTCGCCGGTCCGCGGGGAGGGGCGGGAAGGCAGCTGGACGCGGCGGCGATTTATGGGCCTTTCAGGCGAGCAGGTGCCTCTTCGGGCCGCCCATTGTCTCGCCGGCCTCACAATGGGGCTGCTGCAGCCGCAGTGCCGGCCCCCGCCGCGGCCCGCGGCCTGCACGGGCGCGAGGGCCCCGGGGCGGCGCGGGCCGTCCGTCCGTCGTGCTTCGGTCGCCAGTGCGTCCGTCCGCGCGTCCTCCGCGCTCCAGGCGGCGGGGAGCCGGCCCGGCGCTCCCGGCGTCTGTCCCGGCGCACGGCCCGCGCGCCCGGCCCGAGGGCATCCCGCGCCCTGACGTGCGCCCGCGGCCGTGGCGCCCGCTCCTCACGCGCCGTCGGGCACCCGGCTCCGCCCGGCTGGCACGGCCCGCGCCGCCGCGTCCCGGGCGCACACACAGGGGCCCATTCTTCCCGGCTCCGCGCAACCATATGGCAAATCCGCGTCGACACAGCAGCCCCCGCTCATTCAGGCGCAGAATGTCCCGCAACGGGGAACAATCACAACTCTGTTCGCGTCTATTATGGATGCGAACGGGCGAGAAAAAAAATCATTTAACTCCAAGAGATAGCCAGCTAATTACCAACCATATGTGAGCCCGGATTCAAAGCGATGCCGAGGAGTTCATTCTGAATCGGGGCGACTTTATTAGGTATAGAAGACAGATGTCCCGACAGCACACGCATCACAGAAAATCGTGTCGGGGAGTTCTTGAAATGTCCGGGAGAGCTCTTTAAATATTAAAGACCCAGTCCTGCTGATGGGCTGGGCTGGGGTCCTCTGGGAGACCCGGGCCGGGAGCAGGACTTAGCAACAGAGACTGTGGCAGACGCTGGCCCTGCTGTCCACGGGAGGGGTGCCCTCTCCTCCTCCCCTCCCCGCGGTGCTCAGACGCCTTCCTCTTAGGTGCTCTGGGCCCCCACCGCCGACCCCGGGGAAGGTGCGGAGGGAACCCCGTGGGCATTGATGGCCCGGGGGATGGCTCTTCTGGGGCACCGAGTGCCCCGACTGCCCCCAGGGAAGGAGCGGGAAGGAAGGTAGGGTTGGGGGAGGGGGTGTCTGATTCCACTGGCCCAGCCAGAGTTGGGGTGGGCTGTGCACACAGTAGGTCTTCCACTGGAATTTATAGTGAACGAGTGAATGAACGAATGAGCCAGTGGCAGCCAACCCAACTAAGAAAATCCCTTGTGGGGTGGGTGAGAGTAGGGGACAATAAGGAAGGAAAACACTCCTGATTTCTTAACCAAGAAAATAGCCTCTGGCCATGCGCCCCATTCTTTGAGGAAGGAAAAAGAGAAAGCTCGTTAGACAGAGAGAAAAAAATCTTTCTCTGTTTTCCATGCAATGTAATTACGTTCCAGCTTTTTCTCCTTGTTATTCTTTTAAGCCAAATGTCTGAATAAAAGGATTATTCCCCCGCCCCGCCCCCCCCCCCCAGGGCTGTGGGCGCCTCTGCTGGCTAGATTAACTGCTGCCCGTGGCTTCCGCATCTTCTATGAAAATAAGTGAGGTCAGCTGCCATTCGATTGTCACAGCATATATATTTGAAAATTTAAATATTTGAATCAAAGGAAAAAGGAGGATTTGCATTTCTGCCCAATGCGACAAGCGCGTTCCGTGAACACTGCACAAGGGAAACGTTTCAATCGGAATGAATTGTCTCCTCGGAGGAGGATTCTGTATAAAGGCAGTCAGTGCTTTCTCTTTTGTTTCTTCTGCTTTTGTTTTGTGTTGTGTTTTTCTTTCCTCTTACCCGCTCCATCCAGGAGGGTGTTTTCTGAAACCTGGTGACTGACTTTGGTTTCAAGGACATAAAGAAACATGGAAAAACTCCTGAGAAATGCTCACATCAGAGGCCTCTCTGGCACAAAAGCAAAATTTAATTGAACATGTGCGGGTGGAAAAATAGATATTGGGGACTCCCAATGCCACCAGAATGGGCTAATCAGCTGACTCCAGCTGGACTGGATGAGGCTGCTAATGAAGGCCCGGTGGGCAGGAGGGAGGCCCAGCAGCTCCGGCAGCCCCCAGCCTGGGCTTGGCCCTCCAGGCGGGCCCCGATTCTCCAGGGCACCAAACCTCCCCAGCCACCCAAGTCAGCCAGATCCAAATGCTCACTCTCCCCAATTAGCGTTAGGGGCACACAGCTGTGGGCTTTGCTCGTGGCTTTTTAATCTTGGCCTTGGAAAATGGCATTCTGGGGGACTCCCCACTTTCACAATGAGTCCCTGGGTGTCAGGACACTGCTTCTAAAGGAAGCTGGCTGGGAGGGAGCTTGATGCACTGAATTAGAAAAGGTCTCAAAGCCTGGCATGGGTGGGGGTTTCTGTTGGTCTGGAGGTCTGGGGCATGGCATCTCTGTCCACCCTGGCTGCGTGGGTCCAGACAGGTGTCTTCCCCTCTGTCCAGTTGGGGAGGGGCGGATGCTGGGGGTATTAGTCTCCTAGGGCCTTCTGTAACAGAGTCCCACAGACATTCATTGTCTCCAGTCGTGGAGGCTGGAAGTCCAAGATCAAGGTGTCGGTAGGGTTGGTTTCTCTGAGGCCTCTCTCCTTGGTGTGTAGACGGCCATCTTCCCCCTGTGTCCTCACATGGCCGTCCCTCTGTGTGTGTCTGTGTCCTGATCTCCTCTTCTTATAAGGACACCAGTCCTATGGGATTAGGGCCCCACCCTAGTGACCTTATTTGAACTTAATCACCTCTTTAAAAGCCCTCTCTCCAAATAAGGTTGCATCCTGAGATACTAGGGGTTAGGATTCACACAGCACAACTCAACCCATAATACTGGGCTTCCAGTTTGGGCCTCTTGCCCTGGGGCCTGGGATGACCAGTGGTGAGCTGCCCTGTTCAGGCCTCCAGCAGGCTGGGTCATAGGGTGCTGGCTGTGGCGCCTGCTCCTGAGGCTGGGGGATGGGCTTGGTGACTGAGGTTCATGACTAATGCAGGCTCTAGGGCCTCACACACCTTTCAGAGAAGTCTCGAGGGGCATCTGGAGACCCCAATCCTTCCAGGCCCAACCCCCCTCCCTTCTGGACTGAATATTCAGAGTCCAGAAAGGGATGCTATCTCATGGCCAGCTCCTTTAGAACCTGGCCCTGGTCCAGAGGTGCAGGGAGAATGGGCCAGCAGGGCCACTTTGAGGGCCTGAGTTCCCTGCCTGGGCCTGTGGGTGGGCACTCTGCCAGGCCCCTTGCCCCATGGAATCAGTGCTTCTTGTTTCTGTCTCTTGTGCCTGACTCTGGTTTTCCTCTCCATTTTTCTCTTATCACATTGCTGCTTTTTCTTCTCTTTCCCAATGTCCCCCCTCCCCCCAATTCCTAAATCCAAATAAAAGCCCAGTAGGGGCTGAAATGCGAGATATACTCCACCTTCTGCAGGATGACCTGGGGCCGGATCCCGACATCCATTCTCGCTCCCCCCCCCACCCCCAATCCCTTCCGCCCTGTTGCTGTGTGACCCGTGCAGGTTTTTTGACCTCTCTGAGCTTTGGCAGGCCTGTTTCATGGCAAGCAAAATGCTGACCTGTCTCGTGGGCAGAGTGAGAAGGAGCTAATGAAAATGGTAGAAAAACACTCCAGGCATTTAAAAAATGTCACGTAATTGCAAAATAATAATGATAACAACAATATACTTCGGAATTTTGCTGGAACTGAGAGTGGGCCCAAGTGGAATTTGGCACGGAGGGGGCCTGCCCCGGCCTCTGTCCAAGGGGGTTTAGTTACTGAGGCGTCCCCAGGAATCCATTCTAAGGCGGCCCTTCTTGTAAGGTGGTCCTGCCATGGACTCCTGCTCCCCCACCGGCCCAGGGCCAGCTCGTGGATTTGCTGCCACA
This sequence comes from Balaenoptera musculus, assembly GCF_009873245.2. NCBI lineage: Eukaryota > Metazoa > Chordata > Mammalia > Artiodactyla > Balaenopteridae > Balaenoptera > Balaenoptera musculus. Next base: position 108,124,078 of record NC_045792.1, read on the forward strand.
AGGCTTAGGTCACATGGTTGGCAAACCAATGGCGCTTTTATTTTTTTTTAATTCTCAAAATGAAAATAGCCTTATATTTCCCCCAATTGTAGAAGTATTATACACTCACTGTAAAAAAATGCAAACAATACAGAAATGTATCAAAAAGAAAGTAAAATTCCACGAGATACGTTCTCCTACCCGAAGAACACCAGAGATGGTAGCTTGGGGCTCTACACAATTTCGGGACCCACATTACTTTTTAGGTTCAAAGTGCATATTTTAGTACATATTTTAAAGCATTAAATACATATACACACATGTATACACATATATTGTCTTAATTTCAAAATATTTAACCATGATGAGAGGTTTAAGACCCATAATATGAGTGTGGTAAACAAAATGACAGACACACGGTTTGGAAGAAAGATTTCAGTACAAGCAGCAGCCGCTTACTGTAGCAAAACTGGAAGATGGCTTGCATCTTAGTAAATGTGTTAGCAAAAGGCCAGACTCTCCCCAGGTTACAGGTCTGGGGGGACGTCATTATTGAAGAGTGGCAACACGAACAGGAGGAAAGCACAGACGCTCTAAAGAGACCGCTCACCAGTGCAGATGCGGTCACTGGACCTGAGGTCCAGGGTGGCCGGTGAGGCCCGGGCAAGGCTGCGGTCCCAGGACACCTTGCAGGGGTGGAGGAGTGCTCCACTGACAAGCCTCCAGCACCAGTCCCAGGGGGAAGATGGAAGCCTTTGGTTAACGAAGTGATTGCAGGGGGTCAGGACCAAGCCATGTTTGTCTCAAATGGGTGTACAAATCTCGTTTGAACTGTTTCCTGGAAAGAAATGAAAGGGGAGGCCTGAGGGGGGCACCTGTTATTTCCACATTGATAGGAAATGGTTTCCATCCCGTGACCATGGAAACTTCCATGGTGCATCCTGGTTGGGCATTTCTCACGAGCCACCCCCTGCCCACAGCCTGTCACTGTGTTGGCACAGATCCTGGGCTGGCAGGTCGGGCATCAGGGGTCGGCTGAGCCCTCTGGCCCAGGCCTGACTGTCAGCTGGAGCCCCCGTGATGTCCCCCACTGAGCCAGGTTCTGTGCCGGGTGCTGGGCACCCACAGGTGAAGGTGGCCGAGGGCGCCCCTGAGGACCGGGTGAGGGAGGTGCCTGGGGACTGTCCTGGAAGCCCAGAGGGATCTGGGAGCAGGTGAAGGTGAGAGTGGCCGGCAGGGAGGGCGCTCCAGGCAGAGGGATCAGCGACCAGGAGCCGTCACTGGGCTGGTGGCCGCTGGACCAGTTCTCCATGCCGGCTGACTTCGGACCTGGCTGATGGATCATCCAATATTGTGGCACGTCAGCCCTTTGCCTGGGCAGACCACCAAAATACAACAGAAAGTCTGAGGAGCACACAGGTCACTTTCCTTTCTAACGGTCGCTGTGGCCTGAGTTACATGTCAGGAGTATTTGCTGGCCCAGAAAATGGCCCTCTCCCTGTTTTATAGCTGGTGACGGAGCAAGTCCATCACCCAGCAAAGCATAGGGTTTGTAAGTTCGTAGTTAAAATACTACAAGGACACGGGGCGGGGGCGGGGGGGGGGGGGGGGGGGGGGGGGGGGGGGGGGATGAATTGAGAGATCGGGTTTGACGTATATACACTACCAAGTATAAAATAGCTAGCTAGTGGGAACCTGCGATACAGCACAGGGAGCTCAGCTGTGTGCTCTGTGATGACCTAGATGGGCGAGATGGGAGGGGATGGGAGGGAGGGGATATATGTATACACATAGCTGATTCACTTCTTTGTACAGCAGAAACTAACACAACATTGCAAAGCAATTATGCTCCAATAAAAAAAATGCTACAAGGTCACAAAGGACCTTCCCCCACATTTTCTCACTCATTCATTCCTCCTATCCATTCTCCCAAGCTCCCCCAGCTGCAGTCCGGCTGCACGCCCTGCCTACCCTTGCACCGCTGTGCGGTCTGGTCTGAGCCCCCTCTGCGCAGAGCTGTGGGTGCAGGGAGCCGGGGACCTGAGGGGTCTTCCTCCCCTCGTGGGGGCGGAGGCCTGTGAGGGCAGCTCGGCTCCTGCTGGGGCTGGAGATAGAGCGCGCAGGAAGCTGGCTGACCCCCAGAGGTTGTGCCCCCCGTGGACTGCCCCCTTTCTCTGTCCAGCCCGGCCTGGGCATCTGTTTCTGGCTGGAAACGGGAGGGGGGAGGGGCGTCTGTCCGCATTCCGGTTGCTTGAGTCCCAGGAGCCGTGGCTCCAGTTAAAGGAGGCCCCACTTCTGCCAGGACTTACCTGGCCGCCCCGAGTGCCGTCCTGGGGCGGGGCCCTGGCGTCGGGGTGCGAGGGCCCAGCCTGGGCCGGGGTCCCCTGGCCACCCCCCGCTTCCAGCCCGGCCGCCCCTTCCCCGCCCCCACGCCGCGCGTCTGTTTGGAGAAGAAAGCGGGCCAATTTGTTTTCATTCAGAGTCACTTAAGATCCCATTTTGGAGAAATGAAAAGAGAAAAGCGCGCTTCCCGCGCCCGGCCCGCTGGGTGCCCGCTCGTGCCCGGCGGCGCGCTGGTGGGGGGACGGCCCCCCTCCCCTTCCCTCCTCGCCCCCTCCCCGCCGGCCCCTCCCCCGACCCTGCCGGCTCCGGGTCCGAGGGCGGCGGCCCGCAGGCCGGGCAACGGCCAGGCCACGCTCATCTGCATGAAGCGCACACTCGCGGCCCATCTGCAAAGGCGCAATTAAACGCGGGGGGCGGGGGGCGCCCGAAATTAGCATTTCCGCGGCCATCTGGCGCGAGGAGCGGGCGCGGCCGGACAAAGGGCGCCGGGCGAGGGGAGAGGCGAGTGTGCCGCGGCGTTGACCTGCAAATGAGGCTTTGTCAGCGCATTAAAGCTGGCCGGACCCCCGACCCCGGACCCCCGCCCCCGCCTGCCCGGCCCGCCGCCCCTCGCGGCCCAGGCCCGGGCCTGGCACTCGGAGGCCTGGGGCCGGCCTGGCTCTCACAGGGCGTGTGCAGGAGGCCGGCCGGGGAGCTTCTGAGCCCCCTGCCCCGGCCTGGTTCTGTGGCTGCAGTGTCCAGCAGAGCCCCTGGGCCTGGGCCCCCAGCCCCTGCCCCCGTGGTGGCACCTCTGGGCCTTTGATTGCCCTGCCTACCTTGTGCGCAGGGCTTTCTGGAGATGTGGGTGTCCTGCCTAGGATCCCAAGTGGTGGGTGGAGAGGGCGTGGATGGGTGGGGGCCGGGTGGGGGAAATATTACCTCGGGGAGCTACTAAAAACTGACCAGCTGGTCACCTGGACAACGCCCCACCCCCTACCCCAGTGGTGTTTAATGCCCTAAATCTTTGAAAACGGTGACTTCGAAGTGTTTTCACTTAGGGCTTTAGAAGTCGGGAAATCTTGGCAATGGGCACATTGCTTTCCAGCCTGGTGAGCCGGGCTCAGAGACAAGGATTCTCCCCTTCCTTGCTCAGGACAAGCCAGCAGAGAATCTGAAGCGTGGGAGGGGGTGCCATCAGAGGAACGTCATGACTCCTCCGCGGGTACAGCTGGGGCTGCAGGGGGGGCCCGGGGTCCTGGAAGCAAGAGGCAGGACTGGGAGCCCTGGAGATAGAGTCCCTGGTCACTGGCAACCGCATTGCTCAGACTCTGGACACCCCCGAAGGACAGTGTGTGGCTGTCTCGGGGCCTTAGTTTCCCCAGGTGCACCAGTGGGTGTCTGGTTGATCCCGTTCAGGGTGGCGCCCGCCTGTGGTCACTGGATCTCCTTCCCCTTCGGCACCAGCTCCCAGCGTATCTGAAGGGGTTGTGGGGTGAGGGGCCCCTCACCCAGCCTGAGGGCGATGGAGCTTCCCGGAGGAGCGACGTAGAGGGAAGGGAGAGGGACCATTGCCCGTCCCTGGGTCAGCTGGCTGGGGCTGAGTTCTGGGATTCTGTACAGGGTGTATGGGGGGGACGCTGGAGATGCAGGTAGGTGCTGGCTTCTAAGGCCGTGAATGCTAGACTGAGTCATGATCTGTGGGAGTCTTCAAATACTTCCCCTTAGCAGGAGCCAGAATTCTAAAATCTTCCCAGAAATATATACCTCAGGGCTCAGGTGAAGTCTTCTTTAGCTGCTCCTTCTGGGGCCCTAATACTATCAGAGAGAGAAAGCTGCAAGTTGAGTAGTCAATAACACTCTAGTGACAATTAGTCTCCCAACTAATTTTCTTGGAAATTGGGGGTCCAGGCACCAGTGTTTAACACCGAGTCTGTTGGGCAGGTGCGCTCAGACTGGGAGGGTGTCTGGTGTTGGACGGCAGGTGTGGGAGCTTTGGCTCTCGGCCACCCGGAGGGGCAGGGGCTGTGATGTGGCCGAGTGACCCTCAGCCTCACATGTGGGTCATGCCTGTGAGGTGGGGCAAAGGTTTCTGGCCTGGGAGCTGTGGTGTTTCTCCACCTGGGCCTTGCGTTTTTGCTGCGTAAATGGGGCAGGGTAGTACTCGGAGTGGGGGTGGGCTGGGGTGGAACCCCAGGGGGCTCCCGAGGGACTGCAGTACAGCTGGTCTGTGGGGACGGGGCGCTGGAGGCAGGTACAGCTGGAGAGCAGGTAGAGGGGGTGCCCCCTTCTCTCCTAAGTGGTTCTTGGTGGGCATCTCCCATTCTCCAGGGTCAGGTCCAAGCCATCAGCAAACAGTGGAGCCCAGCACCCAATGTTGTGAACGACCGCAGCTCTCTGCTCTCATCCCCAGGAGTTCACAGGTCCAGCCCGTGCTGGCTTCCTGCAGGTCGGCATTTCCTAGACAAATGCCCAAGGGTTCTCCATGCCATGCGTCCCCTCCATAACCCACTGAAGGGGGACTGTCCTGCCCGTAGGGGAGATCAGCTGCAGAGGACACATTCAGGGTCTGCAGTGGGTGCCAACTGCTGTGAGGGGTGCGCCTGAGCCACATTTGGCTGGCCCTTCAGGAAGTCTTCAGGGAGGAAGGACCCCTCGGCCTGGGCTTTGGCGAGTGAGTAGGAGTTTGCTAAATGGAGATGGGGAGGAAGGGCCAATTTGATGGGTGATGGCGGTGGTGGCAGCCACGCCAGGGGTGGTGACTGGGGGGAGCTGGCGTGGCTGCTGCTGGTTGGGTGGGAGGGGTGGTGGTTGGGCGGCTGGGTCTGGAGACCAGGGCTTCCTCCTTTGGGTTTCCAGTCCGTGCTTCTCGAGCTGGGTCGAAGCCTATATTCATGCCTCCCGGCTACAGGACGCTCTTTTCAGTGTGACCAACCGGGCAGAAGAGCTGAGTGACAGGCAACTCGTGGCCCAGCCTTTGGAGAGCAGGACTGCCTCTGAGCCCTGAGGCCTCTGAGCCCCGAGTCCCGGCTGGGGCTTGCTGCTCAAGAAGGAGCATGGGGCAGCCTAGGAAGAGCCCTTGAACCTGGGTCCTGGCTGTGGAACCTGGGCGTGACCTGTATGGCTTCAGGCCTGGCTGCCAAGGTGACACTGATGCCCCATGGCTGAGCCCACCTCCACTTCCCTGCCTGCTCCATCCCTCTCTTCCTGTCTGGTCCACAAATGGCCAACCTGGCAGGAGACTTGGCTGCAGGAGACCCTGTTGGAAGAGAAATAGTCTCCTTCTGCGTGGGGGGCTGGGCCCTGTCTCCCACGGCCTCCATGAGGTCCATGAGGCTGCAGCCTGCAGGCCTGAGGGTAGGCAGGGGCAGCGGGACAGCGAGACCATCTGAGGCTGGTGGTCTACAGGACCCCAAGTCATTCTGGGTCTCCTCTTCAGGGTGTTAAGGTGGGAGGGTGTGGGGGGCTTTTTGTCCTCAATGCAACCCGTGAATCCACTTGCTTCCTAGACTGCCCCGCAGCTGGTCCATCTGTGAAATGGGTCCAAGAAAACATCTTGGTGCGGGGTGGGGGGGGGCCTGGCCCTGCTGATCTTGAAGATCTTGGCCCTCTTGGCTGCTTCCTCCACCTGCCTCGCCCTCCCAAAGGCTGCTGCTCGACCCAGCTCTCCTGTTCACTCAGCGGGGACCCCTGGGTGGGCAAGGGCAGGCCAGGGGAGCGCCATCCACCGGCTCTACCCAGCTCTGCTCCTCACCAGTGCGGAACTCAGCAGTCGAGTCGAGCCCTGCAGCCTTGAGGGCCTCGTCCATACTATGGGTGCAGTTAGACTCGCCTGACACATGTAGGGCCCTGTGGGGGGGCTGCCGGCCTTAATGCTCGGCTTGGAGGGTTCCCTGTGCCCGCGCAGGCTGTCTGCTGTCCGTGAGGCTCTGGAGGTGGGGCAGGGTCTCTGCTCCCTTCCCTACCCACCCTCTCACCTGTCCCGGGCACCCAGGGTAGGGCACATCGCAGCCCTCTGTCCCCGGCCGTGGCCCTGGGCGGGCGGGCGGGCGGGCGGTCTGGGCAGTGCTGGCTCTGGGAACCCGGTGCCCAGGCGTGGGAGGGCCCAGGTTGGGGAGGCGGCCGCCAGGTCGGGCCACGCCGGCTCCAGCGGAGGCTGAATGGGCGCTCTGTCCTGCAGCCTGCGGCTGTCATCTGCCGCTGGGATTCGGTTTCCTGGAAGCTGGTGCGGCTGCAGGTGGATTCTGCGCGGCCCGGTGACCTTGCAGCCCGGAGCCCGGGTGTCTCCGAGCCAGGCGGGGGCCACGGGGGCGGGGAACAATGGGGCCTTCTCCCGGGGGAGCTGGGCCGAGCCGGCAGCGGTAAAGCAATCTGCCCGCGCCCTCGGGCCTCGTGGGCTTGCTGGCAGGGAGAGGGGCTGCCGGGGGCATCGGTGCCAGGCCTTGGCAGGGCTCGAGGGAGGCTGGGCCAGCCGGGTGCCTGGTAACCGAAGCCGCTTGGACACACGCGGGGTTTTGTGGAGCGTTTTCAGGGCACGGCTCTGCCTGCCTGCCTCACCTTGGGGCTGGTGGCAGGATGGAGACGGGCAGGGAGGGAGGAGACGAACATGTCGGTGGGGGCCAGGGGGCTGGGACAGACCACCCACTGGCCTCTTGTCTCCCCACACAGCTTGGGTTCTGCGGGAGGTGAGGGCAGGGGCCGGCCCTCCCTGCTCCCTTTGCGGGGACAGAGATGCTCTGGGTGGCGAGGGGCCTTGGGGGCTTCCTGGTGGTTACGAGCAGGGGGTTTGGAGTCAGGGGTGCCAGCTCACCATGTGCCCAACCTCCAGGCGCCTTGTTTCCATCCCTTGACACAGGGCATAGCCTGGGGAGTGTTTCCAGCTGAATCATGCATTCACATGTGCATTTGTTCCGCCCACAGCTGCCCTCCTGCGTGTGCCTGCCTGGCCGCCTGGGACCAGACACTGAGTCAGAGGGGGGTGGCCAGGACTTGGTGCCCCGAGAGGAGGGGTCCTCCTTTGAGCTGCAGCCTCTCCCTGCGAGCCTGAAGGGTCTTTCTGGAGTGTCCGGGCTGCTCTGCTCCCCGGCGTGACGAGGAGTGGAATCAGGGCGGCTGGGCACAGCTCTGGGACAGCGATTTGGGCTCCTGGGGTGTGTGGGTCTGGGTGTCCGCAGTTCGGCCCTCAGTGGTCACACCTAGAAACAAGTGAATGTCCACGTGTAGGGGGATGCTGAGTGTGGTTACAGCAAACGGACAGAGAAACTCTGTGCAGAAGCTCAGGAGAACGGAAAGGCCTCTACGGACAGTAGGAGAGAAGGACCAGCAGCTGAACAGCCCGGATGGTTGGCCGCTGCCAACGTGCCCTTGAAGACCGTGTGCCCTCGGAGACCGTGTGCCCTCGGAGACCGTGTGCCCGTGGAGCCCGTGTGCCCTCAGAGACCGTGTGCCCTCGGAGGCCGTGTGCCCTCGGAGGCCGTGTGCCCTCGGAGACCGTGTGCCCTCGGAGACCGTGTGCCCGTGGAGCCCGTGTGCCCGCGGAGCCCGTGTGCCCTCAGAGACCGTGTGCCCTCGGAGGCCGTGTGCCCTCGGAGACCGTGTACCCGTGGAGCCCGTGGCGCTCGCACAGGTGAATTTGAGCCTGGGCTGGGGGTCAGGCTGCTGCGCCGGCTGGAAAGGTGAGCACCTGCTCCTTCACCTCCCAGGAGGGGGCTGCCCTTTTCCAGTCTATGGATGTGAGGTGTTTGAAAACACATAATGAGGATGTTTTCATGTCTATACCTTGGGAAAAAGTCAAAGGAGGAAGAGAGGGGGGTGCAGAGGGGGACCTCTGGGGACAGTGGGCCTGAGGTGCCAGGGTAGAGCATTCAGCAAGTGTCTACTGCATGTGCCTCTTTGCCTCGCTCAAGGTGAGTCTGATGCATGGGGGTGGTGTGCAGGTGCAGGGGGTTGGATACGTGGCCCGTATTTACAGGTCCCCCCATTGCATCCCCTGCTGTGACTCAGTTTCCCCTCCTGTAAGTGGTGGTTCTCAGCGGTTGCCTTGCTGAGGCTTCGGAGGGGACATCTAGGAGGCCTCCCCTGGAGTGGCGGGGAGGGGGCTTTCCCCTCTGCTGACCGGTCCCTGAACGGGGCAGCGCGGGATCACCCAGGCCTCCCGGGGAGGAGACCGGAGGGCTCAGGGTCAAAAACGGAGTCACAGGCGGGGCAGGAGCCCCACAGGCCTTGCGCCGCAGGGCCGGCCAGTCGAGTGGAAGGCCCGCTGATTGTCTGCCGCCGGCCTTTCCTCTCCAAAGGCCTTTTGACGCGGCCTTGTGGATGGGAGCGGGGATTTGATTAAGACACTTTGAAAGTACTCAGTGACATTACCCACCGTCCCGACAGCCGTCTCTTTAGAAAGCGTCCCTGCCGGATGGGCCCTTCTCCCAGGTGACGCTACGGCCCCACCCAGGCCCCAGCCCAGCAGGTCAGGGCCTCCGCACCTCCACCCCTGAGCGCCTGGGCCTCTCCCAGCACCAGCCTCCTGTCCCTGGGCCCGGCCGATCCATCTCTGACCTGTCACTTCCATTGTCCTTGGCCAGAGGGGCTGCAGACCCAGCTTTCTGGGGAGTGGGCTGAGGGCACGGTTGGGGGTGAGCGCTCCCTGCGTGCCTGCCCCCAGGGCCCTCCGGCAGATTCTCTGGCCCCCAGGGGTGCGCTGGGATGGGGCTGAGGCTGCTCAGAGGGTGTCCCGTGAGCGGCTGCGAGAGGCTTCCGGCTTTGCAGCAGGGGCTGCCTGTCCCCCTGGATCCCGGTCACTGTTGGCCTCCCTCAGTCGTTCCGGGAGAACTGGATGGGGATAATGAGGCCCTTAGCCCATCGAGTGACCTGAGCTGGCCGGTCAAGTGGAAGGCCCAGCAGGGTCCCGCTCAATGCGGATTTGCTATGGAGACGTCTACGTCAGGGACAGTTGTGTGTTGCAGTTGTATATAAGGACATATTGCTGGGCCAAAGAGAACAGTTCATATGCACGTCTCTCCCTGACCTCAGGAGCTCTGTCCGTTGGTGCCTGGTTGTGAGGCTGCCGTGGCTTTTGTCCTGTCTTCTCTTAGGCTTAGCACCCTGCTGGCAGCTCTGTGAAGCTGGGGCTGCAAAGACCATATGAGGCTCAGAGAGGTTAGGGGCCCTGCCCAAAGATGCACAGCTAGAGAGTGGCTGAGTCAGAATGGGAATATTCTTGCACCGTGTGTGTGTGTGTGTGGGGGGGGGGGGAGTGGGCAGTGGGGAGGAATAAAGCTAAGAAACCACCAACAGAAGTTCAGTGGGGTTTGGTAGTTTCAGTCAGTAGTTAGGCTTGTAACAGAGTTTCTTGAAGATCCAACAGGGAGTTTGGTATTTTCCTGCGTGGCAGGTGCAATGGCAGCCATATTGGAGCCAGTGGGCATGTCCTGATGGAGCCCTTGCATTTCGCTGCATCGGACAGGCATAGTGCTTCTTGGCTCTTTGGCCCACGTAGGCCAGCAAAGGAGCTATGTTCATACCACCTGGGAATTTTCTGCGTCTTTTTCTCAGATCTGGCCTTTCCAGCCCCACGATCCAGTCTGAGTAGCCCAGCTCTTTGTTTTAACCAGTCCATTTCCCCCTGCCTCCTGGCTTCCTGTCCCAGCCACCGACTTCTCTGCCACTGGAAGTCCTGGTTCTTCTCTGAGGCTTTTTTTTCTGATGCAAATTCACACAAGCAGGTGCTGCGTTGGGCCAGTCCTGCCCTGGGCCTTGGTTTCCCCATCTGCACCAGCGGGGAGGACCCATGTCACCTGAGGCTTCTCTGCTCTAAGCATCTCCCTCCCCCAGCACAATCTGTGTACCCCACGAGCACCCCGTCAACCCGTCACCGTGTGTTCTGCCGCCGCTACCAGCTTCCTGGGGCCGCAGGCCAGGCAGGAAGACGAGGCTGCCGGCGTGATTGATCCAAGCAGCCCGCGCCTCCCACTTTGATGTTGCTCAGAAAGATCACACGCTTCCTACAGGCTGGAAACTCGGAGAGAGTTTTGCCGAGCAGGGTGTGGAGGGGGGCTGGGGGATGGCTGGGGCTTCCAGAGTCATGGGCAGGTGGGAGTCCCTGCAGCGTCCAAGTGACACGTTTTCAACTCAGTCTCCTCACTCCCCATCTGTGCGACCTGGGTCCACACACAGGAGGCAGGAGGAGCTTGGTGTGCCAGGCCCGCGATGGGCACCTGTCCTGGGCTGGCTCTGGGCCTTCTCAGGCTGAGGGGTCACTGCCCAGATGTGGGTGAGACCTAAGCCTGGGATCAGGTGAGGGGGCGGGAGAGGTGTGGCCCTGGGAATCAAGGGCAGGCCTGCTCCCTCTGGGTGCCACAGAGGTGGGCGCGGGGATGAAGGCTTGAGGTGGGGGGGTCTGACGACAAGAGCAGGGGCAGGGCTCTGAGCATTCTCTGGTGTCCAGTAGGTCTGCCCTGAGCCGAGCTTTCCCCCTCCTCCACCTTCCGCCTCGCTAAGGGGCCTGTGGGCTGGGGGCTGGGGAGGCAGAGGCATGGGGATACAGGGATCCCCAGGCCTCCCCCTGGCATCCTGGTGCCTCACGGGGTGCTGAGGGGTGCTGAGGGAAGGGCCAAATGACAGAGTCAGGCCCAGCAGGTCACAGAGGGACCTGCTGAGAGAAAAGGATCTGGGGCTCAGAGTGGAACCCCTACCTCCTGCCACACAGCTAGCACCTGAGACCTGGGCAGAGAGGTGCTGGTGTCCTGGCCTCAGAGGCCTTGGGGGGCACAGTTGGCCAGGACCCCCATCTTTAGAGAAGACCCTTCCTCAGGCCAGTGTCTCTGGCCAGTGTCGAGAGCCTCTACCTGCCCCCGCTCCCAGCCCAGGCCTGATCTGTTGGTGCTGGAGGCAACTCCCCCTTGAGCAGGTGAAAACACAGCAGCTGGCCAGCGAGGTCAGAGGTCGCCTGCTCCTGGGCTCCGGTGCCGCCCGGCCATGAGGCCCTCTGCCCGCCTGCCGAGGTTCTGCTGCGCAGTGGAAGGGGCCTAGGTGGGGGGCGGTCAGCTTCCAGAGGGCCTGGCCCCTGGCCCCCCGCACTCAGAGGGCAATGGAAGCTGGACTTTGTTTGTCCAGCTCTGGCTGCTCTGAGCACGCTCTAGGCCTCGCTGCCTGTCTGACCCATGCCGGGCCCGGTTTCCCCAGCTCCCCAGCCCCCCGGGGCCACAACGATAGGGCCAGAGCCAAGAGGCGGTGCCACTGGGGGCTGAGAATGGTGAGGCAGACACCCTTTCAGACCCCCAGTGAGCCACTGGGGCCCAGGACCGTGAGGGCGGTCCTAGGATGAAGCCGGGGAAGGCAGGTTTCCGGGGAGCTAGGAAGGGCCTCCCGCACCAGGGACTGGCTGCATGTTAGGAAGGGGGTGTCTGTCCCTGAGGGTGACCCAGCAGGTCCCCACCGGATGGACGCTCGCGCGGGGCTGCGTGTGGGCCCGTCCCAGGAACCCGGCCCACGGCTGCCTTTTGCCACTCCGCCCCTAGCCCGGCTGTCTGACCACCCCAGTCGGGACGCACACCTGACCCCCTCTTCCAGGGCCCAGGGTGCCCAGCCGTCTTCCCCTGAGCAACCATCACACGGCACCGCCTGGCGGTGCCCTGCCTGTTCCAGGCTTGTCCACAGCCCCAGCAGTGCCGTTAGCCTCTTTCCAGACTCAAATTTTATCCCTTAATTTAACTGGCACTTCCTGAGTACCTAGTGGGGCCAGGCCCTGTGCCAGGCGCTCCTGGGCTCTGGCTCCCCTTGGGTCCTCAGAGTCCTAGCACAGCCCCTTCTCCAGCGGCGGGCCGGAGGGCAAGGCTCCTGACCCCTGCCGAGTGCGGGGGTGGGGGGTGCCTGCCAAACTGGTCCTGAGCAGGGAGGGGGCTGTGGCTGCTGGCAGCTTGGGGCCACTAGGGCGCAGGGCGGAGCTGCATGTGTGTGGCGGGGGGCATCACGGGTGAGCGGGCAGGGCCTGGGCAGTGGGGGCCAGAGCTGGCCAGGGTGCAGGACAGCAGGCTGTGGGCAGCTTGCTCTGGCGCCGAGGGGGCGCTGGGGGGCGAGGCTGGACGCAGCAGGGGCCAGGGAGCTGCTCTGAGGGGGCACTCGGGCCAGGCAGTGGGAGTGCGATGAGGCGATAGGCCCCAGAACCAGGCACCTCCTGGACCATTTGTCTGGCTGCCTTTATGAAGCACCTACTGTGTGCCTGGCCCGGTCCTAGACCTTGCGTGTATTATGGTCATCAGCTCCTCCCCCACACCCCTTCAAGAGGCGCTCTGTTCCCGCTGCACAGACAGGGGAGGGGCAGGAGGTGCAGGTCGGCCCCCGGCCCAGGGTGGGGAGGACCTCAGGTTGGGCGGACACCGGCCTCAGAGACTGGCCCCCGCGGCCGAGCCCCGAGCCCTCCAGATGCCGTCCTTCTGCCCGGCTCCAGAGGGCGCCGATGGGGGAGGGGGCAAGGGCAGAGGAGGTGGGTGCCCCAGGAGGTGGGCAGGGCAGCCCCCCCAGCGCCACCCTCTCCCGCCAGCAGATGCTCTCAGCACCCACTGGACACTGAGGACCCCAACAAGGAAGCCCAACTGGGAGACAAAGGCCGGACGCCGGGGACAAACGCTCACGGACATTGTCGGCGGGAGCGGCCAGGCAGCCAGGCGAGGCCCACAAAGGGGCCGGGGGCGGGGCCGGGAATGGGCCTGGGCTGCACATGCCACCGTTGCCCGGGCGACGGCCCTCTCCCGGAGAGGTCTGCTGGGCCATTGTCCGGGGCACACAGGACGTGTCATACACCAGATGGCCGTGTGCTGTGTAAGTCAGTTATCGGGGGCAGAGTGAAGGAATGCGGCCGCGCGGCGGGCTGGGGCGCCATCTGTTCCCTCAGACCGCGGGCACCGGCGGGCATTGAGCTCCCGGCCGGCCGGCCCAGCCTCCACTGCGGCTTTAATTAGCTAATTCCATAATTGGGCTTTATTTCAGGTAAATTGCATTTCACACCCGAGAGGGCTGCAATGGCCCGTCCAGGAGTGAAGCACTCGGGCACTTTGTGCGCAGTCGATAATACGCAAAACAAAGCCGGGCTGGGTGCAGGGGCCGCGCCCGGCCCAGATGGGCGGCCCGAGCGAGCGCCCTGAGGGCTGGGGGCCGTGCCCGGCAGCGGGCGGGGCGGGGGCGCCGTGGAGGGCCCCGCTCTCCAGCCAGCCGCCTCCTGGGGTTTCCACAAATATTTACTCAACAAGGAAACAACAGCTTTTGCCTTTCCAGTAATTGTTGCTCTCGCCCCTCCCCCCAGGGGTTTGGGCTGGGGAGGCCCTGGGCCCTCGCTGGCCCTCCTCCCCTCCCCCACACCGGCCAGTGCCCGAGGGCCAGACGTCCCCTCAGGTGGGAGCCAGGGCTGGGCTCCGGGGAGCCCCTGGGGCTCTGCAAAGGGGGACCCAGGCCCCTCCCCTCCCACAGGGGCCCAAGCCGACATTCCACACGGACCAGGAGTTCCTGCTTTGCGGCCACCTGGGCACCTGCCTCCAAGGGGACTGCAGGGGTCCCGTCCAAGAGGGAGGTTGGGGAGGGCTCCAGGCAGGACCTGGGGGAACGGAGCTGGGCCTGGAGGAGGCAGGGGCCCAGATGCCCGTGGGCAGCAGTGGGAGGCTGGTGGTGGGAGTGGGGGCAGGTGCTGTCCTGGAGTTAAGAATTAAGCCTGAGACCTGAGAAGTGCGTGTGGGATGTGAGTTCTGAGGACAGGGTCCCCAAGCTGCTTGTCTGGGGGCGATGACCCCACCTGTTCACCCCTCCCCCCTTGAAGGGTCCCAAGACCTGGGGGTGGGGCTGGTCTCATAAAGGGCTATCAGGGAGAGCTTCCTGTAGGAGGGGGCTTTGAGCCTGGCTGGAGACCAAGGGAGTGGTTTCAACAGATGGAGAGGGGACAGGAGAACCTCCCGGCAAAGGCACCAGCAAGAGCAAAGGCTTAGCGGGTGGGCTGGAGCCCGACCTTGGGTGGGGGGACAGGAACAGCCTGGCCTCCAGGTGCTCCTGGGTCACTGGCGCCACCCCGTTCCCAGGAACACCAGGCCAGGGGGTTGAGGGTTCTGGGCCCCCTCACCGGGGTGGGTGCGGACGGGGTGAGGGGTGCTGGGGGGTTGAGGGGTGGGCAGCAGCTCCACGGGAAGACAGGTTGTCCCAAAGATGGGTCGCTTGCTCCCCCAGGAAAGGAGGCGAGAGCAGGGCAAGATCAATTTTGTGATTCCACGTTTATTAGGAAAAACCTGAACGATTAAGAATCAAAATCACACTGTGAAATTCATTAAAGCACAGATTCCAGATCACCACAGATTATTCTGATTTCGGTGAGACGGAGCACCCCGGAGGAGACGGGTCTCGTCAGAGACGGTGATGCCCGTCTGCTCCCCTGCGGCTCAGTAGCTGGTTGGGGAGGCGACCGTCTGTGTGTCTGTCCAGCTGCTCAGACCAGGCAGGGAGCTGGAGGTGAGGCCCGCACGCAGAGCGGGGTTTGGGGACCCTCCTCTTTTCTCCGGAATGGGTAGGAGAAGCTGCCAGTCCAAAGTGGGGGACCTGAGCACCCCCATTCTACTGGTGGGCGGTCCACCCCCCGTGAAGAGCTCTGGCCACAGCGGTGGGCATGTCCCTCCCGTTGGGAGCTGCGGCCTCAGGAGCAGATCCCCAGCAGCTCCTGGCCTGAGTCAGCATCTCTGGAGCGTGGGGGAGTCAGGCCCAGGCCCGGGGGCCTCCGATGGGCTCTCGGGCCTTGATTGGGCCTTGCCCGTGGGCATCCTTTATTCGGCATGGGCTGGGCCTGCCCTGCCCTGCCTTGCCTGCCTTCTCCCTGGGTCCCCCTGGGCCTGGATTTGAGGCTGGGGGTGGGGCCCTCACAGACCCTGTCCAGGCCGTCCCTCTGTCTCCCCTCAGGAACGCCCTGGGGCCTGCACACTGCAGTGCTGCTTCCTGGCCAGACATGGGACAGACCAAGTGCCTGGGATGCCCGGCCTGACCCCCTGCCACTTTGTCCCGAGTATCATGCAAGTAATGTGGGGGACCCCGGTCTCAGAGCTGAGAGGCCCCTCCTCCTCCCAACACCCAGCCAAATTCTAGTACCCGCTGGCTGGGAAGAGGCGGTCTTGGCGAACCCCCCAGCCCAGCCCAGAGGGCCCTGTAGCCCACCGGGTGTCTGGGGCCTTGGAGAGCGGGACTGCTCTCTCGGGCCTTCGAGAGGGGGCTGAGGCCTAGGGGTGCCTGTGCTGAGCGGGCGGTGGGCTGGGCCGGGCGGGGCTCCTCCGGGCCTCCCCTCTCAGGCCTGGGCCCCGAGCCCCCATCAGGAGCCCTTGTCGGGGCCCCCGCGGGGCACGGTCAGCTGTTCGTAGGTGGGCAGCGCGTTGCTGGGCAGGAAGAGCTCGGGGTGGATGGAGCCACCGCTGTGGGGCTGGAGCACCTGGGCCCCGCCCCCGCTGGAGGGCCGGCCGCCGGGGGCGCCTCCGTGGTGCAGGGCGAGCAGCTGGTGCAGCATGTCTGTGATGAGCGCCAGCCTCTGGTCCAGCTGCGTCACCTGCGGGGACAGGGTCAGAGGTGAGCCGGGCACCGTGCAGGTGGCCTCAAGGCCTGGGCTGCTTGAGGGCCAGGGGAGGGGCGGGGCCTGGCCTTGGTCACGCCCGTGTGTGTGTGGGTGTCCGTGGCCCCTGTGCAAGTCTGCACGTGTGCACACACGTGCGTGGAGGGAGCCCCGCTCTGCAGCCCTCACCTGAGACCAGTGGCTGAGCAGGTAGCAGGGCGGGGCCCCTCCCCTGCCGTCTACCCCCCACCCCCATGCCCACCAGCAGGGTTTGTGCCTCAGGGCGCTCTTGTCATCCCGGCAGGGTCCCCAACGCTGCAGGGGCACCACCATCTTCCCAGCTGAGCCCCCAAACCCGTACCAATCCCCAGGGGTCAGCCAGGGCCACATGCCCACCATGCTTTTCCCAAAGGCCTTTCCCGCGCTGAGCACTGGGGCTGCCCACCCCACGAGGTGGGGTCGCCCCACGAAGCTGGAGGGGAGGTGGATGGAGGACGGACCTGGGGCTGCAGGTACTTAGCAGGGGCCGCTGGATGCCCAAGACGGGGTGGGGCTGGCGTGAGCCCGGGGGTGGGAAGAGGACCCCAGGGCCCTCAGAGCAGGGGCAGGGGTGAAGCAGACGGACGTCCTGGCACGAGCCGGGAGGAGGCCTGGCTCACCCTGGGGCCTGCAGTGCCCTTGGGGGTGGTTCCCCCAGGGTCTCCGTCAGAAAATAATACCCGCCTTGGGTACCTGGAACACTGGAAAGACTCGAAGTGATGGGGGAGGGAGCGGAGGTGACCAGACCGTCCCCGATAAGGGCCAAGCTGCAGGGGCCCAGGGCTGCTTCAGGGGAGAGCGTGGCTGGGGGTGAAAGCCCAGGGGTGGCTCAGCCAAGGGTCAGCGCTGGGGCTGAGGACGGCGGCAGGCCAAGCTGGCTGGGGCGGGCCATCCACCTGGACACACACATGGTCCATGGTGTATGTGCTCTGAGCCGCCCTGGGCCAGACGGCCCCAGGACCCATCTGGGCCCCACTGCTGGCTGCAGTATCCCTACCCCAGGACCGGACAGAGCTGGGTGCTGGCCAAGCGGGTCGGCCCCCGGGGAAGATGCTGTTGGTTGAAGAGGCCACAAATCCTGTGTAGCTGGGTCCCCGGGTGGGCCCGGGTCCGGCTTCAGAGGGGGGTGGGGCAGTCCCCAGCCTCCCTCCCACTGTGGACGCTGAGTCAGGGGGGAGGGGCAGGGCTGGCTGAGCGGGAGGAGGGGAGGGTTCTCTCCTGAGTCGGGGCCACGGGGCTCTCTTGAGACCTAGCAGCAGGTAGGGCAGGATGGGGGGCTGGAACGTGGAGCAACAGCCCCCCTATCAGGACGGCTGCCCGTGAGGTGGGGCCTGTGACCTACGTCCCCAGCTTCGCACGGTGGCGGCTGCAGCACTGAGGCCGGTGCTGTCTCCTGGGACCTCCTGGGCTCCCCTGCCCGCCTCTGCCTCCTCAGACGGTGCGGGGGACTGAGACATCCTCCGCTGCCCCTGGGCCTGGGGCAGGGGCAGCTGCATGTCTGAGGCCCCCTCACCCAGGCCAGGGGGGCCTAACCTATTTTTCCAGGCACATCTGATACCGGAGCCCAGGCTATAAAGGGAAGGGGTGCAGAGCTTCTCTGGTTTAGCTGGGGTAGGGCCTGGGCCCCTCACTCAGCTCTCCCCACCCCTGCATTCCCCCGGGTGCCTCCCTGACACCCTAGTCCCACCATATGCTGAGGCCACCCACAGACGCAGGCCCCGAGGCCCCAGGAGAAGAGTCTCGTTTGGGGTCTCTGGCTGGGACCCTTGCAGCCCAGCCAAGGGGGGCTGGGGAGGACCCTCTCCTCGGCCCGAGACCGCTGGAGCTCTGGCCGCTGGCAGGACTGGCCCCCCAGTCCCACCGACCGCCTATGCCCTGGGAGACCCGTGGGGGACCCTACACGCCTGGTAGCCTGGAATGAGCCTTGCACGAGGCTGGTCCGGGCAAGCTTCATGTTGCTCCACTGTGCAGGCCCCGGCTTGGGTATTGATTGGTTTGGCATCAATTAGAGCACCAAATACATTACAGAAGAAAATTTGTGGTTTCATAAATTTTCACTTTATGGCACTTGAACATCTGTTGAAGCCCCCAGCAGGGCAAGTGGGTATGGAAGCCTTTATAGGGTGTTCTTGGGAAAAAAGGAAATGGAAGAATGGCTGGGATTCAGGAAGGGGTGGGGCTGCTGGGCACGACTGGAGAGGGGGCGCATCCCAGGGGGCTGACAGCACAGCCCCCACTGGGGAGCGGGCCGGAGGCTGGCCCCAGGCCGAGCTCGCCCTCAGGGGGCCACCTGGGGCACTTCTGCCGCTGCCCTTGCCCTGCTCTGCTTCCAAGCCCACCTCGGCCCCCTGGGCTGCTGCTCATGGCAGATGGGGCTTTGAGGGGCTCACCGGGCTCCCTGGTCCCAGGGGACATGCTCCCATTAGCCAGACTGCTGGAGGTGGCAGGGGCGCTGGGGGCGAGCTCGGATCTGGGCCAGAATCCCAGAGCTGGCCCGAAGCCTGGGCCTCACGCCTCCCCCTCCTTCTCGCACAGGAGAGGAGCGGGTCTGGGGAGGAGCGTTAACAGGCCGCCACTGATGGGACGGGAGAGAGAGCAAGTGGGGAAGCCCGCAGGCCACACCGGACTCCTGCCAAGGCCTCCCGGCCACTTGCCGCGTCCTCCTGGTCCTCTGGCCACCCTCAGGGTCCCCCTGGGTCTTCCTGGCCCCCTGCAGGGTCCTGCCGCCTGCCCAGCCCCACGCCTGATGGGCGGGGATCCTCTCCATCGCTCGCCTGGTCCAGCTTCAGGGCGTGGTGATCAGTGGGTGGGCCAAGCCCTGTGGAGCCCTCCTAGCCCCCAACCCCGAGCCGTGTCTCCTCCCCCGCCCGGAGCTTGGTGGCTGACCTTGGTGCCACACACCACCCGGGGCTGCCGGCTGCTGGTCGCTGGCTCTGGGCTGCCTGAGCTTGCCCTGCACTGCCCAGCCCCCAGGGCCCGGTGGTGGCCTCTGCCCGGGGGGGCTCCCGTCCTTCTCAGCGGCTGATCCCCTGTCCCCACAGTGTGGCGTGAGCCTGGTCAGGCTGGTCCAGGAGGCCAAGTCAGACCCCACGCTGAGACCCGGCCTCCGTGCTGTCCTCCCTGGGCCTCAGTTTCTCAGCTGGGAAGTGGGGGCATTCTGCTCCTCCCGTGGCGGGTGTTTTTGAGGATGGAGCAGGACAGTCGTGTAGGAGCCCGTGCCCGCGGGCTCTGTGAGTGTGACTCACACCTGCCACGCTTCTCCAGGGCTGAGCGCGTCCCAGAGAGATGGTCCCTGGGTCCCCCTACCCTGGGTTCTCCTCCTCCCAAGGAGAGTGACTTTATCTTGCTTCCTGTTCGATGGTGACACCCAGTGAGCACTTCATTCGGCCGGAGGGAGCGGCCGGAGCCAAACCCCAGCCGCAGAGAAGTGCGTCCCTCCGGGCAGGTGCCCAGGTGAGGTGCTGTCACCCTCAGAGGAAGGCAGTGCCCGCTCGGGGACAAGGACGGCGTTCCCCGGGAGCCGCTGGGGCACATCAGTTTTGGGGATCTTGGATCTCGTCATTATTTGCAATTTGATAGTGACTAAAGGGCAAGGCCAACAAAAGCTCCCTTGTTCCCTGCCTCCACTCACCAAATTAATAACCATAAGACGACTCCCGGCCCTCGGAAGAGAAAAAAAAGCAATTAGAATAACAGCCAGTTAGAGAGCCCCGGGCGGCTGGTGATCAAACCCAAGGCGACGGGATTCCTGTTTGATGTGGTTATGAATTTGTTTTCAAAAGAAAATCTTGAAAAAGAGTCTTTCAAGGGAAATTTTTGCAGAACCTGCTCGGCCTTGATCCCAGCTCTGGACCCGCCGATGGCCCTGGCCACGTGCAAGCCTTGGGCTCTCTTGGCCACACTGGCCAAAGACTGGCAGGAGTGGGGGACACCGAGGCCTGGGTCTCGCGGGGAGGGAGTCCCCTGCCCTGCAGGGCAGCTCGTGGTGCCCCAGGGTCCCTGTGGGTCAACATCTAAAGGGGGAGCCAGGGCTCCTCTTGGGACAGCCCAGGGCCCTCTGCAGGGTCACAGGGCAAAAGACCTCTGGACCCTCTTGTTTGCAGACTGTGCTGGACCAAGAGTCACTGAGCCACTCTCGGGGGCAATGCTTACAATACTTAAACACCAGGCACTGAGCTGGGTGCCAGCCCTGGGGCCAAGCTGGGCTGCAGGGAGTTGGGGGTTCCAGGTATGTCACGGGGTGCGCGGGGGCCTGAAGCCCCAGGGAGCCCTGCCCAAGCCCACACGCCGGCGACAGGCGCAGGGACACGGCCATGACTGCTCAGTGTGTCCGTGCACAGGCCCGCTCAGCCCTCCTGACACCCTGCGACGCGGCTCTGCCCCCTTCACCCGCCTTCACACACAGCAGGGAGCGTGGGAGCGAAGAGGTCAGGGAGCAGGGGTTGCAGAGGGGCTGCTGCTGGCCTGTCTCCCGCTTCTGCCCTGGCCACAGGCCTGTGGCACCTGCAAGGCCCAGCACTGCCCAGGTCACAAGCCCCTGCTCCCCGCTGCTCCTGAGCCCATTAGACAGGTGACACAGCTGAGGCCCGGGGGCACAGCGGGCCTTGAGTCCCTGGACGCGGCTTGGAGGGACCAGGTGGGGCCCGCTCACAGCCGGGGCAGGTCCGGTGGCCCATGGCAGGGGTGCTGAGCCTGCCACACCTCCACCCGCTCCCCATCCTGGCCGCCCAGAGAGGGAGCCCTGTGCTGGGCAGCTCAGGGCAGGAACCCGCCTTCCCTGTCCAGGGCCCCAGCCACACCTCACAGGCCCCCGGGTGGGCAGTGTACCCTGCCCCCTCCCGAACATACAGTCTGTGAGAAGCCCCCAGCACGGGGCAGGACACAGGGTATGATGAGTGAATTCTGATGGGTGGAAGGAGTGCCCGCTCCCACCCCTATTAGAGCCCGGCCACAGCCTTGGACGACGGGCCTGCTGGACCCAGGAAGGACTCAGTCTGAGAAGTGACACTGTGCCCCCTGGGCCTCGTGGCTGCTCAGTGGGATTCAGGTGGTGGTCCTGGGCCACCCCCCCACCCCACACCCCGGGACTTCTGGGTTCTCCATCTCCATAGAATGCCATTTCTTGCCCCACCCCTGGCCCTGGCCCTCCCTCTGCAAGCTGCTGCTTGGTGAGGGAGGGGAGTGGGGGTGGGGGTCACGGTGACCTGTGACCTTTGCCCCCTGTGCCCTGCAGCACATGCAGGTGATGCTGAGCACCCACGTCTAGGGCAACGGATGTCACTGGGAGAGAGCGCCAAGGGGAGGGGCACGGGCTGCGTCCTGGTGTCTGCTAGACCATGGCAGGAGGAGGGCCACCCTGATGTGACAGCTGTGGTCTGCTGTCCTCTGACCCTGAGCACCCAGGCTCAGGCTAGGGACACATCCAAGACCCACACGCTTGACCCCTGGGGACCTCAGGCCTGAACTCAGACCATAAAACCATGGTTTCCCTGCACCTCTGTTGAGGCCTCTCTCTCTCTCTCAGCACCCACCCTGTTCCTTGCACATTTTCCTCATCCCAGAAAAACACTCCAAAATCTCAGCATCATGCTCCACATTCTGTCTGTCAGCAGAACTTGGGAAACCCCTGCCCACCCCTCACTGGCCCCCAGCCCAGGCCAGACCGCCAAGTTTTCATGCTAGGACTCTTGCAGTAGCCTGCCAGGTTAGCCTTCCCCCACAATGTGGTCCTTTCAAAACACAAACCAGGCCACATCGTTGCCCTACTCATAGCCTCCTGAGCTCCCACCTCACTCCCAGGAGAAGCCTGAGTCCCTCTTGTGGCCCTAGACCTGTCCCCCTTTGCTCTATGGCCTCCCCCCCCCGCCCCGCCCTTCTTCCCTCTGCATTTACTCCAGGCCACTCTGCTGGTCCTCAAACATGGCAGCACATACCTGCCTCAGGCCCTTTTCCCCAGCTGCTCCCCTGCCTGCATCAAACACCCTCCACCCTCGGACCTCACCAAAAGCACTGATCGTGGCCACGTCCCTCCTTCTGCCGTGGCCCCCCACCATCCCCACACTGGCCCTTATTTTCTCCAAGGCCCCTGGCCTGCGCTTGTATCTGCTCACTCCTTAGCTGGTTCTCCCACTAGAATTAGGCTCCAGGAGCCCCACTCCTCTGCCTGTCGTTGAGGGCACACAGAGGGCCCAGTTCACATTTGTGGAACGAATATGGTGGGTGCTACACAGCCCAGAGCCCCCGGGGAAACTTTCTGCCAAGGGGGAAGGGGGAGGTGGTGCGGGGTACCTGCCTGCCTAGGGCCAGCTGTCCTGGGGGGAGGTCCCTGCCTGGTGGGCAGCCTGGCCCTGGCCCCCGGGCCCTGCCCCTGGCGCTGGGCCTCCCTGACTCCTGGGAGTTTGGGAACGCCCCTCCCCCACGGCGAGAATGCGGGAATAACACCCATAAATCATCCTTTCGTTAGAGCCCGTGGGGCTGGCGGGTCTCACAGAGCTGGGTATGAGTGGAAATAGATCACAGCGCTTCATAACATTGTAATTTATGGCAGGAGACGGTGTAATTGTGTTTATGACTTTGTTTTAGTGCTTTAGCTCTTGGAGAAAAATCAGCCGTGTTTTCTAGCTGCCGAGGTTTTACTGCCAGTCCTCAGGGCGGCTGGCCTGCCGAGCTCTCTGTCCTGCGGTGCACGGTGCACCCAGCCTGCTGAGGAGACGGCCTCGGAGCCCGGCCCACAGCCTGCTGGGCTGGACGTGTGCTGGGCATGTGGGCCGGGGCGGGATGTGTGCACGCCGGTCTGCGGGAGGCCCTGGGGAAGGACGCGTTTTGGGTGTGCGGGCCGCAGGGCAGCGGGTCAGAGCCCGCGGGGAGGGCCTGGGCACACGGACGGGCTGTCTGGGCTCATGTCCTGCCTCTGCCACTTCCTGGTTGGGTGACCTTGGGTGAATCACTTGGCCTCTCTGAACCTCAGTTTCCCCATCTGTAAAATGGGGATGCTGGTAGAATCTCCCTCAGTAGGATGTTGTAAGGATTGAATGAATTAATGCAGGAAACCACTGGAAAGAGTGCTTGGCATCTGGCAAATTCTGATTAAGTCTCCTGTTGACCATTACTGTAATTATTGTTAGTAATTTGCCTGCATGCAGCGTGGCCTGAGGGCCAGTTGGCATGTGTACGTGTAGATGTGTGTGTACACGAGTACTCGGGCTTTACAAGGGCAGGGAGACTGCATGTGCAAGAATGCATGAGCCGCCTCGGTTGTGGTTTTGCACAATTCCCTGTACCGTCCACCAAATCATTCCCTGAGCTGCCAAAGGGTGCAAGCGTATTCGCCTGGACCTCTGGGCCCCTGGGCCTTTGCACGTGCCACAGAGGTGAGCGCCCTTCCACCAGGTGGTGGTGCTGCTGGGATGGGGCAGCTCGGCGGGCGAGCCGTGGGGGCCCCACTCAGCATGGGGGCTCTGTTGGGTGCCAAGCGTACTCTCCTAACTGGGAGATAGATGCCACCATCTCTGGAACCCCTGGTCACCAACACACCAGCCGTTCTGCCTGTTTCCCAGGGTCCTCTGCCCAGGCGGAGTCCAGGCAAGGGGTGAGCCTTGGCCAGAAGAGGTGGGCGATGTGGCAGCCACTTGTGCCCTGGCCCCTGGGACCGGTGCATTGGTTCAGCATCATGAATCAGCCAGGGTGGGCATTTCAGAGGCTGTAGACCAAGGCCTCTGTCCTAGCCACTGTCCCTCAAATCTCTCACTGTTCTGGCTACGGGGTGGCAGGTGATCTGAGCCGTCACCAGAGTCAGCCATGCCTCAGCTGGGTCCTCGGCACAGCATGGTCAAGGTCCTGGTCACCCCAGACCCTTCTGGGGGCCTGCCAGTTCCTGGCTGACCCTTGCTGACCACCCCTTAGGAGTGCAGGTTGCTCCCCTCTGAGAGAGTGTCACGATGGAGAGAAGACCCTTCTACCTGCCCCACAGATACACGCTCGCCCAGGCGTAGCCCCACAGATGCCTGGGGCCCGCCAGGCACCCTCAGCATTGCGTCCATCCAGGATGACTGCTGAGGGGGGCGGGTCTCAGGATCATTATCGTAAACCACAGCCGCCTCTCCAGTGTTCATCCGCCGCAGCCGGGACAATCTCGCAGGCCCTCTACACCCAGCCCAAGGACCCCCGTCTGCCGGCACCATCTCTACACAGACACCCTTGACGCTCCGCCCCAGCTCTGCACTCTCCCGGGGGCCCCAGAACGCCGGCTCCAGTGGCAAGCATGTCTAACAGCATCTTGGTGCAGCAGGGCCCAAAGAGAACTCAGACTCGCCCTGCCCGCAATCCCATCCTCCCATCTCAGAAAGTGGTGCCGACACCCACACAGCAAAACACTGGATTCCCCTGGCGCTCACCCACGTCCCACCCGCTCTCGAGAGCACACGCTCTGAATCCAACACCGCCCCCTCCACGCCCCCTGCCCAGGCCAGTGGCATCCCTGGCCTGTGCTGTTGGAATCGCCTCTACTTGACTGGTCCGTCCCCGTCCCATTCACTCCAGCAGCAGCCAGGCTGAGCTGTCTCCCTCCGCAAAATTGCCAGTGCACGCAGAGTGAAATCTCACCTCCATCCACAGCCCCTGAGCTCCACGCAGCCCCCTCACAGTCCTCCCTGACACCCTTCTCTCAGATCCTGGGCACAGTCCTCTCGATCTTGCCTCAGGGCCTTTGCACTTGCCATTCCCTCTGCCTGGAAAACCGTCCTCCACCACAACATATAACCTGAGCTCAAATGTTGAGAGTGGGCTTCCCTACCACCAGCTGAAAGCTCTTGCGGCCAGGCCTTTGACCATGCTGTCACGTTCACTTCCCCAGAGGGTCTCCCAGAGCCTGGCACATGGTAGGTGCTCACTAAATACACTTGGGATGAATAGAGTTGGTGCTTCACCGATATTTGCTGGATGAGAAAATGAGGTCTCTGCCATCTCCCAGGGCCCCAGTAGTGGGGTGGGGGGCAGATGTCCTCTAAGCCCATTGCTCCTTCCCTCCCCAAGGTGCCGCTGGCCAGGCCTTTTCCTTGTCATTGATTTGTAAGGGCTCTTTGTATATTAAGAAAGTTTGTCCTTTGACATGGACATCACAAATGTTTGTTCCTAGTGTGCCATTGGTCTTGTGAATTGGTTTATGGCAATTATGATTATCATTTGTGCTCATGTCATACAGAAGTTTTATTTACTTTGTCACTTTTTTATGTAGTCAGAGTTGTTTGTCTTTTCCATTGTGGCTTCTGGATTTTGTGCACGCTTGGAGTAGCTTTCCCAATTCCGACCCTGAACCATTTCTTTTCTAGGACTTTTTAGATTTGTATTTTACCCTTCAATCATTGAACGGTGTGGGACTGATTTTGAGCTGCAGGCCTGTTTTCAGCGATCAGCCTGTCGATACATTACACTTCACCGAAGGATCTGTCTTTTCCCCATGGAGCTGGAACATTCTTTTTGTACATGCTTTGCAGTCTACAGTGAACCGTCTTACTTAGGGCGGTCTTAACGACATGTGTTGTTAGTGGGTGGCAGCGCTGTTCTTTCTTGAGGTGAAAGACATTGCAGGCTCCATCCGGCAGGTCCAGCAGGGGAGGTGGCCAGGGGAGCATGGACCAGCTCACCTGGACAACCTCAGTGACCTCTGCCCTCAGCCCCCCAGTCTGAGAGATTTTGCTTCTCTGCTCAGAACTCTGAGAAACCCCACTTTGAGCTCTGAACAAAAAAGAAAGTCTGGGCCGAGGCTCCAAGCTGTCACCCCTCCCCCAGGCAGCTCCAGCATGAGGCCTCCTCTCTGCCCTGCTCCCGCCTCTTCTCTCTGCCACCGCTGCCAGGATGTCTTCCTGGATTCTCGTGTGGCTCACACCATCACCTCGCCCACATTTCTGCTCAAGGCTCACTTCCCCACGAGACCTCCTTAGGCCCTGAGCTAAATGCAGCGACCTGCCCCCGTCCTCCATCTACTGTCTTTTCCTCCAGGACTCACACCGACGTCACTGGTTTATTTATTATATTTTCCGTCTCTAGCTGCCCGCCCCCCACCCCCAAGGACGAAAGCCCCATGGGGGCTCTGCGTGTGCTGTGTTTACCGATGTGCTCAGTCCACACTCCTGGACACTGAGCCACCTCCTCCCTCCAGCCGCATCTCTGCGGGGGCCACGTTTGTGCCCAGAGTCGTGCACAACCACCGCCTGACTGTGCCCACTGAGGCTGCCCTGCCTGGACTTCGGGGAGGAAGGCTCATGGGACAGCTTAAGGCGGGGGCAGTGGCAGATTCAGGGGGCCCCAGGCAGCACACAGCTTCCTGGGCTGCACGGGAGCCTCTTTGCTTGGAAGGGGGCCTGGGCAGTGGGGACCAGGATGCACGGAGGCCAGGAAGCTGCCCACGGCCACCTGGTGGGTGGGCTGGTGGAGGGGGGGGGGGGACCCTGGCTCAGGATGGGCGGGGCTTGGGCCTCCCCACAGGCTGGCCAGCCCCTAGCTGGGGCCTCAGGGGGGTCCTGCCAGCAGAGGCCAAGTGGGGGCTGCCTGCGCTGCCCACATTGGGCAGCCCCAGGCTGGCCGACTCAGCCATCCTCCTCGGGGCCGGGCGAGCGGGAATGTAGGGCAGGCTGGAAAAAGGCGCTGGAAGCCGAGAGGCCGTGTTTGTGTTGGCGGCAGGGCGGAGGCCCCACCTGCATTTGATTCTCCCCCGCCTCCCCCTCCCGCGCTGCCCCTCTGACGAGCCTCGAAGTCCTGGAAGCCAGGGGGACGCCGGGCAGAACACTTTGTACCGGGAGCCAGCGAGCACCCGGCCACCGCAGCCAAACCCCCAGCCCCGGCGGGCGGGCCGGCGGGTGACACGCGGCCCGGGGACGGCGGGCGGGTGGGCAGGGGCCACCGCAGCCAAACCCCCAGCCCCGGCGGGCGGGCCGGCGGGTGACACGCGGCCCGGGGACGGCGGGCGGGTGGGCAGGGGCCGCCCAGCCAAACCCCCAGCCCCGGCGGGCGGGCCGGCGGGTGACACGCGGCCCGGGGACGGCGGGCGGGTGGGCAGGGGCCGCCCAGCCAAACCCCCAGCCCCGGCGGGCGGGCCGGCGGGTGACACGCGGCCCGGGGACGGCGGGCGGGTGGGCAGGGGCCGCCCAGCCAAACCCCCAGCCCCGGCGGGCGGGCCGGCGGGTGACACGCGGCCCGGGGACGGCGGGCGGGTGGGCAGGGGCCGCCCAGCCAAACCCCCAGCCCCGGCGGGCGGGCCGGCGGGTGACACGCGGCCCGGGGACGGCGGGCGGGTGGGCAGGGGCCGCCCAGCCAAACCCCCAGCCCCGGCGGGCAGGCCGGCGGGTGACACGCGGCCCGGGGACGGCGGGCGGGTGGGCAGGGGCCGCCCAGCCAAACCCCCAGCCCCGGCGGGCAGGCCGGCGGGTGACACGCGGCCCGGGGACGGCGGGCGGGTGGGCAGGGGCCGCCCAGCCAAACCCCCAGCCCCGGCGGGCAGGCCGGCGGGTGACACGCGGCCCGGGGACGGCGGGCGGGTGGGCAGGGGCCGCCCAGCCAAACCCCCAGCCCCGGCGGGCGGGCCGGCGGGTGACACGCGGCCCGGGGACGGCGGGCGGGTGGGCAGGGGCCGCCCAGCAGCTCCGTCGTCAGAGTCCCACCTGCCTCTGGCTGCTGCTACCCTGGTCCGGCTGCCCCCAGTCCCCCTCCCCGCCGCCATCTCGGGGCCATCAGCCAGGGTGTGGGCAGTTCAGGACCCCCGGGCCCGCAGTGCCTCTCGAGGTGGGTTCACCCTCCGTGAGTCCCACAGCCAGCAGGCCTCCCTCCACGCCTCGCACCCCGTCCTTGCCCTGGTGAGACCCCTGCAAGCCGCCTACCGCTCTCAAGACAAAGACACAGCCCCGCCTCGGCCAGAGGGTCCCTCACGGTCTGGGCCCTGTGTCCCACCTCGGCCACTGCCCCTTCCTGCCCTGCA
The DNA here is from genome assembly GCF_009873245.2 of Balaenoptera musculus. Classification (NCBI taxonomy): domain Eukaryota; kingdom Metazoa; phylum Chordata; class Mammalia; order Artiodactyla; family Balaenopteridae; genus Balaenoptera; species Balaenoptera musculus. The sequence continues at coordinate 108,151,941 of NC_045792.1, forward strand.
CTGGCTTCTATCAGTTCCTTGGATGTGCTGTAACCCCCTCTCTGCCTCAGGACATTCGCACCTGCCGGCCTGCTTTCTAGAACATTCCACCCCTCTCCTGATCCAGCAGACAGTCTCATTCTTCAGGCCCCGAGGCGAGGGTCTCCTCCTTAGAAACACCCCCACCCCCCACCCCAGTTTGCCTGCCATCACCTCCCTGCTCTGCCCCTTCCAGCCACTCTGGTCTGCCCAGGTACCGCTTGCATCGTTTGCTACCTAAATGTCCACCTCCCTGAAAGCGGGGATACTGCCAGGCAGTCCATGACCCCTGACCACCTGGGGGCCTCTGGGCCTCTGTCCCCTCCCTAGCAGGGAGGGGACAGAGAGTCTGTGCTGCAGCTCAGAATGGAGACTGATGCGTACGTGGCTGGAGTGTCCTGGGGGCAGGGTCTAGCTCCTCTGGACAGACCCCAGCATGCCCCCCAGGCTCCCAGCACCTCCCAGTTGCCTCTGACCACTTCCCCTGCATGCACAGCTTTGTGCGGCTTCTCTCCATGCCCCTCTCCGGCCACCCTTGGCTGTTCTGTTCCCGCTCAGTCCTGGACTATGTCCTTTCTCCGGACACCTGCACAGCTTCCCGGCTGCTCCCTGACGGCACAGGCCCCCAGAGCCTCCTCCCCGGACAGTTGGAGGCCTACTGACCCCATGCTGGCCGGCCTCCAGGACAGCGCCCGTGCGCCCCCGCCCTGGCAACACGCTCTGCCCAGCTGGACGTCTTGCTGTTCAATGAACCTCTTTACAAAGGGTTTGCATGATATAAGTAGATATAAGTACTCTTCAAAAACATTTTCTCTAAGAAGTAAAAACATTTCAAAGAAACATCCCCTTCGACCTGGCCCATCTGGCTTTGTTTCCCCCCCGTCCCAGGTAACCGTCTTAGCGATCTGGTGTTTATCCTTCCAGCCATTTCAAAACACGAGCTCACGCGCATGCGATACAGTATCCATCTGAGGCAGGCTTAGCGTGAACGGTAACATGAGATGCTAGGCTCTCTGCTCGCTCCCTTTCACTCAACACGGGTTTGGAGGCCGCCCGTGTTGAAACATGCCCACGGAGCCCACTCCCCGGGGCGGCGGTGCGGCGGGCCTTTCCACGGGGCTCTGGAGACGCCACGTCGTCAGTGTCCGTCTGTGGACCGGGAAGCCGAGTGCGCCCCAGGCCACACCCAGGGGAGGGCACCGCTCTCCAGGAACGGTCTTCTTGGCGTCCGTGTCGGCTGCGAGGCTGGCCCTGCAGGGGCCCTTCCACGCGCCCCCAGACGGGATCCCCCGCCCCAGCCCCGCGCCCCTCCTCCGCTCCGCTCCTCCCTGATCTGGGGGAGAGGAGCCCCCGCCCGGCCTGTCCTCCCGTCCTCCCAGTGGACCCAGGCGGCTCAGCCTTCCCCCCTCTCCCCAAGTCACCAGCCACAGAGGCACCCAACAGGGTCAAGGGTGGAGACTTTCAGGGCCCAGCAAATCCATCCAGAATCTGAGGCTCCTCCCAGCCCTGCAGCTGCCGCCCTGGGCCCGGTCACCAGTGTCCCCCGGATCCTGCCAGCGGCCCCCCGCCTGCTCTCCCGTGGCCACTCTTAGGCCCCAGGACGGGGACGTTAAAACGGGGGCTCCCCATGCCCTCAGCCTCAAGGCCAGGGTCACTGCAGTGGCCCCGAGGCCATCACGATCTGGCCGGGTCCTCCCCGCTGCCCCAGCCCCGTGGGCCTTCTGTCCAGGCCCCGAAGCGCCGCGGGCTCTCTGCACCTGCTGCCTCCGTGGGGCGGGCTCGTCCCCCAGGAGCTTCAAGCTGCCTCTGCCCTCCTCTGAGTATTCACTTAAATGCCCTGTCTCAGGGCTGCCCAGGTACTCTTTCTGCAGAGACACCCCTCCCCGGCACCCCTGCCATGCTCGACTCCTTGAAGGCAGGGCTTCTGCTTTGTTGCCTCGCAGCTGCCGGCCCAGTGTCTGGCACACAATAGGTGCTCAGTAAAGACCTGCAGGATGAGTGGATCACCGCCACCAGAGGCCAGACTGCCCAGGTCAGCCCCAGGTAGGGCAACCAGCAGAGGGGCTGAGGGGCTTGGCCTGCATGTGTGTGTTCTGGCACGTGTGTGCCTGTGTGTGTGTGCGTGTGTACACGGGCAGAGTTCCACCAGGGCTGTGCTGGGCCCTACACTGGGGAGTGGGGGAAACCTGGGAACTGGCACATGGAGCAGAATCCAGGGGCGGTGTCAAGGGCTGGGGGGCTGCAAGAGCTGGGGTACAGGCTGACCACCCCCAGCCCAGGGGGGGCCATGCTTGCCCACCCTTCAGGTGCCGGCGTGTCCAGTCTCCCTGCCTTTCCTGCCTCGGTCCTGGCCTGGAAACAGCGGCCCCATGACTCAGCCGCTCAGGGCCGGGCTGCAGCTGCAGCTGACCCAGACGGGCGGGCAGCCCCTGGCCCCCCGGGCCCCCCAGGCCCACACCCAGGTCAGGGCCACCCCCGGCCCCGCCCCCACTCCTGGCTCCTGCTCCTCGGACAGGATTCCCTGAATTAGTCCCCCTGAGGCTGGAACCAGGTTGGAGGCTGGGCCGGGGGGCTCTGGGCTGGGGTCCCAGACCCAGGGATCTGGACTCGAGCCCCTTTCCTGGCACCTGGAAGAGGCTTGTGGGGAAGGAGACGTGGAACAGGCTGGAGCGCCCTTCCTGGAACCTGCCTTCCTGGGGAAGCCGCAGGGATTTCTGCCCGTCCAGGACCAAGCCCTGCACCCTGCCTGGCGTTGGAGGCCCAGCTGGGGGCTTGGGTGGGCCTTCCCCACCTTGTGCACGTGCCAACACCCTCCCAGGCCTGTTCTCTCCCGGCCTGTGGGACCCACAACCTGTGAGCCAGAAGCCCCTCAGCCCCATTCTTCCTCCGCCCAGCACCGGGCTCCCTCCCCACCTCTGTCTGCACACTCTTTGAGACGGGGAGCTCAGTCCCCCACGCTCGCAGTGGAGGGGCAGCGCCAGCAGCCCGAGCAGACGGGGCCCGGGGTCCCCCATCCTCTCTGCACCCCCGGCCCCTCCTTGGTGCTTTGCTTCACGGAAGTCCGAGTGCCAGCACCCGCTCCCGCCCTCGCCTTGCCTGCTCACCTCCCCTGCTGAGCTGCCGCATCTCTGGGTCATGACTCACCCACGTGGGCACGTGGCCCTGGGGGGCCTGCTCTGTCACCTGGCCACGCAGATGCCCAGTGCGTGGGGGGACCTTGTGGCTAAGGGGGCGCTGCTGCACCTCTGCCCCACCCTGAGACCCACTGTCCGGGAAGTGGGTGAGGAGGAGGGGGAGCAGGGGGGCCAGGAAGCCGCTGGGGCTCCAGGCCGGGCCCGAGCGCTCCAGCCCCCTCTGGACACACTTGGTGGGTCCCAACCCCCTCTGCTCCCAGCAACCCCCCAGGTCCCGGGCTTAGCTTCCCTACTGTTGCCGGTGGTCCCGTCCTGGGGCCTTTGCCCGTGTGGTCCACAGGCCCCCATCCTGCCTGGTCTCCAGCCTGGGCCCAGCCACATGCAAGCATGGGACCTGGCGTTCCTGGCGTCACGCCCCTGAGCCTTTGTCTCTGCGTCTGTGAGACGGGCATGAGAAGGGACGCGCCATGAGGCGGTGGAGGGTCAAACGTGCCTCCCCAGCAGGGTATCTGCCTCCTACCCCCTTTCCATCTCCAAACCCCTGGACCCCAGGCCAGGCTACCTGCGGCTCCTGTGCAGGCGACAGGGCTGCCCCCCACTGTCCCCACGTCTGCACTCTTGTGCCCGCCTCATTCCAGCCGCCACACTGAGGCAGGTGACCTCAGAGGTCCCCAGCCCTGATCCCGAGGCGTGTGGCCAAGTGGCCGGGGCGCTGGAGGGGATGGGGTGGGGTGACCTTGGGGGTGGGTCAGAGACCTGGGGGCAACTGAGCAGTGGGGGCTCCCAGGACGGCCCACAATGTTCGGAAGGTGAGTGAAAGTGTGGGGAGGCCTCCACCCCGGAAGGAGGCCCCGGGCTGGCCCGCGGCCCACCTGGCCTGGGCTGACCTGAAGGCGAGAGATTCAGGCCGTCCTGCGGTTCCCCGCCCACACTTCCTGCTCCTGGGGCCGAGAGGAAGAGCTCCTTGGGACACTGGGCCCGGGTGGGGGGGACCCAGGCTGACCAGACCGGGTATGGTCTGCAGGCTTCTGGGAGGACCTGGCTCACCCTCTGTCACAGCCTGCAGGTTCCCCATTAGTGCCTGGATCTGGGGGCTTTGGAGACCATCCTTGGTACCACTTGGGTCACAGCTCTGGGAGGCCCACCCAGGCAGGAGGCCAGGGCCCTCTGTCAACCTGAGTTAAAGGTGGGAAGGGGGTGCCCACCAGTGAGCCCTCCTCTCTCACCGCTGCCCCATCCCATACAGCCCCAGCCCCCTGGCTACCCAGAGGGTTCCTGTCCGGGGGCCAGCCAGCCCCAAGTCTGCACACGTGACATGAGGACACACCTGGCCTGCCTCTGCACCCACTCTCCTGCCCTTCCCAAACCCAGTGGCACATCTCCACTTCCTCCTCACCAGGGCACCGTCAGACCTCCCCATTTTCTTCCTCCATTCTGGAGTTTTCTCACCATCAGCAGCAAACCCACCTGAAGAGCTCCCATGGGTGGATATCTTTTATCCTCAATTCCTGACCCAGAGGCAACCCCTCAACCCTCCCTGCTGTCTCTTGCCTTTACCTTGGTATTTCTAAACCACACGCTTATATGTCTACCCCTTGCTTTTGAAGTTCTAGACATTATCTAGTGGCTGCCTAACAGGGAAGACGAGAGATCAAGATTTCATTTTCACGTCTCTTGCCCCCTGCCACTCCCCTATCCTGCCATTATAGTTACATTGCAATTCTAGGCTAAATAAATATTTACTGTTTGCATTTTATGTAAACATTATGTAACAGCATCACTATGTAAATGCTATTTTCAGCCAAGTCATGTGCTCTTCTATGATTATAACTTTTTGTTTTCCCTGGGGTTAAAATTGCCTTTATGTTTTGCTTAGTTTTCAGTGCATCTGTCACTAGTTTGCTCTTGAACTCTCTGCCAGAATTGTAAAGCTTCTATCCATCCTGCTGAGAACACCAGCAATCTATCAGCCTTATTCTTTTTTCTTCTGGAAGTTTCTTCCTAGGGCCCTAGAAGGATTAGTTACTCTCTAGGCCTGCTGAATAGTTGTAATGCTAGACTTTCTTTCCCCCATCATGTTAGGAATGTCCTTGGCCTCTTTTTTTAGGGGGGGGGGGATGTGTTGGATTCCCCTGGTTCTTGGATGCTGTGCTTCTCCCTTCTTGGTTTCCCCCTCCTTTTGCTGGAGCATATCCTCAAATAACTTTCTGAGAAAAGGTATGTGGTAGGTAAAACTTCTGACTGTGCACGTCTGAAAATGTCTTTAATTTACTCTCAGACCTGAGAGCTTGACTGGGTATAGAACCCCAGATTGAAAATAACCTTTTTTTTGTTTTTTGCTTCTCAGACAGTGAGGTAAACAGAGGGAAGGCCTCTTGGTCCTGTTGTAGTGCTGTACACATTTAGGCTCTGGGTGATCCAGCTCAGCTGGGGCCCTATGGTTGGCAAAATTCTCCCTTGATTAGGCTACCACCACTTTCATTGTCTCAGCAACAGCTGGGACTAAGCCCCTTGCCCTGAATCTAGTCCATCATCTCCTTGCTAGCTGCTCTGTTTACCTCCCCACACCCACACCCCCCAAAACCCCCCCCACTCTACACATAGCTCAGAAACATGTAAATCAGAGCATGTCACCTCTGGGCTTAGAGCTGAAAACCCACCTACAGCTTCTGACCAAGCGAAAACAAATCCAAACTCCTTATGGGGGCTGCCAGGCCCCGATCTGGGCCCTACCAGCCCCCCCCCCCCCGCCCCCATCATCTCATACCACTCGCCCAAGTCCCACTTGCCCAGGAGCTGCTGTCCCCCAATATTCCAGGCTCTTTCACCCCAGGACCTCAGGCCTGACACTCCCGGCCCACAGCAGCACTTAGTAAAGGTTTGTTGAATGGCTTAGTGTACAGGTGAGTGAGTGAATCCACCTCCGCCTTAACCAGAAGCATGGGAACCACCTAAGGCCCGGGGTTGGGTGGGGGGTGGGCTGCAGAGCCTGGTTGCCAGAAGCACAAGGTGTCAGGAGGGGCCGAGGTGGCTGGGGCAGCCCTTCCTCTGCTCCTGGACGTCTGTCCAGCTCACCACCCACCCTTGTTTGGTTTCTGCTTTGATGCCACCTCCTTGGAGACCCCCCTGCCCACCTCCCACGCTGCTCGCTCGCCGCCCGCCTGCTTTCTTCCTCCGGGTCCTGCTGCTCCGTAACTCCACGCCCCACCCCTTGGCTTGCTGGTTTCTTGTGCATCTCTCCCTGGACTGAGCTTCCTGAGGAAGGGGTCTGTGTGGCCTCTCCAGCACTTGGGGCCACTCCTGGCCTCTGGTCGGTGCTTGAGTCACTGAGTCAACAGATCTGGGGTGGAGGCAGGTCTGGGGCCAGAGGAGAGGGATGCCCGGGGAGCCCCACTTCCCTTGCGTCCCTCTCTGTTCTCCCCCAGGCCCACCGGTGGTGGTGGCTGGTGAGGTGGGCTGGGTAGGCCCCCCCACCCCTGGCACCCCCCACACGCCCCAGAGCCCTTTCCCTGCCAGCTGCAGATCTGCCAGATACGGGGAGACCTGCAGGAGGGCGGCAGCAGGAGTGGGGGAAGGGCTCGGAGCCGGGCCTGGCTCTCGCCCTCCAACGCCGCCGTCCTCCGAGTTTCCGTGACTGTCTGTGCGTAACCGCACCGCGGTTTCCATCAGCGCTGCCAAGTGGCGGCTGCTGGGCCTGGCCTCGGGTTCTGATCCCCGACAAGCCGGCTCTCTGTCAGGCAACCCTGGGAAGCTGGGGCGCATGGGGGGTGCAAAGGGTTAAGCTGCCCTCTACCACCCCGTCTCATTTCTCAAAGGCCGGGCCCTCTTTCCTTCCAAGTCACAGCTGACGTGAAATGTAGCCTTAAAATGCAGCTGACATGAAAAACAATAGCACTCCCTCGGAGAGGTTCTGCTGCGGGCTGGACGGCCCCCCGCCCCCCAATAATTACTCAAGACATTGGCATGAGCCGGGCCTGGTTAGGTAACAGGCTGTTCGCTCCGGAGACTTATAACTCACAGGCAGCTACACATGATCCCTGCAGACAACAAAATCGTTTCCAGGATGGCGGGGAGGGCGAGGCCTCGAGGAGGGGGTACGGGGAGGGGGTACGGCGGGGGGGGGGGCGGCGGCTGGAGGGGCTGAGACCAGGCCGGGTGGGGGTGGGTCCGAGGGAGGGCCTCCCGGGGGCCCCAGGGATGCAGCCTGGGAACTTGGGAGCCGGGGAAGCGTTTGTGGGAAGTAGTTCCCTGCCCCCTCTCTGCTCTGACTCCTACCCTTGCCCTAGTCCCTGGAGGGTGAGGCCACTCTGGTCCAGTCTGTTACTGAGCAAGGCATGGGAGACACTCATTCATACTGAAGTGTGAATGACTAACCATGTTGGGAGCACTTCCTCCTTCTCTGTGGAAGATAATTAATTGTCTGTTTACTGTCCGTGGCCCCATTGAACACGACTCCCTCAAGGGCAGGTCCACATACTTTCCCCCGTGTTCCCAGCGCCTAGTACATAGCAGACATTCAGAAAATATTTGTTGAAGACGACATCTAACCCAAAGAAGGAAGCGTCAATAGTGTAACTCTGGGCACGCAGGGCGGGGCCCCCGGCAGCCAGTGCCAAAGGGATGTTGGCAAGAGGACGGCTGTGGACAGTCCCTCTCCCCTCCCCGCGCCCGCGCCCTGAAACCCTGGGCCCCTGGAACCTCCCGCAGGAAACGCCCATTTCCCTGGAAGGATGCTGAGCTGAGGCGGGTAGAGGACTCAGAACGTGTGGGCTGGGAGGGCCCTCCCCTGGCCTCCCCATCGGTCTCGGTCTGCACCCGGCAGCCCGGCAGCCCATCCACGCCCAGGGAGCCCGATGTCTGGGGCGGCAGCAGGAGGGAGGGTCCAGCTCAGGCCTGGCCTCTGCCACAGCTCGGGGAAGCGGCACCTCCCACTCTTTCTGGGCCCTTTTCCTCTGTGACCAGCTCTGGGCCCAAGGCTATCCCTCTCCAGGTCCATCCGACCTCGGTCTCAGGCCCCAGTCTGAGGTCAGACATGCCACTGCTCCTGCACTGTCCCCACGTGCAGACAAGGTGTGGATGGAGGGGCAGGCATGCGGCGGCCCAGCCGGGCCCTTCGCTGGGCAGAGCAGCTTCTACCCACCAACAAACACCCAGGCTCCCCACCCCAAATGCCCACCTCCTCGTCCCGTCACTCAGGCCACCAGGATTTATGAGGCACCTACTATGCACTGGCATGGGGGTCCTGGTGACCCAGGAGGTGGGATCCACGTCCCCGATCAGGTCAGCACAGCGTCCACTGCGGTCAGAGTGGACACGGCGGTAGCACCGAGTCAGACCAAGTAAGGAACTCCGTGGCCCTGGGTGGCCACACCCAGTGGGATGTCCCAGACCTTGTTTCCGGTCCTCCCGATGGCACAGTGCACCCCTTCCTGAAGTCACCCTCCCCTAAGATGATGGGATGCCCGAGATTCCTCCCCTGGAATCTCTTGCTGGGTGACCTCACTCACACCCCTTCTTTAGGTGCCATCTCCACACCGCCCACTCTCAACCTCGCCAACCCTCCCTCTGAGCCTCATATCCCAACTGCAAGTGGACACTCCCACGCAGACGTCTCAGAGACATGTCACCTCCTCCTATGCCGTGTTCCCTCCTGGGAATCACCTTGGCCTTCCCTCCCCCACTGAGTGGCCAAGACAGAGCCAGGGCGGCGGCGGGGGGGGGTCCTTTCCTGATGATGCCTCCCCCACCCCCATATCCAACCCATCCCCAAGTCTGAGGATTTCACCCCTTGAACATCTCCTGCATCGCCTTTCTTTCCACCCCGTGGTCCTCTCCTCCCCCTTTCTCCCAGGACTTTGGCCATGGCCCCTCACCTGTCTCCCCATCTCCTCTGGTCCCCCTGTGATCGTCTCACATTCCAGCCAGAGAGCAGCTCTTGTGGGAAGAGTTCATTACGTGTGTGTGTGTGTGTGTAAGAGAGAGTGTGGGTGGGTGGGTGTACGTGAGTGTAGCTGAGAGGATGCACTCACTGTATAGTTTATAATGGAAAAGAACCATTTGGATCTCAGTTCACACCTCTGTTCCATTCATGGGGCAGCTACTTTTAAGGCTTCCCTTTGGCAATTCTCTTATCAGCCTTAAGGAACATGCTTCCCATATTATTTCTTGATTTATCAACTTCAGAATCTTTTATATAATTCCTTCCATGGAGGGTGAGGATTGAGCTCTCTCACACCATCTTATGCATCCCCTCTCTCTCGTATTTCCCAGGATCGCTTCACCATTATTGTCATGCAGTCCACAGTGAAATCTACGCCCAGCATTTATTCCCTTAGAGCCATGGGGTCTGTGGTTCTCCACCCCGTTTTCTAGCATTGCCTACCCTGGGGTGATCTTCTGCTGTTTCAGAAGCCCCTTTGTATCAGGCTTGCCTCTGGGTCCACCCTGTTCGTTCTCCTGGGAGACCTCCCTGGACCAGCCTGTCCTCTGCCTGTGCCTGGGCTGCGACCTCCCCAGCATCCGCCTGCACAGGCCCCACTGCTGCCTGCCTTCCATGCCTTCCTCTGCCCTCACCTGCTCCCACGTTTTGCTGGAGCACCTTCTCCATAACTTTCTAAGAAAAGGTGCAGAAAGTGAATGTCACGAACTCTCACGTGTTTCCAGACATGCCTTTATGGTATCCTCGCCCTTGATAGATACCTTGGCTGGGTATAGAATTGTACTTTCCTTTGGAATTTTGAAGGCATCTTTGTAAGTCTTCTCTACTGAAAACCAACCCGTTCTGAGGCCTGTGGTTTGGTAGGTCACCTGTTAGTTCTTTGGGAAGGTTCTGGAAGGACACGAGGACACGGTGGCTGCCCTTTTAGTCCAGGTTCTCGGTGGGCTCTCCCTTCAATTGACCTTTCCTCTCCTCAGCTGTCTCTCATCTCCCTTCCTGGAATGTCGAGTAGTTGGATGTTGAGTCTCCTTGGACCAAGTCTCCATGCTTCTTGGCTGTTCTCTCCTATTTTCCGTCTCTCTGTCTTTCTTCTACTTTCTGGGAGACTGACTTCAATCTTTTACTGTTTTTATTTGTTTTTTTTTTTGTTTTTAATTCAGTAGCATATTTTACATTTCCAAGAGCTCTTTCTGGTTCTCTAACTGTTTCTTTTTCATAGCATCCTGTTCTGGCTTAATGATTACATTATCCTCTTGAATTTCAGAGTGATCTTACAAATGCAACATTTTTCATATGGCTCCGTTGCCTAATGTCCTTTGGGGTGCCCCACTGTCCTCACCCTGAGTGCCCCTTCCTTGATCTAGCCCTGTCCAGCTCTTCACCCTCCCTCACCCCACTCACTCCCTTGGTCTGTGCTCAACCCTCTACGTCCTCTCAGATACACAAAGCAGGCCTGTTCCTTCCTGCCTTGGGGCCTTTGCATGTGCAGCCCCCTGTCTGGAAGGCTCTCTCCATCTCTCTGCTTAGCCGAGCTAATTTCCACTCATGCTTTGTGTGCAGATCACAGGGCGCTTCCTCAGATGCCTTTGCTAACTTCCTAGGTGGGGTCACAACCCCTGTTCTGTGTCCCTTCAGCTCTATTTATAGCACTCGGCATGATATTTTTCCTTTTTTTTCTTTTCCCAGTTCTGTTGAGATATAATTGACATACAGTGCTGTATAAGTCCCCACTCCTTCCTCCTAGAGGGTAACCCCCATGAGGGCGGGGTCTGGTCCATCTTGTCCGCTGCTGTACCCCAGGGCCCAGCACAGAGTTGGGGCCTGTATCAGTGTCTCATTGCTACTGTAACAAGTTACCACGAACCTAGCAGTAGACACATTTATTCTCTTACAGCTCTGGAGGTCAGGAGCCTTACTGGGCAAAAATCAAGGTGTCACGAGGCCTGCATTCCTTGAAGAGGCTCCAGGAGAGAATCTGTTTCCTGGCCTTTTGCAGCTTCTAGAGGTTACTGCATCCTTGGCTCGTGGCCCCTGCCTCTACTTTCAAAGCAGCATGTGGCATCTTTTCTCCTCTCTGACCTCTGCTTCTGTCATCCCAGCCCCTCCTCTGACTCTGAACCTCCAGTCTCCCTCTTATAAGGACCCCTGCCATGACATTGGGCCCACCTGGATCATCCAGGGTGATTCCCCCACCTCAAGAGCCTTCACTTAATTGCATCTGCAAAGTCCCCTTTGCAATGGGAGGTCACATGTTCACAGGTGCCAGGGACTAGGACAGGGACATCTTGGGGCTGTTATGTGAGCACCATGCTCATACGAGCTTGTAGAGCAGGGACACGGTTCCAGTGCAGGATAACTGGGGTCTCCTGGGGGAAGTGCCCTTTAAGGGGACACCTCAAGGACCAGGCAGGTAAGGGGGAAGAGATTCCTTAATCTCAGGGGCAAGAGGGCAGTGCCTCCGAGCAGCCATGAGGACTTCCAGGGGGACGATACCAGGACCTGCCTCAGAGTTCCGGGAGCCACCATGAATGGTCTAGAGCTATAGTAAGGGCAGAGGACACTGTTGGTGACTGGGGTGGTGGTGGGGAGTCTGTGTGATTCTGCCCCTGAGGGGCTCTTCCACAGGCCACTCCTCCTCGGTGTCCCCCGGGCTCTCCACCTGCTCTCCTTTGCTCTGGCTCAGGCCCGATGACCTCCCATCCCATCTGAGCCCACCTGGCCAGCCCCCAGGCGCCCTGCCCCCTGCAGCCAGAGCAACAATTCAGATCACACAGCGACCGCCACCCCCACCCCACCACCTGAAACCTGGCCAGAGCTTCCCCTGGGCTGGCGTGAAGACCCAAGGTGCAGGGTTCTCACCAGGCTCCCCCTGCCTCGCCCTGCCAGGCCCTCGGTCCCCTTTCCGTCCTCACTTGCCACACTCCTGCCCTGCACGAGCCATGTCCTCTGCACCTAGTATACAGCTGGGAGGTGGAGGAAGCGCCGGGCTCCAACGCTCACCTGGTAACCACTCCCTGAACCACAGTGTCTCCCTCCCGAGATGAGTGAGAGCCCAAACACTTGAGGAGCCGGATCCCACCCCCGTGGGACAGCAGCCTCACCACGGGGTGAACACACGCCTGAAGAGGGAGCTTCAGGGGGCTTTAGATTAGATCCAACGTCCTTAGAGAGATACAGAGGGGTGCCAGCAAAAGGAGTGGAGGTCAAAGACCTGATTGCTGTGATGGCCAGAGAAGCCTCCAGAGACTGGCCAACAAGCAGGACAGGCCAGCAGGTGGGGGAGCAGTGAGTGGAGGCCAAGCCAGTGGGATCACTCATGACATCGTACAGTCAGAAAGGGAAAAGTAAGGGATGAAAGAAAGGCGGGGGAATGTGGAGGCTGGAGGCTCCAGAACTGATGGAGAGGCGTTCCAAAAGGAGAGAAGAAGCAGAGGGAGGGAGGGGAGCAGAGACCACTGCACACACCTGAGGGAAGGACACACGTGTGCCCGGACTTTAAGGGGCCAGAGTGCAGAACAGAAAAAAAATCAAACTAAACCAAGAAACCAAGAAATCCACAATATCATTGGCAATTATGCACCTATCTCTCAGAAGCTGACGTATCACAGTGGGAAAAATGAACAAACAAAATAAGGATGTAGAGGAAGTGAGTGACTCAACTAACAGAAGAGGCTCCGCTGCCTCCACGTGTACACGGAAAGTTCACAAAAATGATCTTATTAGGCCCTAAAAGAAAAGTCAATACATTTGAAAAAGTCTATACCTTAAAATAAAATTGGAAATTAGTAACAAAAAGAGAGCAACAAAACTGATACACCTGGAAGTTAAAAAATATATATTTCTGAATAATTCTTTGGTTAAAGAGAAAATAAAATGGAAATTAAATTTATTTTAAAGAGGTTCACAATGAAAGTATAACATATCAAAATCTGTGGGATGCTGGCAAAAAGGTATTCAGAGGAATATTTATAGCAGTTTTTAAAAACCAGGAGGTTTGAAAACAAATGGGCTAAGCTTTCAACTCAAGAGGCTAGAAAAAGAACACCAAAATAAATACAAAGAAAGAACAAGAAAGGATAAAGGAAGACATTAACAAAATAAAGAAAAATTTTTTGAAAATAAAATTGATCGACAAAACCAACTACTGTTTTTTTGAAGAGTCAAGAAAATAGATTAACGTTAAGCAAGTAAAGTAACAAAGAATTAGGAAGGAAAAGGGAGTAATAACTACACATGCAGAGTGAATTGAATAATTATGTTATTATGATATATTATTTTATGTCCATAAAACTAAAAACTCAGCATGATAAATAATTTTCAAGGAAAAATTGTCCAAAGTGGCTTATGAAATAGAAAAATCCTAATAAACAAAAACCCATTGGGGAAATTGAAATGATAGTCACCTACCCTCCTCCCGAAGGTTCTAAGTTTTTTGAGCTATTTCTACAATGTTTTCAAGAAGCAGATAACATCGATCCCACACAAAGTGTTCCAGTTATAGGCAAAGATGGGACATTGCCCACCTTATCTTATTAGATAAAACCAGGCACCAAAACTGGGTAAGGAAATATAAGAAAATTCTAGGTCAAAGCCAGTTATAAACACAGATGCCCAAATCCTAAACTGTAAAGTAGTAGATGGAATTCAGCAGCCTAAGAGAGTCAGGATCATGTATATACCAGGAATGCAAGGACAGGTCGACCTTAGGAAGTCAAGCAATGCTCTAGCTCACACGATCTGGTATCTGGCCCCTGTTTTTTGTGTGTTTTCTTTTCTTTCTTTTTTTTTTTTGGCCACACCTCATGGCTTGCGGGATCTTAGTTCCCTGACCAGGGATTGAACCCGTGCCCCTGTAGTGGAAGCACAGAGTCTTAACCACTAGACCACCAGGGAAGTCCCTTGGTGTGTTTTCAACTGGACTTATACTCTCATTTGTGGGTTGATGGGTTCGGGTGTGTGTCTCCCATTCCCAAGTTCCCAGCCTGCCCAGGGGCAGGGTTGGGTGGGGCTCATGTCCACTTTGCCTGGCCTCACTTGTACTCTGGTTTGCTCTGTTTTGTCTCCATCCTTTCACCGCCTCCCCCCCCCCACCCCAACTCACGGCCAGTCACACAGTAGGCACCCAGAGGATCCCTGTGGAACTGATCTGACTTTTACTGTAACTCAGGCAGATCCTTCCTGACTCAGCCATGTTTCTTGCACCAATGGGAGGTGACCTTGGCATGGAACGGTTGGAAGGGATGGACAGACAGGTGCACAGAGTGTGGGCAGACGGACGAGAGGCAGCCAAAGAGCTAAGGTTGATGGGAGCCAGGGATCCCCAGGATCAGGAGGTACATGGGCTCAGGTGTTCCCAAGTTGAACCAACCCATGGATATAGATTGGCATTCAGATGAGCTCTTGGGCCTTTCAGGGGACAGAGCACCAGGGTTCAGGCAAGAGAAGGCTGGGATGCTTCACTGGGAGCCCTGTCAAATGCCTTCACTGAGTACTGTGTCCTGAGCCTCTGTGCGTCCCACATGACTCATACCCTGAGCATCTCTGGGCCGTGCACCCCATACTCCACAGCAGCAGCCCTGTGTGGGCCACCTGGCTGGCACTCAGGAAAGATGGGCAGAGTTAGGCTGGAGAGAAGTCCATTCTAAAAGGAGCCTGGAGGACAGGGTCTGGGGCCTCTCTGGGAAAGCCTCATTCCTACCCGTGGCTTTGCACCTGCCGTTCCCTCTGCCTGGTCTTCGCAAGGCTGGCTCCTCCTCGCCACTGGGTCTCAGCCCCTCAGGGACGCTGTGCCGGCCCCTTTAAGGGCCCTCATCATGGCCCCCAAGTTCTTTCTTTCGTGGAACTTATTATCACCACGAACCTATCTTGTTTTTGTTTGTTTGCTTGTTTCCTTGATTACTCTCTGTCCTCCCCAACAGATGACAGCCCCTTGGGAGCCGGGACCTCTGCGATCTAGGCCACCACTGACCCCTGGGGCACAGGAGTGTGCAGTGAATGTTTGTTGAATGAATGGATGAGTGAGTGAGGGCCAGGCGGGGACACCCCTGGGGGAATTCTCCCTGGGGGAATAATTCTGGTTGGACTTTTCAAAGGGGTGGGAGCGGCCTGGCCCCGTCCAGGCTGGAACCGGGAGCTTAAGGAGGTGGGAGTCCTGCGGGGCTGGGGCAGGGGCTGGCGACTGTGCTGGACGCCGGGGCAGACCTCTCAGGCCACCTGCCTTCCCGCGGGGCAAGTGTTTTGCACCCCCGTCCCGGCCCCCCCCCCCCCAGTTCTGCCGGGGCGGTTGGAGGAGCAGCAAGGCCAGGCTGTCTCCCCAGCAGTTGTGGGAACACCTGTCGAGGAGGGTGTGGAGGGGGCCACGCCGGCAGCTGAGAGCGGAGCCTGGCCCGGGCCAGGGGAGGGCCTGGTTCAGCAGACTGGGGCTGGGGGCTCTGGGCAGCTGGTGCCGGGACCTGTGGGCCCGACAGGTGGGCCGGGGGGCTCAGCAGCTGGGCTGGCAACGACTGGAGGCGGGGTAGGCGCATCCCGGGGGGTAGATCCGGCCCCGGAGCTGTGTGTGCATGTGTGTGCGGGGGGTGGGCACAGGGGGTCTGGTGTGGGACAGGGGACAATGGGGGCATTTTCTGGGCCCCTCGCCCAGAGCGGCAATGTCCTGTGACGGCCCCCAGCGTTTGGCTCCGATGTGCCACAGGCTTTTCTGCCTGAGAAAGGCCTCTTTTTGCTTTTCTGAGAACTCTGGAGGCCCTGGGATGTGCACACTGAGGGGGTGCACAGAGTGTGGATGTTGGGTGGAAAAAAGGGTTGAGGACAAGCTTTTCCTGCCTGGGCCGCCCCCCCCCCTCCCCCGCGAGAGGCTGGGTTCCCACAGCGTGGAGGGGGGTGACTGTTTCTTTGGACGGTCCCGCAGCTTCCCTGCCAAGATAGTGGGTTTAGATGTTAATACATATTCTGCCAGAAGAAAAGAAAAACGGTTTTGTAGACAGTAGTTTGGGAACTGCTGGGTTAAACAAAATTAGGTTCTTTGACTGGAGGCCTTCTCAGGGCCTTTAAAATGCAAATGAGCATCGTTTGCACAAAAGCCCGAGGGCGGGGGCGGGGGGGGGGAGGGGTGTTGAGTGGGAAGGGAGAGGTTCTGTGGGAGCTTTCTGAAACTCCTCTGGCCCTGGATCCAGGATCCACGGCTGGAATTCTGAGCAGAATTCTAAAGATTGGAGGTTTCCTTAAGTCCAGTGTTCACCTTTGCCATGCCGAGAGGCCGGGTGCCCTGAGTGAGAAGGGTGGCCTGATCGCGTCTATGCCACCTGCCTCCTACCCAGGCTCTGCAGAGCTGGGACAGCCCGGACTTAACGCCCCAGGCTGTGACCCGCCCCCATCCTCTGAGCCCTCCTAGCCACGGACCCCCGGCCGAGCCCTCTGAAGGCGGCAGGAACTGAAACTGGGGACCCGTCCTTCCACGGGGCGGGCGGCTGGAGCGCAGGGCGGCCCCGGGCTCAGCTCAGGGTCTGACCTGCCTCTGCGCCTCCTGGAAACGGGGCCCCACCTGCCGGGTCGGCTGCCTCTGCGGGGCAGCTTCATCCGGGGGTCATCGCCGTGTGCACAAAGCTGGGGGGCTGAGGGCACCAACACGGCCCTCATCCCAGTGCGACAGGGGTTCAAGGTAGCGCTCAGAAACTGGCTGAAGCCTCGGAAAGAGCCGTCGTGGGTTCTGTCCAATGTAGTTAAAAACATCTGACTGCGACCACAAAAATGCTGGCCTCGGGCCTGCTGCGAAAACATTTTCATGTGAAATGCAAACGCGCTGGTGCAGTGAGGAGCTTGTGGGTTAACCCTTGGAAGGAAGTGTGCGCAGAACCGGCTTGGCCAGGAGCCACGGCCTCGGCCACCGGCAGGGACACAGCCCAGGGCACAGTCTCTGGGGGCAGGTGCGGGGCCATCAGGGGTGCTGCTGGGCTCCGGCAGCCTAGGGCCTGGACGTCCTCGTGGGCTGGGGACATCCAGGTTTGGGGGGGCCTCCAGAGGTCAAGGGGCAGCCTGCTGCCACCGGTGGGGCTGCGGCTCACAGACAAGCGTTCATTCATTCGAGGGACCCTGAGTGGGCGGTGGTGTGGTCCGGGGCTCGGGGTGTGTATCAAGCAGACCCCGTCAGCACTCAGCTGGCATCTTGGAGTTGCGGGAGAGATGTGATAAGCCGAGAGGTAAAACTGGGAGGTACTGGGTACACGGTAGACGGGGAGGCATGCGCCAGGGAGTCCCTCCTGCCTCAGTGGGAGGGAGCCGGTCCCCTCTGCGACGGCAGGGACGGCCCAGCTTTCCACGGCTAAGAGGACCACCGCAGCGCACAGCCCGGAGGCCCAGCCCAACACCCGGGGCACCAGTGCTCGCGGACAGATTCCCCAGGGGGCGAGTGCGGCCAAAGGGTGAGCACCATCTCCGTGCTGATGGCCCACCTTCTTCACCGAAGGCCGTAGAAACTGTCCCCTGACGGGGCGGTGGGGGGAGGGGCGTCACCAGCACTGAGTGTTACTCTCCTTTTTCATCGTTGCCAGCCTGCTGTCCAGAGCCTGCATCCCACCACCCGCATCCCCAGACTCCTGGCCACCGCCGTCGGTGGTAGGACTTCCGCGCCCTGTGTGGGAGCTCGCTGGACACAGGGCTGCTAACCCCTCCGCAGCGACACACACGACGGCTGCTGTCCCCAGAATAGGGCCCTTCAGCCTCGCCCACAGGGAGAGGAGTACGGGGACACGCTGAGACTGGACCGGCTGAAGGCCTTCGCCCCCCGCCGCCGTCCACTTCCTCAGGGGCTGTCGCCCTCCCGAGCCCAGGCTGCCAGCTGTCTGCGTTCATCTCAGGCAGGCGGCCCTCACCCAGAGCCATGTGCGCACTTGGGCCCCCAGCGCCCGAGCCCGCCTGCCAGGGACCGTGTCCAGCTGGCCCGGTCCCCCGCCCTCCCACCCTGACAGGTGTGTGGTGACTCAGCGGGGGTTAATTTTTCAGCACAGGCAGCTGTCGGAGACAGCCCGGAGACCCTTGAGCCCGCCCCAGGCTGAGGGTGGGGCTTCAGAGCCAGGAGCTCGGGGGCGTCTGGCAGGAAGCGGGGGCGCTCAGCCCAGTGCCTCTGGGGCCCCTCTCTCCCCCGACCCTCGCCCGAGCAGGGGCTCCAGCACGTCCCACCTCCCTCTCTGCTGGCATGGGGGCAGGGGCCCTCCAGGACGGTCTCCTCCTGTTTGCCTGTTCCAGCCTGGGACTGAGGGTGCTGCGGCAGTGACTCTACTTTCAAGCAGGTCTTGAGGGCCCTTTCTTGGGGTTCCAGCCCCCATTCCCAAAGGCTCTGGCAGGGCCCTGGCTGGGGATCCTGAGCTGGTACCAGGTATTTGGACCCACAGAGAGGGGAGGGCTCCCGGACCTCCTCTGGCTCCACAGGCCGGACTCAGAGACATCCAAGGGACCCCAGTGTGTCTCTTTGGAACCCAGAGAGGCCACAGAGCCCCATCCCTGAGCCCAGGGTGCAGAGGATCCCTGTGTGGGTACCCACAAGGCCCACGTGGGCCCCCAGGGAGGAATGTGGGTGTGCATGAACACTCTGCACACACGTCCTCACCAGCTCCGGGCCAGCCCCGGAAGCAGTGGGGCCAGGAGGCAGAGACGGAGCCCCTGCTCGTGAGCAGGCGAGAGTCCCAAAGGAAAATGGCTCGAGACCTAGGCCTTAGCAGGATGGCTCAGGGGTCCGCTCAGCAGCCAGAGGCAGATGGCACAGGAAGAAGGGCTACCAGCCTTGAGGGCTCGGGGCCCACATGTTCCTAACCGATGAATCCTTGCTTTATCTACTCATCCAAGTTTGTTTGTTTCCTCCCTCCCTTCCATCCATCCATCCACAAACCCACCCACCCAGCCTTCCTTCCTACCAATATCCGTCTCTCCATCCAAACACCCACCCATCCATCTACCCATCCCCCATCCATCCATCCCTCCATCCTTCCACCCATCCTCCATCCAAACACCCACCCATCCATTTACCCACCCTCCATTCATCCATCCCTCCATCCATCCTCCAGCCATCCACCCATCCTCTATCCATCCTCCATCCATCCATCCATCCTCCATCCATCCATCCTCCATCCAAACACCCACCCATCCATCTACCCATCCTCCCTCCAAACACCCACCCATCCATCCACCCATCCTCCATCCACCCATCCTCCATCCATCCATCCATCCTGCATCCACCCCCCGCCTACCTACTTTTACTCCCACCCCCCGCCCCCATTCCCTGTGTCCGCCTTCATTCTCTCCACAAGCAGTTAGCAGCTGCCTCCTGTGTATCTTGTGGCAACGGCAACAACAAGAAGATCAAAAGGCATTTATGACGCAGCCACTGGCCTCTGGAGTGACAGCCTGCCACCAGCTAAAAATAGCCCAGGATCAAGATGCCGGCTGGCTCTCCATCCCTTCTTTCATCTCTTGGGTCTTTGCCTCTCTCGACAGGGGACACACTCCATGCGGCTGAAAGGTCCCAGATCAAAAGGGATTATGGGGCAGGCATGGGGGTGCTGTCAGGGCTGGGTGACCAGGTACAAGGTTGACAAACGGGGTGAGTTTGTTTGACCCTGAGGGTTTTGGCGGACATTGAGCACTGGGGCCATTGGTCAAGAGAGCAGACACCCAAGGGAGGCAGGTTTGGGGGAAGAAGAGGCAGCACCTGGGCCTGGGCTCGGCCCCAGCGAGAGTGGGGAGCCCGGGTTCCCCGAGGTGCGATGCACAGGGACACATGGTGCGGGCTGGGCGGGGGTCAGGTTCCTGGGACCACACGGCCTTGAAATGGGCTCTGGGCATTGATGGGGCCATCAGAGTCCCCATCGAGCTGTCCCAGGCACAGATACCCACCAACTCCTGCCTGCCCCCTTGCTGTGACACAGAGTGAGGTCGGCTAGGCCTGGCCTGTGTTCACGGCTAAATCATTTGGGCAGTGAGGCCACTACACAGAGTTCGCCAGGCACTTACTCTGCGCTGGGCTCTGTCCTGGGCACAGGGCCGCTGTGGGGATGGCGCTAGACCAGCCCTGCCTCAGCGAAGCTTCCCTTCCCGTGGTGGAGCCAGACCGTGACACCCAGCCCAGCTTTAGGGTCAGGTGGTGATGAGGGACCGGGGTGCTGGGGGCCGAGACCAGCAGGCAGTGAGGGGAAGGCGTGTTGGGCAGGAAAGAGCAAGTGCAGGCGGCGTCCCCAGGGGTGGCGAGCAGGCCGGCTGGCCCCAGGGCATTGCGCACATGGGCGAGGGGCCTGGAGGAGGGAAGCCGCGAAGGCAGGTGAGGTTGGCTGGGAGGTAGGCGTGGGCCGTGGGGGGCGCCTGGATTGCGTTCCAGGGGGAAGGGGGGCCGTCGGGGTTCGAGCAGGAGCCGGTGGTCTGGTTTATGTTTGACACGTCCCTCTGGCCGCTGCCTGGAGACAGGAATGTGGAGGGAGAGTGAAAGCGGGGCGCCCCTTGGGATGGGGCTGGCCCTCTTCTTTGGGAAGGAACGCTGCCCTCAGACACGCTGTTCCTGTCTGCCGGAAATGCCCTTCCGCCCCGGGCAGAGGCTGCAGGGGAAGGTGTCTGGGATTCAAGACCGTCTCGCCCATCACTACGAC
This sequence comes from Balaenoptera musculus, assembly GCF_009873245.2. Classification (NCBI taxonomy): domain Eukaryota; kingdom Metazoa; phylum Chordata; class Mammalia; order Artiodactyla; family Balaenopteridae; genus Balaenoptera; species Balaenoptera musculus. Next base: position 108,172,658 of record NC_045792.1, read on the forward strand.
CTGTGCCCCTGGGTGCCTTCCTTCCCTCCCTCCAGGCCTCAGTTTCCTCAGCTGCAAATGACCTCTTACCACCCCCCACATGGCCTGCTGCCCCTGGCTGGCCTCAGGGCCACCTCCTCCAGCAGCCCTCCCTGAGTGCCCACAGCTCAGGTGGCTTCCCCCTCCTGGGACTCTCTGCTCCTTTGGACCCTTCTGGGACACTGGGCACCCTGCAGCCCTCACCTGTGTGGCCAGCTTGCCCACCAAGCAAGGAGCCCCCTGCGTGGGGGACTGGGCCTTGGCTCTTGCCGTGCCCCCAAGCCGAGCTGAGGGCCAGATGCCCGAGGGCAGCTGCCCGTGACGTAAACAGTGGTGAGTCCATCACTGTGGCCTGGGACACAGTCCCCCAGTGCCCTGGCTTCTGTGGTCAGGGGCTCAGGACCCCTCTGAGTGTGTGTGGGGTGTTAGCTCTGATGGGCCAGAGCAGGCCCTGCTCCTGCAGACAGGGCAGCGGGGTGTGTGCTGCTGTGACGCCCAGCTGGGCAGGCAGCAAGAAGCAGGGCCCTGGTCCTGCTGTCAGGGTGTGGCTGGGAGCAGAACCGTCCCCCTGGTCCCAGGTCACTGGGAGGGAGGGAGAGAAGGAGAGAAGAATAGAGGGAGAGGGAAGGAAGGAAGAAGGGAGGGAGGGAGGGAGGGAGACAGGGAGGGAAGGAGGGGGGAAGAATAGAGGGAGGGGGGAAGGAAGGAAGAAGGAAGGGAGGGAGGGAGGGAGGGAGAGAAGGAGGGAGGGAAGGAGAGGGGAAAGAGGGGAGGGAAGGAGGGGGGAAGAATAGAGGGAGGGGGGAAGGAAGGAAGAAGGGAGGGAGGGAGGGAAGGAGCGGGAAAGGAGGGGGCTCAGGCTCATTCAGGCATGTGCTGGGCCTCAGCAGGCAGCTCTGCTCCAGCCTCTCGTCCTTTCCTCTCTGCTCTAGTCCCAGGAGGCCGGTCCTACACCAGAGGCGGGGGGCCAAGGTGCGGAGGGATTTGGGACCTTCAAGAGTAAGAGCGCTGGGTGGGCTACAGGATGCCCAGGCAAATCTGAAAATCTGAATTACACGTAAACAATGACATTTTTTATAGTTTAAATATAGCGCATAAATATTTGGGATATACCTACACTAAAAAAAAATTACACATCTTAGGTGTCCTGCATTTTTTTTGGGGGCTGTGCTGAGCGGCATGCGGGATCTTAGTTCCCTGATCAGGGCCTGAACCTGGGCCCACCAGAGTGAAAGCACGGAGTCCTAACCACTGGACCGCCAGGGAATTCCCAGGAGTCCTGCACTTTTATTCGCAAAATCTGGCCACTTTTCAGAGACCCTGCAGCTTGGGAGGGGCTTCCAGATTCGTGATCCCCCAACTCTCCCTGGGATATGAGGCCCTGTCTCGCTGCTGGTGGGAACCGTCTGGCCTTCAGGCTTCCCCGTCTGCGCAGCCCTCAGGGTGCCTGGTCTGCAGCCCGTCCTGGGGAGGCTGCTCCAGGTGGGGCCAGCCCACACTCTCTGCGCGTCCACCAGGCTTCCCTCTGCCCACGGAGCTCGCTGAGTCAGAACATTTCAGCCCCTCAGCTCTATTGTTGGCCGGCAGAGGTGGGCACGCTATTCCTCCTTGGGCAGGAGAGCCTCAGGGGGGAATCCTCCCTGCACCGTAGGGGTGTCATTCCCTTCTACCCCCAATCCTGGAAATCATGCACAACCCAGGTGAGAGAGCAGCCCACTTGGAAAGGCCTGCAACCCATGCTGGTCGGTGAGAGTCGGGCAACGGGACTCTGGCCGCAAGTGCTGGGAAGCACCAAGCTGTGACCTTTGGGGATGTAAGTCTGGGGCTATTGAGAGCCACTTGCCACGTGGTGGAGAGCACCCGAAGCAGGCTGCCGCCACTGCCGCAGCTTCCTTCCCTGGATCTAGACGTACCTGAAGCTGCTACTCTTAGATCTTTCATGAGACTTTTTTTTTAAATGAGTCAACACATTTCCTTCTTTGCGCAGGCAAGTTTTAGGGGAGTTTCTATTCCTTGAAATGGAAAGTCGGTGCCAGGATCAGGTTTCTGGGTTTCTTTGCCTATTGGGCAAAGGTGACGGTACAGGGGCATGGTTGCCCAAGAGGGCTTCCTGAGGAGGGAATGACTTAGAGGGGCAGGGAAGGCAGTGCGGGGGCCAGAAAGGAGCATGGGGTGGGCATATGTGGTGTTGGGGCAGAGGCTCTGGGGCTGGTTTGCTGGGAGTGAGGTTTGAGCCACTACTGGCTGCTGAGCAGTGAGGGCTTTGAGGGGCCGTTCAAACCCGCAGCATCAGGGGCCCCCACAGCTGTGCACGCACCTGCTAGGCCCTTCCCGAGTCAACCTTTTTATTTCTCAGAACCACCATCAGGCAGAGACTCAGAACCGTCCTACCGCCATTCTGCAGATAAGGAACGAAGCAGATCTCAAGATATAAAGATGTATCTGGAATCTCCAAAAAGATTCCAGGAACTGTTGTTATACCCATCAAGGAAGTGCAGGATGCCACCACACGTTAGAGAACAAGAAAATGCCAGAGGACGCTCAAACTAGGGTCACTAATAAAATGTCATAGAAGTTGGAAGAGGTAAAGTCGAGGACATAATCCTATAAATAGAAAAGAGAGAAAAGTTAAGAGACCCTGCAGTTACATCGAAAATGTCTTCAATCTGATTAAAAGGAATTCTAGAGAAAATAGAGATGATAGCGTGAAGGAAATGATCAGAAATGATAAAGAGAACTTTCTGGAGCTCAAGGACTCAAGTCTATAAAGGGCCCAGCATGTGACCAGCACAATCAATGGTCAAGGTCACCCACAAAGGAAACTTGCCTGGAACTCAGACCCCGAGGCTAGAGTATAGAGACTGAAAACTTCTAGGAAAAAAAAAAAAATAAAGACCACCTACAAAGGCATGAGAATAAAGCAGGCGTGGACTTCTCAAGAGCAAGTCTGGACGCTAGAACATTACAGGACAAGGTCTTCAAAATTCTGAAGGGAAATTGCTTTCTGAAGGAAAACTGGAAATTCTATACCCAGTTAAACTATCTGCAGGGCATAATGGTTGAAGAAAGACGTTTTCAGATGCGTGAGGACTCATAACGCTTACCTTCTACACATTTCTTGTTAGGAAGGCACTGGAGGTTTTCCCAAGAAACAGAGGAAGTAAACAACAAAGAAGACACGAGATCTGGGGAGCAGTAAATCCAACCTAGGATAGTCATACAGGTGAGTTCCAGAAGGAAGCTAGGCAGGAGGCCTTGGGGAAAAAAATCCAGGTTGGAGCAGGCGGAGGGAAGTTTCCAAGGGGAATGTGACCGGGACACAGGGGGGTTGAGAGATGGGACACCACTTGGAGGAGATAGTGAAGGCACACAATACAAGAGAAGAAGGACATTGGTGAAGCAGGCAGGGAGTGTGGGACCTTCTCAAATCAGTTACTTGAGGAAGAAATCCAACCAATCAGGAGATTAATCAAAATCAAAATAAAGAACTGAGGAATAGGCACTTGGTGGAAAGATCATGGTGAGTCCCAGCTCCACCTTAATATAGAACCAAGATACCCTGACAGAACGAACGGCACACAAAAGTTAGAGATCCGGCCCAACGCCACGGTAACAATATGACTAACACGTACTGGGAGGCAGGAAGGATGGTGGGCAGGATTGCAGCATCATTCAATACCGCGCGAAGCTGAAAGAGGACCACAAAACCCCACAATGACTCCAACTTCCCACACTGTATAATATTTTTTCCCTTGACGTGAAAGTGACATTTAGAAATGAACTTCTCCTTTGGTGAAGAAATGTTTATCTGAATTTAACAATTTTTCTATTTCACTTTGTTTTTCTATCTTTTGTTTGTTGAGAAAAATGAATAAATCAAAAGTAGCATTACCATATTCGTAATAGTTTCGGATGGTGTGTCTATTTTTCCATCCATCCATTTCCCAACCACACATCCATCCATCTGTCTGTTCATTCATCCATCCATCCATCCATCCACCCATCCATCCATCCATCACCCCCCTCATCCCACAATCACATATCCATCTGCCTGTTCATTCATCCATCCTTTTCCGTACGCGAGGTGCAGAGCAATGTCTGGAATGCTGCTCCCCTAACACTAATGATGGGTATTTCTGGGATAACAAGGGATACCCTTAGGAGGAAGGGAGGAGGTCCTGGAGGTTTTCACTTTCCCAACCTTTCTGTAATGTCCGAATTTTCTGGAAATTCAAATAGAACTAAAATAGCTATTAATCTATCTCAACACTTCCATTGAAAAAACATGAACGATAGTCATCTATGGAGACACTAGGGTCCTTTTTTTGTTTTCTCCTCTGGACGGCTCCACACTGAAGCCTATTAATAGCAACTCCGAGTGCTATTTTCAGTTGCCCCTCCCACGGAGGTCTTCCCTGACCACCCTGGCTCCCCTCCGTCACAGTACCCTGCTCTGTTCCTGCCCGGTAATTATCCAGGTCTGTAATTACGTGGTGTATTTTTGACCGGGGGCAGCTCCATGATGCCAGGAGTGCCGTCTCGTCCCTGCAGCACCTCCGGCACCCGTCCGCCGTCTGGGACACGGTAGGGGCTTGGGTGGGTGCCGTGGGGGGTGGGTGCCGTGTCAGCCCAGATGCCTTCACTCTGAGCTGCACCCACCAGACTTTTGATGCCTGGAGCAGATGGTGTTAAATCTTGGTCTGGCGCTTGGCAGCAGGCGGGGAAGACGAACCCACAGCGGTGCCCACAGCGGTGCCCACAAGAGGGGGCGGGAAGCGAGAGCTTCCACCTCGCCACGTGCCGGGCGTCAGGCCAGGTGCTCAACAGACGGGGCTGCAGGTAATCCTGGCCATGGTCCCGGAGCTGGAGTCCCTGTCTCCTCCTTACGCGTGTGGAATCCGGGGCTTAGAGGGGCCCCGTGGGGTGCCCGGGGCCTCGCAGCAGGGAGGGCAAGGGTCCGGAGGCTTCCTCTGCTCTAACCTCTGCTCTAACCCCCGCTCATGCCACTGCCAGGAGAGATCACAGGGGCTGCTGGTCGGGCGCGGGGGGCGGGGGGGAGGGGGGGCTGGCGGGACAGGTGAAGGGAGTGAGGTGCCAGGGGCCACGTGGCCTGGGGCAGAGGTGAGAGTGGGGGAGGTGAAGATATGTCCAGGGCGGAGGAGAGCAGTGGGCGGTGGCCAGGCAGAGTCGGGGCTGAGGAACGCCCCTGCGGTTGGGGAAGGGGGCCCAGAGGGGGTGACAAGAGCGTGGGGGAGGAGCCGGGCCCAGAGGTGCCACAGCCGCTGCCGGCCACTGCGCAGGGACACCGCCGGGCCCCGCACGTCCCCTGGGGGCAGGCTCCGGGGTCGCCTGGGGTGGGCAGGGGGCCTGTCTCGGGCTCCCCACGGCCGAGATGGCTCAGGAGCTGCGCTGGCCGCTTCTCCACAAAGCGGGATCTCGTTGCCCTGGGCAGACCAGGCTGAGCTGCCTTCCGGGCTCGGAGGGCAGGGCCACCCCCTGTCTCCCAGGCCGCAGGACAGCAGGGGGTGGCACGGACAGGACTGTCTGAGGGGCGGAGTGGCTGCCATCCTGGTGTGCCCCACCCCAGGCCGGGTACCCCCCAAGGACTAGGAGGGAAAGGGGCAGAGAGAGGTCTGGAGGCCAGCGCCCGGAAGTGAGGGAGGAGCGGGAGGGGGAGTGGAGGGGGGAGGGCTGGGGGAGGGGAGGAGGCGGAAGGAGGGGTGGGGGAGGGGCGGGGAGAGGCCGGAGCTCCCCGCGCCCCTGCGCCCGCCACGACCCCGTCCCGGTCCCGTCCCGGTCCCGTCCAGTCCCGAGTGGCCGCACCGCGCCCAGCAGGAAGGCCCAAGGCAGCGCGGCCCAGGACAGCCGAGAGCCGGCGGGGAGCGTTCCAAGAAGAGATTTATTAGTGAAACAAAAGCATATTTTTTCAGGCAGGACTGTTTGTGCAGTTACCTCATGGCAGCGCCTTGGCTGGGGTCCCGGAGGCCGCAGACCCGCTCGGCCGTCAGCTTGCGGCCCGCGGTCCTTATCTGGTCCGCGACATCAAAGCGGGCTTTTCATAAGCGAATTAAAACAGCACGCCCACAGCACAGGGACCGGACGGGCAATGAGCTCCGAGTCGGGAGCGGGGGGGGGGGGGGGGGGGGGGGGGAGGCCCCTTCCAGCGATCTCGAAGCACTTTCCTAAGGAGTCGCTGCAGCTTGTCAGACTCGATGAAATATTTTGCCCAAAGCTCATTATAATAATGAACCTGCATTTCTTTCCCCAAGAGAATAATTAGCAGGCTTCCAAATGGGTTAAAGCGGCAATTTAAAAACTGCCCCCCTTAATTGTCCCATTTACTTCATTCTGTGACAGGGAAACGGCGCCTTGGTGAGAGCCCAGACTCTCCCCGCCCTCCCGGCCACCGTGGCCACGTCCACCACCTCCAGCCCATCTCCTGGGGCAGGTGGTGCAGGAGGCCTTGGAGGGGGCTCTGGGCCCCGTTTCTAGGAGGGTATCAGCCTCCTTGCAGGAAGGTGGGTCCTACCCGCCAGCAGACCCTGAGCCTGGATGTACTGGGGCAGGGCCCCGAGGAGGCCCACGGAGGGAGTGACGGGGCGCCGGGGAGGGGTGGGTGGGGAGGAGGGGGAGGGGGAGGGGGAGAGGTCAGGGCAGGGTGAGCCTGGGGGGCACCATCCCGCCCCAGCCGGGGGTGGCAGTGCGGGCTGCAGCCCCCAGAGAAAGCCCCAGGTGGCCCCGACGGTGCACGGCGACACTGCTCAGTGGGCAGAACAGACGGGTCACCCGGTGCTTGGCCGCTCAGCCCAGCTGGGGCGAGGCTGGGTCCCGGGTCCCCATGGCCCAGCGCAGGGTCACTCGCCCTTCCTGGATGGGGCAGCCAGGCTTTGCTGTACACGGTGACCTGACGTGGCCACGGTGTGGGACGGGCAGAGTTGAGCCCACATGGTGGCGAGGCCAGAGGGGTCAGAGCCCTTCCTTTCGCTGGGAGCCCCCCCAAGTCTCCCTCCCTCCCTTCACATTAATGTTCACTCTTCCCAATCACAAAAGCAAGAACCGCTCGTTACAGAAAATTCTGGAAAATACAGAAAAATCTCTTTAAAAACTCATCTCGAAGTCCACCCTCCAGAGATGACGGTGGTAATGTTTTGGTGTGTTTTCCACGAGGTGGTATTTTACGCACACACATTGCCCCAACCAGGCTGGGATCACGCCGTGCCCTGTCCGGCCCTGAGTCACTATGTACCCTGGACATTTTCCGGGGTCTCTGCAAGCTGCCTACTGTCCCTAATGCGCATGATCAGAACCAAGCATCCTGCGAACGCCCGCTATGCGGTCTGTTTCCGATCTCTCACCACCATGAAGAAGGCTGTGATTAACTTGCTTGGGCAGGACTCTGCGGAGACACTGATTTGTTCTCGAGGGATGGGGTCCTGGGAGGAGGAGTCCAGGGTCACGGGAGAGGAACAGCTTGTAACCCTCTTGATGGGTCTCAGCAGAGCGCTTTCCGGAAGAGGAAGGGCCAGCCAGTTAACAGACCTTCCACCTCCGCTCCCCCAACACCAACGTCCTATGTTCACATCCATTTTGGCCCATCTTGCATCTCTCCATTTAAGTTCTGAGAGTGAGGCTGTCAACGTCCCCAAGGAGGGCCAGGTGGGAAGGATTTCAGGTCCAGGACCATGTGGTCTCTGCCGCAACTCCTCAACTCTGCGTGGCAGCATGAGAGCAGCCAGAGACAGAGCACACACCAGTGGGCGTGGCTGTGTTCTAATAAAACTTTATTGACAAAAACAGGCCGAGGGCTGGATGAAACCTGCAGGCTGTGGTTGATGGGCCCTGTCTTAGAGGACGGATGGAGTGAGGAATCTTTTCAGTCTTTGAGGCCCTTCTTCTGTGGACTGTCTCTCCAGTTTTTTTTTTTTTGGCCTACTCTGAGTGCTTTTCTCATAGATTTGGGAGACTTTAATACCAAAAACTGTGGATCTCCACTGCTAGCTGCAGTTTTCTCCCAGCCTGCTGTCCGGAGGGCCCGGGGCGGGGGCTGCAGACTTTGCTCCCCACTTCTGGCTCTCAGCCTCAACCAGTGAGGCCAGGGGGCACCTCCGCCTGCTGCCCCAGGGCAGGAACTCATTGCCCAGGGATTGCTGGCCACTCACACACTCTGCTCAGTATTGCTTTTTATAAATGGTTTCAATTTCACATCGATGACCTTATCACTATGGCACTTTGCTGTCTGCTGGCAGTGACACGCTACCTTAGTTTTTTTCCCTAAATGGCCGGTGTCATAAGTGTCCCATCTGGTTTGTGACACTGCTGCCTCTCCCCTATCAGAAGCGTTATCCCATGTTGCAGGTGAAGCCAGGTGGCCTGGGGACCAAGGCCATTCCTGCCGCTTAGCAGCTGCATGGCCGTGGGCCTCAGTCTCCTCGAATGTAGAATGGGCAGAGCAGTGGTGCCGAGTCCGTGAGCTCAGCCGCTCGCACCTGGCACAGGTGAACACCAGGGGCCTCGGCCTGCGAGGCTGGTCTTCCCTGGTCCAAGGCTGTGAACCATCAAAGGGCGTGGCCTGCTCCTCAGCATCAGGCAGGACCACCCATTCATCGGTTCTTTTTTCCCAGGAACATCACAGCTATTTTCATCTCTGTTCTTCCGTATGAGATCTGGAGCCATTTTGTCAAGTTAAAAATAGCCCAGGGCTTCCCTGGTGGCTCAGTGGTTGAGAGTCTGCCTGCCAATGCAGGGGACATGGGTTCGAGCCCTGGTCTGGGAAGATCCCACATGCCGCGGAGCAACTGGGCCCGTGAGCCACAACTACTGAGCCTGCGCGTCTGGAGCCTGTGCTCCGCAACAAGAGAGGCCGTGATAGTGAGAGGCCCGTGCACCGCGATGAAGAGTGGCCCCCGCTCGCCGCAACTAGAGAAAGCCCTCGCACAGAAACGAAGACCCAACACAGCCAAAAAAACAAAAAAAAAATAGCCCGGACGCTTGGGTCAGGGGTCGTGATAAACCTACGAAGGCCCCTGGGGTGAGCGTGCGCCTCTCCGACGCCTAGTCTCGGGTCAGAGGTGCCCCCTCCACCAGCTTCCTCCCCCTCGCCCTGCACCACCCAGCAAACGTCCTTTCTGCTCCGGGTGTCAGTGTCCCGCTAAACAGAGGGGTTTGACCAGATGGCCTGGGTTCAGACCTCAGCTGCACGCCACCACCAAGAGTGCTGGGACCGGACGCTGGAGCCTCAGCCCCTCCTGTGAGGTGACGTCAGGGGAGGCCGGCGTGCGGGGCTGAGCACCTGTACGGCAGGTAGCGATCCAGCGCTCAGCACCTGCGAGTTGGGGTTTTTGTGGTCCCTGGAACGCGATACCCTTCCCCCCGACATCTTCTGCTGGCCGCCGTGGAGAACTGAGAGACCACTGTATACTCCAAATTTAAGATGCAAAAGCGGCTCCTGGTCCTGCCCACGGCCCAGGGCACACACCTGTCCGCAGTGGACCTCACACCAGCTCCCTTCCTCCTCCCCCTTGGCCTTCATCTCCTTTCGGCCCTGCCTGGCACGAGGGGCTACCACCGTGTGCTGGCCCGGGGCTCGGTGTGAATGGGACCTGCCAAGTGGCTGGAGCAGGTGAACCTGGTGGCCGGCCCCGCCCAGGCTGGGCCAAACTCCACGGACCTTGGGGCTGTGGGATCAGTGGCCAAAGCCAGTGGCTGCATGGGGCGTCCTGAGCACCTGTGCGCATGAGTCTATAGGGGCAGCCGGGTGGGAGCTGGTGAGGCCAAACTGGGGGGGGGGCGGTGAGAGGGGAGGAGAGAAGCTGGGAGAGGAACGGTGACCGTGGCCCAGAGGACAGGAGAAAGAAGGGCCCCAGGAGCTCCCTGGGCACGTCTGGGCAAGCGACAGCCCTGGGCATTCAGGGGGCAGGCTGCGGGAGGGTACCGGCCCCTGAGCTGCGCAGCGGGCAGGCCGGGGCAGGAAGCAGGGCTGCAGAGGGCGCAGGCCCAGGCTTGTGTGCCCCAGCCCCTGCGGGCTCTCTGAACCCCCCTCCCCAGTGCACAGACCCTCCCCCAACACGCCCACCCTTCCTCAGCCCTGCCTGGGATCAGCACTGCCTGTACGGGTGGGAGGGGGCACGCCAGCTCCAGCCCCCAAGCAGAGCACAGGGGCACCTCAAGAGTTCCTGGGGACGAAGGGGGGTTCTCCAGGGTCTGGGGGACACGACAACCCCATCTGGCTTGAGGATGTCCTTTCATATACACCACGAAACCTCTGCAAACAGCCCCCCAAACTCACAGTGGGCTCCCCTCCGCTGGCCCTGCCTTCAGGGCTTGCAGGCCAGGCCCCCATCCCTGCTCATCCCCGCCTGGGCTCGGGCTGACACGCGGCCAGGAGCGTCCTTCCCTAGCCAAGCCCCGGCACAGTGCAGGCTAGCGCGGCCCCTCGGAGGCCCTGGCGGACTCGCGGACGCTGTTTATTCCTCTGTCCTGGACTCGGGGCGAGCCCCGGGAGCACATTCGGACAACCCCAGAATCCTGCACGGCCGCGTTGGTCCTGGTGTGCCTGGCGTGGGGCCCGGGCTGGGGTCCAGAGCTGCTCAAGGCCCCGCTGGCTGTGTCCCTTCTCAGTCTTTAGGCTCTCGGGTGCCACGCTGGCAGACGCCCCGACGTCCAGCTCGCACTGGGACCTGTGCTGCCCGCCTGCCTCCTGCTTGTAAGGAGTGGCCAGGGCAGGATGGTCTGGGTGGGCTCCGTAAACGCTAGGAGGCCAGGTGGGGACCTAGGTGTGGCCCCTGGACAGTCAAGCCAGTGTGTCGTCCAGCCTGCCTTCCAGCCAGGGGGCATGGGCAGCCTGGCCCGACACAGGCAATGTTGAGGGTCCACTGGGAGGGCCCTGCTGCTGGGGGCACGGGGTGAACAGTGGCTCCCCGGCCTGCAGGGCAAGGGGTTGGGGAGTCAGCAGCGGCTTCACCCCTCCCAGCCCATGGTCCTGGGTAGACGACCCTCCCCCGGCTCCCCTCCCCCTGTGATCCTCTACTTTCTGGACCTGGGGTCTCTGACGTGGCCATGGAAGAAGCACCTGGTACCCCTCTGTCCCCTGGTGAGAGCCACCGTGGGGGTTGCCTAGGGAAGTTAGCTTCTGGCGGGCCTGTCACCATTCGTGCCTTGGTGTGTGTCCCCACTTCTTGGGGACCCCGGGGGCGCTGGGCTGGCTTTGAGAGGCAGGGTGGCTGCCAAAGCCACCCTCCCCAAAGGGCAGACCATCATGAGAGAGTGCCGAGACAAGGCCCTGAGCCCCGGAGGGGTGGTTCGGCTGGGGGTAAACACGCCCCGCCATGGCGTGGCCAGTATCTGGCCACCTGTGACTGAGGCTGGCACCAGGGATGACAGTTAATGTTGACAAGCCTGGGAGGCTGCACTGGTGCCCCCAGCCCTGCCGGCCAGAAACAGGGAGAGGGACAGGGCCTGGGCCAGGGGCCAAGTTCACTGTCCTGTTGCCCTCCTCCCCAGCAGACTAGGTAGTCTAGAACGTTCCACACTTCCCTATCCAGGGCCAGAGAGCAGCTCAGCTGACCTCTTGGATCCCTGATCCCAGGGCCACCCCCCAGCTCCAGCTGAACCCCCTTTGTAGCAATAATGGCAAGAACCCCTCCCCCGGGTGAGCTAAATGTGTACCGTCTCATTGAACCCCCTACTCCTTCTGAGCTGGGGCCTCTCATCATCCCATTTTATAGATGGGAAAATGGAGGCTCGGAGGGGAGATGTGAGCTACCCATCTCACAAGGCTCGTTAGTGGGCGGTAACTGCACCTCTCTGGGGGGTTGGAAGCCTTAAGAAGGAGGAGCTGAGAGCTCCTGACCCCCAGGTCCCCAGTGCTGGAGGGGCCTCCCCACTACACCCAGCTCCCCAGAGGTGTGGCCCCCACTGAGAGGGGAGAGGCCAAGCCCATGTCGTGTCGGAAGTAGGATACTGGGCACCTGCGGCCGTCTAGGGAGGCCTCACCTGGCATCCTCCCTCTGCCAGCAAAGCCTGAGCTTCCTCATCAAAAGGAAGGACCCTGGAGGGCCGTATGGATGACAGGCTTCTTCGGGCGCAGGAGGGCAGCTGGGAGGGAGGTCGGCAGAGTATCCCCAGCGCTCCGGGCGGGTGGGAGGCTCCAGCCAGCGGAGGGCCTGGAGTGGGGCGGGCAGGGCCACACACACCTTCACTTCAGAGTTTACACCACACTTTGGGTGTAAACCAGAGACCAGGCCCTACGTCTGGGCCGTGAGTCAGGCTTTGCATGTCCAGCACTTTCCCAGCGGACATCCTGGTCAATGGACGGTCAGTACCCAGACCTGCAGGCTCTGGCACGTGGGTCTGCTTGCCCGGGGTCAGTAGCCCTGTTCCCGGGTGCTTACGAGGTGCCAGGTTGGGCTCAGGCCCTCTCTGTCCACCTCAGAGCAGCCGAGGTGGGAGACCACCCTGAATTTCCTGTGAGGACCACACAGGTGTGGCTCAGGCTGGGAGGGCCCGGGGCTTCAATGTCCCCAGCCAGCTACAGGGGAGGGGAAGATAGGACCAAGATGACAAGTACCCGCCACGTTGACAAGTTCACCTCCAGCTGTGAGAACACAAAGACCTCCTCGGCCCTCCCCCTTCCCTGACCACTGGTGCAAAACAAAGACTCGGACCCTGCTGCAGACTCCATCCACACCCCACATCTGCCGGAGGCTCAGGCCTTCTGAGGTCAGTGTGCTGCCAGGGAGGTGGTGGAGCCCAGGAGCTGCTTGGACCCAGGTCCCATCACCGTGTGGACGGGCTGTGCTTCCCTGACTTGGCCAGTGGATGTGGCCCTAAGGGGCAAGGACACTCAACTCCCTAACCTCCTGCTTCTCACCCCTCGGCCTCACATGGGTGACAGCGAGGGAGCAGCTTGGGGTGACACTGGGCTCCATCTTTGGGTGCCCTGGCAGTGGATAGGTGTCATGGACTGAACTGTCCACTGCCCAAATTCATCTGTTGAAGCCCTAACCTCAGTGTGACTGTATCTGGAGATGGGGCTTTTAGGGAGGTTATGAAGGCTAAATGAGGTCCTAAGGGTGAGGCCCTGATCCCATAGGATTAGTGTCCTTAGAAGAAGGAGAGATACCAGAGCTTTCTGTCTCTCCTCTGTGCGCAGAGAAGAGGCCATGAGAGGACACAAGTGAGAGGATGGTCATCTGCGAGCCAGGAAGCCAGTCCTCTCCGGACTCTGAATGGGTGGCACCTTGATCTCAGACCTGCAACCTCCAGAACTATGAGAAATCAATGTCCTATTTAGGCCACTGGTCTGTGGTGTCCTGCTAAGTCAGCCTGTGCTAATACAACGGCCACCAGCAAGACGGGGAGCTGCAGAGACAGCAGTGTGGGGGTGGGCGTGGGAGCACTCCCCCTGAGACTTGTCACCTGAGACTCTGGGAGCAGCCGGTTGAGTGGAGGAACTCATGCTCCAGAGCGCTGGACGCGGCCAGGGCCTAATGGTCTCCAACCTGCCACCAGACTCCAACAAACTCCACCCCATCTTGACCATCGGCATGGCCTGGCCCCATCCCCGCCCTTCACCAGATGCCGTTGCTTCCACCTCTCACCAGCTCTGTGCCACCCGCCCTCCCCATTGCCTGTGCCCACCCTGGGAACCTCACTGACCCCCTGCCTCCCCCGTCCCTTCCAGAACCTTCTCCAGAGTGGGCAGCCAGGGTGGGCTCTGTGATCCTGCCCTCCACGCCCAGTCCCACGGTCTGAGCCTCCTGAGCACCCGCCAAGCCCAACTCTCCCCTCCCACCCGGCTCCACCCCGTCCCCTGCTGCCTGCCTTGGCTGGGTTATTCCATCCCTTGGAAAATCGTGGTAGCCAATCGTCTCTGGTAGATGCCGTGTGACAGCTCTGGGTGTGCAGTGTGGAGGTCCCCAGCCCTCGAGCCTCCCTGCAGACGCTCCCTCTCCAGGCTGAGGAAACTGAGGCACAGAGAGGCCGTGTCACGCGCCCAAAGTCGTCATGAGGATGCTAAGCCCTTGCCCCGCCCCCGCCTGCCCCGCCAGCCTTCCGCCACAGGCCGCGGCCCGGTGGGCATGACCACTCTGGCTGTGGGTCCTGGGGGCTCTGTCTCAACAGTATACCCGACTCTAGCTGCTCCTCACCACGTCCCCGGACTGCACTTAACGTCAGAGAGGCCAAAGCAGGGACAGGCCACTGCTGGCACTGCCCAGGTTCAGGCCAAGGCGGGGGAGGGGGAAAGGAGCCGCAGGGGTGTGTGTGTGTGTGTTGGGTGGAACCCTGGAGCTCTGAAGGGCAGGCATGGAAGACACACCCTTCCCTGGCCACATGCCTCCATGCAGCCCCTGGGACCCTGCACACAGCCTGCCAAGTGGTCGGCCGGCCTCTGCTTGGCCACCCCCGTGACGGGGAACCCACTCCCACCCTGTACAACTCCGACTACTGAGAAATTCTCGTTAATGCTCCTGATGTTGACCCAGAAATTTCACTCCCAGAAAATAAAACACAAATACGAGGGGAAAATGTGTAGGAGGAGGTATGCAGCAACAAAATAGATAACAATGAAAAACTGTAAACAGCTCAAATTCAGTGCCCTGAAGACTGGGTGACTGCCACCCAGAATCCGAGAACCACCTCCCTCGGGGGGCGGCCCCGCCTGCCTCTGAGAGCTCCTCTCCTGCACCCCCTCGCCTCCTTTCTGCTCCAGGCTCATTCCTGCCCCAGGGCCTTTGCTGCTCGTGCTGTTCCCGCTGCCTGGTCACCTAGAGAGCTGCTTCTTCCCCATCCGGGTCCAGGGCTCCATTTAGGTTTCATCTGCCAGGAGGTGCTGACCCACGCATCCTGGTCCCATGTCCCTCCTCTGCCATCCGTTCCTTCACGGGGAAGGGTTCCCTCTTCTCTCCTTCCTTTCCTCCTCCCTGCCCTGTTCTCGGCCCCTCTGGTCCCTTCCTCTGCTGCTACCCCAGTAATGCTCCAAATTAGGCAAACGCACACATACCAACTAACCCAGCCCCGGGTCGAAGAGGCGAGAGTTCAAACAACGCGACCAATTTATAAACAATTTTCTCCGCGACGATTAAGTTACATTTCCCCAATAGCTGCTTAATTTTCTTGTCAAAAATACACAGTTTTCACATTTGTCTCGCTGTAAGGGTAATTAATTTCCAGACCATAAGTAAAAACTTAATTTGATACCTGCAAGGATTATAAACTATTTCAAGCTGTTGTTTACATGAAATCAAGAAAGATTCGTTCTGTTTGCAATTATGTTAATGAGGAAATAGAGTGGGGTTTTTTTTTTTTTTTTTTGGGAACTCAAGCATCATTTTGCCATTACCAATGAATTAGTCTAAAAGGGTCTGCTGCTGCCGCAAACCCCTCCACGGCTATTTTTAAGGTGACCTTGGCTGGTGAGGGGGGCCCTGCAGGGTGACCGAGTACCCCGGGGAAGGCTTTTGTGGGAACGGCTCAGAAGATGGGGGCCGGATGAGCTCTGGGGACGGGCCTGTCTCCAGGTTGTTGGCGGGGAGCCGGGCCTACAGGTAGGCAGGACTGCGGAACCTTCTCTAGGACCCCTTCTGACAGTAAGACGGAAGAGGGAGGCTGGTCATGGCTCAGATGACCCAGCCCCCGGGCGTTCCCGAGCCCCGGGCTGTGCACATTCACAGGGCATCCCGGGGGAGGGGCTCTGCACAGGCAAGGGCTCAGGGGTGTGAAAAGGCACTGTGCCCAGAAGAGGCCGGAGCGGGGGATGCACGGAGGCAAGATCACGTGTGCCCCATCTCGCGGCAAAGCCAAGGAGCCTTCGAGACATACAAGGGGGCCGTCAAATGGGCACGGGGGCAGGACCCTCGGGCCCCAGAGTGAGGGCTGAGGGTGGGCAGGCAGCCAAGGAGGAGGCTTTGCCCGCGTGGGCAGCTAACGCAGGGCTGGCATGGCTATGAGTGCTCTAGGCGGGCTCTGGGGGCCTGGATAGTGCAGGCGCTGGTACCATATCACTAAAAGCCAAGGGGAGATGGTCCCTGGGGCTGGCTCAGCCTCCCGCGGGCCAGCCCTCCTGGGCACAGCCCTGACCGTGGGGCGCTGCCCCCTGCCCGCCTGGCGGGGGACACAGGAGAGAAGGCTCATTCACGGTGTGACACGCCACCAGGGTCAGTAGGCACGTTGCGGCCCGCACTCGGTGGGGGGGGGGGTCGTGGAGACCAGCAGCTGCCCGGCCTCTCCCCAGGCCCGGCCTCCGGCGCCGGCCTCGGCCTCCCAGGGCCTCCCCCCGGGGGCTGCGAGGCTGCGGGCAGAGACCAGCCCAGGTGAGGCCGAAACAACGTCCCGTTGTGGCCCCGTGGGGCTGCTTTGCCACCACATGCCACCAGCCGTCCGTTGTAGAGTCTGTCCCCACGGACCCAGTTTCGCCCCGCTGGCCGCCGGGGGCTCAGGCCCAGGCTGGGTCGGGGCTCCCTCGACACAGAGACCATTTACGGCCGGGATAAAGGCCGCTTGTGTTGGCACCGAAAGGCGAGCGTCTCCCTGCCCGGTCGTCTTGTCAGTGTCCCATCTGTCAGGTGGCGCGGCGGGGACGGCGCAGCAATGGGGCTTGTGTGAGGACAAGGACTGGCCGCAGCCGGGGAGAGCGGCCCACAGTCTCTGCTTCCTGGGAACCCCGAGGCCTTCCCGCTGCCCTGGGCCCCAGCCGGCCCTTCATCTGGGGGCCCGGTTCCGAGGCCGGGGGACGTGCGGCCCCATGGGGCTGGGGGAGGCCCACGACCCGGACACTGGCCCCCTCAGGGGTCGGTCCCTTCACAAGGGAGAGGGTCGTGACGCTGAACACACCCGTGAGAAAGCTGGACACAAGCAGTGTGTCTCAGGCCCTGCACTGGGCCCCCTGCAGTTGGAGGCCTGGCCCATCTTGGGGGGCGAGGCTGCCCGGAGGGGGGGAGGTGCGGGGGGACCAGGAGAGGAGCGGCGGGCGCTTCCCGCTACATCACCCCCAAAGGTCAGAGCGACCCACGGGACTGGCTGCGCGGCTCTCCACGCACGTGGGCGCGGAGAGGATGGACTCGGCCACCTTGGCCTTGGTGTCGACCTCAAACGAAGCCCTATCAGGACTGCGGCCACCTTGGGCAGCATACTGGGAGGGCAGAATGGGGCTGTGCTGGCTTCTGGCAGGAGACAGATGACTGACTCCTTTTTTTTTCAAATGCATTCATGCTAATTTTTAATTGAATTCTCCCAAGGCCTCAGTAGGTGAGGGGGATGGTCACGTGTCTTAGACTGATGCTGTCACAGTAGAAGCACTCATGCCTACAGAGGCGGGTGGGTGCGAAGAGAGTGCTGTGTAAGAGGGTACTGGAGCCCAGGGGTGGGAAGGGACCCCCGCAGGACCCTGGGGCAGGAGGGGGGAGCCGGGCAGCACTCCCCTCACCTTGTGAGGACCCTCCACCTCCTCATCTGTAGAGGTGGCCACGCCTGACCCCGCCGGGAGGCACCTGCCCACGGAGGTTCCCCACTGGCCTGGAAGAGACAGGCTCCTGCCAGGTTTACGGAGCTGAAAAATAAGTTAGTTTTCCTTACAAAAGGGCAGGGAAGATTCGGCGGGCTCTGCGGCTAGGGGCTGGGTGTCACCATGACAACGGAAAGCCTGGAGCCAGCAGAATCAGGGGCAGGACTCAGACTCTGGGGTGACTCTGGGTGAGCCCCAGAGGTCAGTCAGTCGTAGAGTGGGTGGCTTGGGCCAGGGGTCTGCTTGGGCCAGGGAGGGGGCCGGGCTTCGTGTCCACCTGTGCCCAAGGGTTACTGTTCCTTTAGCTCTTGCTCTGTCCCCGGGTGCAGGATTTGGAGCTGTTCGGCAGAGCTCCAATTTTAGGAGCGGAGGGAAACCGAGTGGGACAGAGAAGCTAGGTCACCAGATCCTCTGAGGCCGGGTCGGGTGCTTCCCCAGAAGGTGGTGCAGACCCCCCAGCCGCAGGCCCAGGAGAGGCAGGGGCCCCTCTGTGAATCCCGCTCCTTTTCTGGGCCTCGGCAGAGAGAGGCCCCGGGAAGGGCGTCGAGTGTCCCCACCTCTTCAAGGGGCTGATGTTTAATCCATAAAGCTCCCGGGGGGCAAGGAGGGGAGACAGGGAAACGGAGGCGGAGCTCAGTCTGGTGACACGCGCGCCTTTCCTCAGCTGGTGCTGATGGGGCTGCATAGATGTGGGAGCGGGAGGTGAACCCCGTGACCGAGTTCTTAGGTGCTCAGGGTCATCAAACAGACTGCGTCCTATTCTGGACTCCGTGCCCCCCTGCGCCCCCTCCCTCCCTCCCTCTGCAGCTCTGCAGCCTGGTGAGCTGCACCAGCCCAGGCCCAGCCCGGGTTCTCTGCGGCACACCCGGTCCCGTGGGTGCTCTCTGGCTGTCAAGGGGCAGGTATTGTGGGCTTCCCTGACTAGGGAGGGACAGGGACAGGACTATGGGCGGTGACCCTAGCACGGACAGTGGGTGCCCTGCCTTTGGCACCTGTCCCTGGCAACAGCCGGTCCGTGGCCTCTTCACGTAGGAAGCCGTCCGCGGACGTCAGTGGTGCAGTACTGCTTCCTCTAACCCCAGACACACCAGCTCCCCTCCTGTGCCTTTAGGGTCCCACGTCTGCCCAACCTCCGCGGGCCTGGCCGAGCTCGGGGCTGGGGAAGCCTGGCCCCATCAGAGCAAACCTCACCCCCTCCCTGGCCAAGCCCAGGGCCACATCCTCCCCTCCCTGGCTCTGGCGAGGCCCACTCTTGCCTCCCCATCTCCTTCCTTCCTTCTTTTCCACCTGATCTCTAAGCACTGGAGTCCGCCCGCCCTCTGAACACGTCCAGAATGGAATTCGAGATTGCCCCTGACCTGCCCCACCCCGGCGTCCCTCCAAGCAAAGCACCCCCATCCAGGCACTCTCCTTAGAAACCTGGTCCTTCTTGACACCCTATCCCCTCCATCTGCCTGTCCTGTTGACCAACGGGTCCAGTGGACTGTGGGCTACTACCCCGCAGGTGTCCACCCTAGTCCAAGGCACACATGTGTGTCCTAATCCCACTGTGGCCCTTCACTACTCTTGGGGCTCCCACCCTCGCCTGCCTCTAATCCTCCTCCCAGGGAAGCCAGTATCATCCCCTGCCCCTCAGGCTCATAGGGTGAGTTCTAAAGCCCCCAGTTCAGCTGACAGGGCCAGGCTCTGCCTTGCCCGCTCTCACAGCCTCGGACGGCCATGACTCTGGGCCCCAGGGCCTTTGCACGGCTGCGCATGCTGGGAACTCTTCCAGCCACACCACCCGCCACCTCATTCACCGCTGGTTGTCTCCAGGCCCCTGACCCCCAACTGGAGGTGGCCCTGCCTCTCCGGTCCAGCCCTCCTTCAGCCAGGCAGTAGGTACTTATGGGCCATTCCGTGCATCCCCCCCCTGCCTCCCGAACCATGCGCTCCAAGGGGCAGGAACCAGCCCGTCCCATTCACAGTGGCAACTCTTGATGTTGCTGGTGCCCAGTGGACATAGGTGACCCTTCCTTGGCTTCTTTAGTCTCTGTGGCCGGGACTTCCGGTCCCTCCGTCCAGACCAGAGGGCTCATGTGTGGGGACACCCGTGGGTTCTGGAGAAGGTGCAGGGTTCAGAATTTCCACCCTGGTTATCGGATGTGGCCCCTTATCAGAAGGTAACACTGTAAAGGCTTAAAACCAAGACCCCATGCTGCCGGGTGCGCCCAGGTGGGCCACACACGGGGGCCTGTGACACTGGATCCCATTGCAGCTGTGCCCCCTGCGCCCCCCCCACCAGACATGCTCTGCCTGGGCCTCATTGAATTCCCCGTCTCCAGTGCTGCTCTGAGCCTGGCCGGGTGACACAGGTCACTGTGGTGTCAGCACCTCGGGCCAGGGCTTCACATCACCCCGAGAAGGCCCCACCCAGGGGTGGGTGCTGGCGGTCTGACAGGGTGTCCGCAGGCCCCGTCGGGGAGCGGGTGGGTGGACCTGCTGGGTAGAGCGTCCCCGTGCGGGTGGCAGGCGGGCTGGCCACCTTGCTGGCCACACAGATGGCTCTTTATGTGCGAGACCTGACCTATGGCTCCCGGCCGGCGGCGGCAGAGCGGGCTGGGCACACCGACCAACCTGCCTCCCAGGGCGGGGCTGGCAGGGGGAGGGACGGGAGCGGTGTGCGCTGGCCCCGCAGCTCTCCCTGCGGCCACACCTGCCCCCCTCTTCAGTCTACCCTCAACGTGCCAGGGCAGCGTAGCTAGAAACACGCGCTGGATCGCGGCCCTCTCCGCCCCAAAGCCCCCCTCCCTCCAAGTGAAGCCTCAAGCCCTTCCAGTGGCTCCCAGGGCCCGGAGGTCTGCCCACCCCTTTACCTGTCTGCTCCCATCTCCAGGCTGCTCCCTAACCCACGGCCACCCTGGTTGCTCAAACAAGCCAGGCACGGTCGCACCGCAGGGCGTTTGCAGAGCGTGCAAAGCTGTGCCCTCTGCTTGGAACCTGGTTCCCCAGATATCCACATGCTTTGCTCCTTGTCCCCCAGAGATCTTTTCTGTAGACCAGCATACCCTCCAGTCCTTTCAGAAAGGTCCAGATCCTGTCTGGACGCAGAGTTTCTCCCGGGGTAGCGAGGGATAAGGCCTTGCCCCTCACGCTTCCCTGGTGGCTTTTGCCTTCCCGAGAGCAGGACCCATGACGGAGCCTGGGTACTGGGCATTTTCTGGGTGACGGACCCATAAGCATGCCCCGTATGCTGGTTGCCTGGTCTGCACACCAGCTCGCATCTCATAGATGAGGATCTGGAGGTCAGAGGGGCCCCCGGTTTGAGAAGGGCCCCGGAGGAGCAGGCCTTCCCGGTGAGCCCTCCGTCACCCTGCAGCCTCTTGCAGACTCGGGGAGGGGGCCGAGGCTGCCCCGCTCTGGGCCAGCGGGAGCGAGGGAGGCCCCTGAGCTGGGAGTGGAGGAGGGGCCCGGGATGGAGGCATGAATGGATGCCGCGGGGAGGAGGGCGGGAGCGCGGATGAGGAGCGGGGTGGGGAGGGAGCGCTGCCAGCCCAAACAGCCCAGCGCGCCTCAGCCCCGTGTTTAATCCACAGAAATTTCCATCTGCCTCTGGAGCGCTCGGAACCCGGGCAACGAAAGGCCGTCCGCTCGGCAAAATAAACACAGCTCCGCACGGCCACGGCCATGTGCGCGCACCCCGGTCAGAAACGGCCGCGTCAGCCATTTTGTGCATCCCTGGCGGCCAAGGTGGAGTGAGAGCCCAGGCCCGCGGGTCCCGGGCGGGGAGGAGGCCGCCCGCGCCCGGGTGTGGCCCTGTGGCCGGGGACCTGCTGGCATCCACCTGCCACCTGGCCCCGGGCGGGCGTGGGCCGCGCTCCGACCTCGCCGGGCCCGGGGCCCACCGAGGCTGCCACCCCGACCCCACCCCTGGAGGACGTGGTCCCCAACCAGGCCACTCGGCTCCCTGCCGCCTGCCTTCAAGCCTGCAGTGCCCAGAGTCGGCAGGGCCGGGGCCTGGGCCGGCTGCCCCTTTCCAGGCCGGTCCCCTCCCGGAGCAGGCGGGACAGCCCTGCCTCTGGGCTGGGACATCTATTTTTGGTGGTGACCAAGCCACTGCTTAATATGCAGCACTGGCGGGGGCAGGCTGTGCCCTGACCCGCGGGGTGACAAGTTTAAAAAAGGGCCCATTTTCATCAAAATACATGTTTTTCTGAGGTCGGCCAAGGCGGCGGGGCAGGGCTTGCCACAAAGACAAGGCCCGGGGCCGCCCTCACCCCTTGGCGCCCCCAGATGGTCTGCCTAGCCCGACGCCCCCAGCGAGGCCCTTGATTACAGATCACCAAATAGGCTTGAGAAGGGCTCCCGGCCGCCCTGCGCTGCCCGTGGGCCCAATACGCACATCTCTGCCCGCCTGCTCCCTGCCCCCCGCCTCTCTCAGAAGCAGTCAACCCACAGAAGCTGACACAGACTGGAGCTAAATTGTAAAAAAATGTAAATTTCCTTTCTGGCCAATATTTGAGGCCTATAAATAGAGTCATTCAGGAAAGGCCTAGTTGCGGGGAGGGGTTATGGTCCCCCAGGCAGACTGGGAGAGAAACACCCAGGAAAGAGGAGGGAAAGAAAGGTTCTGGGGGGGCTGCCACGCATGTAGGGAGCAGGAGGCCACGGTGCAGCTGGGGGAACTGAGGTTTAGGCTCAGGATGGTACACGGTTGGGTCAGAGCAGAGCCGGGGCTCCCAGACTGGCCCCTGACGCCCCCTTCCTGACCGATGGCTGGCCCACCCTCACACCCACTCTCTCTGAGCTCTGTAATCAGACGCCGGGTCTCGTAGCTCTGGACTTGCTGTATTTCCCCGTGCCACAGGGCCTTTGCACGTGAAGTTCCTCTGCCTGGTTATGGATCAACTCAGGGACCCTCCCAACAGCACTTGCCCTAGTAGCATCGATTTCATCCCCTCCGCTGACCGGTGAGAAGACAGAGGCACGAGAGCCCATATGACTTCCCGGGTCCACGGCCAGCGAGCCGAGGGGGCAGGGCTGGAACCCCAGCCACTGGCTGCAAACGTGCAAAGGGAAGGCCTGGGCTTTGCACCGTGTGAAATGGGAGGAGGACAGGAAGGCCCCTTGGGCCCACGTGCATGCAGGCGGCCTTGTCCTCTCGGCCCGAGGAGGACATGTGAATCTGAGAACACACAGGCCTGGGAGCCAGGCGGCCCGGCCCTGGTCCCAGCTCTGCCCCGCTGAGTCAGGACCGCAGGGACGGGTGGGATCCTGGGGCCTGGAAAGAGGTGCGAAGAGCGGCCCCAGGGGCCCCTGTCTGGCCTTGCTGTGGGCAACTCTCAGGCAGGCTCCGGGTCCTCAGGCGTCGGGTGTGGGCGCAGCGGCCACTGGAGACCAGGCCCGGGCAGGTGGCCCTGAGCACACACACCCCCCCTCTTTTCTCCTTCCTGCCTTGGATGGAGGGGGAAACTGAGGCTCAGAGAGGCTGGCGAGCAGTGCCTGTGCCCCCGGCAAGGGCGTCCCCGGGAGGTACCGGGTGCCCCTCCATGGGCCTCCGAGTCACCCAGAGGTGGGGACCTGCTGCTTTGTTTGGGGTGCAGTCTTCACGCTCACTCTTTGTGCTGAGTGTCCCCCACGCCTAGTCTCTGAGCCAGAACAGACTTCGGAAGCCAGCACTCACGTTCCTTCCTGGGAGGCCAAGCGTCTGATGCCAGCGATGGGTGAGGCTACCACAGGGGGATCGGCTCCTGCCGGCCAGGAGGAGGTGAGCCACGAGGCCAGCCTTCCTGCCTCCACGTCGGGAGAGGCCCGGGACTACCGGCTGGTCGGGCACGCTGCCCTGAGCATCAGCCCGGATGCCAGCTCCCGGTTCAGCTCCAGGCCAGTCTGAGCTCTGACCTGCCCCCCATGACCATGGCATCTTGGCAACAAACCCCGTGGACACCACAGGGGCCTGAGGGTCTCACCCTTGATGGGATGGAGAGGCCTGGGATGCCTGCAGGTCCCTCAAAGCCTGCCCGACCCAGGCCCTCCCTCGGCGACAGGGAAACCGAGCCTCTGAAGTGGAGGCGTGTGGTTTTAGCATCTCCTGCGGAAGCTCGGCCTCTCAGATGTGGTGGGCGGCCCAGTCCTCTGACCTCAGAGAGGGGGCTCCTGAGCTCCTCAGAGGGGGATCCTGCCCCAGCCTGGTCACCCGGACCTTGGGGACCAGGGTGGAGGGAGGAGGGATCGCACGGCGGCTCAGACCCTGCAGCTCATCACACTCCCCTCCCATCGCCCCGTTCGTCCCTTTTGTGCGAACGCGTCTGCTGCCGACGGCCGGGTGCCCACCTGTGCGGCGGGTCAGATGGCCAGACGTGAGTGTGCCTCCCGTGCCTCTCTCCCTGGGTGCTCCCTAACCCTGGCGGGGGCTTGGCCCACAAAACCAAGCCTCGCGGGTGGGGCCCTTGGGTGCCGGGCTGTTCTCAGCGTCCTGCTGGGCGCAGAGGGCTGAGCCGCGGGCCATGGGGAGGGCTGTTGAGGTGAGTTGTGTGCGGGACAAGGGGCAGGTGGGCAGGCCCGAGCAGGCCCGAGTCACAGGTGTGTCTGCCGCCTCTGGATGAACATGGGTGGACAGACGGACGTCCCGTCACACGGACGACTCAAGAGGGTCCTGCCGGGACCACATTCCCCACATTCCTCTGGGTGGGGCACGTGACTCATTCCCCCAGGGGGTTGGAGCGGAAGTGATGTGTGTCGCTTCCAGGATGGAGCAGTTAAGAGCTTGGGGCTGGTCCTCGGGTCTGGAAGGGGCCTGGAGCCGATGGACCGTGTCCCCCGTCTTGGCACAGAGAGGGCCTGTGGGGATGGAGGCTCAGGCTGGTGACGGAGGTTTGAGTGCTGAGGGAACCCAGAGCCCTGGGGAGGGGGCCTTGGGTGTAGGGCTCACAGGATATTGAGTTTGGGGGCTAGTCCTTCTGGTGGGAGAGCAGCCCCAGCTGACAGAGGACCGAGGCCAGAGCAGGAAGCTGGATGGGATGCGACATCTCTACCTGAGCTACCTCGGAACACGCACACTGACTACCAGGGCCACCTTGACCTCGGACAAACGAGGACGGAGCATGTCACAGCCGCACGCGGGCTGTCTACTGCCCAGACAACCCCAGCGGTTCTCGGCATCTCAGCTTTCTGACTTAGCGACTCGTTAAAGGTGTGGCTCCAGAGCCACTGACGGACATCAGGCCGGGCGGTGGCCACAGCTGGGAGGCATATCCTTTCCTCAGCTCTTTCCTCGCCGCAATCAAGTGGCTCCCCACGTCTCTCAGTCACACGTTAGAGCCTGACAAGCGTCCTGATACAGAGATCTCTGACCCTGGGGTTTCATTTCCTGGAAGCAGAGATGTTCGATCAAAAGGTACATGTATTTTGAATGTTAACAGACGCTGCTAGCTTCCTTCCCAGAAGCCCTGTGACTACAGTAATTTGCGTCCCCACCAGCAATGTGTAAGAATGTCCGTTTCCCCACCTGGGTGCCAGCACTGGGTATTACCATCTTCTTAAACCAGGGCGTCACTGTGCGTTCCCCTGGCCACTGGTGGGGGTGGGCATCTTCCCACAGATTTTTGGCCAAAGCTGGGCCGACTGTTGAAAAGGCCCCCGAGCCAGGCTCTAGGCAAGTCCTATGGGGGCTGCCCTGGCCGTGAGAATGCCGGGCTCTGGCCTCGGGCTCCCTCCGGGAACATGGCAGCCCCGTCCCGGGGGCCCGTCAAGTCTCCCTGTGGCTCGAGGGGCGCGGGGACTCCCTGGCAGGCCCGCCCACCTCTGCCCAGGAATGGGGATGGCGGCGCTTAGTGTCAACTGACGCTTTCATTATAGGTTTATCTTTGAAACCCTAGACAAAACAGGGCTTGTGTGGTTTGACTGAAGAGCCAGCACCTCAGGACCTTGCCATCCACTAAGACGGCTCCTCAGGAAAGAAAAAATACACTAACCTTAAAATAACCAGTTCCCAGAATAGCAGCTAATGACGGCTTCTGAAGGGGGCCCTTTGATCAGGCGGAGCCCCACGCCTTCGCCTATTTACGGCCATGCCACTCAAGAGCCGTTCACCAGCAAAGAGAGACGTGTTGGGGGTGGGCAGAGGAAAGTCGGGGGGCTGGGCATGGCGTGTGTGGGGGGGCAGGGCTGTCGGTGCCCATTTGAGGCCGCCCCGCTTTCCAGTGCAGCCGGCCCCAACTGGTGACAAGGTGCTCCAGGAGTCCAAGGCAGCCTGGAAACAGAGCCTCACGCAGGGAACGCCGTTCCTGACGGCCCCCCAGGAGCCAAGGCTGGTGGGAGACAGATGTGGTTATAAGAGCCGGAATCCCAGGCGGACGGTCCTTAGGCCCCTTGGGGAGGCGTGGGTCATGGACCCAGAGGGCCTCGAGGGAGGAATTCAGGAAAGAGCCTGAGGAATGGGAACCCAGGAGGGTGCAAGGAAGTACCGAGGGGATGCTGGGGCTAGAAGATGCTCCCTCCCACCCAGCCCCAGCCCCACCCCTGTCTGCCCCGAAGCAGCAGTTGCTTATCCTCTTGGTGTTCACCCAGCACCTCCCTGGGCCTGGCCTGGTCGGATGCTCGGGGACCACTCTCGCCTCTGTCCACAAGCACGTGACAGTCTGAAGCTGCCTGTTCAACAGCCTGTTCACCAGACCTGCTTGGCTAAAAGCACTGGAAATGTGGCTTGTGAGACCAAGGAACTGGATCTTAATTTGATCTAATTTTAACGGATTCACAATTAAATTTAAATACAGATCCCCAAATCAGTTATCGGAAGACTTTAGCTATGGTTGTTTGGAATGCTTTAGGCATGAGAATCCGCCTTTTCAACTGCAAATTTTATGACATCTAAATGCAGACCAAGCAGTTCTTATGAAAACAGAGCATCCAAACTGAGGTGTGCTCTAAGTCTAAAACCCACGCTGGCTTTTGAAGACAGGATGTTGACCTTCCTAAGCATTCTTTTGTATTGATTACATATTGAAATGATAATATCTTAATCTATTGGGTTAAATAAAATATATTACAATGAATTTAAGCTGTGTATTTTTATTTTTTCTGATGTGGCTATTAGAAAGTTGAAAATTATATCTGTGGCTCCCATTGTATTTCTACTGGACAACATTGGTCTGAACTGGGGCTTAGCACACTTTCCTGTAAATGGCCAGATAGTAAATATCATAGGCATTAGGGAATCACGTATAGTCTCTGTCACACATTCTTTAGGTCAGGGGCCAGATTTGGTCCGTAGGCCCCAGTTTGCTGGCCTCTGGTCTAGAGGCTCCCAGCTCTAGACCGGCTGGCATCCTTCTCAGTCCAGCCTGCCAAGGGCTGGTGGCCCAACCCAGTCCCCACTGGAGTCCCAGCATAAGACCTACTGATCACTAAGATCCCCAGGGACCAGCATGAACAAGACATGTAACTACTGCCCAGTAGCTCCCAGTTTCATGGGGAGATGGAACATGGGAAGGTCAGGAATCAGTACAGGGAGTTGGGACAGCAGCCATCAGCCCCAGGCTGCCCAGAAAAATCCCACCTTCCAAACCCGGACTCTGTCCCCTGTAAGTGAACAAGAGTTTGTCTGACCACGAGACTCATTGGCCTTGACGAGCTAGCCAGGAAGTAAGAGAGGTCAGAGGCTGAATGTGCAGTGAAAGTGGAGCCCACAGAGGTAAGAGGTATCCTGAAGGCATTTGATGAACTGAGTACACTTGAGCTTTGGTTTTCACAGTCTCACAGGTGATGGATAGCTAGGTATCCAAGCCCAGACCTGCCCCAGGTGGGAAGTGTCACAGCGGAGCC
Organism: Balaenoptera musculus; assembly: GCF_009873245.2. Lineage (NCBI taxonomy): Eukaryota > Metazoa > Chordata > Mammalia > Artiodactyla > Balaenopteridae > Balaenoptera > Balaenoptera musculus. The sequence goes on from NC_045792.1 coordinate 108,199,977, forward strand.
CTACGTAAAGCTGGAACCTTCAAAGGGCTCTATGTTCAGTGTAAAGGTCAATGAGAAATAACCTGGTCCCTGAAACGACCATATAGGAAATTGTCTTGCCGCTAACAGGAGTGGAACAATATTTGCCCTGAGAAGTCACATCCACAAGCTGGTCCTTGCTCAGCTTGGACACCCAAATGCATACCACCTGGGTGGTCTTGAAAACGTTGAGCCCAGGATTTATAGTCCAGGCTGGTAATACTCCCACGTGTATAGCAAAGGAAGAGGTGAACGTAGATCCCCTCCCCCGCCACCCCAAGAACCTCAACTTCACATTAGACCTCAAAAATCCCCACAGATACATTTTAAGACATATGAACTCACAATTAAAAAAAGGAAATCCTCAAAGGGAACAAAACACCATGAATGAAAGCCAGAAGAAAAAAGAAAAACAGAGAGGCCAATTCACAAAGACTTTAGATACCAGAAATTAAATATAAAATAGCCATATTCAATACATTTCAAGAAATTTTTAAAAAGCTTGAATATACAAGTGAAAAGAAAGAGACTATAAAAATGATCTATCAAGTATGCATAAAAACCAAATGGAATTTCCATAAATAGGAAAATAATCATTGAAATTTAAAATTCTTTGGTTAGGTTTAACAGCAGATTAGAAACAGTTGAAGAAATAACTAGTGAATTGGAAGATGGATCAGAAGACATTATCCAGAACACAGTACAGAGAAACAAAGTGATTTTTTTTAAAAGAGAGAGAGAGAGAGAGAGAGGGGCACTAAGAGACATAGAGGGGATTGAGATGGTCTACCAAATGTCTAATGAAAGTTCCAGGAGAGATAATGAACTAAAGCAAAATATGAAGAGATAGTGGCTGAGTATAATCCAGAACTGATGCAACACACCAACCACAGATTAAGGAAACTCACTGAATTCCAAGCAGAATGAACAAAAGAAGCTCTCTAATAACACAACATAGTGAAAATGCAGAACACTAGAGTCAAAGGAAAGAGCTTAAAAGTAGCCAGAGAGAAAAAATACGTTGCCTTCCAAAGAGCAATGACTCACTGTCATCTTTGTTCTCAGTGGAAACAATGGAAGTCAAAGTACAGTTGGACAATCTTTTCAATGTGTGAAGAGAAAATCTTTTTGGTAACCTAGGGTCTAGAATTTTATACCCAGTGGAAATATTTTTTAAGAACAACAGTAAAACAGTCATCTTAAAACAAATAAAATCAGAGGGATTTTGATTTTCACTGAAGGAAATTCTAATGAGTACTTCAGCCAGAAAAAAGTGACCCCAGATGTAAGATCTGAGATGAAAAATAAATGATGAGTGACAAAAGGGGCAAACAGGTGGGTAAATTTAAACACATATTGATTGTATAAAACACTACTAATTATGCTTGAACTAAAGTATACAACAAGACATATAAGTCAGCAGGAGAGATTGAAACTAAAATGTCCTAAGGTCCTTATTTTATTCCAGATGTGGGTAAATATAGCAAATGGCTCTATTATATAACCATTTACAATGTCCTAGGTTAACCTCTACAAGAATGGCCATATAACTTCAAAACCAGTAGAAGAAAAAATGGAATGAGAAATAATCATCAATCCAACAAGAGACAAGAAAGAGGACCGAAGTAAACATTAAAAAATTTAGTACAAATGAAAAGCACAAAATACATTGCTAGAAAATCAATCAAAAGATATTGGAAATTACATTAAGTATAAATGTATTAAATGATTTTTAAAAACCTAGCCACACAGTGTTTACAACAGGCACCTAAAATGTGTATACAGGATTAAAGAGACAAGATTAAAAAACCCGACACCAAAATCAGAAAAAAAAGTCACAATAAAACTAGAGAACAATATCTTTTATGAATAGAGATACAAACATTCCTAACAAAATCTCAGCAAACAAAATCCAACAACAGATAAAAGAGATCATATATCATGATCAGGTGGGAAATACAAGATTGGCTTAACACCCCCAAATCAATTAATGTATCACATCATATTAATAGAATAAGGGCTAAAAGGCATGTGACCATCTCAAAAGATGCAGAATGGGCAACTGAGAAAATCTAACATCCTTTCATGATAAGAGCTCTGAACACACACCAAGAATAGAAGGAAACATCCTCAACCCAATAAAGAGCATCTAATGAAAATCTACATCATATTTAATGGTGAATGACTGAATACTTTTCCCTGTAAGACCTTCTCTAGCCACTTTTAGTCAACATCTTACTGGACAGTCACGCCAGTGTAATTAGGCAAAAAAAAAAAAAAAAAAAAAAGAAATTAAAGGCATCCAGATTGGAAGGAAGACCTAAAACTGTCTTTATTCACACATGACACGATCCTGTATGTAGAAAATCCTAAGGAATCAACAACAATAACAATACTTACTAAAATTAATAACAATGAAGTCACAGTTTATAAGCTTAATATCAAAATTTAATTGTATTTCTGTACACTAGTAACAAATAATTCAAAAATGAAATTAAGAAAACAATTCCATTAACAGTAGCATCAAAAATAATAAAATATTTAGGAGGAACGTTAACAAAGGATACGTAAGATTTGTACACTGAAAACTATAAAATATCACAGGAAGAAATTAAAATAGATCAAATAAACAGAAGGATATACCATGTTCATGAATTAGAAGACTCAATATTGTTAAGATGTTAAGTTCTCCCAAATGGATCTATAGATTCAACACAATCCCTATCAAAATCCCAGCAGGCTTCCTCTCTTTTTTTTTGGTAGAAGCTGGCAAGCTGATTCTAAAATTCATATAAAAATTCATAGCACTTAGAATGTGCAAAACAATTTGAGAAAGAAGAAAATTGGAGGACTTACACTACCTGATTTCAAAACTAACTACAAAGCTACAATAATCAAGACAGTGTAACGTGGGTTTAAGGATAGGGATATAGACCAATAGAACAGAATTGAGAATCCAGAAATAAACCTATACACTTATGTTCAATTGATTTTCGACAAAGGTACCATGAAAATTCAATGGGGGAAAAGTAACGTTTTCAACGAATGGTGCCGAGGCAATTGGATATCCATAAGCAAAAAGAACAAAACCCAAAAACCAAAACAGAACAAAAAAACCCCCAAACTTTTCCTCACACCACACCCCAAAATTAACTCAAAATAAATCATCGACCTAAATATAAGAGTTGAGTCTAAAAGCTTCTATGAGAAAAAAATAGAAGAAAATGTTCATGTCCCTGGATTAGGCAAACAGGTCTTAGATATAACATCAAAAGCATGAGTCACACAAGAAAAGATAAGTTGGACTTTTTACAATTTAAAACTTTTGTGTTTTAAAAGACATGATTAAGAACATGAAAAGACAGCCGCAGAATGGGAGAAAATAATTGCAAGTCATATATCTGATAAAGGACTTGTATCCAGAACATATAAACAACTCTTACAACTCAATAACAGAACTACTTAATTAGAAAATAGGCAAGAGAGTTGAATAAACATTTCCCCAAAGAAGACTATGAATGGCTAATAAGCACATGAAAAGTTGCTCAACATCATTAGTGATTAAGGAAATGCAAATCAAACCCACAACTAGAATGGCGAAAAGAAAAAAGGCCAACCATACCATGTATTTGCAAGGATATAGAGAGAGTGGAACCTTTGTACATTACTGGTGGGAAATCAAAATGGTACAGACCCTTTGGAAAACAGTTTAGAAGTTTTTTAGAAAGTTAAACAGAAACTTACCATATGACCCATCAATTCCCCTCTTAGGAACCTGACCAAGAGAAATGAAAACATATGTCCATACACAGACTTGTAGATAAAAGTTCACAGCAGCATTGACATAATAGCCCCAAACTGGAAACAATCCAAACGTCTATCAACTGGCAAATGGATAAACAAAATATGGTTGATCCATACGACAGAATACTATTCAGTGTTAAAAAGAAAAGAAGTACATGATGCAGCACAGATGACCCGCAAGAATGCTACATTATGTGAGAAAAACGAAACACAAAACACCACAAGTTGTCTGATTCCATTTATATGAAGCATCCAGAAAAGGCAAATTTCTAGCCTTATAGAAATTTAAGGATACAGACACAGAAAGCAGGTCAGTGATTGAGTGTGGCTGGCGGTGGGAGCTGGGAATGATTGCAAATGGAATTGAGGGAATTTGGGGGTGTTGAAAAATGTTCTAAAACTTAGTTTTGATGATGTTTGCAAATCAAAGTAGAAATTTACTAAAATGTGTTGTCTACATTTACATTGGGTGAATTTTATGGCATGTAAATTATACCTCAAAAGAAAGCTTAAAAAAAAAAGATTACAAACAAAATTAGGTTTGTATAACGATGATAATAGACTTTAAGGGAAAAAAGAACACTACTTGAGAGAAAGCGGGTGTTATGGAATTAGAAAACATTGAATCCAGCAGTGAATATATACAAATTTGGATATTATATGTATCTGATCATAAGATCTAAAATTACATTAAGCGAAAATTGACAGAAATATAAAGAAAACTAGAAAAATTCCCCACAATAGTTGGCACTTCAACACATTTCTCAGTAATGATAGATCAAGTAAGATAAAAACATTCCAGTGAGGATATAGATCTCAACAAAACAATTAACAAGCTCGTTCTAATGAACACAAGTATAACACTGCACCCAGCAACTTCAGAATACACATGGTATTCAAACATGGAAGGTACATTTACAAAAGTTGATGACATGTTGTACCTGTAAAACATATTTCAAAATGTTCCAAGAGACTGATACCCTACAGGACTTCCCTGGTGGCACAGTGGTTAAGAATCCTCCCTGGTCCGGGAAGATCTCACATGCCTCGGAGCAACGAAGCCTGTGCGCCACAGCTACTGAGCCTGCGCTCTAGAGCCTGCGAGCCACAACTACTGAACCCCATGTGCCACAACTACTGAAGCCCGCGCGTCTACAGCCCGTGCTCTGCAACAAGAGAAGCCACCGCAATGAGAAGCCCGTGCACTGCAACAAAGAGCAGCCCTTGCTCGCTGCAACTAGAGAAAGCCTGCGTGCAGCAACGAAGACCCAACGCAGCCAAAAATAAATAAATAAACAAACTTATTAAAAAAAAAAAAGATTGATACCCTACAGATCACTTTCTTTGACAATAGAGGAATAACAATTATAACAATGACAAAAATCATATTCAAAAATAGCTCCTGGGATAAACAAGAGGTCATAATGGAGACTAGAAAAATCTTTGCGTGAATGAACATTAAAATTAAATGCTATATATCAAAACCTGGGGGATGAAGTTTGAGTGGTATTTAGAGAAAAATAAAAGTATAGTCTTAAATGCACAGTTTAGAAATCTAGAAAGTTTTAGAATTCATAATTATCCAACCTAAGAAGTTAAAGAAAGAATAATACATTAAGCCCAAGTAAATAGAAGGAAGAAAATAAAGAGAAGTGAATGAAACAAAACAAAATCGACAAAAGAGAGGATCAACTAGGTCAAAAGTTTGTTGAAAACATGAATAAAATCATCAACTAGCTGGCAGGCTTGACCAATGGAAAAAAGTGAAGTCACAAACAAACAATATTGGCAATAAAAAAGGGGTCTAACCACTGATGATACAGATGCTAAAATGAAAATAAATGCCAATAAATGTGAAAACTAGGATGGAATGTACAAATTCTTAAAATATGCAACTTATCAAAACTGACACAAGAAGAGATAGAAAACCCCAACTGTCCCATAACCATCCGAGTCATTGACTCGATTAAAAACCTGCCCACAAGGAACACACCAGGCCTAGGTGGCTTTACCTCCAAGTTTCCCCAAACACTCAGGGGAAGACAATCCTCATCCTATACAAAATATTCTAGAATATGGAAGAAGAGGGAACACTTCTCAACTCGTTCTGTGAGGCTCACATACATTGGGTACCATAACCCAATGAGGACACTGTAAGTACATATCTCACCCACAAGTGTGGACAGAAAAACTCTGAAGGAGATATTAGCAGGAGGGCTTCAGCAGTGTTTCAGAAAGCTTATACAATGTGAAGGACTGGTGTGTGGGGGGGAGAGGCCAGAGGCCACATAGATGTCTGGAAAAATAATCTAAGCCCAAGATGCTAAAGGCCTGAACTCAGCGGGGAGGACGTGCAGCTGGCGTGCAAGGGTGAGCAGCGTTGAGGGGCTCTCGGGGTGGTGGTCGGAGCAGGGGGAGTGGCTGGGATGACCAGGGTTCCGGGTCCTGCTCTCAGGCCTGGTGGACGGAGAAGCCTGGGAGGGGGACAGAGCAGGAGCAGGGGGGTCTGGGGCAGACGCCAGGTCCTGGGTGACTGGGCCTACCTGTCAAGGGCAGGGGCTGGGGAGGTGAGGTGGTGGGGAGCCCGGGCTGGGGGGCATTCCTGTCCGGGAGAAAGGTGTGCCTGGCCGGGGTTCTAGGCCGGGGGGGCGGTGGAAGGAATGTCGGGGGCTGGGGGGGGCCCTTCCCACCCACAGTCTCTGAACTGGGGCCTGGAAACCCAGGACTCCCTGTGTCCGGCTCTGAGCCATGAACATTTCCGGCAAAAACAGAGAAGAAAGAAATTCTCCCAGCCCACTGTGTTCCTCATATCAGCAAAAGCAGTGTGAGCTGAGCTTGCAAAATAAACAGGGCTCAATGTAAACACTGCAGCAGGTCCTGGGGACGGAGCTAAGAATACACACTGGGGGAGGAAGGTGGGAGCAGACTTCTCCATCGGGTCCCCAGAGAGCCACAGGGTCCCTGCCCTGGAGCAGCCCTGACAGGGAGGGGCCGGGGGGCTGGGGGCTGCGTTCTCAGGACCCGTCCCAGGGCCTGGCGTGTCGGAATCCGACCACTGCCTCCCGTGGACCTTGCTGCTTGCCCTCACCTTGGCCCTCAGTGTTCCTACCCGGCCTCTTCTCAACCAGACCCCTTCTGTTTGTGAAATACTCTTCTGCTTTCTTCTGTCTCTCTCCACCTTATCTCCCCTTCTGTCTGCGGCTTCCACCGGGACCAGCTCTTTACCTAACCAGCTAACTAGGCAACAGCTCAACCTCTCCGGGCCTCAGTTTCCCCACTGGTAAAAGAGACTTTATTTGGGCAAACGAGTCCTTGCCAGAGTAGAGGACGCAACGTGACAAAGCAGTTCAAGCCCTCTCCTCGCACAACTAAGGGGGCCAGCGGGCTCCCCAGGCCGGTGGGGTGCAGGCTGTGGCAGGGGAACGCCGTGTCTGCTTCCCATGCCCCTGGAGCGAGGCTGGCTGTGCAGGCCAGGGGGCATCCTGAGGGCGGGTGGGGGGCTCTGAGCAGGAGCGCGAGCTGCAATGAGGCTGCAGGACCCCGGAGAGAAGGAAGTGTGGGGGGCCCTCCAGCCCACGTGGCCCCTGGACTGGACATGGGAAGGGGACTCCTTGCCGGGAAACGGAGGCCCCCCCTGAAAAGGCTCAGCTGGCTTCCCCCACCCCCGGTGACTCCCTGCAAGTGGACAGCCCGGCCACTGACACTCAGAGTGACCTGCCCCCAAGATGGGGATGGGGCAGCCGCTGTGCACCCCGAAGTCCCCTCCCCCTCCTCTCCAAGCCCCTCGTCCTGTGGCTGCGTGAGCCGGCCGGGACGGGACCGCCGTCACCGCCGAGGGCCTGAGCTGAGATGAGGAAGCAGTTGGGGGCCAGGCTCCCTTCCGGCCTGAGGCCAGCCCGGTGGGGTTGGGGGAGGTCCGGGGCTCCGGCTGGGGCTGGCGGGCCGGCTGGCACTGCCACCACTGCAGGCCTGCTGGGCTTCCCAGGGCTGGACGGCTGCTGGATTTCCTGCCCCCAACTTCCCTCAGTCAGCAGGATTGCGAGGGGGGTTGTTTATGGTCCCGATGGCTGCGGTGATAACGTGGGGCCTGGGACACGCCACTGTGCCCTCTGGGCCCGGCGGGGCCCTTTCCCAGGGTCTGTCCCCGAGGGGGGCATTGGCTAGCGGGGGAGGGGCTGGGCAGGCTGAGCTGGACGCCGGCCCACGGCAGCCTCTGCCCGGGTCCAGCACGTGTCCAAGGGGCAGAGATTCAGCGTGGAGCACGGCCTGCTCCCTGCCTTGAGACCTGGGGGCGTGACTGTGCCTCTCGGGCGGAACCAGCTCCTGGGAGGCAGGAGGGGGACGAAGGCGACACAGAGCCCATCTCCCTGAGTGTGTGCGGAACATCCGGAATCCTTGCTGCCCAGAAACGGCCCCTGTCCCGGGCGCAGAGACTGACGGTGGAGGCCACCAGGGGCCTTGCTCCCAACCTTGCCCCCAGGGATCAGGGACTCCAGAAAACCCTTCCCTTTGTTGTTCAGATCTGAAGAAATGTGGTCCCATAATTCTGTACCCCCAAGGCCAACATGGGCCGCACCTCAGCCCACCACACCGACCCTGGCTGGACAAGGGCTGAGCCCTGGTTCTCAGACCCCCACCGGCTGCCAGATGGCTCCAGGGGACCCTGTCTCCTACCCATCGTCACCCCCAGAGGACACCAGGCTCTGGTTTAGGTTTCAAGGGGTGGCCTGTCCCGAGGAACAGTGGGCAGAGCTGTAAGAGAGGCCCAGGACAGTGGGACAGAGGACAGAACCAGACCAGGGCAGGGACTTGAGGAGGGGTGAGCACATCTGGACGACAGGGCAGTGGGGCCGCTCCCAGGGCTGCTGGGCCACCACGACCCCTGCCAGCGGCGGGGGCCAGTCAGTGAAGGCTGCCTTGGCCAGAGCTGTTCCAGAGCTGGGCAAGGAGGGGAGGGGGGGTGCCTGGGTTCTTTCCCCGGCTCTACCTCTGCATCCGTTGATGCCTGGAAGCCCCGCCCTGCCACCCCACCCCCCAACCACGCAGGGTGCCTGGTCTGCTGTACTGGGCGTGGCCACCTGCTGCTTCTCCCGGAATGTGGCAGCCCCGAGTCCCTGGTCCCACACGAGAGGAAGAGTGAAAGCCAAGGACGGGTCACCAGAGAGGCGAAGTCCAGGCCCCAGAGCCTCTGAAGCCGCTCAGCCTGGGGAGCTGACCGTTCCCAGTTGCAGTTCCCATCCTGCCAGACAGGGCATCTGCCACTGGACCATCTGCCTGGGCAAAGGAGAGCCACCAGGCCCGCTGAGGCCTGTGCTGACCGAGACGGGCCAGCCCTCCGGCGGGGCCAGGGTGTTGGCATCACACAGCCCCAGAGGGCCAGGCCCGAAGTGAGGGCCCCCGTGGGCACCTGCACAGCGGCCCTCCCCCACGTACAGGATCGTGGCCCCATAACCACCCAGGCCGGGGAAGACTGCCGGTGGGCAGAGGGTCGTCCTGCAGGCCCAGGCCAGGGTGGGTGGGGCAGGAACCCGGAGCTGTGCCCCTGCCCGCCTGCCCAGCTGCAGCAGAGATGGACACGGGCCAGAGCCAGGCGTTGCCCAGGAAACCGAGAGTCGGACGCACTCCCTGCTCAACCGAAATTCCTCTATTTTTAGCCCCCCGGCTGCTTTCAGATAAAGTCCATGTAGATGAACGAGCTGTTGGGCAAGATAACAGCCTGCTCCAAACCACGGAGACTTCAAAGGGCGGCAGGCCGCCCCCTCCCATTCCACAGACCCTGCGAGGCTCCCAGGATGCCCTGGGAAGGGGTTCCGGAGCTGAGAGGCGGGGCCGCGGGCACAGAGCCCGGCGGGGACTGGGGCGTCCCGGCCACTGAGGCCGCTGGTGCCCCGGAGCGGAGGGAGCACGGCGTCCACGTCCCACCCGGACACCCAGCAGGGCCTCGGCCGACACTCCCCACCTCCCTTGCTGTCAGGACCCTGCAGAGGAGGGTCCGGGAGCCCACATCCCCTCCTCCCCACTTGATGCACCCTCGTGTCCCTGTCGGCACCTCTGAGTCCTTGCGTGCAAGCGGGCTGGGGGCTGAGGGAGCCGCAGGCAGCTGGGACAGCCCTGCCCACCTCAGCGTGCACTGGGCGGGCCTCAGCTATGCCAGGGAGGGGACTGCGGGCACTCGCTGCCACTTGCCAATAATGATGCCACTTGTCAGAGGTCTAAGACCAGCCTGGCCTTCAGCGCCCTCCTCCCGTGGGGACTGACGCCCGGTGCACATGGGGGAGGAGCTGGAGCCCCACGTCAGGGAGGCCACACCGAGCACAGATGGAAGGAAGGAAGGAAGGAGGGAAGGAAAGAAGGAGGGAGGGAGGGAGACCCCAGACACCTAGGGCACCATCCAAGCCCTGCACGCTCAGGACAGAGCAGGAGAGTGAAACGCCGCTGTGTGTCCGGGCCCCAAGGACGCTGCCCGCCGCCCGCCAGCAGCGATGCCGCGTGGCCCGCGAGAGCTGGCGTGGGCTCAGGCGCCTACCTTGTCCTCCACGCGGTTCAGGCGGGCACCGATCGTGTTGCTGCCTCGGTCCTTCGTCTTCTCTGTGGGGTTAAAGCACCCAAGTCAGGGACGCCTGGGCTGGCAGACGGGGAGCGGTGGGCAGGTGACCCCGACTGGGCTCGGGGAGAAGGGCGATGGGGGTGAGGGAGTGAGGGTCAAAGGCCTGAACCTATGAGAATGTCTCTTAGAAGCTCTTCTGTGGTGAGAACTTCAGGGGCGGCAGTGGGTGGGCCGGGCGCTGGCGGGCTTGTCCCCACTCCACCCTTTCCGGTTCCGTGACCTCCGAGAGCCTCACAGGACAGGCATCCACCCTGCCCGGGGGCTGCCTGAGATGGTGCCCGCTGTACAAAGGCGACATTCCGCCCCAAGGGGGCCCTTGCTCTGGCCGGGGAGGCCTGTCGCCCCTGCGGCCCCTGCCGTCCCGTCCCTGAGTGAGCTGTGCCTCCCACTTGAACTTGGGCTAGGGCAACCCCGAGGAACAGGCCTGGCCCTGCCCTCCCTGGTGTGACCCCTAGCCGCCCTCCGGAGGACATGAGGCCGTGCCTCAGAGCTGGAGAGTGGCACCCCCCTTGCTCCCCAACGCTCTAGCTGCTCACCCCCCAACTCCACTCCCAGGCCCCCCCCTTCCCAGGGTCCTGGTCACGTTTCCACACTCAGATCATCAATGGCCTAGAAAAGCCTGCCATTTATAAGGACGCATGCAGGTTCTTGCACTAACTGAAAACCCCTTGTAAATCATGTTCGAAGCCAGTTTGCTTAGGGTGGGTCTACCTGCCCCCCTCTCTAGATATCCTTGCGAGACATGCACTTTCTGATGGTGGAAGAGGCAGGCGTGGGTGGAGGGATGGTAGGAGGGTGTGGCCTGGGCTGCCACGCCCAGGGTGTCTCAATGCAGAAACCCACCTGAGACGGAGATGAAGAGGGAGGGCTTCCCGATGGACTGGTCCAGCCTGGGGGGGGAGGGAGGGAGACGGAGACCAGCTCACACTTGGCCGGGGCACCGCACGGACATCTGGCCTGTCGGTGGGTGGATGGGCTGATGTGCCCAGCAGGACAAGCTGCCCGCCCCCTCTGGGGGCCGCCCCTCACCGCCACCCAAAAACCAGCCCGGTGCCTCCCAGGTTCCAGAGGCCCATGCTCCCAAGGGGGCCTGGGGTGGGGCACTCAGAGGTGAAGGGCAGTGGTTGGGCTGCCTCTTTGTCACCCTCCCTGGGCACAGCAGGGTCCCAGGATAGCCCAGTGTCCTGAATGTTCCCAGAGAGGCAGGCCTGCAAGTGGGCCCTTCCGGGGCGAGGCCAGGTCGCTGGGCTGGGTGGGCTTCACGTCCCTGTAGTAGGTCAGCAACAGGGGCGGGGGCAACCTGAGCCCCTGGCCTGTGCTGTGGTCAGGACAGGCACATCTCCCAGCCACACCCTGCGTCGCACAGAGCTCGGTTCCCAGGCCAGCCCACCGTGGAGATGCAGCTGGTCTGAGCCCACGCAGGCCCCCAAGGACCACGCTGCTTCCACGAGGATGAGCTCTGTGGGCCCCAAGTCAGAAGCCAGAAGACGTCGGCTCCCAAGAGTTGAGGTGCTCAGCTCCCAACTGGTAGGGTCTCTCCCGGAGGTGGTGTCTCCTGGGGCTGGACCTGGCCCCTGCTCACAGGGTGCGTGCTGGGCTGTGAAGCGTCCAGCATCTCTGAGGTGTGGACATGTGTGGAGCGAGCCCCTGCCCCCTCCCCCGCCCGCTCAGACCCCCCCTTCCCCTGTGCCCCGCGCCCCGGGCGCCGTGCGCCCACCTCCTCTGCAGCTCCTTGACGCGCACCATGAGGTTGAGGTGGCCCTGGGAGTACTGCTCGATGACGTCCCGCACGTCGTAGGGCTTCCGCGCTTGCTGCGGTGGGAGAGAGAGAGTCACGCTGCGGGCTCCGCGTTAACGCGGTGACCGCGCCTGCCTTCCGTGGTCTTCCCGGATTTAAGGAGCTGCCCACGTGGCACCATGGGGCAGCCTGGATCAGCGCACATGCGGTGGCCGGGCTCATCCCCCCCGGGGAGCTGGGTGACCCTGGGCCAGTACCTCGGCCTCTCTGGGCCTCAGCTTCCTGCCGGCTCACCTGCAGGGACCTGCCCATTCTCCCTTTCCAGGCCACCGGTCCCTGTTTTCAAGCTGCCTTGGAAGAGCTGGCCCAGCTGAGGGCCTGGGGGCGGGGGGCCAGCATGGCTGCCAGTCACTGGGTGGAGGGCACAGCTTTGTGAAGCCACCGCCTGCCTGGGCCCCAAGCTCACCCTCCCCACACTTGTTGGCCGGCGCACCCACTGTTCTTGGGGCGGGGAGGTGGCCCACCCCACCCCCTTCCCAGGCAGTCCCCTGAGCTGAGCAGGGGTGGCCCCGGGGGACAGGCCTCCTGCTGGGGCTCCCAGGCTGCCTGGGAAGAGAGGATGGTCCCATGGCAGGCCTGGGGCCATGGGGGCAGGGAAGGTGACCCCAGAGCTCCAGGCTTGGCGCCAGCCCTGAGCCCATAAATGCATCCGGGGCTCAGGTGAAACCACAACAGAGAGAACGGGGGCTTCTCACGATGTCAGCAAAACCTCCAGCCGCATTTATGGCCTCGATCCCGGGAGCTCACGGTCTGAGGGTCTCGCCCAGGTAGCATCGGGCTGGCCGAGTGGGGGTCTGATGGCCCAGGAGGCCCTTCGCCCACACAAGCGAGCCAGAGCCACGTGGGGACACAGGCCACTTCTCTTGGGAGAGCCGCGGGGAGACAGGGTTGGGGGCCCCAGGTGGTATCATTAACCCTGAAGGGCCCACACTAGTGATGGGCTGGGAGGTTACTGCCTCTTGCTGGGGAGTGTAGGGGGCCTGAGAGACACGCCAGACAGCTGGCAGGGCAGGGCGGGGCTGGCGGGTCAGAGGGTGAGAAGGAATAAGGCACAGATGCCCACTGAGGGTCAGGGCCAGGTCTCAACCCTGGGAGCCCCAGGGCACCTGTCTTCCCTGCCCACCTGAGGCCTCCTTCTCCTTGGAGTGCCACCCCAGAGACTGGGGCTACCCCAGGCTAAGGGTAGGGCCATCTCTGCCTTCCAGAAAGATGGGGTTCCCCTGAGGGCAGGGTCCTGCCTCGATCTCTGGGCACCTTCGGACATGTCCAGGGGCCCTGCCATCAACGCTGGCGGCTTAACTAAGTTCTAGCAGCTCCGCACATCGTCCTGGACCCCAGGGATCCCGAGGCAGCGCAGAATCCGGCTCCCTGTCAGGGACCGGGCCCAAGAATTCCAGGGGGTTCCTGCTCCCGCAAGATCCGCCAGGCGGGGCCCTCACAGGTAACACCCAGCCCCACTCTGGGCCCTGGGACCACCCTGTGTCCCTTTGTGGCCTACATGCCGAGGCCCGTGGTGGGGTCTCAGGGTCAGGAGTGGGATGGGACTCTGGCAGGCTCTCTGACTTGCCACACACTCAGCTTCAGGACAAGTGTAACAGTGGCACTTCGCTACAGGCTAGTGGTACTACCCCAGGGCTCAGTTTGTCCTTCTGTGAGATGGGGATGCGGAGCCCTCTGGCTGACAGGGAGGGAGTGGGGATGCAGTAAGACGGTAGGTGAGAAAGGCCAGCGGGTCCTGAGCTGGCTCTTGCCAGGAGAGCCCGAGGTGGCTGTGATAGCGTCTGCGGCTGAGCCCGGGGTCTGCACTGCTGTTTAGCGCACACGCCACTGCATTGTGATCTTGGCCTCCTGTGAGCGACACTGGGCACCTCCAGGCCTGCCGGTGCGGTCTGGGGGGGGATCAGAAGAGGGGAAGGCTGGCTTCAGAGGTCCAAGTGGGGCAGGCCTGGCCTGGAATGGAGCGGGTCCTTGCCCTGGTCTCCCAGACACCCTGGGAGGTCACGGCCCACTGCGTGCAGGTGAATTTGGGCACCTGAACGTGTTAAGAGCCTCTGTGTGCACAGAGGTATATGGATGTCCCTGTGGGAAGGCATAAGAGGACAGGTGACAGGTGTGTGTGTGCCTGGGCATGCGTGTGCATGTCTGCAGAAGTGAGGCGGGTGGGGCTCGTGAGCAGGGCTCCCACCCCTGGCCTCACCTTGTCTAGGGTGTGGACCACAGCGGGGTAACCGACGCCCGGCTGACACCCAGGACCCGTGGCGCGGTGGGGTCCCAGGCCCCCTGAGACTCATCTCGGAGCTGAGAAGCGCACCTCCCGCCCCCCCAACCAGGGTCTGGTCAGAGCTCCTGGAGGCCCTTGTCGAGCGGTGGCCTGGGGCCCAGCTGGAGACATCATCTCAGCTTTCTCTCCGGAGCTCATTTCCTTGGCAGCAGCAGGAGCCTGAGATGAGCCGAGATAATGCCGGGCTGTCCAGACTGACCGCCGGTGGACATGCGAGTTCAAGGCAAACGTGAAGGGCTAAGAGGCTCTGGCTCCTCCGGCCAGACACAGGGGCGGCCAGCTGGGTACTTATCGGCCGGCGAGGCGGGCAGGGGGGCCACCCGCCACTTCTGCAGCCCCTGAGGCCAGATGGGGGTGGGCGTGCAGCAGACAGACAGACGGGCTGCTGCGGGGGAAGGGACGGCATCCCTGACAGCTGGGCCTGGGTGGGGGGCCACCCCTGGAGCCCCACAGAGCTCCTCACTGCCAGGGCCTCGCCCACCGCTTCTGCTTCCGTGGGTCCCTCCTTGCTGGAGGGCTCCTGCTCCCATCCCTCCCGCTGCCCCAGCTTCTGGCCTTGCTCAAGAGCCTTTGTACCCGAGGGCAAACCAGGAAGCTCCCAGGAGCGCCTCCACTCCGAGGGCCCCGCCCAATTTATTTAAGGCCCCCCCAGGGGTCCTGCGCAGAGGGGAGGGGCAGGGAGCAGGGGAGGTGAGGCTGCCCAGCCTCCTTCCAGAAGCCTCCAGGCCATTCGCAGGACCCTGGCCTGTGTCCTGAGGCAGAAAAGGAGACCCTCGGCCTGGAAGGGAGGTCAGCAGCCAGTTTCCTTGCCTGCATTTCTGTGACGGGCGCGCACCAGCGTTCAGAGCTGCTCCAGCCGCTGTGGGCGCCCATCTGCCCAGGGCGGTCTGTGGTTCTGAGCTGGAAGCTGCTCACGTCACCCCCAGAGCTGGGCCTGCCATGAGCCCCAAGGTTCCGCCTGCCCTGCGGGGTGCCCCAGACCCTGGGAGCAGCCCCCAGGAAGCCTGGTGTCCACCCTGGCACGGCCCTGCCTGGCCCAACAGTGCCCCAGGCAGCAGGTTATGGCCTCTGCCCTGACGGGGCCTGCTCCGGAACGCTGGTGGCCCAGCTGCTCAGGCTGGGGACCGTCCCCATCCTGGAAGAGTCCCCACTGACCCTTCTGCTCCCCAGGTTGACGTCTGTGGTTTTAGACGTCACCACCAACGCCCCTCCAGCGAGGGCGACACATCATGGCCCTTCCGGGGGCCTCCTCTGCTCTTGGGAGCAGTCCTGCCCAGACCTGACCCCTGAGGGGCTTCCTGCCATTCCTCCTCCCCCCTCCCCAGGAGGCCAGCCCGCCCTCACCCAGCGCCCCCTGAGCTCCCTGCTCCACCAAGCCACCCCTCTGCTGGCACCGCCAGGGCAGCGGGCCCTCGGGGAAGGAACAACCACAGAACCCAGCCGCCCTCCGTCCGGGGCCGTCGGATCTCGCCCAGAACGCTGCTGGGCAGACCTCCTGGCGCCGGCCGACACTAGCATTCACCGCGACTCTTTTGTTTCAACGATGAGGAGTCCCAGGCCCTGGTGGGAGCCTTGGCACAACTTGGCCCAGTTTGGTGGGGAACGGCCTCCCTCCAGGGCTGCAGGCAGACAGACGGGCAGGCAGCAGGATGCCACCGGGGACTCTGTGCGCAAACCACCCAGCCAAGGGGGCCACGGGTGCTGCCGGGTAGCCGGAGGAACGGGGCGGCCGGGCCAGGGCCTCACCAGGGCTGTCCCTGGGGCCGGGATCAGTGGCGGTCGCGTCGTGGCAGAGCCTGTGTGAGGGCTGGGCACCCGTGGACGCCGTCCTGGGCCAGCACCTTGGGCTCTTGTTCCCACTACCAGCGGGGGAAGGGTTCTTCCCCAGGGCTGCCGGGGGGTGGGGTCTTTCCAGAACCCCGCACCGAGTCTGGCTCTGTGGCCTGGGCGGGTGAGGGCTCTGCTGAGGGGGCTGGAAGGCGCCAGTGGCGAGCCTTCAGCCTGGGGTGGGAGGGAGGCACGGCCCGGAGGGGTCTGGCTCTTGTCCCAGCCTCGTTGTGACCGCCCAGGGGGTGTGAACAAGTCACCCCCAACCTCCCCTGCTTGGCGAAGCAGGCCCAGGGGATGTGGACGCTGGCTGGCTCTGGGCGACCCCCAGCCCTGGCTCCACCAAGGACTCACTTTTGAAAGGCACCGGAGGCCAAGCCTTCTGGAAAGAGAATGACCTCCCCCAAGGGTCCCTGCTTCCTAAGGCTCCATGTTCTCAGAGTCAGGGCTGAGCTGGGCCCCGCTCCTCAGACGGAGGACGGTTCCCACGTAGGAAGGAGGGCACCAAGCCTGTCGCCAGCTGGCTTCCTCTGCAGTCTCCCAGGGCCTGCTGCAGGAGACCCAGCCCTGGAAGGAGTGCCGACGGGGAAGCCCACAGTCTCCAGCCCCGCCCAGCCCGAGAGACCCTACCTCTCCCTGCAAAGGTGGGCCACCCCGGGGCACAGAGCAGGGCTTGGGTCTCCCCTCTGTTCCGACTCGCACAGGGTGGGCGAGGGGGACAAGAGCCCTGAGCCGGCCTGGGACAGAGCACTTCCTGCCCAGGTGACGCAGGGCGGGCTCCGCACCCTCTTTGAGTCACTCCCACTCCTGTCTGGTGGGGCGGGGGAGGGGCGAGTGAGCCCCCGGGCTTTGTGTGCATCTGGGCTCTGCGCTGGGCCTCAGGGTCCAGGTCGATCAGGGAAGTGTCCCTCCAGAGTCTGCTGTCTTGGGGACGGATCCTGAAGTCATGGCAGGGTGTTTGATGGGTGAAGGGTCAGGTCTCAGATATGGCAGGGTATGGAGACCCCGCAGCCTGCGCTGTGGGTGGGAGAGGGGCTTTCGGGGTGGACAGGGCAGGAGGGCTGAGTGCAGGACTCACCTGGAATTTCTTCTTGGCCACAAAATACTGCATGCGCCGAATGACCTTGATGGTGGCCCGGTGGTGCTCCCGCAGCCTGTGGTGGAGAACGGGGAGGAGGGCGTGAGTGGGGACCTTGATGGTCATCCCGCGCCCACCACTGTCAGAGGCTCAGAGGCTTCCCAAGTGTGCCCCCCATCCCCGGCAAAGGGCCGGGCCTTTCCAGAAACAAAGAGAATGTTCAACCCCCTCGGATGGGGATCTGCAAGCTCACATCCTGGTGGCAGGAGGAGAGGCTGAGGCCAAGAGGCTTTAAATTAGGGGGATGACCCTAGAGGGACCCTCGCCTTGCTGTCGCTCGGAAGTGGGGTAGGAGTCAGGGTCCTGAGTTGGCAATGGCTATGCCCTTCACTCACGGTAGAGCCACAGAAGCTTCTTTCTACCCTTGGGCCTTCTGGCTGCTCACTAGTAGAGTGGGGAGGGGGTACAAACAGATGACACCTAAGGCCCCTTTCAGCTGGAAGGTTCTATAGCCCACCCACCGGTACCCACTTGGAAAATATAAGGCTGCCGGACAAATTAGCCAGGGATAGTGACCACCTGAGCCACCCTGTTAAGGAGACCGTGTGGTGTCCCCTCTGAAGTTCCTTCTAGAAACATCATTAAAAAGGGAAACACAATCGTTGATATATATATGTGCATAGGAAAAAGACCGGAAGGAAATACATCCACATGGAACCAGTGGGGATTTTGCTTCTGGCTCTGAAGCTTGCATCTGACCAAACCTTCTGCTGAGAACACCACCACAGCTGTGTGATGGCTTTGAGAGCAAGGAAGACTCCAAGGGCTGAGATCCCAGAAGAGAAACAAACTGGGAGAGCCCACGTGTGCGTTTGTGCGTTTGTTGTGTGGGGCACACGAGCCGAATGGGAGGCAGGGGGCTCCCTGAGCTGGCAAGATAAACAGGAGTCCAGGGCTGCAAAGACATCCAGGACTTGATGGGCCAAGATCCTGGTGAATGGGGGGCCACAGAGAAGGAAGCCCCCTTTCACGCAATTTCCCCTTGAAGCATTTGTGAACTAAGCTGCACAGCATGGGGTGAGATTCTGAGAAACGGAGCAAGAAGCAGCTGCTAGAAGGATAAAAATCTAAGCAGAGGCCTCCACAGACTCACGTCACTGGGGAGAGGAGAATTGCGATTCAGAGTCACCAAGGAGATGGGGTCCTGGCAAACACCCCAAGCTTTCAGATGAGACCCCCCCCGAACCCTGCCATAGCCTCAAATCACCTCAATTCCCACCTGGAGCAAGGTGCTCTGTCCCGTACCTTTTGCACACCAGAGAAAACCGAATTATCTGCAGGGATAAGATCATGGAGCCTCTATTTTGTTTTTAATACTCAACAGACTGAAAACCAACGGACAAAACAGACCACGGAAACAGATCTAAAGGTGTGGTAGATTCAGTGCCTTAAAGACTTGTAGCTCTTGCGTCAAGAGATAGAGTTGCTTTTCCCACTGCTTGAATTTGGGCTGACCTTGACCCTTATTGTGATGAAAAGAATGCTGGGGAAGTCCCATCGTGTATAACTTGTGTGCTCTTGGAATGTGGTCGCTTGAACCACCTGAGCTGGCTGGCTGGAGAGGCCACGTGGAGAACCGTGGTGCTCTGGCCAAGAGCCAGCACCAAGCAATAGGCATGTGAATTGAGGCCATCTTCGACCATCCGGCCCTGATAAGCCTCCAAGGGGACTGCAGCTGCGAGAGTCACCCCACGCAGAGCCAGCAGGACGACCTCCCAGCTGAGCCGAGTCCAAATTGCTGACCCACAGACTCATGAATAAGGAAAGAGCTGTGGTGTGAAGCCACTAAATTTAGGTGTTGTTTGCCATGCTGCAATAGATTAAAAGAAATTAGGACCCCAAAGTGGGGTACATCATATCAAAATCCTGAAATGCATAGTGCTGGTTTGGGGACCAGGCATTGGGCAGAGGCTGAAAAAAAAAAGGGCCTATCGTAAGATGCTGGACTTTGGACAGGGTGCCATCTCTAATCGCATGAGACTTTGGGGTCTCTTGGAGGGGTGAGTGAATTTTGCTTTGGGGGGAACGTAAAAAGTTATGGCCAGAGGGCAGGCGGGGGGAGGTTAGAGATGGGTGTAAATCCTTTGCAGTTCCCCCCGATTGGAGTTCCCCTCAACTATTTCCATCATCATGGAATGCTGCTGCCATGTGGACATGTCTGAGCTGGGCTGCTAGAAAAGCCACGTGGAGGAGAGCTGAGGCACCCTGGCTGACAGCCCGACAGCTCCAGACTCCGGAGGCTAGCTAAGACCACCCAGTCACCACCAGGCTGCCGCTTGGACGAGCCAGGTGAGACCAGCCAGATGAGGAGCCCAATATGCTGACCCACAGACTCAGGAGCAAACAGATGAATTGGTTTGCTTCAGAGTTTTTAGATAAGGACTTGAAAATAACCTTGATAAATAGGTTCAAGAAAATAGATGACAAGATGGAGAATTTCACCAGAGCATTGAAATCTATATGAAAAAGAAAGAAAGGAAATTCCAGAACAAAAAGGACACTCATGGAAATTAAGAAATGCAGTAGATGAATTTGATAGCAGAGGAGAAGAGAATACTTGTGAATTGGAGAAAATAGCCAGGTTAGAGTATGGAGGGAAAGTAGAATTAAACATATAGGAAAAAGTGCAAAGCATATAAGATAAGGTTAGAAGTTCTAATACATGTAACATCTTAGAAGGAGAGGAGGCAAAATGGAGAACAAATAATTTTGAAGCCTCAGTGGCACAGAATTTTCCCAAAATGATGGAAGACATCAAGCCACAGATTCAAACAGCTCTTTGGATCCAGCTGGAGAGAGAGACAAGGTACAACAGACCCAGGCCCATCGGAGTAACCCTGCTGAAGACCAAAGGCACAGGGAACATTGCAGAAGCTCTAAAGTCAGGGGGGTGGGGGTGGGAATGATGACACATTATCCTGATGGTTGACTTGTCAACGGAAAGGATGAAAGCCAGAATGACATCCTTAAAGTGCTCAAGGAAAATTCCTACCAACTTAGCATGCTATACCCATCAAATATGTTCCTAAAAATGAAGGTTCAAGTGAAATAATCCAGTCACGAAAGGATAAACTCTGTATAGTTCCACTTGTATGAGGACCTAGAGTCGTCAAGTCTACAGAGACAGAAAGTAGGATGGTGGGGCTGGGCCTGAGGGGAGGGGGATGGGGAGTGAGCGTTCAATGGGGACAGGGTGTCAGTTTGGGAAGATGAAACAGTTCTGGAGATGATGGTGATGGTTACACAACAACGTGAATGTGCTTAATGCCCCTGAATGATACAGTTAAAAATGGTTAAAATGGTACATTTCATGTTATGCATATTTTCTACAATAATAATAAAAAAAGAAGGTGAAAACTAGACCAGGAGAATTCACTGCTGGGAGACCTGCACTGAAAGAACGACTTAGGGGGCTCCCCAGGTAGAGAGCAATGATCCCAGAAGGATGCACAAAAATACAAGACGGAATTAAGAAGGTAGAAAAGGACAGATACGTGAGAAAGTTTAAGTTAGTAAATCAAATTGACTGAAATAATCATGATAATGTTTCCTGAGGTTTAAGGCATAGCTATAGCTAAAAATACATGATAAAAATAGCATAAAAGGGAGGAGGCATCAGTGGAGGTAAACAGTGGTGAGCACCATGTGTTGCCAGGGAAACGGTAAAAGTGCTCATCTGAGGTCGACTTCAGTGAGTCAAGGATGTGTATGATAATCTCTAGGCAACCACTGAGGGAATAATAAAGGACTGTAGAATTAACAAGCTAACAGGGGATAAAAATTAATTAATAACAATTTTTGATTAACCCAAAGAAGCAGGAAAGGAAGTCAAAAGGAAGTGATGGAACAAATGGGGAAAAAAAAAGTGAGATAGTAGATTGCATGCATTGCAGAGGGACTAAATATTCCAATTAAAAAACCAAGATTGTCAGATGAGATTTAAAAAAACAATTTGATGTTGCCTATAAATATACTGAAATAGATAGGCATAGAAATGTTGACAGTAAAAGGATAGAAAAAGACATACATTGGTGTTGCCCAAAGAAAGCTAGTGCAGGTAAACTAATATCAGACAAAGAAGACTTTAAGTATTGCCAGAGATAAAGAGGGATATTTCATCATTTAAAAAGTGGTCAAGGGAATTCCCTGGCGGTCTAGTGGTTAGGACACCACGCTTCCACTGTAGGGGGCATGGGTTCTATCCCTGGTTGGGGAACTAAGATCCTGCATGCCACATGGCAAAAAAAAAAAAAAAAAAAAAAGGTGGTCAAAATTTGGTGGGAAGAGATCAGTTCTAAATCTGTAGGTACTTAACAGCATAAACTTCAAATATATAAAGCAAAAGCTGGCAGAACTAAAGGTAAAAGAGAAAATCCACAATCATGGTGGGAGATTTGAATGCACCTCTGTGGGTAACAGATAGAGGAGCTGTGAAAACATCTAAAGAGAGACACATCTGGGGCTTCCCTGGTGGCACAGTGGTTGAGAGTCTGCCTGCCAATGCAGGGGACACGGGTTCGAGCCCTGGTCTGGGAAGATCCCACATGCCACGGAGCAACTAGGCCCGTGAGCCACAACTACTGAGCCTGCGCGTCTGGAGCCTGTGCTCCGCAACGGGAGAGGCCGCGATAGTGAGAGGCCCGCGCACCGCGATGAAGAGTGGCCCCCGCTCGCGGCAACTAGAGAAAGCCCTCGCACAGAAACGAAGACCCAACACAACCAAAAATAAATAAATAAATAAATAAATTTAAGAGAGACACGTCTGAACAAACCGAGTAGGAACTTGATGTGATCAATGCTTACAGTACACTGTGCTCAGCGCCCAAAGAGTGTCTAAGCTTCCCAAGCGCACAGGGAACGTCTACCAGAAGGGACCACGTGCAGGGCTTGACGAGCAAGTTCCAACAAATTTCAAAGAAAGTAAGTCATATATGTATGTTCTCTGACCACAGAGAAATTAAGCTAGAAATGAATAAGAAAAAGATAACTGGAAAATCCTTAAGTGTTTTGGAAATTAAAATATCTCAAGGATCGAAGAGGAAATCTGATAAGAATTGGAAAATACTTTTAATTGACTAATAATAAAAATGTCCCGTATCACAACTTACAGCTAAATAAGTGCTTGAGGTACCATGAAATAGTGCTTAGAGGAAACTTTATGATCTTAAATAATATATTAAGAGAAGAGGAGAGGCCGAAGTCTGTCTCGAGAAGTTTAAACAATAGTAAATTAAACCCAAGAAGGTAGATGGAAAGAGATAATAAAGATAAGAGCATAATTCAATGAAATAAGAAATGAACATTTCATTAAGGAAAATCAACAAAGCCAAAATCTGATTTTCTGAAAAGACTAACTAGAGATATTTTAGAAACCTATTTAGAGGATATTATGTACAAAAATAATCTTGATAGTTTAGGGAAAATAGATTAATTCCTAAAAACACCACAATATATAAAAGCAGCCATAAGAAGAAACTTAAAAATCCAAATTGCCCAATTTTAATTAAATAAATTAGATTTGGAATTTACA
Organism: Balaenoptera musculus; assembly: GCF_009873245.2. Taxonomy (NCBI): domain Eukaryota; kingdom Metazoa; phylum Chordata; class Mammalia; order Artiodactyla; family Balaenopteridae; genus Balaenoptera; species Balaenoptera musculus. The sequence goes on from NC_045792.1 coordinate 108,222,980, forward strand.
CACAAAAAAGCCTTAGGTCTAGATGACTTCACCAGTAGATTCTTCCTTAAATGGGAAGAAATAATACCAATTTTATACAAATCTTTTTAGAGGATTTTTATGAGTCAGTATAACCTTGATATCAAAACCCGACAAGGATGTTTCAAGAAAGAAAAGTCACAGGCCAATCTCTCTCGTAAACATGGATGCAAATATCCTACCTGCAATACCAACAAATTGAATCCAATGCCATATGTAAAGATAGATGATCGAGTGTAGTTCAATCCAGTTACGCAAGGTTGGTTTAGCAGCCGAAAACCAATCAACATTATTCACCACATCAACAGAACAAGTAAGAAAACAACGTATAAGCAACTCAAAAGATGCAGAAAAACATGTGATAAAACTCAAGACCCATTCGTAATTAAAAACACAACTCTTAGAGAACTAGGAATAGGAGGAAACTCCATTATGTAAAAATCAAACACAAAAGCAAACAAAATCTAAGCAAACGTCATGCTTAATGGTGAAATATTATACACTTTCCTCCTGAGATGGGGAACAAGACAAGGATGTCTGCCATTACTGTTTCTACTTAATATTATCCCCAAAGTCTCAGCCAGTGCATTGAGGGGGGGAAAAAAAAAGGAAATGAAAGATACAATAATTGGACAGGACAAAATAAAACTTCTGTTGTTATTTGCAAATGACATAATCATATACGCTAAAAACCCCTTCAGAATCTTCAGATAAACTATTCTATTGCTAAATGAATTTAGCAAGAACACTGGTTTTAAAGATGATATACAAAAAGCAATTGTATTTCTCTATGCTAGTAACAAGCAACTAGAAAATGAAATTAAAAGATACCAATTATAACAGCATCAAAAACCATAAAATACCTAAGAATAAATCTCCTGGATGTGAACAAGACCTCTACACAGAAACATACTAGACATTAGTGAGAGAAATTAAAGAAGCCCTAAATCAGTTGAGGGTTATATAATACGTTTATAAATTGGAAGACTCAATATTTGTTAAGGGGTGAATTTTGAGGTATGGATCAAATGTAATTCCAATCCATAGCAGAGTGCTTTTATTTATTCATTTGTGGGGGGCACAATTTTCAAGCTGATTCTAAAATATTGGTGAAAAAGCAAAGGGCTAAGGTAGACCAGACAATTTTGAAGAACAACAAAGTTGAGGACTCACACTGCCAGAGTTCAGAATGTACTGTAGAGCTACAGTGATGAGTAGAGTGTATTAGAGAGATGTGGTATTAGAATACGCTTTTAACACAGCCGTATTAGATGGAGGATAGATCAGCGGGACAGAATAAAACATTCAGAAGCACAGACACGCATATGTGGTCACTGCGTTTATAACCGAGGCACTATTGCAATCCAGTGGGGGAAAGAATGTTCTCTTGAGTCAGCGGTACTGGGACAATTTGGATAGCTGTATGCAAAAGATATGAACCATGATCCCCGCCACACAGCAGTCACAAAATTAATTCATGTTAGACTTTAGATCAAAGCATGAAGGCAGAGACCATCAGACCTCCAGAAGAGAGCAGGAGAATATCTTTACGACCTTGGAAGATTTCCCAAAACACAAGAAACACTGACAACAACAACAAAAAAATTTGACAAATTGCCCTTCCTTAAAATTAAGACCTTCTAGACATCAAAAGACATCATTAAAGGAACGAACAGATGCTCTACAGGCCAGGAAAGGATATTTTCTGGTAAAGGACTTGTAGCCAGAATATATCGAGAATGCCTACAAATCAGTAAGGAAAAGACCACATGATTTAAAAAGATGATTTGAACAGGCACTTTTCACATAGGATGTCCAGATGTCAATAAGCCCATGAGAAGGTGCTCAACATCATTACCTATTAGGGAAATGCAGATGAAAACCCAAATGAGGTACCCATATACGCTCGCTAAAATGGCCAAAATTAAAAAGGCTGACAACATCCAGTGTCGCAGACGATGTGGAGTGACAGACTCCTGTGCGCTACTGGTGGGAACGTGTGTTGGTTCACTTTGGAAAGCTGTTTGGCTGTAGCCTTGGGCCCACATTGTGACCTGGCATTTCCATGTCCAGATACTTAATCCAGAGAAACGAGCGTTCACGTCCACCAAATATATCTATCGGAATCTTTATAGCAGCTTTCCTCATAGGAAGGCCAGCCAGTGACAAAGCTGTATGCAAATACGATTCCGTGCAGGCTCAAGAACAGGCAAGACTGTTCTATGGTGAGAGAAGCCAGGATAGGGGTTACCTGTGGTGGCAGGGGTGGGGGGCGTCAGGGGAGGCTTCCCTGGGGAGGCGGGGAGGAAACTGCTGGTGGGCCGGAAGTGTTCTATGTCCTGACCTCGTGGGTTTTTATGTAGGGTATATATACGTAAAAATAAGCTGATCTGTTCCTGCAGGATCTGTGCACTTTACAGTAAATAAATCATACCACAGTTTTTTAAAAAGGCTTTCAAGATAAGCAGCTTTTAAAGTTCTCAGGGACAGGTGGTTTCTACTTAGCCCAGAGTTGGCCACTTTTGAGCACAGAGCGTATGAGATGCTCTCCAGCGAGACCAAGGCCCCCCCACGTTACTGGACGTTACTGGACGTTGCTGGACGTCACTGGACGGTGGGCCAGGCCCATGTGCAGGAGGCAGTCAGGTCTGTGTCCCCGCATCTCCTCCGACCGGGGCTCACCTGAGCACATGCATTCACGGGGGACCCCTGCATGCATCACCCTGGCCTGGTGACACTCGTGCACCTACATGGGAGGGGGCGGCAACTTACACACTTCAGGACACACACATGTGCGCGCGCGCGCGCGCGCACACACACACACACACACACACACACACACACACACACACACACACACACACACGGGCTTGGAGGTGGAGCCAAAGCAGGCTCCAGGAGGCCCTGAGATTCCTCCTCTGGGGCTTGGGCCACTGGCCCCATGAGCCCCTCACCCCGGGCCTGAGCCCCGGGAGGGGACGTCCCCTGGCCTCAGGTCCCCGCCTCTTGCAGTCCCCCCAGGGGGTGTGTGAGCAGGTGGTGGGCGGGGCCTCCACAGGTGCCCCACTGGGAAGGGCCCCACTGGCCGTGCCCGCCGAGGCCTGGACGAGGCCCGAGGTTCTCACATCCCACTTCACTTGAACAAAGGACCACACCCAGTGACTGCCCCAGTGGCCTCCAGAGGCTGCCGCCACCCTCGCCTCTGCCAGGTCCACAGAACAAAGCCATGGCCTTTGCAACCAAGTAGCCCCCCAGGCCGATGGGAAGCCAGGGCTGGGGACACCGGGGCCCGGCCGGCTCCGCTCAGGCCTGCTGTGGCCTGGCCCCTGCTCCGGTGACAGCCCCATAGCCAGCCTCTCTGCTGGACACAAAGACTCTGCGGTCTCTGGGGAAGGGTCTGGCTGGCCCCTCTCTCAGTGGGCCTTCTCCTCTCCCCAGGCTGGGCTTGGCCCGGGGAGGGGGCGAGTGCCCTTTTCTGGTGGCTCCAACACCAGGCAGGTGGGATGGGCGATAGGACTAACCTTGGGCACACTGGGCCCCGCAGGAGAGCGTGCGTCCCCTTCCCTCTGCCTGAGAAAGGAGACACCCTCCGCCACTCCTTCGACAAAGAGAAGGACCCGGATGGATATTAGATTTTATCAATGCTTTTTCCACATCACTTGATAGGATCATGAGAGTTTTCCCTTTGGCCTGTTGATGTGATGGGTTATGTTAATTGAATTTTGAATATTGAACCAGCTGGGTTTATCTGGAATAAATCTCACTTGGTTGTGGTGTTTCGTTTTTATATCCATCGTTATAGAGTTGGTTGTTCTCTCTCAATAATGTAGAAAACCCCCAGGAACCCACTGCTCAGAATACAAGCTAGACCCTGACAGCCCCCAATTCAACCATCCCCCTGCCTCTTCCACCCTGGGGAGCCATCGACCTGAATCCATGTCCCTCACTCCCTGCTTTCCTGATTATATAGCTTTATCACACTTATATATATCCAAAAAAGGGCATATATTTTCTATTTTAGTGGTTTAAACTTTATAGAAACGTATTATGCTTTTCCCTGGGCTTATGTTGCCAAGACCCGCCCACACGGTTGTGAGTCACTCTGGTTCATTCGTTTTGACTGGTGGAAAGGACACCTCTATGTGGACATTCCGAGTACATTCACTCTCCCTCCTGGACGGGCACGTGGCTTGGTGAGGGCAGGACGACACGCACTCCTGGTTACCTTCTCCGGCTGGGCACGGACTGGAGTTTCCCCTGGGTGAGTACCCAGGCATGCCACAGCCGGGTCATCCGTATGTGAAATTGCACCTTACAGGTGATGCCACACTGTCCTTCAAAGTGGTGGCCCTACTAAGCGTCCCACCAGCGGTTCAGGAGAGACCCGGGGCCCCACATTGCCCCACATCCCCATCTGCCGCCCTAGTGATCACACTTCGGGATTTACACCAGATGAAACCAGTGCCAGCGATGCTCTCACACGCTGACTGGCCATGTGTCCTGCACTGTGAAAGGCACAGCCCTGGGCCATTTTTCTGTTCAGTTATTTGTGCACTTATTGATTAGTTTGATGTAAATTGTCTGTCCTTCTTCCTCCCTCCCTCCCTCCCTTCTTTCATTCTCCCTCCCTCTCTCTCTCTCCCTCCTTCCCTCCCTTCCTATCCATCTACCTACCAACCAACCAATTCTTTGTCAGTTCATGTATTGGGAATACCTATTCCTGTTTTAGGCAGAAAAAGGCTCCCCAAAGACGTTCTAATCCCTAGAACCTATGAATATGTCACCTTACGTGGCACAAGGAACTTTACAGATGCAATTCAGGTGCTGCACCCTGAGATGGGGAGAGTATTCTGGATTATCCAGGTGGGCCCAATTAGACATTTGAGTCCTTAAAAGTGGGGCCTTTCCCAGCTGTGGTTGGAAGAAGCCGTGACTGTGGGAAAGAGGCCAGAGAGCAGCAATGTGATGGCTCTGAAGGTAGAGGAAAGGGCCAAGGACCCTTTAGAAGCTGAAAAAGGTCAGGCATGGATTCTCTCCTGGGGCCTCCAGAAGGAACCAGCCCTGTGATACCTTTCAGACCCTCAGGCTGTGTGGGACTTCTGACCTACAGAACCAAAAGGGGATAAATGCATGTTGTTTGAAGCCACTAGGTTTGAGGGAATTTCTTACAGCAACAATAGAAAACTAATGCAAATCCCACTTTGAAAATTATCTTTTCACTTTTCTAAGGTGTCTTTTAATGAACAGAAGTGCTTATTTTACATAAACAAATTTATTAATATTTTTCTTTCATAGTCAATGCTTTTGTTTCTCGTGTGAGAACTAGTCCCTTATGCTAAGTTTTGAAAGATACAAACTAACTTATATTTTCTAATGGTTATAAGCTTTGTATTTGACATTTAATTCTTAGGCCCATCTGGAGTGAATTTTTGAATATGGTGTGAGGTCAGGGCCCAACTTCACTTTCTCGTGATGAATAATCACCTATTCCAGTGACTGGCAATGCCATTTTCATCACACTCAAAAACCTCACACTTGTGCAGGTCTTTTCTGGGCTCTCTATTCCACTGGGCTAATTATCGATTCTGGCACCCACACTGCAGCATCTTAATTACTATGTGTTATATACCATGTCCTGGTACCTGGAAGAAATGGCCTTTCCTTGACCTTCTTAAAAAGGTCTTGGTATTCTTGGCTCTTTATTCTTCCACAGAAATTTTAGAATCATCATATTATGTTTCATGAAAAAAAAACCTATTGGAGATTTTATTGGAATTATACTGAATTTATAGATGAAGGAGGAAGAAATGAATTGACATTTTTATAACACTGTCTCTTATTTATGAATATGGGATATCTTTCCCTTTATGTAAGTCTTTGAAATCTCTAAATAAAGCAAAAATTTTGTTCTTTAAAAAAAACTAACAAAATAGATAAAGCTCTGGTGAGACTGAGAGAAGATAGAAATAAAAATATTATAAAAGAAAATAAGAAAACATTACAAATAGGGATTTGAAAGCTAATAAAAGAATATTCTCAACAACTATATGCCAGAAACTTTGAAAAACCTAGACAGGAACGGCTATATTCTCAGGAAAGAATCTAACTCCATAGAACTGACTCAGGATGGAATAAAACATTTGAATAAGCCTACAACTACTAAAGGTATTAAAGTGGTGGTTTAAATATCTTCCCACAAGAAAAAGCCAGGGCCAGATGGCTTTATCCCAAATTCTACCAAACTTTCAAGGAACAGATCATCACAATTTTATACAAACATCTTAAACTGAATGAAAAATGAAAACATGTCAAAATTTGAGGGATGCAGCTAAAGCAGGTCTCAGAGGGAAATTTATAGCATTCAATGACATAGTAAAAGAAAAGAAAAGTCTTAAATCAATGATCTAAGTTTCTACCTTAAGAAACTAGAGAAAGAAGAGCAAATGAAACCCAAAGTAAGCACAAGGGTGGAAAGGATAACAATATAAGCAGAAATGATTGAACCAGGGAGCAGGGTGCTGCCCTTGTCAGAGATGTGGGCTGCTGTGCTCAGCGCAGCCTGAGGCCCAGCTGAAGCCATAGACGACCAGCCCCTTGCTGACTTCATCCCTGAAGGTCCGCACCCAGGAACATTCCCATGAACCGCCTTCTGGTCTCCCAGAACGCTTGCTCTTTTGCCCCTGGAAGTGGCTGACTGTGGGGACCCTCCCTTTCAGGTCTTTCCAAAGGAAGGGGTTTGGGGAGGGTGTGCAGAGACAGCAGACTGCTGTCACCTTTCCCTTGGAGGCCTGGCATGTGTTTGCTGCCCAGTGCCGGCTCTGATAGGAAGGCAGGGTGTCCCCGTCTCAGGCCCTCGTGACTCGTGGCTCGGCCTCCCTGCTGGCGGCAGTGCTGAGGGCAAGACTGCAGTGTGAGCTCTGTCCCCGTGACAGCCCGGTCACCCTCCTGCCCCGGCTCTGGTTTCTGTGCGGGGGAGGGGCGGGGGGAAGCCCAGGCCCCCTCGCGCCCAACCCAGCTCAGGCTGGACTCTGTGTCCGAGTCTTGCCCACCCGGGCTGGCTGGGGGCTCGCTGCCCTGCTGTCTTCCCTTCCCGCCCTTGACCCATCCCGCCGCCGGGGCAGCTCTGGCTTCCAGCTCTGGATGCATGCCTGAGGGCTGGGGGGGGCGTCTGTGGTTGAGTCAGGCGACTTCTTTAGAGATAGCACCCTGCGGGGTGAGGGTTGTGCAATCCTGAGACTTCAAACCAGCCCGCCCAGCCCACACGGCCCACTGGCTTCTGACGAAAACAGCTCGGGATAGGCTGTGAAGTGCCCCGGCCTGGCCCCGCCTGGGTCTGAGAAGCAATCGAAGGACGGGTGGACCAAGGGGCCACCGTGCCTGTCTTCTGCTGACCCTGAGCCGAATGTAGGGTGGCTCCAGAGCTGGCCAGCCGCGGCTACCTCTGACAGGGGTCAAGGCCAGAGCTGCTGGTGGACAGGGCCCAGCCCAGGCGCGATGGGGGCTGAGTCTGCAGCTTTCTCTGCAGCCCACCCTCCCACCATGCCTCCCACGTCCACCGATCCCTGCCACATCGAGGGCCACTCTCACGCCCACTTGGAGGGCCCCCAGGCAGGCTGCGGCCCTCCCTCACCTCCTTCCTGGTCACAGCCCACCCTCGCTCACATCCAGCCACACCCCTTCCCCAGGGAGGTGTCGGGTGGCCACACTCCCCTGCTGTCACGGCACCCGGGAGCCCCAAACACCGACTGTAATCAAATGATCACCGTGTAATTCACGGTCGCCGCTGGGGCTGAGGCATGTGGCCCAGATATTCCCCACGTCCAGCTCGGAGCTTGGAGGCAGGAGCAGGCAATCAGCCCTGGCCTGGGAGCTCCCGAGCCCCCGGGCCCCCATGTTCTGGGGAGGAAAGTCTAGAAGACTCTGCTCATCTGTGAAGATGCAGGGCTCTGGCCTCAGATGGGCATGTATCCCTTCAAAACCCAAGTCAAATCAGGAGTGGGGGCCGAAGGTGGTTAGGACCTGCCCCCCACACACACGCAAGGTGACTGTGGAAATAATGCAGCTGAGCTGGGAACCGGGCTCAGCACACACATTGGGACAAAGCACACATCTCATGGTCGGGACAGCTGACCATGGTGGGAAATCTCTTGGGGCCTCGTTTCACTTAATTTCACTCCCACGTTCACCCATTGGTTTGTTCCTTTGGCCGGGGGCACACATTCAAGAAACTCCTCTGCCCCTCTGTCTGAGGCTCGCTCTATTACAACACGAGGAAGTGAGGTGTCTGCTGGCATTGCTTTCGTTTGTTTGTTTGTTGTTTTTGCAAATCATATAGGTGCTAAATCTTGTGGAATCTAAAAAAAGGCGACAAATGAACTTATCTACAAAACAGAAATAGAGTCACAGATGTAGCAAATAAACTTATGGTTACCGGTGGGGGGAGTAAGGGGGGAGGGGAGGGATAAATTGGGAGATTGGGATTGACACATACACACCACTATATATAAAATAGATAAATAATAAGGACCTACTGTATAGCACAGGGAACTCTACTCAATACTCTGTACTGGCCTATATGAGAAAAGAATCTAAAAAAGAGTGGATATATGTGTATGTATAACTGATTCACTGTGCTGTACATCTGAAACTAACACAACATTGTAAATCAACTACACCCAATAAAAATTATTTTAAAAAATGGGCAAAGGACTTGAGTAGGCATTTCTCCAAAGAAAAGACACGGATGGCAAATCAACAGGTAAGAAGACGCTCAGTGTCATCGCCATGAAGGACACCCAAGTCAAAGCCACTTCACACCCGCCAGGACAGCTACCCTGAAAAGACGAGAACAAATATTGTCAAGAATGCACGGCTGGTGGGAGTGAAAGATGGGGAAGTCACTGTGGAAAATAGCCTGGAGCTTCCTTAAAAAATGTGAGGCCTGGAATTATCATGTGACCCAGCAATTCCTTCCACTTGCAGTGAAATGCCCAAGAGAAATGGAAACCCATGTTCACACAAGAACTTGTACGTGAATGTTCGTAGTGGCTTTGTTCCTAATAGTCTAGAGGTGGCAGTAGCCCAAGTGTCCATCAACTGGCGAACGGATAAACAAAATGTGGCATATCCATTCAATAGAATCTTATTCAGCCATAAAAAGGAATGAAGCACTGACACTTGCTGCGACATGGGTGAAACTTGAAAACAGTGTGCTGAGTGAAAAAAGCCAGGCACAAAAGACCACATATTATAGGATTCCATGTACGTGAAATGTTCTGAATAGGCAAATCCACGGAGATGGAAAGGAGACGAGTATTTGCCTGGGGCTGGGGAGCGGGGGTGGGGAGTGACGGCTGATGGGTGCAGGGTTGCTTTTCGGGGTGACGAACGTGTTCTAAAATTAGGCAGTGGTGATGGTTGTGCAACCCTGTGAATACGCTAAAACCGGCTTTCAAAGGTGTGGCTGACCTTCCTAGATCGCTCCTGACAGCAGGTGCTGGGAGGGAAGGTGCTGGTGCTTCTCTGGGGACAAGGGGATGGGGAAGGGTTGGGAGCCTTTGGGAGGCCCCCAGCCATCCTGGCTCTGTCCAGGGCACAAGCGTCTTTGGGGAGGGACCTTACCTCCGCGTGCTTCACGGACACGGGCTGGCTGCCTCAGGGGTGCAACTGGGCTTGGCCTCCCTCCCTCCTGGGATGACGCGAAGGCCCCTAACTCCCCCTTCTGGCTCAGCCGCCCCACTTCCAATCCATCCCCCACCATGTGGCTGCCAAAGGACCCGTTTTAATCCAAGGCGCATATCACAGACCTTGTCACACCTCCGCCACCCCCCACCCCGCCCCCGCCCCAGCTCCCAACCGCCTGCCAAGGGTGTGCAAACTCCGAGGGTGACCTGCTGGGTCCTTCACAACTGGGCCCAAACAGAACAAAACGTTCGGTGCTCTGGGCAGGTTCCGAGGTTATGCACCTTCTCTCTCTCTCCCCTAAATTGTTTCACACCCGAAACACTAAACACGTTGGGTTCTTATGTCTTTGGAAGATTGTTTTCCTATCAGTGATCCAAAAGTCAGAGCAACCACATGCTGGCCCCCAAGCCTGGGCCTGCCGGAGCAGATACTACCCCCTCCCCCCAACCAGTTGGCAGTGAAATTCTTCGAGGACCTCAGGACAGGTGACTGAAATGGATTTGGCAATGGATTTGAAATGGTTTAACTTATTTCAACACACCCCAGAACCAAGGGGAAGAAGTAAATTCTCGGTTTCTTTAAGAGCAGGGCATCCGACTGGACCCCCAGAGACCACCCAGCACAGATCGGACCACCCAGCAGCTCAGTTCAACTCAGTTCAGTTTGGTGTACGTCACCTCCAGTTAACTCCCTCGGCTTGGGTCAGGTGACCTCAGTGAAGCTAAAAGCCCAACTCAGGCAACTCGACTCCATTCAGCTCAGCGCAGACCAAGTCAACCCAAGTCAGCCCGAGTCAACTTCCCAGGGAGTTGAAACCAGCCGGGCAGGAGAGTGACCACCGCTGGGGACATCCTGAGCCAGACGAGCCGTGAGGATGGAAAAGCCAAAATACAGAGACCTCAAGACAGTCAGGAGTGGCCCAGGTTCCAGAAAGCACCACACCCATCACTAACCCTGGACGGGGTCAGGGAAGAGAGTGGTGGACGGGCTGGTGGTCCGGCCAGAGAGGTGACAGTTTTGGGGAACACTGCGGATTACAGAGCGTGGGGATAGTGCCCGTCTGAGGAGCCTGAGGGCATCCAGGGGAGCAGGAGAGACAGGAATGGGGCGGGAGACAGCGGTCAGCGGGGAGGACGGCCGAGCGAGGGCTGGGGATGGGAGGGAGCGACAGAAAGAAGGTCCATGTGGCTGGTGGCCCAAGTGAGGGCAGGAGGAGGGGCACAGGGGGAGGCCGGGAGAGTTGGCAGCGCTGTGCTCGGCGCCCAGTGGAAAAGGGCACCATCAAACTCCAATAGTAAGAACAGAAATGCTGACCGCAGTGGTTGCAGCTAGCAGCAATTGGGTGGCACCAGGCGGAATGTTTCCCGAGGGTCACTCCATCCCCACGCTAGCCCGACGCGTAGCGCTCAGGGGCCTCGTTCTGTGGGGAGAAATGGCAACCTCTGCAGGGTTAAGCCCCTTGCCGTGGTGACCTTTCCTGACGCACTGTTGCCCCTGCCTCACCCACATCCATCCTAGCGCTCACCGTTGGTGCTGTCACCTGGGCAGGGGCGCGGCACCCAGAGGTGGACGGCTTGCATGTAAAAACTGCCGCTGACACTGGCCGAGGGCTGCCTGGGATGGCCTGTGAGGTGTGGAAGAGCCAGAATTTGGGGCCCACGGAGAACATGAACATGGCCGGGAGGGGCTGACTTGGCTGTGACCCTGGGCGACCAGGTCTGGGACCTCCACCACGGCTCCCCAAGACAACGGGCGAGACTCGAGTCCTTACATCTGGGAAAAGGTTTCTTGGGGGTGGGACGTGCCACTGCCGCCCACTCGGGACACTTGGCTCAATCCCCACCTTCACTTGGCTGCTGGAGACCCCTGCCCCATGACCCGGGTCCCCTTGCAAATGTTGGTGTCCGTTTCCTCCTAAGAGCCCGAAGCTCTCTTTGGAAAGGGTGCGAGTGGATGGGGGGTGTGAGAGCCCCACACAGATCCCCATGCTGGGTTTCAGCTGGTTCCAGCAAATTCCTTGAGCTTTGGAGGCCTTAGGAGCTGGAGGGACCACAAAGGACAGTGCAGACCAGGACTGAGGTTTCGTCATAACGAGGACGTGGCCTCGGAGCGAAGTGGAGCCCAGGAAAGCCGTCACAGCTGTGCAGCTCTGAGCTCTGGAGATCAGGAGGTATTGAGAAATCACTAGGACCAAGCTCTGGCCCTTCCTGGGGTGTGGGGAGAGTGGTCCCCGGGCCCCAGTGGGGTGCCCTAAATTGGGTGGGCAGCCTGAAAGTCTGAGGCTGCCCGGGCAGAGCTGTTGGGAAGGAGCCAGTGAAGAAACGCATCTTTGTCCCGGCTTTGTCCCCGGAGGGGGGTGGGCGAGCAGACAGAGGGAGAGAGGTTGGGTGTGAGCAGGCGGCCGGGGAGAACCCCATTTAAATCCTGGGGAGATTATGAGGACGTTTGTTGCAGGCTGTCAGCCCTCATTAAGTTAATGGAACTGGCGAGTTGGCCTGCTTCCAGCGCGCCAGAGAAAGAAAACAAGAAAAGTGTTTTCAGGGAAAGAGCCGGGGGTCCCATTTCGCTCGCAGCCCCCGGGAGATTATGAGCCATCAGTAATGGCCTCGCTGAAATGACTTATTGGGAACTCGTTGATTAAAGCAGCGGAGAGAAAACCCCTAACGTCGAGGAAGAATTACACGGGCTTCTTACTGATTTTCGTCTAGGAAAGTGATTTGTGAGCATTTCCTTCCCGAAGCCTCGTGAATTACGTACCAACTCGGTCAGGACAGAGTTCTCTACAGCCACTCGGGTTCCGGGCAGGAAAGGGAAAGACTCAGAGTTAAAACCAGGGCTATTCCACGTAGACCCGAGGAATAGGGGTTCTCCAGATGGGTGAGCCTGGGGGTCAGAACCCAGAAGGTCCTGCCAGGCTCCCGGGGCATCTTAGGAGGGCTGAGCGGGCCTGCTGTGGGGAAGGAGGGGCTGTGTGCGGCCCCGCCCTGCCCCTGGGGGCCCTGCTTTCCTGCTCTCAGGCATGAGGAACGGGCGAGTCACCCCCTGAGGTTGTTACAAAGCACGATGCTCTTTCTAGCCCCTTCCCCCGTGACAGAAAGCTGATGCGGGTTTTGCCCTGGGGCGCTGATGGTGGGATCCCTGCACCAGTGTCTGGGGGCAAAGCCCGCGTTAAGTGTCCTGTTGTCTCCCCCCCGCCCCCCAACAGATACCCTAACCTGCCAGGCCACCCACAAGTCTGCACCCCAATCACCGGTGACCACGGCCCCTGGGCCGAGGACCCCGCCTTTCCCAGAACACAAGGCGAGTCTCAACCTCCCCAGAGGCCCCGCCTCTGGCTGTTCTCAGCACAGACCTGGACCCGGGGCCCCTCCAGAGCTCGGGTGGGGGTCTGGCCGCACCACCGTTCTCCTCCTCTTCTCCCACCCTGTTCCCATCCATTGACAAGCAGCTACTGTGAGCCAGGCCCTGTGCTTGTAAACACACACTCTGCCTACTCCTTATCCCCACGGTACAGACGAGGATGCTGAAGGCCAAGGGGGCAGAGCCGACTGCCCACCGCACACAGCTCAGGAGAGGCAGAGCCCTGTCTTCAGACCCCCATCTCCTCCCAGACTTGCAGGGGTGAGCGGACTTGGGGGCACATGTCCTCGCCTGTCCCCAGCTGAGGCCTCACCCCCCACCCCAGGTCCCTCCCACCTTGGACCCCAATCTCCTGGGCTTCTGGTTGAGTTTTGGGGTCATTTGGCCCTTGTAGAGCCTGCATCCCCTGGAAATCACGGCATCCACCGATCCTTCCTGGAGGGGTGCTGGGGGGACAGGCCTGCAGATCAGGGGCGAAGCAGCCGAGCTGGGGATCCTGGTGAAGTCCAGCCAGGCACTGGGCCTCCTTCCTCCCACAGCCCCTTTCACACTAACCGAGGGGCCACCAGGTAGCTTTGGACGCCAAGAACGACCGCAGGGACTTGCTGGGGTCAGCATGCACCCCCTCCCCTTGCTCTGGGGGCCTCGACCCTCCCCCTGCACCCCAACAGCTCATGTCTGACCAGCACAGAGGGCGAGAGATGGCCCCTCCGTCCATGGTTAATCTCAGGGACGAGGTGACGGCTGCAGAGCGGGGAGGTGGGTGCCCCTCGCGGCGGGGGGGGCCCACGCACCCAGCCATCACCGGGGCGCCGCTCACCTGACCAGAACAACCACAAGGCTCACAGCAGCGGCGAGAAAGGCACAGCGTGTCTCTCTCACATGACAGATGACCTGAGGCCCCGAGAGGGAGGGATGGCCTGGGGCCCCTGGGGAGCCAGGAAGCGGCGGGAAGCAGCAGGAACCAGCCGGGCCCTGTGCACTGTGACCGCCAGGCCTGGTGTGACAGTGGGGCCCCCCCGCAGTGGGCCCCGGGTGGCCTCTGGGGCCTCATTTGCACACTCTGGGCCTCAGTGTCCCCGCCCATAAGTAGAAAGGGCATCAGAGACCACACGTTCCAGGCTGCCTGGGGACTCCCACGCCTCTGGGTCAGCCCTGGGCCCGGACCCCCTGCCTGGAACCCAACTCAACTGGAGGGAGTGTCGCACAGGGCACTGCTCCAGGCCGAGAGCCCGTGGTGGGGCGGGGAGGCGCCTGGGGGGCCCCAAAGCCATGCAGTCCCACGACCGCCCCCAGCTCCAGCCCCCTCCTACCATGTCCCCCCAGCACACACAACCACTCTCCCTGGACAAGCAGGGCAGGTGCGGCCCCCAGGGTCCACGCGGAGAACAGGGCACGTGGGTCCCGCCGGGGTGAGCCATGGGGACAGGGGCATTCTGGCTTGGCCAGCGCTCCCGAGGGGTGCTTTCTTCTCCTCCTACCCACGGTCCAGGGACACAAGGAGACTCTGCCCCATCCCCGCCTTACTCAGGGAGCTGGGGGTTGGTGGGGGGGGTGGGTCTTTCCTGTTGGGTCCGGGCCTCTCCTGGGCCAGGCCGAGGGCAGTGCTGGGGTGCACGAGGGCAGAGCTGGCCTCTCACCCAGCCCTGAGGGCTGAGTAGGGGGGTGAACTGACTTCTGCAGATCAGATACTGTTTTCAGGGCCCCAGGCCTGAGCGGTCTTCTGGAGAATCCCCCTGTGGGTGGTGAGGGAGCGGCTGACTCCTGGTCTGTTTCTGAGACGGCTCGCTCCAGCTGGAGGGATGTTTTGAAATGCAAACGTTATCACCCCTATCTTCTGATGTCTGAGGAAGCCGGCTCCCCGGGCTGGGCTGCCTGGCCTGCACACCCTGATCCTCCTGACCCCACCCCGGCCTGGACATCCTTCCCCATCTGCCCTCTACTCCCCCTCCTCCAGGAGTCCTCTGCCCGTCCTGCCCTCTCCAGCCTCGGGCCCTTCTGTGGGACTTCTGCCCGGTGTACCCACGCCTCCCTGAAGCCGAGGTCCTTTGCTCTGGGGCACACAGATGGGGCTGCAGCACATTTCTGGACGGCCCCCGGCTCTCACGGCCGCTTTCCCAGTGCTGGACCCATAGCGAGTGCCCGGCAAACAAGGACAAATTGACGGGCGCTGGGCTGGTCCAGGCCAGGCCGACAGGGCCAGGGCACTGGGCTGCCGGGGGGCGGGCATGCGGGGCTGAGGGGCAGAGCGCTGGGCAAGGCGCTCCCAGGGCCACCACCCGGCCCTCTGCCTTCCCCTCCCCCCAAAGGAAAGGAGAGGTTAATAAACCAATTACTTTGGGCAACGAAGCAAAATAAGTCCCATTAAAGTAATTAACGTCCTTTGCACAGCCCCCATTGGAGAGGACTAATAAATTGGGGCTTTGTCACCATCCGGTAATTTCTTTCTAAGGCGTTTCTTCATCCCCATCCAACAGCACAGTTTAAGGCTCTGTTAATACTTTTAAGACGGGCTCAATGCCAGACTAATTAGATTTGCATTTCCACCATGGGCCAGGCTAGGCTCGCATGTACCCAATGAAAGAGGCCCAAGGACCCCGCCAGGGCCCCGGGGACAGCACCCGCCTTTGAGAAGGGGCCATGTGTGGATTCCCACGTCTGGCCTGACACTCCGTCTGCCTGCCCAGCTTCCCCGCCCCCGCAACTAGGGTCACGGCTCTGATCCGGGCGGAGGCCAGACCTCATTCTCCAGAGGGTCCCTTCCTGAATCTGCCCACCCTGGCGCTCTCAGGGGTCCACCCCAGAGACAGACTCTGGCAGGTCCAAGGAGACAGTACGGGAAGGGGGAAGAAGGGCCAGTGGATGGTGGAGAAACCTGCTGAGCGCTGACTCGGCCAGCACCGTGACAAGCACGCCCTCATGACAGGACGAGGGCACTTCCCCTCCGGGGGCTTCCTCCCCAAAACACTCGACCCTAGTCCGCCCACGAGGGAAAGAGCAGACAAATCCCAACAGAGCAGCGTCCCACAAAACACTTGACAGTCCTCCTCAAAACTCTCAAGGTCATCGAAAGCCAGGGATGTCTGAGCAACTGTCACAACCAAGCGAGCCTGAGGAGAGGTGACGACTAAATGTCATGGGGGATCCTGCACGGGGTCCTGGGACATTGGGTGAAAACCGGAAATCTGCATGCAGTGTGGACTTCAGTTAGTCATAATGCACCACTGCTGGCTTGTGAGCTGTGACAAATCATCATCCTAATGTAAGATGTTACCCATGGGGAGACTGGGTGAGGGGTTAGGTGGGAGCTCCCTGTATGACCTTTGTAATGACTCTGTGATTCCAAAACTGCTTTAAAATCTCCCCTGGCTTCCCCACCCCCACCACCAGGCACCATCACCCAGGCCCAGCTTCTACCCCAGGACCATCATGAACTCAGGCGGCACCATGACTGGGCAAGGCTGGGCAGAGTAAGTGCCTGGAGGGAGGGTGAGAGCCACCAAATCAACTCGAGTTACCAAGCGCCAAGTGAGAGCTCGGGGAGCATGGGTTTCGAAGGCAAGCAAGGTCAGGACCTTGACCAAGTCCACTGGGTGCACAGGGCACACCTGAGGTGGGGAGGATTGGGAGGCGACAGATGTGGGTGTGTTCGGCGGGGTAAGAGGTGTTGATGATGAGGCCACAGCAGGTTGGCCCTTGGACGCCAGGACGAGGAACGTGAATGAGAGTGTGCCTTCATTCCACTCTGCTGCTGTAGTTTGAAAGCAGCTGTAGACAGTGAGGAAACAGCTGAAGTGCGCCAACGAAACTTACCTTCTGGACATTAAAATTTGGATTTCATGTAAGTTTCGTGCATCAGAACAATTTTATGCTTCTTTGGAGTTTTTTTAACCATTTAAAAATGTAAAGACCATTCTTAGCTCATGGGCCATACAAAAATAGGTGGTGGGTCATACCTGGCAAAGATTACTAAGGCAGATAGACTTCTGCAATACTGCTTTTTTTAAAAAAGGGGCAACACAGAACACCTTTGACGGAGGTGTAGAGATTGACCAAAGATGCCAACGTACGTGTTGATAAAGTGATAAAAGATGTAATGGAAACTGCAAAAATAATTTGTAAAAAGAGTATTAGGGACATCTATGAGTCAATAAACTTGAAACCCCAGATGCAATGGATAAATTCCTAGAACTAGATAAAATGTCAAAATTGGTGCTGGAAGAAATAGAAGATGTGAATAAATATGTAGCTAAGAAATTAAGATGTAACCAAAGACCTCCCCCCAAAACTCATGCCTGGATGGCTTTGTAGGTGACCTCTGCCAAAGTTTTATAAAACACCTAATACAGAAATTCCTACCTTCTACAAGCTGTTCCAGAAAGTGGAAAAATAATAACAATTTTTAGTTCATTTTAACAGGCTGGTGAACTTGATTCTGAATCCATGAATGGAAAATATAAGAAAATAGAAGTATAGGTCCATTTCACTTATGAACATAGAGGCAAAAATCCTAAACAAAATATTAGATAACCAAACATGACATTGTATTAAAAAAGAAATACAAATTAGGCTTTATGCCAGGAATGCAAGGATGGTTCAACACCTGAACTCTATCGATGTGCTTCTCACCTCAAGGGAAAAAGTACAAGATCATCCCTGTTAGTACAGAAAGCATTAAAGCCACAGTAAAAAATTAAATCTCTGAAGAATAAAAATAGAAAGGAACTTCCTTAACTTGGCAGTTTATAGATCAAAGCCTAGAACAAACCATCCAGTTAATGGAGAAACTTTAAATGCGCTTCCACCAAGATCTGCAATAAGGATGCCCCTGACTCCATGCTATTTAAGGTGGTCCTAGAGATCTCACTTAATGCAAAAGAAAAGAAAGAAATAGTTGTGAGGATTGAGAGAGAAAACTGTCGCTATTTGTAGCTGATTAGGTCACCTACTTAGAAAATCAGCATAATCAACAGATCAGTGATTAGAACTGATAAAAATGTCCAGCACGGTTGCCAGATAGAAGATGAACCTGCTCAAATCAATGGCATTTCTTCACTCCAGCAATAAAGTCCTAGGAAAAATAAGTCCCCACTTAGCACTAGAGAGGATGTGCTATCTGGGAATAACAAAAGCAAACCTCCACCAGAGGCTCCCTCCAAATACGCTTTCAGACTCCAGTGGAGGAGTGAGAAGATGTCCTGAGTCAACGCAGAGAGAGTCCTTGCTCTTGGGTGAGATGGTATAATGTGATGGAGATTTCAATTTTTCCCAAATTTAATCTATAAAGTTGATGCAATCCCAAGCAAACTTTCCATTGAAATTAAGAAACTCCATAAATGTACTCTAAAGTTGACATGGAGGAACAAAGGTTCTGAATACATAACTCAAACTTTAAAAGGGGATAATGTGGGGAGGAGGGTAGGTCTTCTGCTGGCATTACAACCTATCTGTGTGGTGCTGGCATGTCCTCTGGACAGCAGAACAGTGGTGTGGGATCACACCCCTTGTATACTTGGGAATGTAGCCGACCACTAAGATGACAGCACCAGCCACCGGGACAGCCTGGAGAGGTTGGGAGGTGGGGTGGGACAATGGAGTCACTCCATGGAGGAAGATGAAGCTGGATTCTCGCCTAGCACACAAAGGTATACCTGGAAGTGATTAAAGACCTACAAGACAATAGGTGAATTATAACGCTGATGGGAGAAAATGCACGAAAATACCTCCTAAGAGCACATACGATAAGGCCGCAAGTGGATGCATTTGGTATGTCATGATTTAGGATTTCCGTTCAAGGCAGAACGTTACGACTGGCAGGGCCATTCCTTTCCTCTCTGAGGCCTTGCCCTCACCCACCATCTGACTGTCCAGCAGGAACCTCATTTCTCTTTGCAGAAATTCCTTCTTCCCTGCACAATCCTAAGCTCTGTGGAAGGGGATTTTGTCGCTTTTGTTGACTTTTGTATTTTCAGGTCCCAGGACGACGCCTGGCACGTAGAGGGCTCAGGAATCCGTGGCGAATGAACGAAGCAATGAAGGAAGGAATAAATGCACACGTGCACACCTGCAACCGGGAGTGACCTCAGACAAGTCCCAGCTCTGCCCGGCCTCAGGTGAGGGCTCCAAAACAGGTGCATCTCGTACCCCCGCAGGCGTCAGATGCTCGCTGGGACTGGAGTGGGCAGGAAATTCATCCCTCTCCTCACTAAGGCCCAGAAACATCTCAGGGAACTCGGGCGCCCCAAGAAACTCCCCAGCTGCCCAGCCCACCTGGTGCCAGCCCCGCCCAGAACATTCTCTCCTCTGAGTCTCACATTCATGTTTGCAATGGGTGTCACCTCCTGTTCTGGAGGAGGCACCAGAGCGGACGCAGGGCACCCTAAGCAGGCAGGGTGCAGGCCGCAGCTTTGGGCTGAGCCCCTGGAGGCAGCCTGGGCGGGCTGCGTGAAGCGGCGTGGGAACGGACGCGGGACGGGCCTCTCCCCTACAACTCTTTGAGCAAAGAACCTGGATCTTGGGTCCCTCAGCTTCCCATCCCTAGTCTCCCCTCCCCCAGCCCCAAAGGGAAGCCTTGCAGCAAGCGGGGTGAGCGGAGGGCAGGTGGTTGCACTCAACAGCCGCGGGCTCCCCTGTGGGTCGGGGGAGGGCCGGGGAAGGTGGTGACCCCACAGGGCCCCAGAAGTGCCAACAAAACACTTCTTGAGCCCCTGCTGGGCCCAGGCCCCAGGGCTCACGGTCTGGGGGAGTGGGAGTATGTCCAAGGAGGGAGTAAACAGCTGACTTCCAACAAGGCCAGGAAGAGGTGAAGGTGCGCGGGTGCCAGCAACGGGGCGGCTGGTGGCCCGGGCCACACGGGGCGGGGGGCACCCGGGGCTCAGAGCTCAGGCCTGGGGTCGGGAGAGGCCGGGTCAGGTGAGAACATGCAGGAGTCAGCCCTCAGGCTGTGCCCCTGCCCCCCAGGCCCACCAGGGCAGGCCTGCAGCTGATGTCCTGGGAGGACACCTGTGTAATTTCCCCTGAAACATCCTGCCCCACCGGAAGGACCGGCCGTGTGTGACATTCCTTTCCCGAGGCAGTTTGTGGACTGGACAGGCACCGACCCATCACTGGGGCGAGTGGCCTGTAGAGCTGTGCACTTGGGCGGCAGCGGGCCAGTCATCCGGAGGGTTGGCCACGAAGCAGAAGTCTCGAAGTTGATCTCGGGCACCCAGACATGCTGTTTTCACCTAAAAAGCACCTCCGTGCGTCCACTGGGTCACCCTGCCATGCAGCCCAGGTGCACCTCCACACCCTGAGCGTACCTAGAACTTCTAGGCTTTTCTTTTTAGGTAAACAGAGAGCTCAAGGCACTCACGGGGCCATCTGAGAACAGAAGTCGTGTGGATCCCTCCTCCTGGTCTTATTAGCTGTTTGACCCCAACACGCCCCAACTAAACCTTCCCGAAGTTGCCAATGAAGTTGTCATGGAAATCTGAAATCCACGTCTGTGTGCACCCATCTGGTACATGAACTTCAACGAACCATTCACGACCACGTTCCCACCTGGCTGAACCATCAGGGTCCCAGGGAGCGAGAGCGCTGACAGGGGACAGGTGGGCCAGAGCAGGGTGTCTGAACTGGAGGTCATCACAATTTTTAGAAGTAGTTAAAATAATAATAAACATTATATCATGTACTTTATTCATGATATCTTTTACATATTTGCTATAAATTATTATAAAAATGACTCAATTATTTAATGTAAAATGATGATCAATAAAACAATAATAAAATTATTTAAAACAGAATAGAATCAATTAGAGCTGAGACTGCCACAGAACATTGTGTGTGAGCACACACGTGTGTGTGTGTGTGTGTACATGCGTGTGTGTGTGCATCTAGGCCATCAGGAAGATGAGCCTTGCATCCGGGTTGTGGCCTGAGTGCCCCAGGCATTGCCAGTGGGCATCAGGGGAAGGGCCTTTGGGTGGGCACGGCGGGCAGCGGGATGTCGGTTAGGAGCGCTCCCACTCTACCCCCTTGGGCACCATCGGCAGAGCCCTGTGGCCCAGCTGTGCAGACTTGAGGAGTTGGGCAAAAGGGGGCCAGGCAGGGCTGCTCTCCTCCAGGGGACACTCCCTACTCACGACTTCCTTTGGGAGTCAAAATCGGGGAGTTGGGGGGAGGTCGGGGCAGAGCGGCAGCAAGCCTGGGCCCCTGACATCTCGTGCCCCGAGTGCTCAGCAAGGACCTGGGTTGTTTCCAACCCTGAAGTCAGCTGGTCAGAGAGGGGGAGGCCCTTCTCTGTAGCCTGTGCCAGGTCCTGGAGGGGAAAGGGCCTGAAAAACGCCTCCAAAGGAGTGAAGAAAAATGCCCCGTCGAAACCCAGGCCTCCCCCACTTGAGTAGCACGGAGTCCTGGGGCTAGGAGACACCCCCCGCCCCCAAGCCAAAAATCAGTCCCCACGTGGGGAGGGAGGCCCAGGAGGACGCAGCTCTAGTGGAAGCAGAGACGATCGCTAGGGTGCCTCTCATCCCTTTGGCGGGGGCGCCCTGGTCATACCGGTTGTCCCCGAGTGACCGTTAAGAACGTCAGAGCCTGGGTCTCCCCACTACAGATGGGGGCATGACTCCTGCCAATGCGTATTGAAGCCTGTGTGGTCCGTGGCCTCAATAAGGAGCTCACTGAAAATCTGAGAACCCCACCTCCGGTGTGGGCACAGGGCACCCTCCTGGATCTGAGAACCAACCGCCCCCGAAACCCCGCCACCGCCCGCGCTCATGGACCTTTGGTGGCCGCTGTCCCGTCTCTCCGGTCGTCTCTGCACCCAAACCCGGAGGCCCAGAGGCACTGGGCTTCCTGTACCTGCTCACTCGGGGCCCCTCGGCCGTCGCTTTGCTTGGCTTGGCCTGCATTTCCTCAGCAGCCAGGGCAGGAGGTCCCTGCCGGCCCCTTGGCACTGTGGCCGGCCCCCCTCGGAATGCGGCGCGCTCGGGGGAGGGGAGGCCTCCTTCCCTCCCGGGGCCCTTGTTTGCAAAGCTCCTGGAGAACCAGGCAGGACAGAGCCTGGACAAACATGGAGCGTCCTCAACCCCAGAAAAGCCAAATCAGTAAACACCCCCCGCCATTGCATTTCAGCCTCTGATTGATTCAGCTGCAAAGTGCAAACTGCCCCCAAGAAAGGGTAGCGGGGGGCCGGGGCGCCCTGGACCAGCATTCAAACAAATCCTTCATGTGCGGCGGTGCAGCTGGGCAGGCAGAGGACCCGCGGGAGAGAGGGCCCCGCTGCAGCACGGGGGTACAGTGGCCAGACGGCCGTGCGCCCCAGGAGCGCCTGTAAACGGGCACTCGGACTCAGCTCCTCGGCTGGGCCTGTCAGAGCCCAAGGCCAGCGGCCACCTCCCACAGTGTCTGAGCTCTGGGCACCAGGCAGCCCCTACCCTGGACCCTTCTGCCCAGCTTGCGGGGGCTGATTCCTGCCAGCACGGCCTGGGGTCCAAGGCACCCACTGCTGGGTGCGCAAGAGAGGACGGCCATTCTGTGCAAAACCTCTGCCGGCCTCGAGAGCAGGCCACGGTGGGAAAACCTGTTTTGTTTTCAGAACGTATTTCTCTTCTTTTTTTACCTTTTAATGTGGAAAGATCTAACGATGTCACAGTGCCCAGCAGAGGGTCCTGTAGCAGTCAACGCTGACTGACGAACTCTAGAGCCCCGAGTTCTGGAAGGTTATACAATGGCCAGGAGCAGAGGCCCTGGGCTGGGGTAGGACGGGGGCTCCTGGGGGCCGCTGGGGGTTCCTCTGGGCCGCAACCGCCCTGGCCCGCCTGAGGAGCCAGAGAGGGGCTCAGCTGGGAGAAGGGATGGGCCCTCTTGGGAAGGTCAAGGGTCCCAGAAGAGGCCCCCGGCCCCAGCTATCCATGTGCCCACAGCGCCTTCCACAAGACTAGCACATTCTACAGCCTGCTGTCTCCATTCACAGTGACAGGCTAGTGGTGGGGGAATGTTCTGGAACGCTCCAGCAGAAACAGGGGGCTAAAGGGAGGAGGACAGAGACCCCGAGGCTGGTCACGTCTGGGTCTGGAGGAGGGCAAGCTGGGAAGGCCAGGACCTGGCAGGGGGAGGGCCACCGGCATCTCCCCAAAGCTCACAGGGACCTACCCTGCCTCTGAGACCCACCCTCCCATGCCCTGGTCTGCAGCCGCCTGAGGGACCCCTTCAATTCCCATCTAAGGCAGTGCAGCCAGAGCTGGCTTGTGAGGGGTGCAGGGAGACACAAGG
Organism: Balaenoptera musculus; assembly: GCF_009873245.2. Taxonomy (NCBI): domain Eukaryota; kingdom Metazoa; phylum Chordata; class Mammalia; order Artiodactyla; family Balaenopteridae; genus Balaenoptera; species Balaenoptera musculus. The sequence goes on from NC_045792.1 coordinate 108,246,299, forward strand.
GACCGTGCCCCACCCAGGGCACCGTGGGGAGAATAATGGCCCCCAAAGGTGACCACGTCCTGGTCCCTGGAATCCAGGAATGTATTTGGTAACCCAGCAAAGGGGAACAAAAGTTGCAGATGGAATGAAGATTGCTAAGCAGGTGACCTTGACGTGTGACATCTGGGATTATCCCAGTGGAAATACGATCACAAGCGTCCTTATAGGGAAAGAGGTCAGAGAGGCAGAGGCAGAGGAGGAGATGCGACGCTGTGCAGAATGTCAGAGAGATGGGACACAAGGAGGACCCCGATGGCCCGGCTGCCTGTGAAGATGGGGGATGGGGCCAGGAGCCCAGGAATGCGGGTGTCTCTGGAAACTGGAAAAGGCCGCGAGTGGATTCTCCCAGAGCCTCCAGAAAGGAACCCAGCCTGCCCACGCCTTGCCCAGTGAGGATCTTCAGATCTCCAGGACTATAAGATGACAAATTCGCATTGTTTCAAGCCACCACATTTTGGACATTTGTCACAGCAGACATAGGAGACTAACATGGCATCCGCCGTCTGGCGTCCAGCCCCCAGGGGCCGCCCACCCAGGTTCAGGGCCTGCTGGGGAGGCCTTCAAAGCCAGTGTGTGCTGTCCCCTGGGTGGGGACACACTGGGGTCCCTCACCACATCTGTCCCTCATGCTGTATCTTTGAACACCTGTACCATTGTTTACCTAATATGCCTCCTTTAAATAGACTGTTTCCTTATCTAAGTGTATCTGAAACCAGAATAAGTGACTCTAGGTAGATGGTAGCTGTCAAAACACACACAATAAAAAGGCAACTGCACTGGATCTGTTAAAGCTCCCCCGTCCCCGTCCAGATTGACGGGCAGCTGCACACGCCCTCCGGTACTCCCACCTTGCTCCGGCCATCCTTGGGGGCTCTCCCAGGTGCCCCCCCGCCCAGAGAGGGGGCCCATCTCACAGAAGGAGAGAGAAACAAGTCCTGGGGCTTCTCATGGTTTGAAAGCAAACCAGAGCCCCGCCAGCCCTGCGGGGCACCGCTCCTGGCCTCCCTCCCAGCTCCTTAGGGCCGAGGCGGAGGTGGGCACAGGGCGGCGGGCCCTGGACGCCCGGGTGGCTTTGCACGGCCTGCCCGTTAGGCTCAGTGGCCAGATCCCACCTCAGGGAGGCCTCTGGTCCTGGCCCACAGAGGCTGACCTCCCTCAGGACCCTCCTCCACGTCACGTTCCACAGGAGGGCCCCCGACAGCCCTGTCCTCCCGCTCCCATCCCCCTGGACACGGTCAACTGGGCCAATATTAACCGAGCGAGGAAACAGTGCTGATGGAGGTTCTCAGAGCCTACGCTCCCTGAACCTTCCTGGCGCTTGCTGCTTTCTAGGGGCACAGGGGGCTGGGCTGGCAGATGGCCTCGGGGACCGAAATCCTGCCAGAACACACAGGACTCCGTTCTCCGGTCGGAGATGATGTCCTCAGACTTTCTAGAATCCAACGGTGGTATCTAATTACAGCAAAGTCGTGTTTTAAAATGTCCTTTTCCCACACAATTAAAAAGTTAGCCATTTTATGTCACCTCATTTCTTTTGGGGGGTGTGGGGTGGATAATGGATATTTGATGGGGCCTTGAAATCCAAATAGCCGAGGACCAGTGAGAGGGTGGAAGTTACCCCCTTTGGGGAGCCAGAACTCCTGGGTTTAAATCCTTGTGTCACCATGCAACCCTGGGTGACCTTGGACTTGCCACCCACCTTCCGGAGCCTCGGCTGGTACGTCCGTGGGATGGGCTCGCAGCGCCTCACACCGTGGGCGCTGGGTCAGCCCATCCAGCCTGGCGGGGTGGGGGCCTGCCCACCTAGGGCCTGTCCCTGAACACTGGGCATGTGTGGGGTGCCAGCCTGTCATCTCTCCTCACGGTCACCCCAGGAGACTGGGCCAGTGTCATCCCAGGGAGATGGAGACCACAGGGGAGTCCTTGCTGAAGGTCGCACTTGGGCTGCAGGGCTCGGATTGTCTTCCCTGGCCCCCGCCTCTGCTCCTACCAGGGGACCCCACCCTCCCCGGCTGTTGAGTGACAGCCAGTGCCCCCCTGGCCCTCCCCGGCCGCGGGCACCCACACTGCACCTGCAACAACAGGGGCAGCCCGGCCCGGCATCCAGTTACAGCCCACTCGGCAGCCTGCTCTGAATTCCTGCGGAAGGAAGGCCGCGTGCAGAGGCCGGGGCTGGGGGAGGACCATCCCCCCAGAGTCCGTGCGGTTGGCGCCCAGCACGTGGTCTGCTGAGAGGACAGCCTGGCCCGGTTGGGGGCCCCAGGGAAAATCAGACGATCCCCACACCTGGAGGCCACACAAGCCCTTTCCAGGCCAAGCCCCATGTCCTCCCAGTGACCCAGGGTCCCCGCCGGGACGGGGCGGGCAGAGGTCAGCCTCCTCTGGCCTCCAAGGACACTGGGCTTCAGGCCCATCGCACGGCTCTGGCTGGGGTCTCTGCCCCCTGGGGGGCGGGGGGGGGGAGCAGAGGCCCAGGGAACACCTGGGCAGACCCTCTGGGTGCTGGTGGCCCTGCTGCCTTTGTTTTCTCACCCTGGTCCTTAGCCTGGAAGGGGAGGACTTGGTGCCCCTCTGTCACGCTCAGTACAAGCACCACCTCCTCAGGTCACTGTGGCCTCCACGTGACAATGCGCTGCCCACCCCCTCGGCCAGGGAGCCTGCTGGGAGGGCCCGCACCCCAGCCCCCAGGCCCCAGCCTTTGCTGGGTGGGGTCCCGCTCCTGCCCCCTGTTCTTTGGGTCTCTCTTCCTTCCTCGCTGTTGGAAGCTTTCCTTGCTCACCTCCATTTCCAGGTAGTTTCCCAGTCTCCGAGTCAAGGTCAGGCTGGGACACTCTACCCTGCCATTGGAGGGTGGTGTAGTCTTCCCCTGACCCCCAAGAGGGTACAGCGTCCTTTCTGTGCCCCAGAAGCTCCCTCCCCTGGGCCGGGGGTTTGCCAACCCCCTTGCCCACCCTCCGTGCAGCCCCCCGACTGTCACAGCGGCGACAACGGGACCCCCTCGTGAGCCCTGCGACGGGGCTCAGACGCACCACCACCTCCGACACCCCTGGGCTCCCTGAGGCCCGGCCTCCCACCCTCCGTCCACGAGGTGGACGCAGAGCCACAGCGCCTTCCCAGCCGCCTCGGACCCACCAGCTGCGCTTTACAGCCGTGAGGGCCGCGTCAGGACGGGGCTTACTTCCCGGCGTTTTACACAAAGGTTCTTCGCCACGATCGGAGTCAAATGGATTCACGTTGGGATCATAAATATAATTAGGAGATTTTTATTTTCAAGTAGCACTTCTGAAATCTATAAAATTAAGCCAATATACTGATTTTTTAAAACACAAGACTTTTACAGCCCTGTGAGTCAGAGTTTGCCAGCCCACGAGGCCGGGAGTTAACTCCTTCCAGGGCTCAGGCATCCAGCAGGCCCCCCGGGGGCCTCTCTGCCGCCCCCACTGAGAGGTCGACACGCCCAGGAGAGCAGGGACTGCCGGCCTCTTTCCCACCTCCGGCTGCACACTGACCAGCAGAGGTGACCAACCACCCGCTTCATGCCTCACCGCACTCACAGCCCTCCGCCCCCACCCGGGGAACCCGAGAGGCCAGATCCACCCTTGGCTCCCCTGCTCCCCGCTCTGGACTTGCCCTTCCTGGCCCCCCGGCCCCCAGGGAGTCCTGCCTAATTCAAAAGCCCTGGCCCAAACACCCTCCTGCCAGGAGCCTTTCTGGACCCCACTGATGGGATGTCAGGCCCCCAGCTCCTCCTCCTTGGGTGTCGGGGGGGTCCCAGGGTGTGGCGATCTGGCCTGGGGCACTCAACACCCCCTAGGAAGGGCAGGAAGGACGGTGTTTCCTCCCCACCTTCGGCCAGCACCACACAGAGGTGATCTGAGGCCGACCTGGCCCAAGCCCGGCTCCCCACCCGTACTGGGGGGTCCCTGAGCCTCAAGCATCTTGTGTTGACCCAGTTCCCATCCTACAGCCCCACCCAGCCCGGTGCCTGCACACAGCACCCAGTACTGGCCCCTGGAGCCCACCAGGGCGGCCACGTACAGGTGGCAGAGACACAAACAGGAGGAGGCTGCCCTCTGCTCTGGCCACACCCGCGTCAGTCGCAGCCACCCCGCCCCCCCGCTGGGTTTGTCCCCGCAGGAGATGACAAAAGGCCACCTGGAAGGGGCTGGGGTGCGGTTTGCGGGCTGTGCAGCTGGGGGACCGGGGGTGAGCCTGAGCAAGTCCGCCATGGTGAAGACTTCAAGCCAGTGGTTTCCTTCCTGGACAACCGGCGCCCAGTGCCCCCCAGCCTGGAACCCACCATGGCCCCTGCTCTCCGAGTATGGCGGCTCCTCAAACTCACAGGCCCTGGATCTGGGCTCTCCAGGCCCCAGATGCCCAGGGATGTCGAAACTCAAGGGCCCACCTCCTTGCCTCTGTCCCCCTTCCAGACACTGAAGAAATGAGTGAGCTCATCCTGTCTACCAGATCCAGCCTCAGATGCGGCTGTGTTTGGAGATGGGGTCTTTAAGGAGGTGATGAAGGTAAAATGAGGTCACTGGGGTGGGTCCTAAGCCCATAGGACTGGGGTCCTTTTAAGAAGAGGAGGTCAGGGGCTTCCCTGGTGGCGCAGTGGTTGAGAACCTGCCTGCCAATGCAGGGGACACGGGTTCGAGCCCTGGTCTGGGAAGATCCCACATGCCGCGGAGCAACTAGGCCCGTGAGCCACAACTACTGAGCCTGTGCGTCTGGAGCCTGTGTTCTGCGACAAGAGAGGTCGCGACAGTGAGAGGCCCGCGCACCGCGATGAAGAGTGGCCCCCGCTCGCCACAGCTGGAGAAAGCCCTCGCACAGAAACGAAGACCCAACACAGCCAAAAATAAATAAATAAATAAATTTAAAAAAAAAAAAGAAAAGAAAAGGAGGTCAGGACACAGACACACACAGAGGGACGACCGTGTGAGGACACAGCGAGAAGACGGCCGTCTACGCTCTGAGGAGAGAGGTCTACACTCCGAGGAGAGAGGCCTCAGGAGGACCCAGCCCTGCCCACACCTGGACCTCGGATTCCAGCCTCCAGGACTGGAGACAATGAATATCTGTTGTTTAAGCCGCCCTGGCTGCGGGCCTTTGTTACGGCCGCTCCAGCCGACCCATAGTTCAGCTCTCGGAGGTGCCAGACATGCGCACACGCACATGCTTGATGGAAAATCGCAAGGAGGGAGGGGAGGGCGGGCCAGGCCTTGGTAGGACTTGGAGGGGTGGGTGTGAAGGCACATGGCATTTAGAAGGAGGAGGACCCCCGGGAGGTGTGGTGCTGAGTGTCCCTGGCCCAAAGGGCTGAGGGTCAGGGGTGGGTGAGGAGTGAAGGAGGGGTGGCTCCCTCCCACCTGTGTAAGCCTGTCCCCACCCTTGGCTCCTGGTGTCCTCTGCTCCCCGAGGGCCAGGCCGTCTCCCAGTGGCTTCTCTGGAAGTGACCACCTTAAGGTCAATTTTGCACCCTCTTCCCGTTTTCACCCGCAGGGCCTCCTGTGTCCTTGGCAACACAGCTGTCAGATCGAACACCTTTACTGGGTCCCCTTTATTGGGGTGTCCTGTGTAAGCCAGGCGCCCCCGGCCAGGGCCACACACTGGCACGCACTGCCACCCCAGAGGCAGCCATGGGGACTTCACTTTTCGGTGGCCCCAGCGCAGGGCTGGGGAAGCCACAGCTCTGCCCATGGCCCCTCCTGGAGCTGGGACCACAGCTCCATTCACAGGGGGTCACGTGAGCAGGCCCCAGCAGGGCGCATAGCGTCTGTTTCACAGGAGGGGAAACGGAGGCTTGTCCAACAACACACAGTTCGTGCGGAGAAATGGAGCTCGGGATCCCGTGCTATTCTCGCCCCGTCCAGACAGTAACGCCCAGAACTGCCAGCTTCCTACACTTTACTGAGCAGGCCGGGGACCTGGCTGGACTCCTCAGGAAGCCCCCACCCTGAGGCCTGCTCTTTTCTTGGGCTTCTTGGATTGGGGTGTCACTGCTGTCCCCCCGAGCAAGCGGCCTAACGTTGGCCTCGATAGCCCCACTCTCCCGATGCACTCACCGCCAAGCCTGCCCCCGACCCCCTCCCTCCCTACCCCCACCCCAGCCCCTTCTCCCCTCGCCTCAGCTAAGCAGCCTTGGATGCCAGGCCCGCCCTCTTCCGAGTTTGCAGTGGCTGGCGGGGCTGGGAAAGCTCACTCGTTGGACCCATCGCCCCCCCGCCCTCCATGCCGCCCACTGCCTGGAGCAAAGTCCGCGTGGCCAGACGGGACTGCTGGGCCCTCTTTGGCCGCCCTGCCCCACGGTGCAGCCCGGGCTCCGGCCTGACCAAGGAGACTCACCGGCTCTCTCTTGCCGCCCACCTGCGCGGTTTTTCATTGACTGGTTTGTTCTTTCATTCGTTCTTCTAACATGTATCACGCAGCCTCTCATGCACACATCTGTAGCCCCCGGGGCCAGAGCGGTGGCCTCCCCTGCCAGGGACCCACTCTCCCCGCTCTCAAGAGGAGATAAGCTCCCTGACACGTGCGATCAGAGACCAGAGGCTCTACAAGGCGAGGCCAGGGCTGGGAGGAGAACCATGGGGGGGGTCCTGATTCAGAACGTGGGCGGTCCACGGAGGATTCTCAGGGGAAGTGGCACTTGAGGCCTGAGGACTAAACAGGGTTTGGCCAGGGAGAAGGACTTCAGCTAATGGAGTGGGCTGGGGTGGGGGGGGGGCGCTCCCCAGCCCCTGACTGCTGGGCAGGGCTGTGCTGGGTGGTTCTAGAAACAGGCAAGGCTGGGTGTTGCTACCTGTCTCACTGAAGAGACAGCTGAGGCCTGGGAGGGGAGGGCGGGCTCAGGTGTGGCCCCCTGTCCACGTGCCTGGGGCTCGGGGCTGGCTTGCCGCCTGTGGGTGGTCATGGGCCCCCAGCGGGAGCGCCAGCGGCCGTCTCCAGGCGGGGACTGGAGCCACCCTGCCTCGGGCCCGGCGGGGCTGGGGCCTGCAGGGCAAGGGGGTCTGGGGGGAGACTGTCAGGGCAGGGGTCCCCTCCCTGGGCCCTGGTGGGTGGGACAGAGGCCCCCAGGCTCCGGCTGTGAGGCGAGGCCCTTGGTGGCGGCCACAATAAATATGTTTGTTCAAGGGAAGCCAGGCTGGGAGCTGTGTGCGCTGGCCTGGGGAGGAAGAAAAGGCCGCTTGTGCCTTGCACACTGGGCTGACTGTTTGTGCTCACGCAACTGCTGCCCCGTGGCCGGAAAGGTCAGACGCCCCTCGGGCCCCATCGGAAGCAACCGGTGCCTCAGGCCCCTTTGCTCGCTCACAGCTGTAGTGTGTGTCGCCCGCAGCCCCTCTGGGCCTTGGCACGGGGCGGGAAGGTGCCAGGAAAGGTCTGAATGGCGGTCCGGCAAAGGCAAAGGGGGAAGAGAAGCCCGGGTCTTCTGCCCGGCCAGGGCAACCATCGGGAGATCAGGCCCTGTGGCCCCAGCACCTGGGAAGGAGGGAGCCAGGGTCGGGGGCAGTGCCTCTGGGCACGAGGAGCTTCACGGGGGCGCGGTGTGCCCACCGGTCGAATGGAGCAGTGCTGACCGTGGAGTCTGGATGCCAGGGTGAGAGCCAGCACGTCAGCCGGCCACCCCCTCCCGGGAGCAGAGAGGGCCGAGGGCCCTGCCCGGGCTGCCCACTCACGGCTGCAGCCCGGCTTCTAGAACGGCGCCTGGCACGCTGCAGGCGCTCGCCAAACCTCTGTGCAGTGAGCACATCCGACGGGGCCTTGTCTCAGGCGCTCCCGGCTCTCCCTGATTTCAGAACCCTCAAGGGCCAGATCCCAATGTGTGCCAGCCTCAGGGATGGTGTCCCCAGTCACCCCCACCCTGGCCTCCTCTTGGCGTTGCTGCTGTCGCCCTTCCTTCTCTTCCTAGGGAGAAAGCTCTAGAGACGGGCTGTGCTGGGGACGGTGCCTCAGGCACTAGCACGGGCGGAGAGAAAGAGGGGCCCTGCTCACCTCCACACCCAACACACGTCACACACATACACACGCACGCACACACCCAGGGCTGCCAGGGTGGCCGAGGATGGGGCTGGTGGCTGACCTCCCAGCTCCGGCGCCCACAGGTCCGGCGGACTTGCTGTCCTAAGGATAACACCCGTGAGAATCTGTTGCAGCGGTCCAGCGACCTACTTTGGTCGAATGAGTCCCCCTTAAAACCACCTTTCAACCAGAAGACCCGAGGCTGAGAGATGGACAAAGGCGGCTTGAGGGAAGAGCTTCTAGCAGCTTCTGAAGCTTCGGTGCCACCGGAGGCCTCCTGGACAGCGGAGCGTCCGGGCGCCTGGATGGGAGCGGGTCGGGCCCCGGCCCCGCCCTAGGCTGCTCCTCGCCTGGGCTGGTCTCGGCCCCTCCTCTGCGCACTGTGGAGATTCTAAGGCCCCGAGCCCCGGGGCTGCAGGGTGCCCGGGGAAGACAGGCTGCGTGTGGCCACAGTGGGGTCTTGTTTGAGAACACAGGGCGACACCAGAGGGGCTTGCCTGGAGCCGAGAAGAGGACGCCGGACATGGAAGGAAGTCCACCCGCCGGGAGCCACACATCCACCGGGCAAGCCTCACTGGTGCCCTCGCCCTGCGCCCAGTGCTGGGTGGGCGGCCTGCGGCCTTGGCTCCCTGTCCCGGGACTCTCCCACTGACACACAGCTGGAATGTGCCAGACTCACCAGGGCCTGAATTCCCCAGGGGCTCGGCATTCCGACCGTGGGACGGCGGCATTCCGGTTCCGTTCTCTCCATGCGACAATGGGGAGCATGGGCGGGGCCGCCCCGCAGAACCCGCTCAGGCCGCGGGGAGCTGCGAGCTGCCCGCTGCCCCTGGGTGGCAGTGGGGCCGCTGCCCTGCGGGGAACAGCGAGGACACTCTGCCGGCCTTGCCTCCTCCCCGCCAGGCCCAGGGCCTGCAGGGGCTGCGTTCAGCTGGCGGCCAGAAGTAGGTGTTTGCTTGCAACATATGGCGATAAGGCCTCTTTCCTTTTCCTTTAACAAAGCTGAGCTCCCAGAGCCACAGAGCACCCGGGCCGGGGCTCCGGTCCCTGTGGCCCATCCTGCCAGGGCAACCTCTGGCCCATCCGGCCCAGCTCCGGTCCTCAGACTCCTAGGCCTGGCCCCAGCCCCCTTTCCCCTTTTCCCTCTCCCTGTTCAAGCCACCGTGGCTGGACCCCTCCCCCCCTCCCCCCCAAATCTGCCTCCACTGCGACGGGGCAGGATGGGAGCAACTGTGGCCATACAAGCCTGACGCCAGCACTTGCTGCCTGGGAACAAAGTCAACCTCCCTCCTGGGGCTTTCCAGGCCCCGCGTGGTCTGTCCCCACCGCCCCCGCCAGCCACACTGCTCCCCTGCCAGCTCCTACAGTGGCCCCCCGTGCTCCTTAGAGGGAAAGAGAGAGGAGGAAACAATGGAAGCGCAGGTCAGAGTGCTGCAAGGAAGGGGCCACAAGCCCAGGAGTTCAGGCAGCCTCCAGAGGCTGGAAAAAGCCAGGAGTAGGATTCTCCCCTAGAGCCTCTAGAAGAAGCAAACAGCCCGGCCGGCACCTTGATGTTAGCCCAGTGAGACCCATTTTGGACTTCTGACCTCTAGAACTGTGAGATAATTAATTTGTGTTGTTTAAAGCCACTAAGTTTGTGAGAATTTGTTATAGCTGCCACGGGAGACTGAAACAGTTCCCTTCCCCAAACCCCCAGAATCTGCCACTGCCCTCCTGCCCCCCTGGCCCAGCTGGCTCCCCTGCACCGTGCGGTAGCCTCCACCCTGGTCTCCCAGCTCTGCCCCTGCCCCTCCACAGCCCAGCCTCGGCTCTGCGGCTGGTGACCCTGTACCATCTGGGCTGGGCTGGGCCCCATTCAGAGCGAACGCCCCTGTCTTCATGCGACTTCCAGAGCCCCAGCCCCGTCGGCCTCCTTCTGTGGGGCCTCCTCCAAAGCAAGCTCCACCTTGACGCCACAAAACTCACCTTCCCCGGGCTTTGGACTAGTCACCCTCTCCGTGAGATGCCCCCTGACTCAGTCTGGGACAGGCCCCTTCCACGCACCAGCCCTGCCTACTTTCCCTTTTCCTCCCAGGCGCTTAACGATAAATAATGAAGAGCTAAACACATTTCCGTCTGTTACCTTGTGATTGTCCACGGTTCCCCCTTTGCAATATCGGCTCCTCCAGTATGTGTCCATTTGTACCAAATTTGTATCCATTCATGTTGACTTGTGTCAATTTTGTGTCCACATTGTATCATCAATCTGTGTCAATTTCCTACCTGGAGCAGGTATCCATGTTTGTCAAATAAACACCCCCATGTCTCTCCTTAAGGACTCGTGTATTGGATCTAATTGCCGGCAGCCCTACAGTGTTGGGACTTCATGATTCCATTTTGCAGGTGTGGCTACTGAGGCCAGAGAACTTTGTCACCCACAGTGTGGCTCCCCCTGCCGGGAGGCGCCAGGAAGAAGGAGAGCAAGGGGCAGATTCCAGACCGGGACAGTGCTTGCCCCTGAGGTCTGCCCCCGGGGAGAGCTGGGCTCAGGGGTCCCTGGCCCGAGCGTCCTTTGTGCCTGTCCGGGGTGGGCGGGCGGGCGGCAAGCAGAGCGGGGGATAAACGGGCTATTGTCCTGGTGAGCACAGTTGCCAGCCTGGCGTGCACAACGGCCCCTGTGTCTACAGCAGCTCCCAGAACCAATCAACACCTTATCACCAGCATTTATCACCCGCTATCGGCCCCAAATCAGGCAAACACTTCTGGGGAGTTCAAACCCCTGACTTCACAGAAGTTTCTGTGTAATAATAGATTAGGTTTCTGGCGGTTCAACAGCATCCTGGTCCTCTGGGTGGGGGGGGGGGGGAGTGCGGCGAGGGGCTGGGGAAGTGCAGGGGGGCAGGGGGCTGCCAAGGCCCTGAGCCCCAGAGCCAGCCTACCGTTTGCCCTGGTGGGGCCCTCCTGGGACACCCGTCCCCCAGCCTGAGCCCTCGGGGACATGATTGGTCATCTAGGTCTCCCCCAGGGCCAGCCTCTGCGAGGACGCAGCGGGCTCTGCCTGGACCTGGGTCCCCCGCCCTTGTCCTCCTCAAGGCCCAGCTCTGCCAATGGGTTCACTCAGGGTGGTTTGAGAATCTCCAGAAGGAAGTGGCCTGGACCCTGATGGGCAGGAACGAGAGATCCTCCCTGACCTCAGAGTGCTTCTGTTTGGGGCAGAGGAGACAACGGACCCTGGGGGGCACAGGGGAGGGCTGTGAGGAGCAGAGGGGACAGGAGAGGAGATACCTGTGTGGGGGGGAGGGCAGGGCCAGCGTAAGTCCTCGGGGTGGGGGTGGGGGGACACGTGCAGAGGCCCTGGGCAGGAACGAGCTGGAAGGGACGGAGGGACGAGGAGGAGGCCAGAGTACACGAGCATGGGGACAGGGCATGATGAGGGCAGGGTCTAGGGGGACATGGGGTGCCCCTCTGCATCCACTTCGACGCCCCGCAGCTCCACAGAGGAAGGCACGCCTGCCTGCATCTCCACCCCATCACGGAGCGAGCAAAGCACAGGCCAGGCTCAGCCGTGCGTGTTTCCCATTGACGTGTCCTTGAATCCTGGATGCTGTCTGTTCACCCTTCTGGACCACGCAGCCCTCTCCACTGGCTCACTCTGTCCTGGAGCCTGGGCTCTGCGTGTACATCCCAGGCTCCTTTCCGGGGCCTTCCAGTTCGGGTCTGGATCTCCCTGCTGGCTGTGACCGCCACCCCCGCCCCACCCCCCCATCTTTGGTCCCTGCTCCTCTCCTCAAGGTAAACTGTTCACTTGACCTTTGCTCTCTAGGGCTCTGGTACCCTCCCCCTTCCCCCCAACCTCTGCTGCAAGGACATTAGCCCCGGATTCCTGCAGGAGGCCCCATGCTTCCCAACACCCCGCCCACACAGGATAATCCCAAAGTGTGTCTGCTTTCTATGGAGTCCTGCCCCACACATAGTTACCCTTTATTATCTCCATTTCACAGATAAGGAAACGGAACCTCAGAGAGGCTGTGAGCCACCCCAGGTCTTGGCCAGCTGGGATTTGAATCCAGGGTGTCTGTCCCAGAGCCCCTCGCGTCCCCCAAGCTGCCTTTGCGCTCCCTAACATCTGCACACGCTGAGATTTTGAAGCCTCCACTGCTCCAGAACCCCACTGTCCTGGGTCGGGGGGGGGGTATCCTTCCGGAGTCTGGTGTATGATGCTGCCTAGCTCTGACTTGGGTGGAAGGGTTACAGGACTTCAGAATTTGAAACAAAACCGACGGAGTAGAAGGCAGGCACAGGCTTTTCCGCCAGGATGCTTTAAAGACAACACAGGGTTTGTTAGGACCCCCCTGCGGATAGGGAGCTAGGACCGCAGAGCCTGAGCCCCCAACCAAGTGGCTCAAATGTCCTCTGCCCCTGCTGACCTCCACGCCCAGGGCCAGCCCTCCACCCAGGGGGGCAGATCTAGGGGAGCCCAGGGCCCAGGGTGAACATGATCTGTCTCTCTTTAAGGAGCATGGACGTCTGCTGGGAGCTGCTGGGCAGGAGCCTGGGTGCCCTTCCCGAGCCTCTGGAAGGGCAGATCTGGCCCTGGGGCTGGGGTAGGGGGAAGGAAGGGGTGCCCCTCTGCCCAGCAAGGGGCGGCTGCCCGCTACACGGAGGGAGGGGCACATTTCAGGGGAAGGCAGACAGGCTGGTGCCCTGACATCCCCACGTCTCCCTGTTGAAGTCAGCTCCTCTTCAGGCCAACACAGAAACAATGTGATTTGGGGAAGAAATATCAAATAATGTTCCTCCCTGCTGGGAGTGGGCCTTGCCCATCTCTCTGGCCCCAGTCCACTGGCTCGTCACTGTAGTCCCACCCAGAGCCCCTCTGGGCTCCTGGCCACCGCCCTGCCACGTGGGCCACAGCGGGGTGGGGCTGGGGAGTGCTGACCGGGAGCCGATCACTTCTCCGCCCTGGGGCTCAGTTTCCCCAGCTCTGAGGGAGCAGTGGCCGCCTCTTGTGGGGTGTCTGGGCCCCATGAGGGCCCGCTGTGGCCTCCAGGAGGACTCTCTCCCTCACCCAGATGCGCCGCTGGCTCCCACTCTCAGGGCATTGGCAGCTCCCCCCCAGTCCATACGGGGACCCTGGGGTCCGCAGGTCAGGAGCCTGGGTGGACGAACCTCCACGCACACCCTTGCCCGCACGGGCCACATCTGCACGCACGTCACGTGAGCAAGCGCAGCCCGGTCTGAGCCACCGCGGGACACATCCTCGGCCTCCTGCCCCGCCAGCTGGAAGCAATCTCCTCGGAACGGGCAGGTGGTCCTCCTTAGCTGCTCCCGAGAGGCCGTCCCCAGCCGTGCACCCACACAGCGATGGCTCTGCACGCACGGCCGCCTCGGGGCCCCTTCCCTGCTGGAATGAACCAAGCGCTCTGGAATTCGTGGAGAAATCAGGGGTCTTTCGCCTGCTGTTTTTCTTGGCGAGGCCTTATCACGAATTAGTGGGGAAGCCCGAAGGTTAGGGTTTCAGTTGGTTCAGCAGAATCTGAGAAGCAGGGAGTTGGCCTCCCGCCTCTCCTTGACCCGCAGGGCCCTGGGATGATTAACTGGGCAGGTGACCGGCACTCGGGGCAGGGGAGACAGCGTTTGCGCAAGCTGACCGGTTTCAGAGAGGCCAGCAACCCCCGCCTTCCCCAGATCCCCCTCAGCTGGACGTGGGAATCCAGCCGTGGAGCCCGCAGCCGGGGGGGAGGGGCACCTGGCCTTGTGGGGGGCTGTCTGGGAAAGGGCAAAGGCAAGCTAGCCTCGGGTTCTGGGGGCGAGGCCTTTGAACCCAGGGACCCTCTCGCTAAGGTGCTCCCTCAGCCACAGCTAAACATGGGCCTCTAGTTCAGAGACTCAGAGAGCAGCTCAGGGCCCCAAAGGGACGAACGGCAGGGCGTCTCCGCTGTGAAAGCTGTTCTTTCGAGGCAAAAGGTGGTGGAACGGCCTCTCCTGGTCCTGAGAGCTGGGTGGCAGCGTGTGTGCTGTAAGTCAAGCCACCAAAGAGCCAAAGCAACTTGCAGATGCCGGGAGCCCCTCTCCCAGTGCCGGCCCTGCCGCTGTGGCCCCGCTGCTGACATTTCATGAGTCGGCCGTGGCCGTGGGTCTGGGGGAGGAGATGGCCGCGGAGCTCTCCAAAGCCGCCACTGTCCCTGCCGTGGATGGTCCCCGCCAAGTGCACGGCGCTCCCATCTCCCTGTCACAGATTAGTCCCTGCGGGGCCCACGCTCTCGAGGCTGAAACGGGGCAGGAACAGGTCGAGCCCCGGTTCAAGACCCGTGTTTAGCAGACGCATCTGTGGTTTTCAGCACACCCCACGCGTGACCGTCGGGCTCGCTGACTGTCCCTAAACGGGCTGGGTGTCCTGGTGACACAACGGACTCCAGCGTGATGGCGCCGACAGACCCCCCGTTTCTGAGCCCTGGCTGTACCGGGCGCTGCCCTCAGAAGCTGGGACCGGTCACTGGGTCAGTCGCCTGCTCCCTGTAACAGAGACCACTGTGTCCGCACTTCATAGCTGAGAACACTGAGACCCGGGCCTTTAAGTATCTCGTTCAAGGTCCCACAGCTGCCATGCGGCAGGGCAGGACGAAGCCAGGTCTGTGCTGAGGCCAAAAGCTTGATCCTAGAGACGCTGCTACGTGCGGGGGGCTGGTGACCCCCACCCCCATTCCGACTCCTTTCTCTCCTCAGGCAAGTCCCTACGTCCTCATCTGTGAGCCCAGGATAATCACAGTATCGCCTCCTGGGGGGTGTGACGGGAGGGGAGGAACGTGGGCACGGGGCCCCCAGGCTCCTCCTGCCCTTCTCCTTAAGGGACCGCAAAGGGGGTGCAGTGCTGAGGGCCTGCCTGGGGGACAAAGCTCCACCTTCCCCACTCGGTGGGCAGCACCAGCTTCCCAGGGAAACATCCAGCCCTTGTCCCCGGCCTTCCACACACACGCCCGGCAGCTCAGAGGCAGCCCTACACGGGCGCGATGGGGGCCCTGGCTTCCAGCCCCGTTCCCTTTTGCAGAAACCCAATCCAGGCGGGAGGACGGCTGTCGCTCCCAAGGATTTAGGACCGTCACCTGGTGGAGCGGGAGGGCTCTCCGCCCTGACAGAATAAGTGGCTACATGCCGAAAGGTGACACCGTAAAGTGATACTGAGCCTGCAGAGAGGGCTGTATATTTTCTGAGCCTGCATGTGTGCGTGTTTTTCTTTCTGTCTTTGCTTCCTGGACTCCTTGTCCGTGGCTCCCCAATGACTTTATTGGATCGTCCAGGTCCAGATGTGGTTTTCTATCAGAAGGATGGGGCCCCTGGGCAGGGCCCAGGGATTGCCTGTGGAGGTGGTGATGGGGCGGGCGGGGGGTGGCATGGATGGAGGGCAGGGCTCAGTGTCAGACAGAGAGAGCAGGGTTTAAATTTCTGCTCCACCCACTGAAAAGAGCGAATTCCTTCACACCTGCGGCAGGTCATGAAGGCTGCCACCATCCTTCCCATGCCTGTCCACTCCCCTCTGCCATGTGACCTCGCCGTTCTCATCCAGGGGAGGAAGTGTCTCTTTACTCTCTGGAACTGGGCTTGGCCGTGCCACCTGGGGACAGTTTGTTTGGCAGCAAAGCTAACTGATACATTGTGTCTCTGAAACTCAGCATCGTCTTTTAACTACATGTCGCTGCTTCCAGGCACCACCGGCACACCAGGGACAGGAGCATGAGCTGGCCCAGGCCTGGGGCTGTCTTCACGGGGCTTCCAGATGTGGCAGGCACATAAACAGTGCCACCTGCTCTCACCTATGCCACTCCCCCACCCCCAATACAGCAAGGAGGGTGGCAGCGTATTGCACAGGACAGATAGGACACCGAGACTCAGAGAAGGAGGGACTTGCTGGGGGTCTCGAGGGCTGGAGCCGGGATCAGGCCTGGTCTGGGTAAGTTCACACACCTCTTGCATCCCCCCAAGAGGCCCACATGCCCAGTGTCCCTTAGGCGGCTCCCGAGACTCCGTGACCCCTCATTTGTCCCAACAGTAAACGGGGACAGTGCTGTCAGCACCATCACCCTGGGGCAGCGGGGAGGCCAGGCACGGGGAGCTCCACAGAGGGATGCAAGCTCGGTCAGCGGCCCCACCCGTGCCGGCAGGACAGCAGAAGAGGGCACTCAGAGCTGCTCTGCCGGTGGTCACCCCCTTGCTCACAGCCCTCCAAGGTCCCCGTCACCCACAGGACACACACTCAGCCACCCAGCCTGTTCCAGCCGTCTCTCAGGGCCCTGGGGTGACAGAGCCTCACCAGGGCTCCTACGGTCCACACTCACACCCCACCCCCCGGGGACGGATGGCCTCCCCCGGTGCCGCCCAACTGTCACCTCCATGCAGAGGCTGTCCCCATGGGCTGAGGAGTCACGCCCAGCCCCACCCCAGCTGCCTGCTCTCCTTTCCTGCCTTCACCCCATCTGCTTTTTTTCACCCGTCAACCTGATGGGGTGTCACGTCACCTGTGAGCTGAGGTACAGGCGTGTCAGCTTTGTGCTTCCCCCCGCCCCGTGCCCAGACTCGCCCGGCCGGGGCCTCAGGACCCAGCCCTGCTCTCAGGGGGCGTGGGGCTTCCCACACTCGGTGCCGGCAGGACCCCGGGAGGCGGTGTGTGCTCCTTGCATGCGGGGGCCACTCATGCAAGAGGCCGGGCCGCGAGACCAGGGGGGGCCGAGGTAGCTGCGGAAAGGGGGACAGGGAGCCCTCGGTGCATGTCTCCCGGGGGACGTGGATGGAGCCCGGCCTCTGGGGCTGATAGTGAGGGTGTCCTCAGAGGGCTGGGCCTGTGCGGGGCCGTGGAGCCCGGTCTCATGGGCCACCCGAGACAAGCCCACCCCGGGTCCTCCCTTAGCTGGAGGAGGGGCCTCAGAAGGGACTGGGGGACAGACGGAGGGACAGACAGTTGAGTCTGGGTGAGCTCGGTGCCTTCGGAGGTTCGGCCAGCATCTGGCCAGGCTGGGGAGGCCGGTCTGGCAGCTGTGGGGACGACAGCCAGCCCCGGAGAACCATCACCCCGCACTGTTTGTCACATCTCAAGTAGCAGAGTGGCGGGGGACCTCTTAAAGGCCCTGTGGGGATGGGGACGTGACCCCCAAGGCCTGCCCCGCCCCCTGGCCCACTCTGCAGGGCGGCTCCCACCCCGACACGCAGGAGAAAAGCCTCGAGAAGACTCTTGACCACCGGAATGTAAATCCCTAGAAATATTTCTTGATACAATCTGCTAATTCCACTCCCACCTCGGCTGGGAAGCGCCGGGCACACCCTCGGGCGGCAGGCGCAGGAGACAGAGGGTTGCCGTGCTGGGGCTGGAGTTGCGGCCTCGGCCCTCAAAGTGCCCAGCGGGAGCCGGCTTATTAACGGTCTTCAACAAAGGCCGCAAAGGCTCGGGGTCCCCTTGCGCGGAGACCCTGCGGGGAGCCTTTCAACCCCCAAAGCGCTGCCTTTTAACTTGGCCTCCTCGGCAGGACAAACAGGGGAAGAAATTAGTCGTGGACGCTGCTGGATGTTTTGTAACTTGTCGTGTTGTCTCCCCGGAGCTGGTCTGGCCCTGGCAGCTTGTCCCCTTGACATTCAGAATGGATAACCTGAAGCAGGCCCCCGCCGGGCCCCCTCCCCGCCTTTTTAACTCTTTACAGGCTTCAAAAGACAAATCCCCTTTCTTGCATCTGAGCCTGGCCTCTGCAGGTGCCGGAGCTCTGAGCTGGAAAGCTGTGGCTGCCGACACTGCCCTCGTCCCTGGAAAGCTGTGGAGGTGGGCTGGGGCGGGTGGGGTGCTGGCTTGACCTCTGGGATGGGGAGACCCAGGGGAACAACCTCAAACCCCTCAGTGCCAAGCCCCAGTGGCCTTGGGGTCTATGCCAGTCTCCGACTCCCAGCAAGGCCTGCTCCCCAAACTAACCCAATTTAATGAGACAAAGGCGGGACGATCGCCCCAAATGCTCCAGGGGCATAACTTCCTATAGGCTGCAAGAGCGGTACTAAGAATTCTCCAGAAGGCGTGGGGGCCTTGGGCTCTGGAAGCCAGGCCTGCCAAGGGGTGGGGGGGCGCAGAGGCTGCTGGCGCTTCAGCTCCCATTTTCAGTGGTCACTCTTGGGTCCCTGGTGCCCAGGGAGGGCGCCCCAGTGAAGGACGCTCAGGGAAGGCCCCGGCAGGAGCTCGGAGCTCCGGGCAGGCTGGGGTTAATGACACACTGCTGGTGTTGGCCAGCCCTGGGTCCCACTCCCCTCACAGAGAGCAGCCAGGTGACCTTCGAGGGGGCTGCCTCTGCTTCGGGAGGCTCTCCCAAGGCCAGTGGCCTCCTCCTGGCCTTCAGCTGTCCCCTCCCAAGGCCAGCGTGGGCTTGGCCCGAAGGAGGCCTGACCTCAGCCTGGCCCCGGAAGGCAGCCGAGCCAGGGAGCATATGCCTGCGTGTGCAAAGCTGCCGGACGGGAGAGCTGCCGACACGCAAGCCTTCGCGAGCCTGCCGATGCTCTCTACAGATAATAAACGACGGAGACGCTTTGTCTCGAGTGTCTAAATCTCGCGTGTCCAATCGACTTGGAAGGTCAGCTCCCACTCCGCCTCCTGCAGCGGGAGTGTCTCCTTGCAGGCCTCAGCGAGTTCGGGGACCGAACCCCACTCTTTTGGTTGCTCCAGCCTGCACGGAAACGGGTAGTCGGGAGCCAGTTGTGGGAGACTGAGGCTCGGTGTACCCCGCGAGGGGTACATGAT
This sequence comes from Balaenoptera musculus, assembly GCF_009873245.2. Classification (NCBI taxonomy): domain Eukaryota; kingdom Metazoa; phylum Chordata; class Mammalia; order Artiodactyla; family Balaenopteridae; genus Balaenoptera; species Balaenoptera musculus. The sequence goes on from NC_045792.1 coordinate 108,265,095, forward strand.
GGGGATGGGACATGATGTGCATGGCCTGGTCATAGATCTGTGATAAGAGCTAGATCTGAGTTCATTTCCGTCTTTCCGTAACTGAAGATTATGGACAATTAGGATGCCTCCAGAGGTCACAGCCAAGCTGGGGCTGTTTGTTTCTCTGAAACCACACAGCCTATGGCCCGAGGCTCTGTGCCTGGCAGCCCCAGCTTTGGTTGCTACCACCCGGCTTCGGGCACTGTGGCCACCAGACGGGGCTGCCACCCACCAGGCAGCATCTAGATCGGGGGTGGCAAAACCATGAGGGTTCTCAGGCAGAGACAATTTTCCCGACTTCTTATTTCGGTTTGTGTTCCCCAGCTCCTGGGGACGCACGTGCCAGGAGTGACAATGGCATTAACCACCATCACCTCTTGCGACGGCTAGACTCGTGCATTTGTAACCTCACGTCCATGGTCAAGAGGCACAGGCCTGCTAGCAACCGCGATTAGGAGACGCGCAAGTCCAGATGAGGGAGGTCAGTCCTGTATCCTAAGCCCACAGCTCCGAGGTGGCTGGCGGGGCTCGGCGCCACGGGCCTCCCGCCCCCGCATGCACTCAAGGCGGGGCGACAGCGCAATCGACACCTCCAAGGGGGGTGGACACCCCAGGAGGACACCAACACTCAGGGTGTCCTAACAGCAGCTTCCCTTCCCCCGACACACAGGTGGCACTGGCCGGGTCACGCGCCTACACAGAGCCGCTCGGAGGGTCCCAGACGGCCCAGGCCGCGCATGTGCCCCCGGAGCCATGGCTCCGGACGGTCTCACTTTCCTCAACGGTGAACAGCCATTGGAAGCCAACTCCTGGAGCTGGCCGATCCCTGCCCGTCCTCCTTCTGGTCACCCATGTCCCGGGGCTGCTCCCCATAAAGCTCACGGGGGGGGTCACGGGTCGGGGAGGCCTCCATGAGTCAGAAGGACGGTGTGGAAACAGAGGCGAGGAGGAGGCTTAGCCAGGGAGCACGGGGGCCAGGCCGGGCTGGGACCCCTCAGGGGCTCTGGCGGCCGGTGCCCAGTGGGAGGAGAGTGGGTGGGGGTGACGGCAGGTGACAGCAGGGAGAGGAAGGCGGGGATCAGGAGGGGCTGGGGCTGAAGCACTGCTCTGAGCCCCACCCTGGGTGCTGGGGAGTCCTCGAGGGTTCTAAGCCAGGCTGGGCAGGATGGCCTGTCCACCCGGGCTCATCTTGAGGAGGGATCAACCCCACAGACAAGGCGCTGCCGGGGCCCCGAGGCTACACCCTTTCAACAAAGCAAAGCCAGAAGAAGTGCTTCTGCAGCACACGTGCCCTTCCCAGGCAGAGAGCAAAGTTTAGTCCTTTCTCCAGGACCCCCGAAGTACCCTGATGCTAAGTTACTCCCCGGGGTACTCCGACCTCGAGGTCCTGGGCGAGCAGGGGTGGGGAGGGGTCCTCTGGCCCCAGACCACCGACAGCCTGCCCCTCACGATCCCTCACCCTCGGAGCAGGTTTCCTGTCTCCCTCCAACCCCCGTATGGCATCCCGAGGCAGGCCCCTACATCCCCATACTCTGCTCTTCTGAGGGCCTGTGTTCAGAACAAAATAAGAAGCCAGCCAGTAGGGCCTGAGGAACTTTCCTGAATACGGGAGGTGGGGGAGGGGGGCTGTGACTTCTGGGAACGCCCCTCCCCCAACACCAGGGCTCCTCCTAGCCCGGGGCCTGGGGGGGCCTGGGGGGTAGGGGGCAGGTAATGCTCTGGGAGAAGGACAGGGAGAAGGGCGGAAAGTCAGGAGGGAGGGAGTGGGGGAGGGAGCGAGGAACTCTACCGTGGCCACCTCGGTCTCCTTTCTGCTGACTTTCTGATGTTGAGCTTTTTGGAGAAACTGAGTATCCTGCAAATGGAAGGCCAGGCTGCAATCAGATGTGCCTGGTGGGACAGCTGTTACCGCTCTCATTTTAGGGTGAGCCATGAGCTGTCCTCCAACAACACCCCCCCCAAGACAGCCTTGACTATCGCCGAGGTGACCCAGAGCCCCGCAGCCCGAGGGACACGGTGCTGGGAAGAGCCCCTGCAGGGGTTGCTGTGTCTGTCTGCCCTACTGGGAGTGAGAAGGAAGAGGGGGTGTTCTGCTCAGGCACCCCTCTCTCCTCCCACCCCTGGTCCGTTCTCCTAGACCTCAGGGCAGCTTGGTTTCCAGGGGGCCACGGTCACCAGCGAGCAAGACCCTTTCTGCGGCTGGGGGCAGGGGCTCTGGTTGATCATTAACTCTTCCAGGACACGGTGCTGGAGTCTGCAGGCCTGCAGGGTGTGGGAGGCCGCACAGAAGGCCCAGCCGGCTTGGCCTGTCGATAATAGTACAACCCCCCGGTGATTGCCTACTCCGTGCTGGGAACTGTGTTCGCACCTCATGGGCACGAATCTCATTTGAGCTCATACGTGGCCCTGCAAGGGAGGGCTTGTGCTCCCCGGGTTGACCCTTAGAGAAAGTAAATGTCAAGCCTGAGAACACGTGCCTCGTAGGCGGTGGAGCAGGACGTGAACTCGGGCCCCGCACAGTGCGCTGCACGTACGGGGCTCCACGCCACCACCTCGAGGGGCAAGGCCGGAGCCCTTCCAGAAAGCCAGCCTAGGTCCCAACAAGGGGCCGTTAGAGCAGAAACCCACGTGTGTGGCTTCCTGATCCCCAAACTCCCATGGTGTCCTCCCTCGTGGGGGGGAGGGACCCCAAATGCCTCACCTCATCCCCCCAGGCTCTCTTTCCTGTTGGCACAGTGACCAGGGCTGCTTGTGAGAGCGGCCTGGCCTCCTGTGCAGGCCCCCCAGCCGCTCTGCGTTAAACAAGCAGCACAAAGGGGAATGAAGCCCATCCTGGCTAGTCCAGGGCCCGTTGTCCATTCTGCATCTGATGTCAAGACCTGTGAACTCATTCGGTAGCTGTATGTTGAGCCCCTACCGTGCGTCTGGCCTTAGGCCGGGCGTGATCCCTGGAAACTGCTTACTATCCAGGACTTCGTTACCTCCGGCTCCGGGCTGCCTGCGGCTCCCTCTGAACGTGGGAATAGAAATATCGCCCTGGAGCCAGAATACCAGTGCCTGCTCCATTCACCGCGGGCTGCCCGGTTCCAGGAGAAGGGCCACACCGCCTGTGCCATCCACAGCCCCCCCACTTAGCGAGAGCCCCACGTCTCAGGCCAGTCGAGGCCTGGTGGTCGCTGAGAAGCACTCAGGTAAGATGTTCTGAGAGGGCAGGGAGAGGAAAGCCAGCAGGCCCTGTGGAACTGAGGCTGTTTGTGCTGACGCTACAAGGCTGTCCGTGGAGGAGGGACACTCAGAGGTTCCTGGATGGCCACCACGCACGTGGCACTGCCGACCACTGGGCTGCCTTTGACCACCGTGGCTCAGCGGGCCAGCCACGTAGTTCCACCACCCAAGACCATCCCCCCCGGGGGGGGCCCCAGATGAGCTATGATGCGTCTGAGAAAGCCGAGGGGGCCCTCAGCTTCACGCCTATCTCCTGCTTCTTCCCCAGCAGGAGACCCGCCCCAGCCTGGCCCCGAGAGGGGGCACGGATCGCTTTGGGGTTATTTACGACCACCCCAAATGTGAAAAATTGTAAGCGATACAAATAGCAATTAATGTGGGCCTAGCAACCAAGACAAACGAGGTGGGTGAGAAATAGGGGGTCTGACCTCCACGGGCAGGGTCAGCCCTTGACGACAGAGCTGGTCCTGTCACTCCCAGCATACGAGAGGTCAAAGGCAGGGCGCGGCCCCCGGGTGGCTTAAACCCTCTGAAATTTGCTTTTACGGGAGGGAATTAATCCCGAAGCTGCAGGCCTGAGGTTGTCAGGGAAGCCCTGTTTTATCTCAGGTAATCAAGCCCCAAATTTGTCCCTTGGGTAAAAGGGCAGCCTCTCCCCCACCATCCGTTACAGCCAGAGGGATTTTGAGGCGACTCCGGGACGGTTTAATGCTTTGCATCAGCCTGGTTTCTGACCCGGCCACCCCCTGCCCACTCAATCACTGGAGCTTGGGCCCCCGCGGCGACTCCCCCAGCCCAGGAGGCTTGTGGCTTTCAGGTGGACACGAGGCTTCAGGAAAGCGCGGGGTCACCCTAGCCGGTCAACCCTCACGGGTAGGTCTGTCCGGAATGTGGCCAGAGGGACAGAGTGTGATATGGGGGTGCCCCGGGAGGGCTCCCTGGCACCCGAGCCAGCACCCACTCCCCACAAGAGAGGTCCTTCTGGATCTGACTGCCAGCGTGGTCATCAGCTCCGAAGGCTGGCAGGGTCCAGGGAGGGATGGGAGTCTCCTCCACGAGACCCCAGGAGGGGTGGGACAGAGGAGGCAGGCTTGGGTCTGGGTCTTTCTCGGGGTGCGGTGGCCCCCATCCCACACCCACAGCTGGGACCACGGCCCCCGGCCGCCTTCCTCTCCCTGGGCCTCACGCACAGCAGGTACCGGTAGGTCCCAGAGTGGCTGCCGGCGCCCCCTCACCCTCCTCGCTTTCCCTCCTGTAAGCCCTGCCTAGGCCTGGCTGCAGCGCCTTCTGCCCAGGCGGCTGCAGGAGGGTCCTCCCTGGTCTCCCCTCCAGCCCCCCACTGGCCACCGGAGGGGTCTTCTAACCTGCAAAGCCGGCCCTGCCCCACCTCCCCGCTCGCCCAGGATAAGGCCTTTAAGGCGTGGGCTCCCCTGAGCTCTCCAGAGAGCCCTGACCCCTGGGAGAGGCGCGGGACCGAACCCCACTGGCCGCTCTTCGGCTGCGGGGCTTGGGGTGGGTGGGCAAACATCTCTGTGCTGGGGGTCCTGGTCCGTAGGTCCAGGCTGGTGCCGAGAGCTTGCTGGGATGCGAGGGCCTGGCAGGCCCACGTGTCGCTCAGTGTCGTGACTGACTGCTGACCCGCCCGTCTTGCTGCTCCGACCTGCACCCAGGGCCCTGTGTGTGCAGCGCCTGCCCCGCCCGCCCCCTCCTCAGGGACCCAGCCCTGGGGTCCCCACTCAGAGCGTCAAGATGCTGACAAGCCAGAGAACACGTGCCGTGAGGGGACCAGGCGTCAGGTCCCAGGACCGGGACTCTTTGGGATAGGCACGTCTGTCCACATCGCTGCCTTGCCCGAGGAAGAAATGCCACCGCTTGAAAGCTGATGGCGGGACTCCTCAGCTGGGCTTCGAGACCCTCTCCCACCTGGCACTGCCCCGGCCTCGAGATCCCCGGGGCATCCAGAGCCCGGGCACACTGGCTGGGTCGGCCCCTTCACCTGCCACGCCTTGGCCTGCGCTGTGCCGTCTCCTCCTTAAAAAAAGAAACCATCTCTGTGAAGCCTCGAGTGACCCTCCTCCCCCAACCTGTCCGCCTAACACTTGCGGCTCCCACAAGCTCCTCCATCCACACAGAGCCTGCACGACGTCAGAGCCCAGGGACACAGAGACGGGGATGGGCAGAGAGCAGGCTTCATCCCCACTGATGACAGAATGGCCGTCCCACTGCCCTGACTCCACCAGAACGCTCAGACCCAGCAGTGGAGCCACGTGAGGAAGGCTCGAGACCACGGCCCCAGCAGGCGGGAGCTCGGAACACATGCCTTGCCTCTCAGGGGCCGGGCAGGGCCTGACCTCGGTGCCCCAGCTGCGTGAGGGGAGTGGGCCTGACCCGGTCAGGGGCAGAATGCTAGAATGCTCCATCTGCCTTATCCCCGGGGGTGAAGCAGGACCTCTCCAGCCGGGGCACCAGTGTGACCACGCCTGTCACAGCCCCGACCACGGGGAAAGCTCAGGAAGGAGGCCTCTGCCTGTGGCTCCGGCCCAGAGACGCTCCGGCATCCAGGCCGCTCTCTCTCTGCAGAGACTCCTGTGGGGCCGGGGGCGCCCCCAATACACCCCCAAGAGCTCCCCAAGTGAGTGGGGACCGAGTGGGACCCAGAGAACAAAGGCACGGTGGTGAACAGCACGCTGGGCCGTCGCGTCTGCAGGGCCGGGCTCTGAGTGGGTGTTTGCCCATCTGGAAGCAATATTGCAGTAATGTAAGACGGCCAGAGTACGGGATATTCTCTGAATACGTGAACTCTACAGTGAGGAATATGGATTTAATGGATAATCTTACCGGCAGCCAAAAGAGCCCAGATTCCTCCCTGGGCCTTCACCCTGCACTTGGCTCCACCACAGCCCAGCCCAGCCAGGGGCCAGCAGCGCCTGTGGCCATGGCCTCCAGAAACAGAGCTGACCCACGATCTGAGCTCACTTTTTTCTCCCATCGGGTGGGAGCGGCGGGGGGGGCGGGGGGGGGGGAACGGAGACCCGCTCCGGGAGCAACATGGGTTCCTGTCCTTGAAACCCCGTTTACAGGGAGGAAAGAAAAGTTGAAGAAAGTAAAACAGAAGTGGGGGAGTGGTGATTGATTAAAATCTACAATGGCTACGACTTGTTCTGGAGTCTGGGGGAGAAGAAATCATTTCTCTAGCTCTTCCCAACTGAATCGAGCTGGAATAATAAAATAAAACAATAAAAACCACAGCGGAAAAGATGACTGGAGCGTTTTTATGGCGAGCGGCAGGGAAGAGCCCAGAAGGGCCGATGGAGAGCGCGAACAATGTGATTCAGGGAACGTTTCCAGCAGGCGGGAGGAGGAGCGGAATGCAGGTCTGGCTGGCCCGGGGCGCCAGGAGGAGCGGGGGCTCCCCACACTCAGTCCACGGAAGCCGAATCTCAGGCAGGGTCCTGGCTGCTCTCTGGGATCTCGTTCAGAGGCTCATTAATCCCTCCCGAACGAAAAATCCCCAAACAACCAAATGCTTCGTGCAGCGGTTCACATCACAGGGAGTCTTTCGCCGGCCGCCTCCTGGGTGCCCCGTGCCAAGCGGTGGGCCCGCACGGAGAGGCCTCCGAGTCCTCACCCACACCAGGACCGTCCTCCCCACCCTCTTTACAGCTGGGGGTCGTCCGGGGAGCTGCCCTTGCTCTGACAATGGCCTCACAGGGAGGCAGGGGTGGGAGTCCCTCTGTTCTCCCCGTAGCCTCCTTCCCGTGTCCCGCCCAAGACTCTCAAGGAGCCAATGTGCAAGCCCCCTGCCAGGAGCCTGCGAGAAAGTCACGTGTGGGAAAGGCTCGGGAGCCCCGCGGCTCTGCTTCCCCGCCACGGGGTGTGGCTGCGGACGAGCAAGGCAGGCCTGAGGCGGGGGTGGTCACGGGGAGGGCCCCCCCCCCGGGGCCCCCCCCCTCGACCCCATCTGCACGTTTGAATGGAAGCCCCCAGAGCTCCTCCACCCACCCCTGCCTCACGAGGTGCGGCTGAGGCTCTGAGTCTGGCACGCGGGCCTCGGGACTCCAGTCCACACACTTTTGTCTGGCCTGGTGCCCTGGGTGCTCTCTGCCCCCAACCCTTCACTGTGATTCACAGAGCCCTGCTCTGGGCCTCCCCACAGCCTTGGGGGGCTGCTGGCGAGCATAGCATCCCACTCTGGCCCCGGCCCCCGCCATCCTGTAATGACCTCCTTGAGGCCGGGCAGCCCAGCTGGGAGCAGGCAGGGAGGACTGGTGTCCATCCACTCCACACTGCGGTCCCCAGGCTTAGCAGAGGGCGAGGTACACAGACGGCGCTCAATAAGTGCAGAATGAACAGACAAATGAGGGCAGTGAGTGATATTCACGGCTTAAATAAGGCACGGGCACAAAGCCCCTCCCCAGTTCCCAAAGGACTCATAAACCATCACTTCCTCGGACGTGGTCCCCTTCCTTACTTTCTGGCGGTCAGGGAATCCAAGGAGTGTTCCCCCCCTCCCCCCGCCCCCCGCTTTTACAGATGGAGAGAGAGACCCAGTGAGGCCGGGCATACAGCTGGCAGTAATCCAATTTGGTCCACACAGCTTGGCCCAGCCCCATCCAAGGGGACAGACACAGGTGAGCAGGTGAGCAGCCCCAGCTACCTGCCACCGGCTCCAGGCAAGCTCGCCATGGGCTGACTCTGGACCTCCCCTCAAAGGCACCCTCCTCAGAAGCAGTGCCAGGACCCTCCCCTCCAGGGCTGCAGACTGGATTTGAGACCCTTGAGTTGAAAGGAAATATGAAAAATTAAATTCCTTTTATAAGCTGCCAAAGTCCTGTTTCCCTGGCGGTGAGGCCCCAAGATGCCTCACTTGGTATTTAGGACTATTTATCAGTCGTGGGGACTTGCGATAAAATGACTTGCCTGGGAAACAGTTCAGTGATTCCTGCAGACCTTCCTGGGGTTTCCACTTTCCACACCCTGGGCCCAGTCTTGGGGTGCATTGTGGGTAAGATGGTGGAGCCGCTCGGGCCTCAGGGAGCCGCAGTCTGGGGGTGGCATTCACACTTGGCAGAGGATGATTGAGGCATGTAAAGGTGCCCTACAAGGGCCATGGGAGCACGAGGGGTGACTCAGGGAACCGGCCAGGACATGAGGAAGCTCCCAGAGAGGGGAGGAGAGCGCATGCCCCAGGCAGGAATGCAGGGTGTGCAGACTTGCACCAGGGCAACACTTTGGGCACTGCCACCAGATGACACCACGAAGAAACATCGCTGGAGCCCAGAGACAGGGGTCTTGAGGCCTGGAGCAGTGGGGAGGCTCCAGGGAGGATGGGCCTGGAAACTAGGCAGAACCAGTGGGTGGGAAGGAAGCATGGCTGCTGGTGTCGGTCGCACAAAATCCCGCAGGATCAACCGAAGAAGTGTAAAAGTTACACTCTGAAAACTATGAGACATTCTTGAAAGAAATGAGAGAAGATCTAAATAAATGGAAAGACATCTCCGGATCACAGACTGGATGACTTAACACTGTTGAGATACCAGTACTCCCCAAACTGATCTACAGCTTCAGTGCAATCCCTCTCAGAATCCCAGCTGGCTTATTTGCAAAAACTGTGACAGGCCAATCCTAAAATTCACATGGAAATTCAAGGGACCCAGAACAGCTAAACAATCCTGAAAAAGAAGAACAAAGTTGGAGGACTCACACTTCTCGATTTCAAAACTTACTACAAAGTTATGGTGATCAAGGCACTGTGGTACTGGCGTAAAAAGACATACAGATCAATGGAACAGAACTGAGAGTCCAGAAATAAACCCATACATTGATGGTCAATTGATTTTCGTTAAGGGTGCCCAAGACAACTCAATGGGGAAAGAATAGTCTTTTTAACAAACGGTGTTGAGATAACTAGACATCTACATGTTAAAGAATGAAGCTAGACTCCTACCTCACACCATATACAAAAATTAACTCAGATGGATCCCAAACCTATATGTAAGAGCAAAAACTATCAAACTCTTAGATGAAAACACAGGGATAAATCTTTGTGACCTTGGATGTGCATACTGTTACTTAGATATAAGACTAAAAACACAAGCAACAAAAGAAAAAAGTAGGTAAATTGGACTTCATCAAAATTTTACAGTTTTGAGAGCCAAAGGACACCATCGAGAAAGTGAAAAGACAACCCAAAGATGAGAGAAAATGTATCTGACAAGGGACTTGTATCTAGACTACTTCAAGAACTCGAATTACTCCATAATAAAAAGATAAATAACCCAACCAAAAAATGGGCGAAAGATCTAACTAGGCATTCGTAGAAGAAGATATACAAATGGCCAATAAACACATGCAAAGATGCTCGATATCATTAGCCAACAGGGAAAGGCAAATCCAAACCACGATGAGATATCACTTCATACCCTCTAGGAAGGCTAAGATGAAAATGAGAGTCAGTAAGAAGTGTCGAGCAGGATGTGGAGAAATCAGAGCCCTCCTACGACGCCACTGGGAACATAAGATGGCGCAGTCACTCTGGAAAACAGTCTCACGAGGTTAAACATCGGGCGACCTTATGACCCAGCAAGTCCACTCCTCCATGGATACCTGAGATAAATGAAAATCCATGTCCATAAAAAAGCTTGTACCCGAATGTCCACGACAACATTATTCGTAATAGCTGAAAAGTGGAAACAGCCCAAATGTCCATCAGTGGATGAATAAATAAATAAAATGTGGTCCAGCCATAAAATGGAATATTATTTGCCCATAAAAATGAATTAAAGCACTGACACAGGCTACAACATGGATGAATCTTGAACACATAGTGCTCAGTGAAAGAAGCCAGTCACAAAAGACCATATATCGTAGGATTCCCTTCATATGAAATATCCAGAACAGGCAAGTCCCTACGGACGGAAAGTAGATGCGTGGCTGCCCAGACTTGGGGAGTGGGAGGGGAATAGGGAGTGGCAGACAGAGGAGGCGGGGTTTCTTTTCGGGGGGCTGAACATGTCCTGGAACTAGTGGTGATGGTTGCACAACTCGGAACATACTAAAAACCATTGAGTCGTACATTTTAAATGTGTGAATTGTCCGACATGTGAATTCTATCTCAATAAAGCTATTAGAGAAACAAAAATCACAACCAAGAAAACACCAAACAAATAACCCTGCGGGACGCTGGCGCCCGAGCAGGCCCTGAGAGCGGAACCCCAAGTCCAGGCTGCCCCTGAGTGTGGCGGGGCCCAGGAAGCCCTCCTCCCCGCGTCGTGCTACACGCTCCCAGGTTGGATGTTTCTCATGGTGAGGGCCCAAGAACAGGGAGCCAGAAGTCCTCAGCAGCTGGGGTGGGGGGGGGGCCTGGAAGCCGTGCAGCAGAGACAGAGGCTCCCACGCCCCAGGGCCAAGCTGACGTGACTAAAGCTAAACAGACCCCATGCCACAACGGGGTTACAGTAATTCTGTGCAGCGCGCTGAGCCCCTCGCCAGCGATGGCAGCCGTGGGGAGGGGCGGGGGAGCAGGCAGCCCCAAAGGTAATTTGCACACGGAGTTTATAAGGCCCCTCAGCTCTTTTAAACATATGCTTCTCTGATTATAAACAGCTGATGGCTCACAAGATTCAGATTTTCCAGCAAGGCTTCCAAAAAAAGATTACACTCCAAGCAGAGAAAGGTGACCGGGTGCTTTGCCGTGGACGTAAATCCAGCCATGTTCTCCAGCAGCTGGACTGCCCCTGTTGCCAGGCTCCGAGCATGTCACATCTGTAAAATGTTTGCTGCCATCGACATGTCTCGAGAAGGGCTTTGGCCCTGGCCGTGGGCCTGGTGGCGGAGAACGGGGGTGAAGGAGATGGAGCCCCCATCTCAGACTGGGTCCTCTGCTTCCTCGGAGCTGAGGCTGCGTGAGCCTTCACTGCCTGCCTTCAGACCTGGGTCCGGGGCTGCAACTGGAGGCCGCCGGCCACCCCGTGCCCCCCAGAGGCCCCTGCGCCGACCCCCTTGGGGGGGTGCTGCCTGTGCCTGGGCTGACTCCATTTCCCACCACCCCACCCTCCCCGGAGACCCGGGGTACACTGAAGGGAAGTTACAAAGGAAAAAGAGGAGCACGGAGCTAGACAGAAATGCCAGCAGAGACCCATCTCCCACAGGAGACCCCGAAGCATCGCCTGGCCTGGTTCTGCTCTGCCGCCCCGGTGGTTAGTGTCGGGCCGCAGACCCCAGAAAGGAAAGGATTCTGCTGAGAACCTGTCCACGGCGAGTCTGCTCAGTGCCTGCTCTGAAGCCAGTTTGGGCCGAGGGGCTGGGGGTCCTCCCCCTGCTGAGGAGGGGTCCTCTGTGGCCTCCCCAGCTACGTAAAAAAGAATGTCATGGTCAAGTGGAACGGTTAATGAGCAGGGGTGCTGGGGTCCCCAGTCCTGGTCACCTGTTGGGGGAGTCTGGCTCCAGGGGCCCGGCAATGCCTCCCCCACTGGGCACACGTGGGTTCAGCACCCAGGAGGCCAAATGGGGACCAAGGCACACCCGCCCTCTTGTCCAGGAAGTGCTGTGTCCATGACTGGACTGCCCACCCGAGCCGTGTGGCTGCCATGCAAGCAGGGCCATGTCCTGAGGCCGAGTGGTGGAGAGGGAAGGACAGACAGACAGAACCCATGATGCCAGGGTCCAAAGCCGGGCTCCGGCACCTGTTACCTGGGTGACACCTGGCAAGTCCCTTGACCTCACTGTGCCTCAGTTCCCCGTCTCCACGGTGGGCTGTGATAGGATTAACTGAGCTATGGTCATAAAGCCTTTAGAACTGGGTCTGATAGAGTGACCACCGCAAGCTGCTGGTTTGGTAAAACAGAACTTCCTACGTGGAGGGGCCCCAGCCGCACCCATCCATCACCCTGCTGGGTCCAGGCTGCTCTGAGAGCCTCACTGGGGCTCCAGGTGGACACGCATTTGGGTGGCCCACAGCACCAGCCAGCGGGTGAGGCCTCGGAGGCAGGGGCTGCCTGGTGAGGTGGAGGCTCGGTCCCCAGGTGTGGTCTGTGTCTAGGCAGGCACGTGCCTGGCTTCCAGGGGGGTCTAACGAAACCTGGGCCATTCCCACCACTTCCGCCTTTTGTTCCAAGTGGATGATCACAGAGCAGAAACGATCCTGCCAGAAAGCGCTGGCCTTTCCCAAAGACCCAGGGAGAGCAGAAAAATGGGAGGGGGCTTTGGTGCCACTGCCCACCCACACAGGGCATCCCGCCCTTCCCCCAATGTGCCTGCTCCCCTTTCTCTGTGGCTGACCGATGAGATGGCCATCGATGTCCGTGGGCACAGAAAACACAACTGGGACAGAGCTGGCTGTCGAGCCTTCTCCCGGGCCTTGGTCCCGTGAGAACCATCAGTGTGGGACAGACATCAAGGAGTTCGGGGTCCGTCTTCCGGCCCATAGGCCACAACCAAGGAAGAGGAAGCTATACCCATGGGAAGCGAAAGGACCGATGTGCAGGTCCACTGCTGGCCCCCGAGGGTGGGGCACCAGGAAAGGAGGAGGGAAGGGAGAATGGCCACAAGAGCATGGGGTCCCTGCTAGCCCCAGGCTTGTGCCCCACAAGGCAGGCTGGGGTCAGACCTGCTCAGGTGAGAAGGCACCATAGCGACCCGGCCCCCTGATGTCCAGGTGCCCTGGAGGCTGCCTGGAGAGGTAGGGTCCCTGGTGGCCAGCCTCAGGAGAGGCCAGCACCGCCCTTCATCCTACCTGTGTCCTAAAGACCTGGACTTGGATGTCCTCTGGGGGAGAAAAAGTCACCGGTTACAGTTGCTGGATTACACTCCAGCTGTTGGCTTCTCCCCACCGCAAGCACAGTGTCACAAAGTCACCTCCCTGCTCAGACTCTGACAGCTTTCTGCTGCCCGGAGACCACCCACTGAGTTGAGATCGCTCACCTCTGTGAGTGGGACCTGCACAGGGTGTGGTTCTCATGGGCACCCCAGGCTAACTAAGAGCCACTGGCCTGGAGGCAGAATTCAAATTCCGAGAGAGAGCAGAAATATGACTCGTATGCCTGGGGCAGATACTGCTGTCTGGTCACAGCACCCTTTCTCCCCCGGCCCAGATACCACATTCCTGGAAGCCATCAACCACTGACAAAGCTGGCAGGCAGGCTGAGCCCTCCTTGCTACCCCTGTCAAGGGTCAGGCTGAACCTGGCAAGGGTCTCTTGGGAGGCTGGAGTCAAGATGTTGGCCAGGGCGACAGTCCTCTGATGGCTTGACTGGGACTGGAGGATCCACTTCCAAGATGGTGCACTCATGAGGCTGTTGGCTGGAGGCCTCAGTTCCCCATTGAGTGGACCCCTCCACAGGGCTGCTTGAGTGTCCTTACAACATGGTGGCCAGTTTCCTTCAGAGTCATTCATTCCAGGGAGAGAAAGCGAGGAGGAAGCTGCATGACTGGCCTTGAAAGTCATACCGTGTACCTTCTGCCAATTCTATTTGTCAGAAGCAGACCGCTAAGTCCAGACCAAAATCAAGGGGAAGGAAATAAGCTCCACCTCTCGAAGGGAGGAGTCTCAAAGACCTCATGGACGGGTCTTACAACCAAACAGCCGTGTGGTACCCAAGTCAGACGGCCCTTTCTTCTCATTCCTGTCTTTCTTGTCCAAATTCCATCCATGGCCCCCTCACAGCCAATCACCTTGTACCCACTGCTCACCAGAGGCCTGGTGTTTTTCACTGCAGCCGCCTTGCTCTTCACCAGCACAGAGCTAAGGATATAGTGGGCTCTCTGCAAATATCTGTCCTCACCACAAATATCAGTGGAGGGCCCTGCAATGTTTAAAAAACAATCTATAACCACCAGAGCTATGGGGATGGGACTTCCTGTTAGAAAGTACATTTCCCAGAACTTGAGAGATAATTGAAAACACTTTCCGGGGTGGCCCTGGCACTGCCAATGTCCTCAAAGGCCCCGGGCCCACCCAACCCGAAGGGCTCGGAGATTAGGCTTGAGTGATGGCTGTGGAAATGGCAGGCTGGGGCAGGAAGTGGGGGCAGACACGCTCTGGGACGGATGCACCGTGGGAAGAAACTGCCTCTGGAAGGTAGCGATAAAAAAGGCTCTGTAGGCGATGGGTCTGGCAGGGCCTGGCTCACTTTGCTTTCCCACCCCCCATGCCTGGCATGCAACCAGGCCTCAAGCAGGTGCTCAGGAGACAGCTGCTGAGTTAACCCGCATCGAAGCAGGGGCTCTGGGAGAATCGGGGTTGGCTAATCAAGGCTTGGCCGTGCAATGCCCAAACATATACACACACAGCGCAGCTGCCCTCTTGATGGGAAGTGGCCCACACCCCACGCTGCCACTCATCGGGACCTCCTGGACTCGAGACCCCCCACCCATCCGGCATCACGTTCTTGCTGACGCCAATTCAGGAAAGCAAATCTGCTGGTGAGGGAAGGCCGGGACTGACCCCAACGCAGCATAATTGTCTAAGGGCACTCCCCCCGTGATTCCATTCCTGTCTCCTTCTTGGAGAAGGGGTGCTATGGGGGCCCAACAACGTCCTGGAATCGGGAGGCGCAGGACCCATGCCAGTCACACTTGTGCCCCGCCCAGGCCTCGGCTAGCCAGGATGGGGACGGGTACCACAGACAGCTGGGTACCCATGGAGTGACGATGTCCCAGGGCCGTGGGATCTCTCCGCAGCTAGGGGTGGGGGGTGTGGGGGACTGATGCACGTACACAGGGTTTGTTAACATTTTTCAGTGGACCCTTAACCTTCCCTCCAAACCCATCCTAGGGTTACCCGAAGCTCGTCCTTGGTCTTGCCAAGGAGTCCTCCCAAAGCTGCCTCCCGTGGAGGCCCGGGCCTGGCTGTTTCTTTCACCTCCACAGCCACCAAGGCTGCCAAGGCTCCTGTCCCTCTCACTGGGCAATGGCGAGGCTCCCCACGGTCCTCCTGGGCCCCCTTGCCTCCCTGCCCCCTCCAGTTCTCTCTCCATTTGGCAGCCAGAGTGATCTTTCCAGAAGGGAGATCTGATCCTCACCACCTCTCTCCCCCAGACCTCCCAGAGACACCCCTGCATTTGCACTTCATCCCCACCACGGCCTGCGAGGCCCAGAACCTGAGCCTGCCCGCTCTCACCAGGGGTGCCAAGCTCTGAAGTGGAGAACACAAGGCAGGGAGCCTGGGGGAACGGAGCTGGGGGTGGCGCCGTGAGGGTCACAGAGCCCTCACCAGGGACAGCTGCGGTGGTGTGTGTCGTATGCAGCGTGAGTGCAGCACTGAGAAGGACCAAGGAGAGGCCACCGGCTGCCGGGGACACCGGGACAGGGCTGACCGGAAGAGGGGGCTTCTCGGCAACTGTGTCAGTCACACAGGGAGATCTCGGGCTCCTCGTCCCGCTCTGTGTTCCTGCCCACTTCAGAGAGCAGCGTGGGGCAAGGGCCCTTCCTGGGAAGATGGGGCTGAGGCAGCCACGTGGCCCTGGGCCTCCCCGCTTTGGAGGGAAGCAGCTCTCCGGGAACCTGGCTGAGCCTGAAGCTGGTTCCACCCTTAAGACTCTTGGGGTGGGGAGTGGTGGAGGGCGAACTGCGGCCGGGAGGACCCCTCGGCCGGGTTGCGCCATGTCCAGTCGCTTGGGTGAGGGGCTCCCCCCCTGTCCTTTCCTCCCGCCCGGCCCAGTGTGAAGGAGGGCTGGTGTTTCCTCTGGGACACGGCGGGGCTCTGGGCCCCATCTGCACTTCTGTGCTGGCAAAGGCAGGAGAATTAGCTCAGCAACTTCCTCCCTTAATCCCCCACCCCCATTCTAAATACCTCGGAATCAAGAGACAAGCCGAGTGGACGTTTTGAGCCTAATTCTCTTCAGCTGTGTGTGCGTGTGTGCGTGCGTGCACTCGGGAGCAGGGGCCTGCGAGGAAACCTTTTGAACCCCAAATATCAGTGCTGGAGGGAGCGGCCCCCATCGCGTACGGATGAGATAAACCAGATGCCCTCTGTCACACGGGGAGCCGGAGTCAAGGCCGCCAGGTGCCCGGGCTCTCTGCCCCACACCCGCCCCACAGTCCCGAGCCCCAGAAGGTGACAGGGGCTAGGTGCCACTCCCCAGGGCCTCCAGGACCAGGGAGCCCCTGTGCTGGCCCAGGCTGGGGCGGGAGCCCAGTATAACCCAGGGAGGAGCTGGCCGTGCCTGCCACCCCGTCCCTGAATTCTGCCCACGTGCCCAAGGCCGGCTCCAGGCTCCCCTCCCCCCTGCCCGCCTGGCAGCCCCCTGTCTGTCCCGGGCTGGCCTGGAGTCCGCCCAGCCTCACATGCTTCTTCAGCCAATTCCCACGTGTCTCTTGTCTCCCGACGAGACAAGAAACCCCTCTCAGTCTCGGGCTGTTTTCCTCTCTGTCTCCCCCAAAGGCCTAGGGAGGAGGCGGGGCTGGGGGGCGCACAACAGGTGCGCCGGGCTGGCGGGCAGCACTGGCTGATTGACGGCGCCCCATGCGCGGTGAGGGGGTGAGGGCTGAGGGCTCGGCCCGCGGGTGGCTCGGAACCGCCCTTCCCCACCCCTGTGTCAGAACGGCCAGCGGCGGGCTCTGGGGCCTGGCTCAGAGCTCGGCCCCCAGGAGACGGTCACACGAGCACCCCAAGATGCGGTGCCCGCGGTGCCCACAGCGTTCCACCGTGAGCGAGTCTGTGAGGCGGGGATCTGAGGGTCTGGGATCTCAGGGCCTGAGGTTAGAGGGCGTGCTGGAGCAAGCACCGTCACGGGAAACCACGCACGCGTGAATCCGGCCACTCTTGTGATGCGCCCCTTCCGGGTCCACAATCAGAAGCCCCATTTTGTTAGTTACAAGATCAAGTCAACTCAGCTTTAAGGATTTTTAAAAATCAGTTTTCAAACCTTATGGTTACCAGAGGGGGAAGGGGGGGAGGGATAAGTTAGGAGTTTGGGATTAGCAGATACACACTACCATATATAAAATAGATGATCAACAAGGACCTACTCTATAGCACAGGGAACTATATTCAATATCTTGTAATAACCTATAATGGAAAAGAATCTGAAAAAGAGTATATATACGTATATACGTATACACACACACACACACACATCTGAATCACTTTGCTGTACACGAGGAACTAACACAACATTGTAAATTCACTGAAAAAAAAAATCCAGTTAAAGAAATCAGTTTTTTTTTCAATTGAAAAAAAAATCAGTTTTCAAGATGGAATTCTCATCAATACCCTTTGTCACTCTTTACTCGGAGGTGATCACCATTTTAAGTGGATTTGCTTTTAAGTGGATGGCTTTTCATCCCATGCTCAACATCCTTGGATTAAAAGCAAACCCCAAACCAAGATCAAAAGGTTGGGAAAAAGCTGGCGTTCATGAATGAGGACTAGAGGGGGTCAACCATGGTCCTTCCTACGACGCAGCTAACGAAAGCAACCTAGGGACCGTCGGTTCTGACAAGGGAGAATGTCCAGAACACTCGGAGAATCTCTTGTCTGTCTTTCCTACTGGAATGTAAACCCCACACAGGCAGGGATTTCTGTGCTGCTGAAATCTCTGAAACTGCTCTGAAGTCCTGGGGCTCCTGCTTCCCTGACATCCCGGGGCGGGGTGGGGCGGGGGGTGGTGGGAACGGACATGCCCCAGGGTGTCCAGGGAAGGGGCCCCACCTCCCACAGAGAGATGTGGGAGGCCACAGGAGGCAGAGGTCTGAACCGGATCCCACTTGCTCAAAGCAGTAAGAACCAGGGTAGTGCCTGAGGCCATGTTGGACCTGCCGGCTCCGCGCTGCTTTCCCCCTGCTTTCCCCTGTATTCTCTCTTGTTCTTGTCTTAGCAGCTTCGCGAGGCTGGCAGCGTCACCTCCATCTTTCAAGTAGGGGCCTCAGCGTGGCGGACTGTGGGCCAGGACGCCAGTCCCTCCCCGCCATTCTTGGCCAGGGCCAGAGGGTCACCCTGTGGGAGTGGGGAGAGGGAGGCTAGGCAGTCAGAAGAGGCAGGAGAGAGGGCAGCTGAGAACCTGTCCTGTGGGAGCAGAGAGGGGCTGGCACCACCTGTGAGCCTAGGCTCCAAGCCCCCGGAGCCTGCTCCGTTGTCCCATCAGACTTCACTCATAAAACACAAGTTCAAAGATATTGATGAAATTATTAAGAATTTCAAGATGGCGACAAAAGAGCATTAACCCCTAAGCATGGGGCCCTCTGAACGCAGGGCCCCACCTGGTTGGTCCTGGTTACAAGTGCCTCCAGGATAGACAGATGCCAAAACCCTCCCAGCCAGGTGGCAAGGGCGGATGACCCCCTGAATCAAGTGCTCCAACCCAGGCTTCCTGCCTGGCCTTCTGATGGGCTGGGCGGCGGCCAGGGAGATGGCCAATCTGGGCAGTTTCTGAAGGTCAGAGAGCAAGCCATTGACACCGGAAAAGACGACACCATTTCCCCTTTGTCCTCTAGGCTGAACCACAAGATAAAACTGGACTCAGTCACCCTTGGACAGATTCCTGGGTCTTTTCATAGACATATATTTCAGGCAAAGCAGTTGAGATGAATGGCCTTGTTGAGCCCATTGGGTGCAGGGATGGCTGCCAGCTCAACCCTGGGTGGAGGGCCAGGGGTAGCAACTTTGGAGAACACCCTGAGAGTTCCATGTTCCCAGACTGTTTCTGTAATTCGAGTGGGAGGTCCAGGCGTGCTGGTAAAGTCTCAGTGGAGTGAGAGCTCTGTGAGGACAGGCTTCCTCACTGCTGTTTAAGGCAGTGCCTGGAAGCCGGGAGGAGCTCCATAGGTGTAATGGATGGAGGGATGGAAGGAAGGAAGGAA
The DNA here is from genome assembly GCF_009873245.2 of Balaenoptera musculus. Classification (NCBI taxonomy): domain Eukaryota; kingdom Metazoa; phylum Chordata; class Mammalia; order Artiodactyla; family Balaenopteridae; genus Balaenoptera; species Balaenoptera musculus. Next base: position 108,284,139 of record NC_045792.1, read on the forward strand.
GGATGAGCGAATGGGTAGGTGAAGAGATGGCTGGATGGATAAGTGGCAGGTGGATGGATGGTTGGTAGGGAAAACAGTCAAGAGGCAGAGACAGGACCCGGCCTCCAGGCAAGGGGGGTGGGGGCGGGGGGACAGGTTAGGAGGAGGAGGAGATCGCACACAGAGTTGTCAGGGTCCAGCGGAAGACAGGCCATTTGGGTCATCAGCCCTGCCGACTCCCACAGGGTGATGACCTGGTTAAATCGTGGCACCTTCCTCACAGGGTCTCTTGAAGACGGAGCAGCAGAGCCCCTGAGGGAGGTGCGCCCGTCCAGCCATGCGGGAGCCTGTGCACCCCGCCCATACGACTGAGTGGACCCGCGGGGAAGGGTGTGCAGAGGGCTGGCCACGTGTAGAGTGCCGCAGATGTTCCGCGAGGTCACCCTGGGGTGCACGGCGCCGCATCGAGGGGCGACCCAGGCGCGGAGCGAGCGCTGGACTCGCAAGAGGACCCGATCGTAAGGGTGGACGCTCAGACCGCCGAGGTGGTGGTGGTGGTGGCGGTGGCGGTGGGGGTGGGGGTGGCACAGCCCCTGAGCAGGGGCGGACAGGGCGGGGTGCGGCACGTGGCGCTGGGCTCGCCCGGCCAATGCGAGCCCGGGTGGCATCGGCACCAGACGTCTCGGCCAATGGCAGAGCGCGGCACACCGCTTTCTGTGCCCGGCCAATCCGCGCTGCGGCACGTGGCACGCCCGCCCCCGCGGGCCATCCAATCAGCGGCGGGACGGCCGCCACATCAACCCGGGTCGGGCGCCACTGCGGCCACTCGGCAGACGGTCGCTGTGCCTGGCACGCGGCGGCTGCTCGCGCTGCGCTCTCCTTGCGGCCGCAGTCACCGCAGTGCCGCGCTCTCCTCGCGGCCGCGCTCTCTCAGGCCGCGCTCACCTCAGTGCAGCGCTCCTCGGGCTGCGTTCTCCTCAGGCCGCGTTCTCCTCAGTGCCGCGCTCTCTCCACCGAGATGCTCCTCGGGCCACGCTCTTCACGGCCGCAGCCGCCTCAGTGCCGCGTTCCTCAAGGCCGCGCTCGCCTCACGGCCGCTCAGCGCTCTGGGCGCGGTCCGCCGGGAGGAGCGGGGACGGGCGATCGCCGGCGAGCCGAGGTGAGCTCCGCGTCTCGGGGGCGGGCGGTGGGCGGTGGGGGTCGCCGCGGTCGGCTGCTCAGCCCCTGGGCCCGGCCTGGCTGGCGCTCCCTCTGCGCCTCGTGGGAGCCGGACCAGGGTCGGGACCGAGGTCCGCCTCCGCGTCGCGCTTCCGAGTCCGGGGATGGAGGATGGAGGATCCGAGGGTCGGGTTCCGAGTCCAGGGTCGGATCCGCGTCTGGAGTCCGCCTCGCCCTTCTGCGTCGGGGATCCGTGTCCGAGTCCGGGGTCCCAGTGCGGGTCGGGGCTCTGAGTCGGCGATCAAGTCAGGGTCTGTCCGAGTTAAGATCCGAATTCTGAGTCGGGGAGCCGAGTCCGCGTCGCGGTGCTGCGTCTGGGGTCCGAGTCAGGGGTTGGAATCCGCGGCTGGCGTCCGCCTCGGGGTCTGAGTCGGACAGCTGAGGGTCAGAGGTCCTGGGAGAGACCCGGGTTCTTGAGTCCGGGGTCGGGGATCAGAGTGGGGGTCTGGTGTCCGCCCTGTGGTTCCGAGTCCAGGGCCGGGGCTGCCGGTGTGGGGCGTCTAGAAGCCAAGTTGGGATCGGATTTCCGAGGGAGGGGCTCCAGGTCGGGCGTCCCAGTCGGGGATTGGAGCCCGAGTCGCGGTTCTGAGTCAGGGTCCGGGTTGGGGATTGGGGTTGCGAGTTGGAGATCGGAGTTGGCGGTTAGAGGTCCGAGCTGGGGATCCGAGGCAGGAATTGGAAGTCGAGGTTTCTAGTCGCAGTGGAGGTTCTGAGTCAAAGGTCGGTCTCCATTTGGGGGTCAGAATCGCCGGCCCGGGTGGGGGATGGGAGGAGGGCCTAGAAATCGTGGTCCCAGCGGGCGCTGGGAGGTGAGGATTGGAGTCAGGGGGCTCAGTGTGGGCAGGAGCCGGGGACAAACTCACCGCCAGCCCCCACTGCTCCTCTGGCACCTTTTCTGCGAAACGGGGATGAGTGCCTTCCCAGAGGACTGTTCTGGGCGCGAGAGGGGTTCATCCATCTGCACGGAACAGTCCTGACCTAGATTGAGTATCACAAAGTACAAGAATGTTGCTAACAACAGTAAAATCTACATTTGAGGTGTGTTTCCCGGCCCCTTTCCTTGCCGTGCCTGCGCCCGCGGAGAGCTCCCGGAAGGGACTCTTCTGGTTTGTTCTCTGCGGCCTGCCCCGCACCTAGCCAGGAGCCTGACACACAACCTTGCTCAGGCAGTGCTTGTTGAAGGAAAGCAGGCAGGCAGGATTAACCAGATTTCTATGGTGTCTCAAATGGTCCGTTTCTGCACCTGTTTTCCAGATACTCGCTAGGAGAAAAATCTAAGCATTGGGTTGCTTGATTACGGTTCTATTTTAATGTATTTCCAAACATGCTGAAGAGAAAAGTGGGCCTGTTTCAGGATTTATGCTCCGGCTAGAGGGATCTTTTTTAAATTGTGAATCAGAGCATGTCCAAATTCAAATAAGGAGAGCCAAAAGAAAAGAAAATTATGAACTATTTCCCTTATGAACATAGATGCAGAAGTCCCATGTACAGCGTTAGCTAACTGAATCCAACAGTATATTAAACAATTCTTAAACAAGTGGGATTTCCACTAGGAATGCAAAGATGATCCAATATCAGAAATTCTATCCATGTAATTCACCACATTAAGAGACTAAAGGAGAAAAACCATATGGGTCTCTCAGTAGAAGCAGAAAAATTGTATGATAAAGTTTAATGCCTTTGTATGAGTTGGGGGAGGGCACCACTTAGCCAGCTAGGACTAGAAGGGAACTTCTTTAAACTGATACAAGTCATATAGAAAAACTTTACTTTTCAGCAAACTCAAGGGAGAAACCAAAAGTGTATCTGTCCCTTTAAGATAAGGAGGACACTTAGGATGCCATCCTGGCCGTCCCCCAACACAAGAAAAGGAATTGATGTGTATGGAGAGGGCCAAAGAGAGAGAGAAAACTGCTGATTGTAAGATAGATTGTTTGTATCAGGGTTCTTAAACGTTTTTGTCTTAGGACCCTTGTACTCTTAAAAATTACTGAGGTCCCCAGAGAGCTTTTGTTAATATGGGGTATATCTTTTTTGATTGATAGTTACCTTCTTAGAAGTTAAAGCTGAGAAATGCTTAAAACATAGGACAGTACAAGCACATATTCCAGTGGGGGGGTCATGCTGCCTCTGGAAAACTCTTTAACTTTGGGAGAGTGGGAACAGAAGAGGCAAATGTTGTCTACGGGTATTATCACGAAAATACCAAAATAGTTTGGACCCTGAGAAAGAGTTTCAGGGGCTCTCTGGGGTCCTTGGACCGCACTCTGAAAACTACTGAGCTACGTGGAAAAAAATTCAGCTTTTAGAACTGACAAGAGACTTCAGCAAAGTTTTTGGATATAAGATCAATGTACCCCCCCCTGCCCAAAGCACTTTTTTTCATGCCAGTAGTGAATACTTTAAAAGCGTAGTAGAAGTTAAGGTAGAAATCAGTGTAGCAGCAAAGTTTATGTCAGGTCCTGGAATTAACAAAGAAGACTTTTATCAAGAAAATTTTAAAATTTTCTCAAAGGATATAAAGGAAGATCTTTTGATATGGAGAGACATTCTATTCTCTTGGATGGGACCGCTCAGTACTAGAGAGATGTCAGGTTTTTCCAGATCTGTAAATTGAATACCACTCTGGTTAAACTTCCAGTGGGAGCTTTTGAGGAACTTGACAAACATATTCTAAAGTGTATGTGAAAAAAAAAAAAGATCTACAAACACCAAGTGAACTTTGGAAAAGGAGAACAGAGAAGGCCTTGTACCAGCAGATCCTGGGGCCTACTCCAAGCCTCAGTGACTGGAATGGTGGGAAACAGAGGCCCGGGAGAGACTTCAGAGGCAGCCTTGCACTAGAGGAAGGTGGCATGAGATAAAGGTGGCCCCACATGTCTAAGGGGACTGTTTACAAGATGGTATTGGGAAACTTAGCCCTAAATGGAGAAACACGAATGTTGATTCCCATGTGATCCCCCCTAGAAAAGCAGGCTCCAAAAGGACTTAAAGATTTACAAGTAAAAGGCACTTGACATTTGTTCAGTAGGAGAAAACTATGAAGAATTTTGTGGCCCAGGGTGGCCTTGGGGTCAGCACAAGCACAAACCTCAAGACTAAAATTTATGAACTTGAATACATGCTAATTAAGTATCTCTGTTAAATAAATCCATCACGGCAAAGGTCAAAACTATTTTCATAATAGTGACTTGCCTTTTTTCACTCTTACTTGTGTTCCTCTGCCCAGGTTACAGATGACAAATTCCAAGATATTTGAGACAACTAAAACTGATAAGGGAACAACAGCTAAAATACACTAGAAAGTCTTGCAAATCGATAAGAAAAAGATAGGAAGCCCGGAAGAAAAGTGGGCAAAAGATACTAATTGGCAATTTGCAGGAGGGTTAACAACCATGTGAAAAGATGCTCAGGCTCATCAGTGATCAGAGAAATGCAAATGAAAGCAATAGATACTCTTCATGTGAGAAGAAGCCGAAAGTAGGATAATGCCAAATGTTGGCAGAAATGCAGGAAACAAGCCTCCCTGTGTGCTGCAGGTGGGAATGCAGACAGGCAAAGACATTCTGGAGGGCCGTCCAGTACTTCTTCTTCAAATAAAATATTTAATACCTGCAACCTACCAGTTTCGCTCCTGGGTAAACAGCTAGGGCAGTTCTCGCCAGAACAACGAGGGGCTGTGTGTGCGTGCTCAGTGCAGCCTGCCCGTGAGGGTGGGGAGTTGGAACCTGGCACTGTGGTCGGGAGTAAGGACTAGATGTACACTTCACAAAACGGAGACGTGTGCAGACACGGCGCCAAGCGACACAAACGCCAGACAAAACGAGAGCCTCGGTACACGGCTCTGTATTTAAATTAAAATTACACACCACCCAGACATGCTAGAAGATACTCCACGCGTTACCAGGCCGCATGCACACAATGATATAAATAAATTACACTGGAGTGGCTGGCCACGGCGAGAGGAGAGGTGGGGTGGAGAACAGGGATTAAATGGAAAAGCAGAAAGATGCCTTTTCAGGGGTGCCTCCCACACACCCTTATGGGGTAACCCACAGTGCCTCGTGAACTTAGGGCTGTGAATAACCCCATGTCCTAGGCAGCAGAGTCCCCAAAGCCAAGAGTGAATGAATGAATGAATGAATGAATGAATGTGTGTCCTATCCCTCCCCCTGCCAGGCATCCTCTAGTAGCTTCTATTTTGGGGAAATAAAATTCAAATTCCATCAGGTTTTACAAGATCTGCCCCGCCCGCTGTCCTTCTCCCTCACCGAGCTCCCGTCACGCCAGCCTTCTGCCTGTATCTCAAACCAGCCAAGACAAGCGCCTCACGGCCTTTGCACCAGCTACTTCTGCCTGGCTGTTCCCACGACAGTTCCTTCTCATCCTTTAAAGTCTCACCTGAAATGCCGCTTGTCAAAGGGACCTTCTCTGACCCGCCATTTCAGTTGGCCCCTTCAGTCACTCGCTAGGTCAGCACTATGTTTCAGGCTTCCACCTGCCCAGACTATGCCACAGTATTTTCTGGTTCCTTAGGCATCTACTTATTTGTTGCCTGCCTGTCTCCTCTACCGGAAGGGAGGCCCCTTGAGAGAGTGTCTGTCTTCTCTACAGGGTCTGCACACGGCGGGGGTACGTCATGCATTGCTGTTGAATGGCTTCATTGATTTGTTGAATGAAGGAAGAGGCCAGGCCAGGAAAGTGCATCCATTTTCAGAACGGAATGAGAAAGTACACAGCATGTCAGGATCTCAGCCCCTCAGACCAAGGGTTCTCAACAGCCACACTGGTGACATTTGGGGCCTGAGCATTCTTTGTTGTGGGGCGCTGTCCTTTGTGTCTTAGAATGTTTAGCAGCTTGCCTGGCCTCTACCCAGTAGACACCAGTAGCACCTCCACAGTGGTAATAATCAAAAACGTCCCCAGACGTTGCCACGTATCCCCTGGGGGGCACCCCAGGTGAGGGCCACCATCTGAGACCCGCTCCGGGGACTGGGATGATCTCTGCTCTGGCCCTTTAAGTGAAGCAAGCCCTGACCTGCATCCTGCCACACCCAGCACCCACCGCTCACCCTCTGAGTGAGAGACCCTGACCCAGGCCTGGCCAGTGGAAGCACCCCCTTCTTCCTTGGCTAGCGGTATAACTCAGGGTTGGCAGGTGCCTCCATCCCAAGGCCCTAGGCTGCCACCTGGGGCTTTAGTTGGAACTATCTTGCAGCTGCATTCCCTGAGCCGTTCCCGGCATAGGCGCCTATGGCTTGTCTGAATTAGAGGTGGCCTGGGTAGAGGCCGAGTGGGCCCTCTCACCTTTCCCAGTTAGTGCAGACTGACGAGTGAGTGGCTCTCGACACTGGGACAGCAGATCCAGAAGGTTTGCCATACGCTCCGGGAGGAGGAGGCATCCTAGGGGGCCTCAGAGCAGGCCTGGTGTGGGGGAGGGGGAGGGGGAGGGAGTGGCCTCTAGTACTGTCCTTCCTTCCCCAGCCATTGCCCTGTTCCTCCTGGCTGGCCGGCCCCAGCAGGACTGGGTCACTGACGGAGCCTGGATGACCCAAGGTTCGATCAGATAGGGAAGGCCCACGAAACCAAAACCCGAGCTTGTACCCGCTCCCCCAGCCGCTCCATCTGCGGAACTAAAGCCTTTCTCTGGGAGCCCTTCCTTGGGCTGGGCGAGGCCCTTGTTTGCAATTTAAATGTGGCCTCATTTAGGGAAGAATCCTTGCTGCTTCGAAAAGCTTTGGGCTTGGTCTCACCCTCCCCAGCAGCCAGGCCTCAGCCAGAGAAGAAACTGATCTAATAGCCCTTTCTCCTGCTAATTGTAGCAATTAGTGTCATAGAATGGGGACTCCCTGGGGGGCCAGTGCCCAGCACACAAGCCTGTCCCCAGCTTGAGCCCAGGCCCCAGCTCCGCCGGCCACAGCCCAGGCAGACTGGGCCCCCACCAAGGCCCTGGCTGGGCTTCAGGGTGGGGATGGGGGTGGGAGAGAGGGCCGGGGCCACCGGGGGCCCAGGCGAGTTGTGGCAGGTGTTCACCAGAGCAGTTCAGTCCAGTGGCCACACAGGTGACCCTGGGCTGTGAGAGGGCCCGACCGGAGCAGGGAGCCAGATCATGTCCGCCAGAGAGTGTGTGTGTGAGTGTGTGTGTGTGTGTGTGTCCAGGAGGGCAGAAGTGAGGAACATCTGAGGGTGTGACAGGAAGTCGTCTTGGAGCAGATTGCTTTTACCGGGTGGGGAGCCCTTTCCCAGTGTGGCCCAGTGGAATCCCTTCTCTCCCCTCCCTCCAACAAGGGAGCTCCTGTTCCTTCATTCTTGCGCCTGTGCTGTTCTGGGAGATTGTAGCAGGCCCTCGCAGAGCGCGCCCGCACTCCAGGCCTGCTAGTGAGACAGGCCACGTACAGCTGACTTTGAGGCAGCGTTCTGCCATCTACACAGCACTTGCCCAGGCAGTGAATTCTGTCTGAGAGGCAGGGCAGCGATCATTGCCACTTTACAGGTTTGGTCACTGAACAAATCTTGGTCGAAAACTCACCAGGCGGTAGGAACTCGGTAGGAACAGGAACTGAGCAGCCCCTGCCCTCGTTGGGGCTTGTGGTCCAGAGGGGAGAGAGACTACCCAGTGTGTGCATGTGTGTTTCACTGCACCCCAAGGGGAGTGCTCTGCAGGTGGGGACACAGAAGAGATTCATAACGGGAACCACCTGGAACAGGGTCTGCACCAGGAATTAGTCTGGGGTCCTAGAAGTTCCCTTGGGGAAGGTGGGGGAGGCAGGACAAGAGCTGCAGGCAAAGGGCCCCCTGGTGGAGGGAGCCCACGAGCCAAAGGGCCGGAAAGAGGCCAGGCACCTGAAGCGGAGAGCAGGCCACGCCGCTGCTAAGGACTTTGGCCTTGTTCTGAGTGCCGAGGGCCTCTGCAAGGTCCCACACGGGGAGTGACCCAGTTGGATTCGTGTTGTGAAATGATCCCCCTCCTCTGAGTGCAGAAGGTGCTGGAAGGGGACAGAGGCACTGCAGTGCCCAGAGGCGGTGGCCTGCCTGGGCAGTGGTGAAGGGAACAGAGGGAAGCAGAAATCTTCCGCAGATGTCAGGGTGAAATCAACCTGGTGTGGTGTTGGACTGACTCGGGCAGCTAGGAAGGGGGAGTGCTGGGCATGATTCTGGGGTTTCTGGCTTGCATGGCAGGGGTGGGTGGCAGGGACCTTTGTTGTTGGAGAAAAGGTGCCCCGCTGGGGTGGAGTATGGCGTGAGAGGCTGCAGAAGGAAGCCGTGGGGCCGGCGACTGGGACGTGGGTCTGAAGCGTGGAGGGCCAGGCTGAAGACATGTTTGGGAATCAGGGACCCACAGACGGTGCTGGAAGCTGCAGGCGCAGCTCGGGGAAGCAGTTTGGAGAGAAGAGGGAAGCCTGCCCTGGACGGGTCCTGAGGAGCTCAGGTGTTAACAGCCAGGCCATGAGGGAGAGCCTGCAAAGAGGATCGAGGACAGAGCCGGAGAGGTGCGGGAAAGCCAGGAGACCAGGGAGGAGGGAAAGTCGCCTGCCTGAGGGTCACGGCCCCTGCAGAGGCCACACTGCAAGCAGTGTTCCTGGTCCTCTGACCATTGGCAGTGGATGACCGCTGGCCTAAAAACGGCCCTGCTGGGATGTGCCTCCAGCCAGCGTGGCTCTCTGCTGGCCACCGTTCCCCAGGACAGACAGGGAGAGACCCCTTCCCCAAAGTCCTTCCTCCTCTCTCATTCTGCCCTTGGAATTGCGGCAATAAAGAGCCTTTCCCTGCAGCACGTGCGGGAGGCTGGGTTGACTCCCGCGGGGAGGCCTCGTCCTTGCTGAGCTATTTCATAACCTCGGAAGGGTGGAAAATCCCCCCAATCTTAACGCAAAGCCAGCAAGCTGAAAAATGGCCTTGAATAGGCTGAGATGAGAAAACAAAGAGGCCGTCAACATCACAGTCTTGGAGGGGGCGGGGGGCTTCAGGAGACCCCACGCAGACAGCAGTTTCTCGGCTTTAATGCCCAGACTCAGAGACCCAGCCAGGGACAGGCGTTCAGGGGGGTGGCGGCAGCCCTTCAGCCCAGCCTTCCTGATTAACAGTTCAAACAGGCTTCAAAGGCTCAAAAGGGGTTAACTGCAGAGCCTCGAACTCCTCCGCCTGCTAATTTTTAAACGCAGCTGAGCTCTGAGTGCCCCTCCCAGAAGGCCCTGAGAGGGGCTCTGCTCAGCCCCCACCCCCTGGTGTCGCCAGGAATCTGTGTGCATCTAGAACAAAGGCTCCCCATGCCCTCCCTCATCCAGCTTGTTCTGATGCCTAAGACAAGACTTCACCCCGGAGCCGCTGCCCTCCATCCAAGCCTGGTGGACTTGAACACATGGCCGTGACTTCCAAATGAACCTTTGAGATTGGCTTAAAGGAGCTGGGACCTCAACCCAGGTGAAGCCTGGGTGGGAGTAGAGGCTTGGACTCTGTGCCCCCCGAGGCCAGTTCCCAGCAGTGGGAAAGCGGCAGCCCGGGGTCCAGGGCGGGGGGAGAGCGCTCCACAGCCTGAAGTCCACAGTCTCCCTCTGGCTTCCCTGCCAGGCCGAGCCCAGCTGAAGGCTCTAGGAATGGGATGAAAACTGCTCAGAAACTCTAACAGATGTCCCTCACACCCATCTGCCCTAACACACCCACTCACTCGTGCACTAAAACACGTGCGTGCTTAGCCTGTGACCCACTCCTTGACAAGGCCTGGGGTTCTGTCCCCTCTTCGTGTTGCTTCTTGCCCAGCCCCCCGGCCCCTGTGGCACCTTCTTCATGATGGAAGCTGAGACCCTACCAGGCCCACGGGCTGTTCCCGAGGTCCCAGGACCCGGCCTCGGCTCTCACGTTGCCTCATTCGCAGCCCCTAGGACCCCTGCTCTTCTCAGGGAGGGAGACAGCCTTCTAGTCTAGGCACATGTCACCCGCAGAACGGTCACGCCAGCAGCACCAGCCCTCTAAAGTAAACGTGCAGCGCCTTCACTTCATCATGCTCGACTTGATCTAATCCCCCGCCGCCCAGGGCCCAGGGACGGAGGCACTGCGCGCACGTGCAGATGCAGCAAAGAGCGGCCTGGCCACAGGGAGTGACGTGCCTGAGGCCACTGGGCGCTGACACAGCAGGATTCAGCTCGGTCTCTGAGGAGGCCGGCCCGCCCTGTCCTCTCATGGCGGGGAGGGCTGCAGGCCTTTGTCAGGCTCCCTGTCCAACCTCGGAAGAGAGAATGTCACTCTCGAACCTTCAGCTCGCTGGAGAACCGGCCTGAGAGAGCGTAGGAGCGGCAGGGCCGGCCCTCAGAGGCTCACATGCCTTCTCAGCTTGTGCTCGGGCAAAGGTCTCCCAAGCAGCAGAGCCCTGGGCCATGCTGGGGCCCGCCACTGTCATCGCCGTGGGGGAAGGCAGCCTTGGAGCCCAAGAGGCCTTCCCTGCACATGCAGGGGTGGGAGCCCAGAGGGATGCCCGAGGCCACGGCTAGGCACCTGGGAGGGCCAAGTGCCACCCTGATGAGGTATCGCTTCCCTCCCTGCATAGGCCACTCGGGAGCCAAACGCCACCCCCTCAACTAGCTTCCCAGTGGGACTGTGCCCCGCCCCAGAGCAAAGGGCGCTGCCCCCAGCAGCCACTCACCTGACCCTGGCCTCCCTGCTGGCCACTCACCCCACTGCCCCCCCACTCGTGCTGCCAGGGCTGCGGGCCACGTGCTGGCTTCCTTTGCTCCTGAAATGTCTGGATGTCTGAGAATCCAGAAGATACCCTTGCTAACAGATTTCTACATCATTCATTGATTCACCATTCATTCTGGCCCTCCTGTGCAGGCGCAGTGCTGGGACGCCGGGGCCATCAGATGGGGTGCCCCTCTGTGAGCTCCCAGGCTGGCAGACAAGGCAAGGGAGCAGATCACGGGCTATGAGGTGGAAGACGTCGGGGACACACTGGCTGCGGCCAGGCTCCTTCGGAGCCAAGGAGAGAGGGTGGTTCTCCAGACACCTTCTAGCCCTAGGGCTCTCGGAGGAACACCAGTGCCTGGGGGTAGGCGGAGCAGAGCGCAGGGGTTTCTGGGGGCATATGTCCTAGGCTGCCCCTCCCCCACGCTCCCCATTTCCCAAGGAGAGGCTGCTGCTTCTCCCCTAAGGCCCCCTCTTCCCAAGGCCGCCAAAAAGGCCCCAAGCTGTAAGGGGGGGCATCCCAAGAGTGGCATTGAGTCCCAGGGCCGGGTGGGAGATTATCTACGCAGGGGCTGATAGGAGCGTCCCCCAAGGGCTGACTTCAAAGCCACTCCGCCTAACCCCCTGCATCAAAGTCAGCAAGCTGGGCTGTTTGAACATTAAAAGAGTGGGGGGGGGGGTCACCTCCCCAGCCACCTGCGTCTCCACAGCTTCTCTCCTCAGGGTCTCAAAGGCCTTCTTGCACAGGTGGGCGGGGGCCAGACCACCCTACTCCCAGGCGGAGGAGCCACTGCTGCAGGGAGGGCTAACCGCCCCTCAGAATCCTGCAAGGCGGTACGCGTGCCTCCAGGTTCCCAGCCTGGGCCCTGCAGTCCCGGCTTTCCTGGTCATCCCCTGCCATTTTCTCTGGGTTCTTCTAGAGGGTTGACCTGTTCCCCAGCCCCACATGTGGAAGGAGCAGAGAGCAGAGCGCCCTCTCCCGCCCCCAGCTCAGCTCCAGACCTTGCTGCATGACCTTCGGCCTGCGCTCTCCCCCTCGGGCACCTCTCCAGGAGGGCTGGGCCCAGGGGGCTCTTGGGAGACAGTGGAATATGTAGGTGTGATATGGCGGCACAGCACAGCAGGGCCAAACAGCAGCTCCAGGCCACTCAATCTGGATCCCAGTTCTAGCACAGATGAGGTACGTGCCACTGGGCAGGTCACCTGATCTCTCTGTGCGTCATTTTCCTCATCTGTGAACCCAAATTAAAACCAGCAGGGTACCTCCTGGGGTTATTGGGCTGGTCAGAGGGCCACTCAGTCCCAGTGATCGGGAGAGCACCTGCCTTGTCAGCAGTGAGCATGTAGAATGGTGGCACTAGGGCCACCAGGCCTGGCTGCACCAGCTCTGCCCTGCCACCTGGAGCTGGAGGCCAAGCCCGGCGTCACGCAGTGAACTGGGGAGGGCGCACGCAGAGACTGGGGCCCAGCGCTGCAGGGAGGGCTGGCAAACGGCAGCAGCTATTGAAACTTTTGGGGAAGTTCCCCAGATGTGAGAGGAAGGCCCCAGGGAGGCCATTTGAGTGGCGGTGCTTGGATTGTCCACAGGCCTCAGTTTCCTCGTCTAGACAGAGGCTCATCATGGTGTCTCCCTCCCAGATCAGACAGCCCAGGAGGGAGAGCGGACATGCCCTTGGTGGGCTCAGGGCAGACCCTTCCTTCCCTCTCTCTCAGGAACTCTGCCGAGGCTGGGGCTTTTCCACCTGGCCTCCCTCCCCAGCCCACCAGGTCCCCTGCCTGACCCCAGGCCCCGGAGCACAGACTCCTTGTTGCAGCCGAGCGCGTGTGCCCGAGCCCAGAGGGGTGCCGACCCCTCCCTCACACGGGGACATCAAAGGGAAGCAGGAAGCGGCGAGCCGGCTGACCCCCAGCAGGCGGGGAAAGTGCAGTGTCACCGCTCAGCCTGGGGCCCAACTGCTGGGGATTTTCCATCCCACCAGGATTTCCGCGGGACACCCCGACTCCGGCCTTTGAGGCTCCTTGGGAACCAGGGTCTGGGCTGGAGGCCCCTGTCCTCAGTGTCTCCGTGACTGGCTGGCTGCTGGCCCAGGCGCATCAGAACACTGGACCCTGGGCTCTGGGACCTGGCTGGGGAGGGAGGGCCACAGATTGAGCAGAGGGCCTGAGAAGAATGGAGAGGGGAACCTGTCCCTCCCCCGCCAGCCACACCTCCCTGATAGGGGTCAGGGGGTCAAAGCCACCGAATAGGCTGTGTCAGGGAGAGGACTGTACAAACAGTCCCAAGTCCCAGGACCCCAGGGCGGCCCTCCTGAATGCTATGCCGCAGCCCCAGTGCAGTCAGGGGCGCTGTGTGGACAGCTGGGCTCGTGGGCGTGTATCCACCTACCAGAGCCTTCTGCAGGGCGTAGCACTGAGGGCAGCCACGAGCAGGCCAGGCTGTCCCAGCCCTCCACCCAAGGCCGTCAGGCCTGGGAGTCCAGCCCTCTCAACCGCCCCTGTACTTGGTGGACAAGCCCCGACCCAGATCTCTCCGCTGCAGTTTGTGGGTGGGCTAAGGTCTACTTGGTACACCCCGTTCAGGGCATCTGTGTCACTCCCTGGCATCCTGTCCCCCTAGATCTGCGACTGCCATGTCTTCACCCCAAGCTGTTGCTCCTGCCTCACCAAGCCAGACCTGGCCCTGTCCTCGCCTTCACTCACCAGGAGGATGAACCGGGCATGCTCTGCGTCGTGAGGGCCCTCGTGGACCTGGGTTGGCCTCTAGGCTGGTGGCTGGACTGACACACACCAGGGCCCTCTGGCCGGAGGGAAGTGCACCTGGGTCCCTTTGTTTGTTCTGTCGGGGTGGGCAGAGGAGCTCTTGCTCCGGAGGGAATGCAGTTTTACAGCTGGAAGCCAGTGGTCCCAGTCTGAAAACGGGGCTGAGTAGGACATCCCAGCCTTGAACAGGGGTTTGCCATCCAAGTGGGGGGACCCGTGTTTGGTCGAGCGGCCACGCTCTGCACAGCCCAGAGCCTGGCCTAAGAGCAGACGTGCTCATGTGGAGAGTGCTGGCAGCCGGGCTCGCGATCCGGTTACAGCAGCTGTCCCGCAGGAACGTGCTGCTGCCGAGAGCCGGGAGCTGTTGTTCCGGGGCTGCGAGCGAGACTCAGCGCTGGGGGCGGGTGGGGGGGGGGTCTGTTGCTGGGAACTGTTTCAAAATAATCACAGAAACTTGGCAGGCAGGGGCTCTGCCCGTAAGGGTCCAGGTCTCTGCACGGGGTGCCCACACCCTGCCCCTGAGTGTGTTCCTCCCCTGGCCAGGCTCGGTGCGGTGTGGTCTGGGATCTGGCCTCCCAGGCCGGTGTCATTATCGGGATAGGCATGTTTGTCCCCTGCATCACAGGGCCTTAGGGTCACACAGCCAGGCTGGAGCTGGTCGTCGAGGAGCAGGATGGGCGGGCACAGCTGTGTTCTCAGGAAGGCAGAGAAAACCCCCAGAGTGAGGGAGCGAGACGGGGCGAAGCACGACGATTCACCATTGACTCAGGCTTGCTAGAGGCTGGCCCAGCACCCTTCTCTATTCTCCCATCCCCTGGATGGGTGAGAGCCAGCGGGGCCTAGAACAAGCCCCATCATGACTCTCCTGGAACCGGGCTGAGGCCCAGAGCGCGCAGGCTGATGGTGAGTGGGCCAGGGCTCGGGCAGGCTTGTCCATAGAGAGAACATTCGGCTTAGCCCAGGTGATGGCCTAGACCCTGGTGAGTCAGGAGGTGACTAGGAGACAACCTGGCCCACCGTGCCCGGGAGTCCTATTCCAGAGGATGGCCGACACTGCAAGCGCCTTTGGGCAGACGGAGTCAGAGCACCGGGGTGGGCAGGGGCCCGCCTCCATAAGCCCCAGACCCGAAGGCCCAAAGCCTGCATGGGACCTCTGGAATTACAGTGCCTGAGCGAGAGGCTGTGGCGGCCTGTGGCCTCTGCTGCCTGCGTGGGCTCCTTCTCCCACCCCACGCGGAATGACAGCAACTCACCTCGCAGCTGCAAGGCTCGATATCTGTGTGGGTGCTGCCACTGCACAGTGGGGCCAGGGTCGCACGCCTGGGTGTGAGCAACCCTCTGGCGTGGCCCATCAGATGGAAGGCACGCTGGGCTTCCCATTCAGCGTGCAGTTCCACGTGAAAAGGGACCCGTCGACACCTGTCCAGAACCAGTGATGTGGGTGGCCCTCTACGTGACATGGCTGGGCCCCTGAAGTGTGAGACGCATGGTTATGCGTGTGACATGCCATGGCGTGCACACTATGGGATCTGAGGACCGAAGACATGCTCTCGTGAGCTGTGCCGGCTGCCCCACGTAGGGGAACATTCTGTCCAGATGGGGACCCTCTCCAGGCAACCCCTTCCCCTTCCCTGTCACGTCTGAACATTAGACGCTCTGTGCCAATCGGACACCGCTGCACCACCACCCCCGCCCCCGCCGCCGGCAATCTGTAATTCTCACAGGTTGTCCCCAGAGGCACACATGTCAAATCCAGGAAATATGAGTGAGGCAGGGATGGGAGGAAGTTGTAAATGCAAAGCCGCAGAGCTCTAAAGATGGAAGCCATTTCGCTTCTTATCCAGTCACCTGCTGTATACACAGTACACCAGCCTCCATCCAGTGTACCGTGTGGGTTAGGAACACAGACCTGCTTTCTGATAGAGACAAAACCTTGGCAAAGCGTCGCCTGTGTCTCGGGCTGCTCTCTGAAGGAGGCTGGCCCGGCACTTGCCCTGGTAGGGAGATTCCTAGCCCCTGCCTGTGGCTGGAGCAGTCTGCGAGGGAGAGTGAGAAGCAGAAGCTCCCCTCACTCCTTCTACATGAGCAAGCCTAGCTGAGGGGCTCCTCCCAGGTCCCTCCGCCAAAGCAAGTTCTCAGTTGGCCACCAGCTCCCAGCCAGGCCAGAGAGCCCGTCCTTTCCCTAAGAAAGCTTAGCCTCAACTCTGGTGCCATAGACAAGGGGCGTTCTTCTTGCCCCCAAAATCACTCCAGAGACACTGAGAAAGCAAACCTATTGCTTTTCCAACCCCTAACAGTGGAAAAGGAGGAAGAGAAGGGAGGTCACCTAGAAAGTTCTGGAACACAGCCTGTTTATCAAATGAGTATATTTTCAAATGAAAGAGAATGCTGCTGGGGAGCTGAGGAATCAGCGGGGACGGAGCCCACATGGCCCCCTGGAGCTTATGCGGTGCTGGCAGCGGGCCTTAGGCCTTCATACACACACCTGGGCCACCTAGGAGGAGATGCCACAGGAATACGAATGTGGCAGGTCACTCCAGCCACGTCGGCTTCCCTTTTGTTAAGTTACTCAATCCAATCAGAGAAGGTACCAGGCACAGTCGTTAACAGACAGCTGCCTGTCTGCTGGCAGAGCCCTACCAAAGCCCCCGAAGGCACTTCTCTTCCTAAGCTCTGTGGGGTGCCCCGTTCTCAGGGGAAAGGTCCTCTTGAGAGCCGGTGTGAAAGGGTTCCCAAGTTGCTGTACCAGTTAATGAGTTATTTGCTCTAAACAATATCTTGATAAAGGGGAAGGATGAAGTTAGCTGCTGTTGACTAAGGAGAGACAGGGTTGCCAGGGAAATGCTTCTAAATGGAAGGAAACAAAAGGCAGTCATTAGGTTTTGTCTGACTAGGAAAAATGTCGTGCAGAGTGTACCTTTGGCCATCTTTTGTGTTTATGATTTGGAAGAGAGAGGCAGCAGCGAGCGTGCGGCCAGGGAGAGGAATCTAACAAAGCTGGTGGAGGCCAAGGTTTGGGGGCACAGAGCAAGGGCGGCTGCCCTGGAGCTCGAGCCAGGAGGGAGTGAGGAGGGCCTAAGGCCCAGGCTGGACCGCGAGACCTTCCAACCTGGGAGTACCGAGGTGAGAAGTAAGGGGGGGGCTCCTGGAAGCAGAGATGGAGCAGGTTGGATCAAGTCGTGTCTGAACTGAGCTGGCATTTCAGGGCAGCATTCACGGCCTCAGTCAGTATACAGGGGCTTTTACTTCTTTAAGTCTCGCTCTGTGTTATAAATCTCTGCTTCTCCTCAGCAGTTCGAAATGTTTACTCTGAACTAAGCCCTGTGTTTTAACACGAGTCATGTTTTAATAGGAAAACCATCTTTGATGGAATCATATGCAATTCTTACTTTCTCCTGATCAGCCAGAGCCCCACGTCCAGCCTTTGTAGGCAGTAGTGACAGGAAGAGTGGCCTAGCCCTTGGCACAGAACACCTGGCCTCCACATGACTGGTCTTGCAAACCATTGTCCGCACTCAGGCCAGCAGGCTGCAGAGGGCCAGGACCTTCGCTCTGTCCCTCACCTCCAGCTCCGTCACCCAGTGCGAGAGCCCTCATTTGGAGCCTTTAATCAGGTGCTGGCCCCATTCCTAACACTGGCCCATCCCCATGCCTCCTGAGCTGGTGAGAATTATCCCGGGAACAAGAAGATCTAAAGGCCCCTGGTTCTCAGGCTAACAGGAGACTTGCCATTAGGAAGGGGGAGCAGACTTCCTCTCTGGGGAGGGCATAACTAGGGCGACCAACCAAGCAAGGAAGGCGTGTGAACACAGCCTGGCGGTGGAGAAACTCTTGGTCTCAGCATGCACGGACTTGAGTTCCTCCCCAGGTACCACTGTTTTCTACCCGGGAACATCTGCCATCCCCAAACCTTGGCCTCTTGATCTACGAAAACTGCAATAGTCCTATACAAGGCCCTGGAGGGTCATCAGAGTGACTGCGTTTGATTTCCCTGTATTTCTAGAACAGCAACAGAAGGGAGTGGGCTCCAGGGGGGCAGATTTTGTGCTCAGAGACCTCTGGTAGACTCCGGACTCCAGCTGCCATGGACTGTGCGGGTGGGGACATGAGCCCTGGCGGAGGAGCAGGGGTGAAGGAGCTCCAGAGAGAGCAGTAAGGCCTCAGTGCTGCTTCGAGCCCCGCTGCAGACCGGGCAGGCCCTTGTGAGGAGGGTGGACCGCAGCCAGGGTCCTGCACCTGACAGGCCCCGGTGCAGTCCCCCCTCGCTTATTCATTCACTTATTTATTCGTCAAACATTCACAGAGCGGCCATGATGGGCTCTGCGGATTACACACTGAAGATAATGCTGAACAAAAAGACCTACTTCTGCCTTCACCGGCCTTGGGATCGAAGGAGACGGCTCGTCACCCTTTACCACAGACAAACACCCAGTTATACATTAAGAACGAGAGGGGAGATGGGTTCTCTGTGGACCAGTCTGAGGCTTAGAAATTGGCCACTCCGAAGGAGGGACATAAGTCGGCCCCAGCCTGGGGAAGGGGAGAGGGTCAGGAGAGAGCCTGACTTGTTTAAAATGATACCAAGGGAGTATTTGAGGAGCGACAGTGACTTCATCAGAGCCACTGCTCAGGGTCAATACTAGCTTTGTGACCCTGGGCCCGACTTAACCTCTCAAGTCTCAGGTTGATTATATATAAAACAGGAGTGATAATATTCTTATGTCAAAAGCTGCCATGATGTAAGGATTAGTGAAATGATGTTTATAAAGCACTTAGCACGGTGCCTGGCTAAGGGCGAGTACTATTACGATTTTAAGAATATTCTTTAGTCCAAAGGTGTGTGCAGGGCTAGCGAGTTTTCTCCTCACCGAAGTGGTAGTGCCGGGGCTCCTTTGGAACACAGTGCCCAGGGAGTGTTGCCGATGAGATCAGGGCCTCTGCGAGAGCAGGGGTGGTCCCTGCCCAGCTCCTCCTGGTCCCCTGGGGCTTGCACAGTGCCTGGTGTGCACACTCATACCTCCTGCCTGGAAGAATGGACACACAGGGCAAGGGGGCACCCTCTCCTCCACCGGCCTGCAGGGTACCGCACTGGATCTTACAGGTCCCTTCAGCTCCTAGAGCCTAGACCCTACACACATCCACGCTGGGGGAACCCACGGGAGTTTCAGACTGGGGCTGCCCTTTGCCCTTCTTAGCTCAGGGGTGTGTGTGTGTGTGTGTGTTTGTGGGTGTGTGTGTGTATGGGCTGGCCCAGTCTAGACTGGGTGGGGGCTTTAACAAACCCCATTTCCCATCAAGGGAGCCTGAGGCCGTGAAGGTCAACTTATCCCACCCTCCCCCAGAGCTCTCGCAAAGATTCCCGTTCTTTGTCTGCATTCACCCCGGCCCCAAGAGCAGTCCTGTACATGGGGGTGAGCAGGGAGCTTCAAGATGAGTAGGAGTCACAGAGTTGGGGAGAGAGACAGAGATAAGAGAGACAGAACTGGGTGGGCTGCTGAGGAGACAAGAAGGTACTGGGAGAAAGTGAGGCCCTCTCCCAGGGGAGCATTCAAGACAGGAATGCCCTCCTCCCACCCCCACAGGATGGCCCCAGGGCTCCCAAGCCCCTCGGGGGCTCCCTGAACTCTTGCGTCTATCCCATAGGAAGCAAACTTGCTTCCTTCTATCCCACTCTCTATCAAACATAAATGATGTAAAAAGGACTTTTTTCCCCCTGAATCCTGTTAGCATTCAGAAATAGAGTTGTTGTACAAGAATTCTTTCACAAGAAGGAAATCCTGCCATTTGTGACAACACGGATGAATGTGGAGGACAGTGAAATAAGCCAGACACAGAAGGACAAATACTGTATGATATCACTTATATGAAGAATCTAAAATAGTCAAGCGCAGAGAAGCAGAGAGTTGAATGGTGGTTGCCAGGGGCAGGGGGAGGAGGCAGCTTGGAGGAGTTTGTCAAAGGGCACAAAGTTTCAGTTCTGCAGGGTGAATGAGTCCTAGAGAGCAACTGCCCAGCGCAGTGCCTGCAGTCAACAGCCCTGCATTGTGTGCTTCAGCAGTTGCTCAGAGGGTAGATCTGATGCTAAGCGTTCTTAGGAAATAATAATATACATGATAAGGAGGGCGTGAGGAGACTTTTGGAGGTGATGGGTATGTTGATGGCTTAGGTTGTGGTGATGGTCTCATAGGTATATACTTATCTCCAAATTCATCACGTTGTATACATTAATTATGTACAGATTTCGTTTGTCAATCGTGACTCAACAAAGTGGTTGAAAAAAAGAAAATTAAGAACAAAATGTTTTTTCCACAGGAGTTTTTTTTTTTTTTCTTTGAGCATATATTTTAAAATAGTCACATCCTTAATGAAATCTTCCACAGTCTCTTTGTGGAGCCAGAATTCCACTGATCTGACAAGGCTGGCATAATAAAAGAACACATACTGATTTCATCTATGATAGTCAGCGCAAAAAAAGGGAACCTATTAGTCACCAGGGTCCATCAGCTGTAAAAATAACCAATGTAAATAGGGTCGCACCAAGAATGCAAAGATACATGCAGCAACCTGGATGAGTCTTCAGAGAACTGTGCTGAGTGAAAAGAGCCAGTTTCAAAAGGTCCCATACTGTACGGTTCCATTTATAGAGCATTCTTGTAAAGACAAAATTAAAGCAATGCAGAACTGATTAGTGGTTGCCAGGGGCTAAGGACAAGGTGAAATGGGAGAGAAGGGAGTGTGGCTATGAAAGGGGGCTACACGAGGGACCCTGGGGTGACAGAAGCTCCCCTGTGTCGGTGTCTGTGTCCTGGCAGTGATCTGGTCCTACGGTTTGCAAAATGGTACCACTGGGGCAGCCTGGGTGAAGGCTACATGGGATCTCTCTATTATTTCTCACAGCTAGCTGCATGTGAATCTACAATTATCTCAAAATGAAAAATTCATGAAAAAAATCACGATCGCCAAATTAAAAAAACCAGTAGTCTTCCTAACAATACCCAATAATGAATTTTAAGATACAGAAAATCTATACGAACAGAGGGCTAAAAAATACTGAGGGACATTACAACTGATTTGAACACATGGATAAATCTCTCCTATTTTTGGCTAGAAAGTCAAAAATATTTGTAAGAAAGATAATTCTAAGTTAATCTAAATTGATTGCAGTTTCAATAGAAACTACTGGCAGAATATGGAGGGACACACACACACACACTTTTTTTTTTTTTTAAATCAGGCAAGCTGATTCTAAAATTTATGTGAAAAAAAAAAAAAGAGCATGTAATGCAAGTCCTGTACAATTCTGAAAAAGCATCTGGAGCTCTTTGGTGCAGCCTGGCCCTCTGTGTTCCAGAAAAGCACCAGGTTTTAAAGATTACCCATTATCCTAAATAGTCTAATGAGGGTGCAACTGCACTTTTTTCTGAAGGTGATTCTACTCATTCAAACGCCCCTCTCCATCGACGTTGTCAGGCACCTACCATGATAAAGATGAACTGAATGACTCATCTTGAGGTAGGGACATGCATTTAACCAATACTATATAACCTTACTATATGTCAGCACCATTCTGTGTACTTCACATTAGTCATTCATTTAATCCTCCCAGTAACCCTCTGCGGAAGGCACTCTTTCTTATTATCCCCATTTTACAGATGGGGAAACTGAAACAGAGGTTAAATGACTCATTCAAGGTCCAGCAGGTAGGAGAGGTGTAGTTAGGATCTGAACTTGCACTACAGCTCTAGAATCTGCTCTTAACCACTACTTTTTTGTTTACAAGTCAGTAAAGGAGAGCACCAAGCAGGAGGTCCGGGGACAGGAGCAGCATTCCTCTGGGCTAGCTTCACAAGGATGAGGCTGGAAAAGCCACATTGGCACAGGTGGTCTAGATCACATAAGGAAACTGAGTCACTGCTGTCCAAGTCACGATGTGAAACCATTTTGACCTGCACTGGTTATAACAGCACTCCAACTATAACACTTTACCGTGTCAGTTATTTTCTTTTCTGGTGGTTGGCCTGGGGAGGGGAGGGACTGGCTATATGTTACAGATTTTTCTTATTGCCATTCTTTTCCTTTTTGAATTAGGCTTATTTACTTTCTTGAGTTACTGAATTCAGTTTTCATAAGATGCCCTGAAACTGTGATCATACACGAGTAGGAAATGGCCCCCAGGGTCAGACCCGAGACCCCGGTGCATCCCTTGTCTGGATTCTGCCGTGTGAGTGAGCCCGGAAGAAACAAGTGCTCCTGTTCCCTGACAGCATTAGCTGCCAAGGCGAGGACTCAGTCCCAAACACTCCAGGCTTCCCGTCCAACTCAAGAGCTAATCCTGTGTCTAGAGTGTTTTGGTCTGAGGCCATGCCATGGATTCCCTGGTTGACTGTACTGTGTGAAATGCAGCTTCCTCTTATGAGTAAGAGAGATGGGGGAAACCTGCTATACTCACAAGTACATCATAAAGTTCAAAAGTCAAATAACTGAGGCTGGCCCATCACCAGGCCCATCAGCTATCCATAAGACAATCTAGAAATGGACACAGATTAAATGAGAGCTTGAAATATGATAAAGGTAACAACTTAAGTCAGTGAAAAGAAGATGATGTATTCAAATAAATAGCGTTGGGATAACTAGTTTGACACATAGAAAATAAATTGAATTTAATGACTCCTTATGTCCAAATCTAGAGGGAGCACTATTTAAATGTAAAAAGATGAAGGATGCCCACTCTCACCACTTCTATTCAACATAGTTTTGGAATTCCTAGCCACAGCAATCAGAGAAGAAAAAGAAATAAAAGGAATCCAAATTGGAAAAGAAGTAGAACTGTCACTGTTTGCAGATGACGTGATGCTATATGTAGAAAATCCTAAAGGTGCTGCCAGAAAACTACTAGAGCTCATCAATGAATTCAGTCAAGTCGCTGGATACAAAATTAACATACAGAAATCTGTTGCATTTCTATACACTGACAACGAAATATCAGAAAGAGAAATTAAGGAAACAATCCCATTTACCATCGCATTGAAAAGAATAAAATACTTAGGGATAAACCTACCTAAGGAGACAGAAGACCTTTACTCCAAAAACTGTAAGATGCTGTTGAAAGAAACTGAAGATGACCCAAACAGATGGAAAGATACACTGTGTTCTTGGATTGGAAGAACCAATAGTGTTAAAGATGACTGTACTACCTAAGGCAATTTACAGATTCAGTGCAATCCCTTTCACATTACCAATGACGTTTTTCACAGAACTAGAACAAAAAATTTTTAAATTTGTATGGAAACAAAAAAGACCCTGAAAAGACAAAACGATCTTGAGAAAGAAGAGCGGAGCTGGAGGAATCAAGCTCCCTGACTTCAGACTATACTACAAAGCTACAGTAATCAAAACAGCATGGCATGGGCACAGAAACAGACATATAGATCAATGGAACAGGATAGAAGGCGCAGAAATAAACCCCCGCACTTATGGTCAATTAATCTACAACAAAGGAGGCAAGAATATACAATGAAGAAAAGACAGTCTCTTCAATAAATGGTGCTGGGAAAACTGGACAGCTATATGTAAAAGAATGAAATTAGAACATTCTTGAACACCATATACAAAAATAAACTCAAAGTGGATTAAACATTTAAATGTAAGACTGGATACTATAAAACTCCTAGAGGAAAACATAGGCAGAACACTCTTTGACATAAATAACAGCAATATTATTTTGGAACTGTCTCATGGAGTAATGGAAATAAAAACAAAAACAAACGGGATCTAATTAAACTTAAAAGCTTTTGCACAACAAAGGAAATCATAAACAAAATGAAAAGACAACCTATGGACTGGGAGGAAATATTTGTAAATGATGCTACCGACAAGGGATTAATTTCCAAAATACACAAACAACTTATACAGCTTAATGTCAAAAAAACCCCAACCCAATCAAAAATTGGGCAGAAGACTAGATAGACATTTCTCCAAAGAAGACATACAGATGGCCAGCAGGCACATGAAAAGATGCTCAGTATCACTAATTATTAGGGAAATGCAATCAAAACTACAGTGAGGTATCGCCTCACACCAGTCAGAATGGCCATCATTAAAAAGTCTATAAATAATAAATGAGGGTATGGAGAAAAAGGAACCCTCCTACACTGTTGGTGGGAATGTCAAATTGGTGCAGCTGCTGTGGAGAACAGTATGGAGGTAACTTATGAAAGTAAAAACAGAGTTAACCATATGATCCTGCAATCCCACTCCTGGGCATATATCCAGAGAAAACGCTAATTCAAAAAGATACATGCACCCCAATGTTCATAGCAGCACTATTTACAATAGCCAAGACATGGAAGCAACCTAAGTGTCCATCAACAGATGAATGGATAAAGAAGATGTGGTGTGTGTATATGTGTGTGTGTGTACATATATATATATATATATATATATATATATATATATATATATATACACACACACACACACACATATACATACACAATGGAATATTACTCAGCCATAAAAAAGAATGAAATAATGCCATTTGCAGCAACATGGATGGACCTAGAGATTACCATATTAAGTGAAGTAAGTCAAGACAGGAGAGACAGATAATCATATTCATATCACTTATATGTAGAAACTAAAAAAATGATACAAATGAACTTATTTACAAGACAGAAATAGACTCACAGACATAGAACACAAACTTACGGTTACCAAAGGGGATAGTGGGGTGGGGGAGAGATAAATTAGAAGTTTGGGATTAACATATACACACTACTATATATAAAACGGGTAAACAACAAGGACCTACTGTATAGCCCAGGGAACTATACTCAGTATCTTGTAATAACCTATAAGGGAAAAGAATCTGAAGAAGAATATATATATATGCATGTAGATATGTGTGTGTGTGTGTGTGTGTATATAACTGAATCACTTTGCTTTACACTTGAAACTAATACAACATGTAAATTAACCATACTTCAATTAAAAATATTTTTTTAACGTGAATAAAAAAAAACAAAGATGACAGAAGAAAACATGGGAGAATTTATTAAAACAATCTCAGAATGAGGTTTTTTTCCAAAACTTTTCCAAATTTTAAGACAAGGACCTCAAATCACAAAAGACTGCCAGAGTCGACTGTGTCAAAATTAAAAATTCTGAAGTCCAACAGGAAAAAATGGACCAAAAATTTGAACAGTTTATGTAAAGGAAATACAACTGGCTTCTGAAACACAGAAACAAGCTCAACTTTTAATAAAATATAAGAAATGCAAAACAAAAAACAAAAACAAAAACCCCAAAACACTCAAATTTAAAAATCCTGCCAGCAGAAAACTATAGAAGCTCAAAGACTGAAGAAAACTTGGGATAAAATATTTTCAACATCTACGACAGAGTTCCTATAAATCAGTAAGAAGAGGTATTAAAAAAATTAAGGGTATGGAGAAATGGTTCACAAAAAATAAAAAACAAATGTGTTTACTTATTTGAAGAGATGAAAGCCTCATTTACAATAAAAGACATGTAAACACTCCAGTATACCATTTCTTCCTCAATCAAATTAATAAAGATAAAAACTGTGACTACTCACTTGTTAGTGAAGGTGTGGGGAAACGGGCATGTTTGTGCAATTTTCATAGTAGCATAAATGGGTACCAGCCTTTACTATTTGGTAGTATCTATCAAAGCATGTACAAATATCTTAACCTTGCTGGAAATGGGGGGAAAATGGGCCTCTTGAAGTGAATGCACTTAAAATGGAGACCAAAATGTCATGAAAAATAGACTTGATTGGGAAGTTACCTTGAGAAGTAGTAATAATAGTTTTGAAAACAAGATTATCCTATATAAATATAAGTCGTTATAATCGTAGATACCTACTCATTTTAGAAAAAAAGTGAATTGACAGAGGTTCTGGTGTCATGTTTATAAAACATGCTGTGATACCACAGTAGGGCATCTTTCACTTCATAATGGACTTTGGCAGCACTTTCACACAGAGGATCATTTCTGTAGAAGGTAGGGCTTCATGGCTTCACTAAGGGCCTACCCTTAATCTTTTATTATTTCATCTGCTTTTATTATTTCTTTTTTGAAATGCTTATCTAGGTATCAGCCTTGATTTTCTCTTCAGTTGATAACTGGTTTAACTCTGCCTAATCTCCTAATCTCTGTTAGAGATTCTTCAATTTCACTTCCCTTAACTTCATGAAATCTCTTATCTTGACAAGATTTACAGTTCTTCTTCATAAGTGATTTACTTTACATTGTCCTTATTTGATAAGAGACAGCCTAGAAGGAGACGCAGTCAACAGAGATAGAGCAGGGATAAGATGGGTGGGGAGAAACAATAGTGTTCAGTGGGGAGGGATGTTTCAGAGGGACTAATTTCATAATCGGGCAGTTCATTAGTGAATATTTGAATGGTTAATGGCTGTCTTTAGCTGCCCTATACATCCGTCAATAGGGGACTTGTTCCATACATTATGGCACAGTGAAATGCTCTGCAGCTGTTAATAAAAAGGAGAAGCACTAGATGTCTTAATATAGATCCATCTCCAGAACACACAGGCATCTTCCCTTTGAACAGTGCACACTGGGGCCGCCGCGTGCTTACCAAGAAATGAGAGGGCTTGCTTACGGAAAGCTGAAAGGTTTCCTTACAGCATGATGCGTGCGGAGACAGGTCCCCGCACGGTACACTGGCCAGGGCTCCGTTCTCTTCAGATGCCCTGGGGTTGCTTCCTGCCCAGACCATCAAGCAGGTAACTGTTGGCCACCTCCTGCCAGCTGCGGTCAAGTCAGTGTTGCCCTTGAAAATGCTCATGGCCTTAATCAGGCTTTCATGAGCAGCCCATCTCTGCATCCTTTGATGGAAGGCTCTCTGATGAACAGCCAGCATGATGTTCTTTAGCCATCTTACAGGCCTCCCACCCCACCACCTACGTGCCTTTTTCAGGCAGCTGGGTCCTCGTGTTCACCAGGAACAGGACCCATGCCAGAAAGACTAGAGCTGCCGAGTGCAGCCCCATCTGGGGAAAGCCCAGCCCAGTAGACTGAGAGCAGAGGCCACGTTCTCTCAAGGATCCTGGAAGCTAACCACGAGAAAGCAGCACTTCAGCTACAGTGCCCTGAGCTGTCACCTGTTCATGTGTGTGTACACAAATATCACTGCAAAATAAAAACGCCCCTGACGTGTACTGCCCTGTGATGACCAGTCTTGTCTGGGCAGCTCAAAAAGAAGTCTGGCGTACCTATATATTAAGTCAGAAAGGCAAACTGCAGATAAGTATATATGTTACCACTTGTGTAAAGAAGAGGTATATTATAGATACATGTTTGCCCCTATAACACACTCTGAAAAGATACAATAGGAAACTGTTAAAAGTGGTAACCTTTGGGGAAGGAAACTTAGGAATTCAGGGCTGGGGTGGGGACAGCCTGATTTTTCGCCATATTCCCTTTGTACACTGAACGTGTTTTACCACGTGCGTATAAAACCACTTTATTATTTTTTAAGCACAACATTTTAATAGGGAAAGAACGGTGTACCGCAGCTCATGCAGATGTTCTGCCAGGCTGTGAATGAGCAGCCCTCCGCTGCAGGGCTGGGGTGGCCGGTGAGGGGGCAGCTCCCGCGGCACAGCGGTGTGGGCTCTGGTTCATGTCACTCCAAGGAGCAGGGGCTGCTCCGGCACAAAGAGGTTTTTGACAGGGAGAGGCAGAGCTGGAGTGAGAGCAGGCCCTGGGCAGGCTCCCAGGGAGCCCCCCCGCCCCCCCCGCCCCCCCTCGATGGGAAGGGGTGCCCTCCACCCATCTGCAGATCAACAAGGCTCTCCTAGGAAATGAAATGTTACATATGTTTTGTCATTACAGAATTTTGAGAGGAGTGATTTTTAAAGAAGTGAACCGTGTACGGCATGTTCTGACTGCTGTGTCTCACTAAATTAAGTTTTTATGTAAGTTTTTTCCATTTTCAGGTAATCTCTGATTTTGATTAATGCAACAGTGACAACATTTAATACATTTTCTGTTGATTTGCCTAATCTCTGTGTTAATTTAAATATTTTCCAATGCATATTCACATTTTAAACTCTTTTAAACTGTAACTTAGACCCCATTTTACATTCATGCTTTATATTGCCGAGACTCTGCTTTGGGGAGGGGCAAATTGTCTTCCCTTCTGAAATGGCACTGCTTGGGAACTAGTTGGGTCCTGGGTATTCTGGGGAAGTGACACAGTGTTGACCTAGGAGGGGGTCCTGGTCTCTCCGTATGGGGAGAAGGAACAGAGAGGAAGTTGAGGCTGGTGACCCTCTTGGGACATGCCCACACCCACCCTCTCCAAGGGCTCTGCCCTGGACATCCACCTGGGCGTGGGGAGGCCTGGATACACCATTGGCAGAGAAGCCGGGCGGGAAGAAGCCGGCCCAGCGCCCGCCACTGTAAGAGGAAACGAAGAGAGACAGCTCCAGTCAGCCCCAGAAGCGAGGCCTGGAAAAACTGCAGCTGGAGCTAGCACAAAGGACTTTTCAGACCCTGCAGCCAAGGTGCCCAGTGAGCTTTTTTTTTTTTTTAAACAGCTATTAGGGCGACAAGCCTTTCCAAAGGCCAGCAGTTGGCGAGGGTTTCCAGGAAGCTGGTCTGGCACCAGGCTGGGATTGGAGCAACTTTAACGAGTTAACTTCAGAAGGAAGGAATCATCAGGAAAGGTTTAAGGTTCAACAAACTTTTTGAATTATTTTGCAAAAAGTTCTGGCTTTCAAATTCAAAGGCATGTTTTGCTGTGACTGTTTTAAGCCAGAGCCGGTTTCAAAGGCAGTGCAGCCCGCACGTTTCTGATTCATTCACTCCAGGTATTTGTCTTAACTCCTCTGGACGCGCTTTGCAAGTGCCATCCAGTGCCGGGAAATACTGGGGTCACCTTACACGTCTCATCAAACATTGCTCCACCCACGTGCCTCTCCCTCCGCCAGCCCCCATGGCCATGTGTGCACACGCGCGCACACACACGCGCACACCTTCCCCAAGCAGGAAGCTGCTCTTTGCCAAGAGCGAATGGAATTCAGATTTCCAGAGGGTGTCCTTGGCCTGCAGCTCCACAGCCACACGCTGAAGAAAGGTCCTAGTGTGTGTGGTGGGGACCGAGAGAGAGGGGCCTCCATCTCTGCTCACGTCTATCTCGGCCCCAAGAAAAACCCACAACTGGCTGCACTCTCGTCAGCCACACCCGGCCTCGGTCACATTCCTTCCCTTCCTGAGCCCACACTGGGTGGCCCCAGCAAACCAGCCTCCTCAGCTTCCTCCCCGCCAGCGGGGAGACCTAGGCCGGGCCCTTGTGGGGCAACCAGCAATTCCAAATGAGGCGCCCGCAGCCCGGGTCTGAAGCGGTGGGAAACCACGGAGGGGCCCTCGGGGCTGGGCATCCCGCTCGGGGCCCGCGCTCACCGACGCGGTGGGGGGGACAGCGCTCCTTCTCCCTTCAGCACACCGCGGGGCTGGCCTCCCTGCGGGAAGGCCCTCTTCCTAGCCAGCCTTTGCTCTGCTTGCTGTGGAGCTGGTGGGCCTGCTGCAAAGGCTGACGCCGCCCTTTCCCGCCACAGGGTCCCTGCGTACACACCAGCAAGAAGGAAGCCCTCTCCCCCACCCAGTCTGAGCCTCCCAAGCTCTGAGGTCAGCATCCTCAGGAGTTAAACATTTACAGGCAGAGCCCAGCACCAACCCCAGTAAATGAGACAAGTCCGTGAGCAGCCTCGCATGGTGGGCTGGCTGGTCACGCTCAGCTTCTCTTTGGCCTGAGTCATTGGGACCTTGCACCTGTGTGGCCAGGTGGCAGCAGGCGGAGAGAGAGAGATTTCTGCAGGTCACCAGAGCCAGTGAGGACGTGATGAGCAGGAGCCTTTATGGCATTTTAGGGGCTCAGCACAGAGGGAGGCCTGGCACCAAGGTGGAGCGGGTCTGCCAGGGCCTGGTGCCCCCGCACGGTGTCCCCTGCTAAACAAAGGCCAAGCGCCACTCTCCTCAGACGGTGCCCTTTGTTTGCTCATGGAACTGTGTTCTTAAGCCCCAGGCTCCTCGTGGCCTGCATTTCTGCCCGGGGAGAAGGCTGCAGCTTTGCAGCCTGGGCCTTGAGTCTCAAGTCGGCCTTCTGGCCTTGCTCAGGGCTACTCTCTGATCCTCCTGCCTGGGTTGGGAAAGGTGGCACCCTTGTCTTGGTCTTGCCCACTCGGGTCTCCTGGATAAGTACTCTGAGGTAGCCCGAGACCAGCTTCCCTGTCCTGTCTGACCCCACGTCTCAGTGTTTCGGTGGTGCCTCCGCTCCAGCAGCCTCTCCTTCCAGGCGTGGACTGCCGCAGAATTAACTGGGGGACGCTGTTTCCCGTCCCCTGCGTGTGGGAGGAGCAGTGAGCTAAGGAGCGGGGCACGGCCAAGCTGAAGGCCAGGTGCTGCCCCCCTAGCGGTCGGGGGATTGGGGCATGGTGCTCGGGAAAGTGCCCCAGCCACCCCCTGGGACCGGGGTCACTTGGCCCAGGTGATGAAGGGGACTGGCGGGGGTTGGCGCACGGGCCCCACTAGAGCAGACGGGCCCCTCTGGGACAGCAGAGAAGCACAGGGTTCAGGGTTCAGAGCTGAGGGCCTAGCCCTGGCTCTGCCGGCAGCTGAGCGAGGTCCTCTCGCCTTTGGTCTCAGGGCTCCCGTTTCCCAGTCTTTCCATCTCCTGGCATCTAAAGGGGTACTTTTCCCCGCTGAACCCAGGCCATGTGGTCTGAAGAGTCCATTTCCCAGCGCATGAGACAGGCAGGTGGGGGACCGGGGGGTCCCATGAGCACAGAGCTTTCAGGCACAGCCACAGACTGGGGGGTCACTGGGAGAGCATCTCAAGTGAGGCCCTTGGAGCCCCTGGGGATGGTCCCACCCGCTGCCGCTGCGCACACACCGGCCCGAGCTCAGTCAGGCTGGGAGCCAGTTTTCCTGAGCGTTGCTCCACCCAAGGCTGCCCCATCTTATGACCCTGGCCTTGCAGCCGGGCCCCCACGAGCGCCCACCTGGAGCCCACACACCCAGCTGGGGGGTTCACGCGGCAGTTCAAAAAGAAGAGCAGAAAAAAAGCACTCAAGTGTTTCAAACTGGAAGAGGTTCAATTTAATTTAACAAATCTGGATATGAACCTAAAGAAAACATTGAAAAACAAGCCCACCTACAAAAGGCCCAAGAGAGGAGATTAAGTAGGAAAGGAAAGGTCCCCTTGGGCCTGAGGACAGCTGCCCAATTCCGGCCAGGGAGTGGAAGACACTGGGCCCCAGTGCAGACCGAGCGGGGCCAGGAGGACTCGCCCAGAATGTGCTCAAGGACTTTCAGCTAAAGGTCCCAATGTGACCTTACCCTGAACTTTATACCCCAGATACAGAGATCAGCTAACTGAGGAGGTAAGCAGAGGACCAGCGGCTGGCTGCCTGGTGCTGCCCACCTCCTTTTCGGGGGCCTGGCTCTCTGAGGGCAGCAGTCTAAGGCCCAGAACCACAAGTGAGGCTGTGGGGAAGGATGCTGAATATATATATATATATATATATATATATATATATAGTGTGTGTGTGTGTGTGTGTGTGTGTAGCTCTGTGCTCTGAACAGCCTTACCTACCCCCCCCCATTTCCCAAATATCTTCTATTGCTTTATGAAGTCACCCTGCTCTCTGCCTCAGTTTCCCCAGCAAGGCACCATAGGGCACAGCAAGGATTCTACTTTGGGTGCAGTGTAGTCTGATCTTCTGTGATGGCTCAGTTCCAACGTCTTGGAAGACAAATCAGGTAGAGTCAAAATTACCTATGAAAATTCCTTGAATTGCTCCTAAAAAAAAGTCCTTTCTCAGAGCTTTATGTATCCCCTCCTAAGCTGCTCTTGTGCCAACTGAAATGGGCGAACTCGTGTGTGAACCCGTGGGGTACACCTACTCTTCTCCAGGCACTCCCGGTGCCGTCTTCAACGTGAGCCTCTGGGGCCACTGCCAGGTCAAGAGGTTACTTATTGAGAAGATCAAAGCAACAGTAGGGTCAAGGCTGGAGGTGTGGGGATGACGTGGACACCAGGGATGCCAGACTCTGAGGCTAGACCTGGCCTCCTAGCTCCCTCTGCCTCCATCTTTTCTTTCTCTTCCTCTTCCCTCCACGAGG
This sequence comes from Balaenoptera musculus, assembly GCF_009873245.2. Taxonomy (NCBI): domain Eukaryota; kingdom Metazoa; phylum Chordata; class Mammalia; order Artiodactyla; family Balaenopteridae; genus Balaenoptera; species Balaenoptera musculus. The sequence continues at coordinate 108,315,945 of NC_045792.1, forward strand.
GCTCTAAGATGGCACCCGGCATTCCCACGGGCCAACCAAACCTGACAGACTTCTAGCCAGACCTCGGACCGCTAGCCAGTCATTGCTGGGGATGTGCGTCTAAGGTGTGGCCCCTGCCTAGGACACCTGCACTGTCCCAAGAGGGCTTGTAAATCTTAAAGAATGAACGCTAGAGGGGGCGCTCTGGGGCAGCATGAGAAGCCACAGAGCTGGGTCTGCCACCGACCATACCCTGGGGGGCCAGGTCAGCGCTGCCCTGGAGTAGTCTGCAGGCCTGCACGCCCCTCGCCCTCCTCACACGGCGGTGCCAGGTCCACGGTGTGCGAAGAGACTGAACGCGAAGAATTCTCACTGGAGAAGATGGTCACAGAGTCACCCAACCAGCGCACAGACTGTCTCTGCACGGACTGTTCTCTCCTGCCCGAAGGGCCATAGAAACGCTCTGGGGGCACAGACCCAACCCAGAGGCCAGGCCTCGTTGCCTCTGCTGGCCTGCTACCTCCCCACGCCCTGCTTACCCGCCCTCAGGGTGCCAGCGCAGCTTCCCCATCACAGACTGGGGCTCCCCTAAAGATAGTGTGTCTGGGAACAAGCCCTGGCTCTCCCGCTACCTCACGGGTGACGCCGGCAAGACCCAGTCCTGTGGATCGGGGGACTGGCTTACCAGGCGCCCTCAGGGCCCTGCCGAGGACTCGGCCAGCAGCAGCGCCCCTCCCACCCCTGACACGTGACGTACACACGGCCGGGGCTCAGTGGATTCTGCCAGAGGCTCACCCTCTCCTAAGCACCGGAAAGCCACCAGGTCTACGAACGCTGCTGCCACATGCGGGCTGTGCAGCCTGCGAGTCGCTCAGAACCCTAGAGGTACCGTGCGCTCCCCTTCCGTGCCAAGCACAGCACCAGGGGGAGGCAGGGTTTGTGGCCTGCCCTGGTCCTCACTGCGTGAAGATGGGTGCCATCCTTGGCAGGTGAGCCCGACTGTGATGAGAACAGAGGGCAGAGGCGTGTCGGGGCAGCTGTGACCACTGTGGGGCGTGGTCCTCTGCATTCCCCCCAGGAGTGGAACAGTGGGCGTCAGGTTTCTCCCTGCACCTCCACAGGGGCCGGAGCAGCTCGTGAGCCCCTTTCCCAGGGACGAGAGGCTGTGGATTGTGACCTGCATCTTTCCTCTGCCTCTAGCCCATCCTGGGGCCCAGGGCTTTTGGGCCTCCAGGTGTATCTTGTTAAATAAGGACGACACCTAATGGTGGCGCACTGTGACCTCATCTGTGTCCCACGGAAACTCGTGACCTGGTGGTTTCAGAAGCTCTCAGGCCAAGTAAGGGATGTCCCCATGGGGCCTCTCATCACAAGGTGACATTTTATACTGTCTGCTGTTTAGCAGGCACTTTCCCGAATCAGGTACACAGCTGGATGCCTGACCCCATCTCCTCAAAAGCTAACACCAGCACCATGAGACACATCCCTCCTGTCTACAAGAGGACACTAGGGCTCAGAGAGGTGAGGTGCCTGCCCTGGCATCCCATGGGCGGATAAAATGAGCCGGGCTGGCCAGAGTTCCCTGGTAGGCAGGGTTCCCAGGCTTGGTGAACCCGTAACAAACACCAGCTAACAAGGAATAAATCTCAGACGAGGGGTGCATGATCACTGCACTGAAAACTACAGGACACGGTAGGAGAGATGAAAGAAGACCTCAGTAAACGAGGGACACGTCGAGACCACAGTTCCAAAGACTCAACAAGTAAAGATGTTTATTCTCCCCATATTCATCTAGAGAGCCGCCGTACCTATTAGAAGTTTTCTGTGGAAACTGGCACATGGATGGAGAGACAGGTGCCACACAAAGACAGCCAAGCAAGGCAGGAGAACTGGCTGGAGCCTGCATGGTCAGCTGTCCAGGGCTGGTATCAGACGATAGTGATGATGAAACATGGCCCTGGCAAAAAAGAAAAACTGAAATCTGACTAATGGAAGCGAATAGGGTCCACAGACAGAGCCACATGTAGACAGTGAGCTGGTTTATAACGATGCTGATATGGTAGGGCAGTGGAGAAAGGATGGTCTTTTCAGTAAAGGGTGCTGAGTCAAGCTGGATATCCAAATGGGGGAAAACTGTACCCTGACCTCAGCCTCGCACTGCATGCAAAAATTGATTCCAGGCGGACTGTAGATCTCCATGTGAAAGGTGAACTATTAAAACTTTAGGAGAAAACAGAATATCTTTATGACCTTGGAGTAGTCAAAGTTTCTTAAATAGGACACAAATAGTACTCTCCAGAAAGGAAATGTTTGATTAACTGGATCACCTTAAAATTAAGACCTTCTGTTCATCAAAAGACACCTTAAGAGAGGAAAAGGGCAACCTGCAGAGGGAGAGGTGTTGTGTATATATATATATTCCAAATAATGTGACCAATGACACACGTCCAGGGTAAAGATAGAACTCCTACAAATCAAAAGAAAAGATAACCCAATAGAAAATGGGCAGCCAACGTGGGCATTTTACAAAGGACGATATCCAACTAAATAATAATCATGTAGAAAGGGGCTCAACTGTATTAGCCATTGGCTTACTGCAAATTAAAATCATAATTTGATGCCACCAGACACCAGTATGGCTAAAAAGGAAACGATGGAGAATGCCAAGTGTTAGGATATAGAGCAACCAGAATGCCCCGATGCCACCGGTGGGAGTGGAAATGGTATGCCTGCTTTGGGAAACTGTTAGTCAGTGTTTACCGAAAGTCAACGAGCTCATCCAGTGACCTGGCAACTCTGCACCTAGGCATACACTCACCAGAAAGCAGCCCATATGTTCATCAGAGACTAGACAGAATATTCTTAGCAATAATGATAACAACCCTGCCTTGGAAATTGTCCAAGTGGCCATCCAAGGAGAATGGATAAACAAAGTGTAGGCCATTCACACAGCGGGGTGCCAGCCGGCAAGGAAAGAGGGAGGCACTGCTCTCTTCAGCCAGACGGCGAGGCTCCCAGGGGCTCCGACAAACGGGCGTGTGCATTGTGAGTCTATCGATAGAAAGTTCAAGAACGGACAAAGCTGAGTCCTGTTGCTAGAAGCCAGGACACTGGTTACCCGTGGGCATCAGCGACAGGAAACGGGTGCCTAGGGGCTTCCTGGGAGGTTCTGCTGCCTCAGCGGGGGGCTGGTTACATGAGTCCCAGGCGGTGAAAATGCATAAAGCGGTACACTTGAGATCTGTGTCCTCATCTGTGTGTACTTCATCCTTCAACTAAAAAGTCGAAAACAATGTCCTATATGCAAGGGCAATCCTTTCTAAACTTGACTTGAGAGATGGACAACCCAGGTCTGCAGAGGGGCTGGGTCTGCCCCCACGCGCCCTCCACCCTGGCTCAGGGGACACACACCTCAGGCTTCCTGGTCAGGCTGCCTTGGGACTCAGTCTCCCCTTCTGGGTTCAAGCAGAGCACAAAGAGGGAGCTGTGTGGGACTCCCCGACGGCGAGAAACGTCTCCACATCAGCACCAGTGCGATCTGTGAAGTCATTTTCCCCAGCCACTTCTAGGGTGTGGACGTTCTCTCCTTAACATCCTCCAGCGCTCCCCTAACCCTCACCCTAACTCTAACCCTCACCCTCACCCTCACCCTCACCCTAACCCTAACCTGGTCCACGCTAGCCTTGCTGAGGACCTGCGCCACGGAGACTGCTGCGCGGGGCCTGAGAGCGCCTGGGCTGGGGGTTATGGATGGCTTCTGGGGAAGTAAGGAGCCTCCCCGCTTTCCTCTGGGCCTCCCACCCAGACAGCGGGCCCACTCCCCAGAGCAGCAGCCCCAGGAGACTGGCTGCATCCTCCTCACGTGCTCAGAAGGAGGAAGTGAGGCTCCCAGAGGTTAGGGGGCCTCTGGGGGCCAGCCCGCAGCTGGGCTGGTGCAGGCTGGGAGCCAGATCGAGGGCATCCGATTCCCAGTTCCGTCTCTTTCCCACTGAGCCACTCCGCCTCGCTTTTAATTTAATTAGGAGAACATTTAATCCCCCCGTGCATTTCAGAGACGGGTTTGCGCCTGGCCGGAGCTGCAAGGCTCTGACGGGGAGCCTGTGACTCATGTAGCTTCGCACAGCCCTCCCGGGCGGGCTCCCACGGGGCTTCCTTGGCACCTTGTGCAGACAGAGGTGGTCTGGAGCTCCGAAGAAGACAGGACACTGGTCTGGAAAGACAAACTAGCCTCATCTGTTCCTGGCAAGCCCCCTCCTTTATCCCCCTGGACACTGGCCCCAGAAAGGCCTCTCCGTCCTTTCCCACCAAAGTTTGCAGGGTGAGAAACAGAGCGAGGGGCTTGGGTGTCCACAGAGGTGCAGCGCCTGGCGCCTCCAGGGTCCATGGGTGTGGGCCGCAGTGGGCCCTGCGTGTCTCTGAAATGTCCCAAGGAAACCTAGTCCCATCCATAGAGCCAGCACCCCTGGTCCACGGAGCTGAGTGCGGGACCAAGCCTTGTGACATTTGCCCCCGTTTCCAGAAGGCATGGGGCTGGCCCTGGCCTCGCTGACAAATGCAGATTTCAGGAGACATTAGTAGTGATGTGGATGAAAGCCAGGCCACAGCGGCCTTGCTGGAAAAGAGAAACTTGAACGTTTTGGCGTGAGATTCTGCAGGGTCCAGGAGAAAGTTGAAGACATGGAAATTCTAATTAACGCACACAGGGCTGGTTTTGCTCAAGGATCTCCAGGCTGTCATGTCGCAGGAGGCCTGCAAGTATATGCTTGCTGGGTGTGTGTGCGTGTGTGTGAGCGTGCTTGCTCGTGGTCACCTGGCGGGTGACCTGTAGCGCCCCAGCCTTGGCCTTGCCTTCCCTCTGCCTTCCCTGTGCCTGTCTTGGTGTACAGGGTGCCAACCGAACTCGTCCCCCTGCAGAGCAGGACAGACTGGTGGCTAGTTAAAAAGAGCCGAATCTCGTCCATCCGAGATGCCACGACGAAAGAGATGGAGGGGCCGGGGACCAGCTCTCCTGGAGGGACCCTTCAGGGGAACCCCAGGCTGCTGTGCTCACAGAGGGTCCGGCCACTGGCACCGCCTGTCTTGGGGGTCCACATGCAGCCGGTGGGGCAGACGTGGATGCCAGGCCAGTCCCGGCTGACTCTGCAGCTGTGGGGAGGACTTCACAGGAATGGCCGCAGTCTCCCAAGGCCGCCGAGAGAAGGGGTACCCAGGCCACGCCCACACACAGCCCTGGAGCTCAGAGCCACAGACCCTGATGCTGAGGCCAGTTCTGACCCAGCCGCCCCTGGCCCTGCATGCCAGCACCCATGCTGAGGCGCCCACAGCCCTTGCTTCATCTCCTCCTCGGGACGTGCTGGCTGGGGGCCCCTGTCTGCCTTGGGGTGGGAGCCATAGTCCTGGAGCTCCCTCCAGCCTGGGGCTTGAGGGGGTGCCAGATAGGGAGAGGCCCAGGGGAGACACACATTGCCTGCTCCCCAGGAGCCGAGGATCCTGGGAGACAGGTACCCAAAAAAGAGTCCCAGGCCCCATACTAGGGCTCAGGGAGCTGGTACGGAGGGCCTCAAGGGCTGGAGGAGGACGCGGCTGCCTGGCCTGTGGACGTCCTGGCCCTCCTTGAGAGGAGGACGACTTGAGAGGACCTTGGAAAGATGAGTAGGAATCCCATGGCTGCAGAGGCGTGCCAGGGCTGTCCCAGATGGCACACCGTGTGCATGGCACAGGGATGCACAGGGGTGGCCCTCCCCTCAGTGGGCAGGAGCCTAGGAGCTCACCCCAGCTCCTCCTGGGGAGCAGGGCTCCGCTACGCCCCACCCCCCCAGAGGCCTTGTCTCCTGCCTCACACTTGCTCCTTGGAAGCCCTGTGGCAAGACTGGGGCGGGGGGGGGGCACAAATGCAGATGAGCTGCCTTCTGGCCCTGCTGGACCTGGAAGACTATCTGCCTGAAAGGTGTGGGTGAGACTCTGGCCTGGCCACCCAGATTCGTGTGAGGGCCCTGGAGCTGCCCAGGGGCTTGCCTGTGGGGCTGGAGTGCCCAAAGCTACTGTGTCTCCCTAGCCCACTGCGCCCTGGGCCCTGCTCGCTGGCAACCCCCTCGGTTGCACCAGGCTGGCTTGCTGACCCCCAGTCCCCTGACCCCTCGCTCCACCGATGGCCAGCAGGCCCCGGAAAGAGGAGCTTCGCCCAGCCCCAGGGACCTTCCCGTAATCAAGGCTGCAGTGACCTCACCTCCCTGGGGCCCGGCGGGCGGGGAGAGCTTGAGATGGAAACAAAATGTGTCTTTATTTATGCTTTTAATTTGAATCCTGGAACTGGCCCAACATGGTAATACATTTAACATCAGTAAAATGCTGAAGAAAAATGGATCTGTTTTTCAGTAACTGCCTCCCACCCACTCTGCCCGCTGTGAGACCCCCGTGCACACCCCCCGTCCCTTACACACACCAGGGCGTGCGCCCCTCTCTTCTCCACATGGAGTCCGTGGGGCTGAGCTGCCCGCAGGAGCCGAGACGGGTCCCCGAGCGGCTGGAGCCGAGTTTAATTAGGGGCATCAATCACCAGGCGGGCCGTGCGGGAGGCAAAGGAATGTGGCCTCAGCATGGGCACCGAGGCCTGGCCATCCTCCTCCCCGCCCTGCCCTGCCGGCAGTCACAGCCCTAAGTAAACATGGTGCCCGTCGGTGCCACCTCCTTCCCCAGCCATGGTGGGGTGGGGCCTCTACCCAGCCTGTAGCCCTGGGGGCGCCTAGGTCTGAGGCCCCACCATCTCCTTCACTGCGCCTGCATCCCCCCTTCCCCGCCTGGGCTCCCCTGAGCAGTACTCTGACTACTGAGGACATGGGCATGCAGATCCCTTGCTGTCTCAACCTCAACTCTGCCTTGACCAGACCACAGTGCCTGGAGGTGGCCTTTCGACTACAGCCTCAGTCTTTTCACTCCCAGCCTTCACTGCAGACCCCTCATCCTAGCACCACGCCTAGGCTCCTTCCCACCTTCCCAGCTGGCTCATCTCCAGGGTCTGTACTGGGAAAGGCCTTCACAGGTTCTGGGGCGAGGACTCCACTGGGTGAGGACTGCCTAGGCCCAACCAGCGCTGGAGGTGGCCACTCCTGCTACAACCAGCGGGCCACGCCATGGGACTGCTGGACCGAGAAGGCCCACCACAGGCTCTCTGGTTGGTGATGCCCCAGGCCCACAGCAAGCAGAGAGCTTGGGGCCTCTGTCTTGGAGGAGGGAAGACAAGAAATAGCCGGGCTCCTCTGACGATGCAGCTACACTGGCTTGAGTTCCCTCCTGGGGCTCCCTGGGCAGGTGGGCGGCCTCCAGCCTTGGGAAACTTGGTGCACGCAGATGCCAACACACATGGACCTCGCTTCAAAAGGGGGGACTGTGCAAGGCAGCTGTGAGCTTGGCTTTGGGCCACCTCGGTCCCCAGTCTCACCACCCTCACCCTGGGCCTCTCTGCAGGGGCCCTACAGGGCCCAGGGAGCTGGTGAAGACTGACCGCCCCGCTGCATGGATGGTGGGTGATGGCCCTGTCCAGCCGGGGGGCAACTCCTTGCATGTGCATTCTGGGGGCCAGGCCACAGCGGAGAGAACGAAGGAGAGTGAGCTCTGACAGGAGGAGAGCGGCCAGGAGGCCAGGAAGGGGCAGGCTGAGCGGCACAGTGAGGCCCGGGTAGTATCCGCCCGCATGAGGGTCACGGTTCCCAGCAGGCTCCTGGCCGTCCTCGCTCTGAGCAGGCACTGCCACCTGTGTTGCAGACACCAGCCACAAGACTGCAACTTTTACCACTTCGGGGTCCTTTGGGCCCCAGATTCGGTACAGGCCTCAGCCAGAGCGGTAAGCTGGCATTCTGCCTCGGGACGCTGACCTGCACCTGCCCATCCCACCCGGCACCCGCCACTGCTCACGCCTCTGCCCTTGCCCATTTATCAAGTGAGCCTATCAGGTCATCTCCAGGATGGGCCCAGAGGTCAGAGCCACATTCCCAGGGGTGGCCTGGAAGCTTGCTCCGGTGCCGGGTCCACGAGGACGAATAACCCTGCTTCACAGTGACCTGGGTGGCTCCCACCGAGCCTGGGAATGCTTTCTGTGCACACCCTGCTATCGATGGGGAGCTGTCAACCTCCCAGTGAGCCTGGGGGCCTGGAAGGACAGTAGGCCATCCTGTCTGATCATGGTACCACCTTGAGACAGTCCTACCCTCCTCTCACTCTGGCTCCCCGACTCTGTCAGTCCTCTGATTACACAGCAGCCAGGAGGCCCTGCAGTTCGGGTCCCGATTCCTCAGTCATCTGCAAGGCAAAGGCCACACCTGGCCGGCAGCAAAGGCAGCCAGCCTGGGGCCTCACTTCCAGAGAGATGCACATGGTTCAGGACAACCTCGAGACCCTTAGAGAGTCCGGAGAGCCGAAACACGCTTCAGTGACTCCGCAGAGAGAAGGAAAGAAGGCCAGCAAGTGACTGTCAGAAGGGCTGAGAGCGCCGCTCACACATCCCAACACAGAAAGACTTCTCTAGGGGAATCCCCAGTGGGGCAGTGGCCAGAATGGGCCTGAGTGTCCCACTGACCCCGCCACAGGCTGTCACCACTGGGTGCCCTAGCCGGGAGCACTGAGTCACGTCGGAGGGGAATCACACCATGGCCGGGCCCCAGGGATTGGCCTGGCGGTACCGCGACGGTGGGGGAGGCCGGGCATGCGTCCCAGGCCAGCTGTGCCTCGGGGGCCGGCCAACTGGAAGGCGTGGAAAATCAGCCATTTCCTCCACCTGAAGGAGCCCCTGAGGACAGCAGCGGCAACTGGCAGCCAGCAGTCGGCATCTGCCCCGTGGCTTTGGCCAGGGTTCCACCGGGGAAATGCGAAAAACAAAGTCGTCTCTTTTTTGGGGGGCAGGGGAGGGGGCTAGGGGAGAGAAAAACAATCTTCTCAGACGCTCAAAGCACGAAAACAAGTGGGAAATGATCAGTCTGGTTTTCCAGAAGTCAAAACAAGAGGATCATGTTCCCAGACTCGGCGGGAAATGCCCTTGCTCTCCTCCCCGCCTGGTGCCCGGGCACCGAGGCCAGTCCCTGGTGGTCGGTGGCCCCAGGTTGCTGAGGGCAGGCAGCGAGTGGTGGGCACTGGGTGAGTAGACCTGAGCCCTGGTCCAGCGCTGAGCCCCGCGCCCTTCTAGCTCCTCACCCCTGGGTGAGCGGACACTCACTGCGACACGTGGGTGATGGGCGCCAGCAGAGTCTCCCCTTCCAGGTCCAGGTCCTCGGCAAAGCTGTTGGTTCTCATGAAATGGGCTGTGCTCACTTCCAGCAGCGTGGGGCTCTTTTTCACTGTGGGGAAAGATGCGGGACAGCACGTTAGGCTTCCGTGGAAGGCTTGATGGCAGAGGGGGCCCAGGGTCGCTCAGAACTGAGATGCTCACCCAAACCTGCTACCCTGGCTGTGGGGCGGACCTGTGCCCCTGGAGCCTTCCCACAAACGGGTAAGATATCCACTCGCAGGGCTGGGTGAGGAGTGGAGATGGTGTATGAAGCCTCAGCACAGAGGACTGGCGGGGGGGGGGGGGTCACGATGGCCCCCACGTGCCTGAGGCCACGATGGTCAAGGAGCAACTGAGAGCCGATGACACCTCCTCAGAGTGAGGACTGTGCCTGGGCTGAGCTCAGCTGTCTGGGCCTCTCCCCAGGTTCACACCAGACGTTCAGGTCAAGAACAGAACACAGGGCTTCCCTGGTGGCGCAGTGGTTGAGAATCTGCCTGCCAATGCAGGGGACGCGGGTTCGAGCCCTGGTCTGGGAGGATCCCACATGCCGTGGAGCAACTGGGCCCGTGCACCACAACTACTGAGCCTGCGCGTCTGGAGCCTGTGCTCCGCAACAAGAGAGGCCGCGACAGTGAGGGGCCCGCGCACCGCGATGAAGAGTGGCCCCCGCTTGCCGCAACTACAGAAAGGCCTCGCACAGAAACGAAGACCCAACACAGCCAAAAATAAAGAAAGAAAGAAAGAAAGAAAGAAAGGCGTTCCTTTAAAAAAAAAAAAAAAGAATAGAACACAGCTGACAAGCACAGGTCTGGTAAGACACGGACTCTCATCACCATGCTGTCACTGTCATGTGGCTGGATGGCTCTCGACGCATCAGTGAAGACCCAGGGTGGTAGGGCTCCTGCTCACAGAGAGTCGCAAGCCGGGGAGGAAGGGGCAGCCACAGAGCTCCTGGCCCCTTGCATCCACCGCCCGCACCCTGAGGGAGGCACCAGAACCACCCCGACGGCTGGTGTTCGCATGCAGATTCCTGGGCCCACCCGCAGTGATCGGATACGAGTGCTCCGGGCTGACTAAGAATAATTACCAGTCCCCTGATTTTCAATCTGGACCTTCTTTATTTTTCCATTTAAAGTTTTTATTGTAAAATAACGAATTAACTTGTAAAAAGGGACACAACTCAAAGATTCATGAAGGCCTTCCTCCCCCGAGGTCATCAGCGTTAACCACCAACTAGATTCCTCGCTCATCCCTCTCTGTGCATCAGAGCAGCTGACATCTGGTGGGACTTGCATTTATACACACGTGACGGCTCTGTTCCTGTCACTCTGCAACGTGCCCATCTCATTTTTCTACAGGTATTTAGACGTGGATCTAAGTCTTATTTTAGTAGCATAACAGTCTGTAGCTTAGATCTACCACAGTTAACTCAACCATTCCATGTGTGATGGACATTCGGTTCCATTAGCTTTAAGCCACTACTTTAAGACAATGATGCACCATCCATCTTTATGAAATCCTGACATATTGAGGCAGGTGAGAGGGTGCTTCCTTGGTAAGTTTAATAGGTGTTGCTGGATTGTCTTCCCAAGAAGTCGTATCAATTAGGCTCCAGCAGTAGTGTGTGCGCATGCCACCTTCTCCACATCCATGCCCGCACCGGCCTTTGGCAGCCTTTGCTGGGCCCATCAAATGTAGATGAAGACGGGCATGGTGTTTTTCCTTCTATGCTGGATGCCCGTTGCGGCTCGGAGGCTATTTGGTTTTCCTCTTGTGGAATTATCTGTTCATATCCTTTGCTCACTTCTGTTCGTCAATTTGTAGGAAATTTTTTTCTATGCTAGAGATAATTAACCTTTTGCATGTGAGGCACAAGTATCTTCCCCAGTCTATCTTTGGTGTTTTTACCTTAATTATGGTTGTTTTGTCATAGAAAATTTTTTATGATTTTGAAGCGATACCTATCTTTTGCTTTTTGAAAGAGAAAGGATTCCCCACCCCAAAGTAGTACAACCATCTCCTAAATATAAATGTATGAGTGTGTGTAAATTTTAATACATTTAGCACTTACACCTCACACTGTAGGAGATCATCAACAATCAGAAAATGAAAACGTAAAGGTATTGTATGCAGTCTTACTGAAAAAACTAAAATGAAACACAAACTATAAAATCTCTTCAAGAAGACATAGGAGAAAGTCTCTGGATTTGGCAATGAGTGTTGAAGTATGATACCAAAAGCTCAGTCTGTGAGCAGAAAAAAAATGAAAAACTGGACTTTATCAAAATTAAAAGCATTTGCTCTGTAAAAGACACTGCTAAGGGAATGAAAAGACAAGTCATAGACTTGGAGAAAATGTTTACATGTCACTTCTCTGGTCAAGGACTTTTATCCAGAATATATAAGGAACTGTGGCAACTTGACAAGAAAGCTAACAACCCAGTTTTAAAAATGGATTACTAATAAGCTCATGAAAAGATGCTCAGTTCAGTCAATACCAGTAGTTGTTAGGGAAATGCAAATTAAATCCACAGTGAGCTACCATTATACCCTTGTTAGAATGACTAAAATTTTTAAATGGTGTCAGTTTTGGATATTTGGCAAAGAATAAGGTTAGAGACTTACTTTTCACTTTACATTAAGAAAAGAAAAGAGAAATCGAAGCCTGACAATACCATATGCTCATGAAGATGCAGAGCAACTAGAACTTTTACATGTTGCTGGTGGGAATGCAAAATGGTGCAGCCATGTTGGAAGAGGGTTTGGCGGTTTCTCATAAAGTTAAACATACATTTATCTTGTGACCCATTGGTCCCTGTCCCAGTTTTTTACCCAGGTGAACTGAAAATTTACATTCAGAAAAACCTGTACATAAATGTGTGTAGCAATTTCGCTTACAGCTGCCAAAACCTGGAAACAGCTAAGATGCACTTCAGTAGGTGAATGGATAAACTGTGGTACATCCATACAATGGAATTCCATCCAGCAATCAAAGAAATGAACTAATGGTTCATGCATGCAACAACATAGATGAATCGTGAATGCATTTTGCTAAGCAGTGAAAGAAGCCAGATGCAAAAGGCTACATATTATATGATTCCATTTATATGACATTCTGGAAAAGGCAAAACTACAGGGACATAAAACAGATCAATGGCTGCTAGTGTTTAGAGGAGGGGGAGTACTTGACTTCAAAAGAGTTGCACAATGGAATTTTTAGGGCTATGGAACTTCTCTGTATGATGTTGTGGTGGTAGGTACATGACTCCAGGCATTTGTCAAAACCCATAGAACTGTACATCTCCAAGAGTAAATTTTACTATATGCAACCACCCCCCCCCCCGCCAAAATAAGCCTGTTGGAGGATCCAGGATGGAAAGCAGACTGTCACAAGTGAATTCTGTATTACGAATACATAACATAGCACTAAAAGGAGAGGGGAAGAAGGAGCTGGCCTATGAAGTCTTGGGAAACAATCTTTTGATTGGGTATGTTTAAAGTAAAAAAAAAAAACAAAAAACTGCCATAAACACGGTATTCTAGTTGGTAAGTTTGTTTCTCATAGGGGTACTACAGGTACACTTGAGTTAAATAAGTAAATAATTATAGATAATGGGAGCCAGGATTCTCAATGTCAGAAAAAAAGTAACAAACAGATTTGGGGCTGGTGAACGAACCCTGTGGTCAGAAATATCAGTATGAACTTACATTTAGTTTAACATAGACACAAATAAATACAGATATACGTGTACACTTGGGTTATTTACATACATATATTTCCTAGCTCTGTCCACTGAGAGGCCCTAGAAGCAGTGACCAACCGTGGAGCAATGAGCACCTACTGCCCAGATCCTGGTTTCTAAATCCCATTCTCCAGTAAAAGGAACCAGGGCTCTCTGATAGAATGGTGATTCTAGGGCTAGGGCAGTGGTAAGATAAGCCTGAAGTATTGTCTAGTGTTAGGAAGGAAAAAAATGCTCAAAAATAAATAAATGAAAAGGATGAGGGCATGTCAAACGGACAAAGGAACTAACCCAAAAGAACTCTCAATCCAGTGACCAAAGCTAGAACAATTTGAGCAACAAAATAAATAATATTAAAAATATACAGAATCATATCAAACATTTAGAGAACAGCTAACACCCATCCTTCTCAAACTCTTCCAAAATATAGCAGAGGGCGGAACACTCCCAAACTCATTCTACGAGGCCACCATCACCCTGATACCAAAACCAGACAAAGAAGTCACAAAAAAAGAAAACTACAGGCCAGTATCACTGGTGAACATAGATGCAAAAATCCTCAATAAAATACTAGCAAACAGAATCCAACAGCACATTAAAAGGATCATACACCATGATCAAGTGGGGTTTATCCCAGGAATGCAACCATTCTTCAATATATGCAAATCAGTCAATGTGATACATCATATTAACAAACTGAAGGAGAAAAACCATATGATCATCTCAATCGATGCTGAGAAAGCTTTTGACAAAATTCAACACCCATTTATGATAAAAACCCTGCAGAAAGTAGGCACAGAGGGAACTTACCTCAACATAATAAGGGCCATATATGACAAACCCACAGCCAACATCGTTCTCAATGGTGAAAAACTGAAACCATTTCCACTAAGATCAGGAACAAGACAAGGTTGCCCACTCTCACCACTATTATTCAACATAGTTTTGGAAGTTTTAGTCACAATAATCAGAGAAGAAAAGGAAATAAAAGGAATCCAAATCGGAAAAGAAGTAAAACTGTCACTTTTTGCAGATGACATGATACTATACATAGAGAATCCTAAAGGTGCTACCAGAAAACTACTAGACCTAATCAATGAATCTGGTCAAGTAGCAGGATACAAAATTAATGCACAGAAATCTCTTGCATTCCTATACACTAATGATGAAAAATCTGAAAGAGAAATTAAGGAAACACTCCCATTTACCACTGCAACAAAAAGAATAAAATACCTAGGAATAAACCTACCTAAGGAGACAAAAGACCTGTATGCAGAAAACTATAAGACAATGAGAGAAATTAAGGATGATACAAACAGATGGAGAGATATACCATGTTCTTGGATTGGAAGAATCAACGTTGTGAAAACGACTGTACTACCCAAAGCAATCTACAGATTCAATGCAATCCCTATCAAACTACCAATGGCCTTTTCCACAGAACTATAACAAAAAATTTCACAATTTGTATGGAAACACAAAAGACCCCGAATAGCCAAAGCAGTGTTGAGAAAGAAACACGGAGCTGGAGGAATCAGGCTCCCTGACTTCAGACTATACTACAAAGCTACAGTAATCAAGACAGTATGATACTGGCACAAAAACAGAAATACAGATCAATGGAACAGGATAGAAAGCCCAGAGATAAACCCATGCGCCTATGGTCACCTTGTTTTTGATAAAGGAGGCAAGAATATACAATGGAGAAAAGACAGCCTCTTCAGTAAGTGGTGCTGGGAAAACTGCACAGCTACATGTAAAAGAATGAAATTAGAACACTCCCTAACACCATACACAAAAGTAAACTCAAAATGAATTAAAGACCTAAATGTAAGGCCAGACACTATAAAACTCTTAGAGGAAAACATAGGAAGAACACTCTATGACATAAATCACAGGAAGATCCTTTTTGACCCACCTCCTGGAGAAATGGAAATAAAAACAAAAATAAATGGGACCTAATGTAACTTAAAAGCTTTTGCACAGCAAAGGAAACCATAAACAAGACGAAAAGACAACCCGCAGAATGGGAGAAAATATTTGCAAGCAAAGCAACTGACAAAGAATTAATCTCCAAAATATACAAGCAGCTCATGCAGCACAATATCAAAAAAACAAACAATCCAATCCAAAAATGAGCAGAAGACCTAAATAGACATTTCCCCAAAGAAGATATACAGATTGCCAACAAACACATGAAAGGATGCTCAACATCACTAATCAGTAGAGAAATACAAATCACAACTACAATGAGGTATCACCTCACACCGGTCAGAATGGCCATCATCAAAAAGTCTACAAACAGTAAATGCTGGAGAGGGTGTGGAGAAAAGGGAACCCTCTTGCACTGGTGGTGGGAATGTAAATTGATACAGCCACTATGGAGAACAGTATGGAGGTTCCTTAAAAAACTAAAAACAGAACCACCATATGACCCAGCAATCCCACTACTGGGCATATACCCTGAGAAAACCATAATTCAAAAAGAGTCATGTACCACAATGTTCATTGCAGCTCTATTTATAATAGCCAGGGCATGGAAGCAACCTAAGTGTCCATCGACAGATGAATGGATAAAGAAGATGTGGCACATATATACAATGGAATATTACACAGCCATAAAAAGAAACGAAATTGAGCTGTTTGTAGTGAGGTGGATGGACCCAGAGACTGTCATACAGAGTGAAGTAAGTCAGAAAGAGAAAAACAAATACCATATGCTAACACATATATATGGAATCTAAAAAAAAAAAAAAAAGGTTCTGAAGAACCTAGGAGCAGGACAGGAATAAAGACACAGACGTAGAGAATGGACTTGAGGACATGGGGAGGGGGAAGGATAAGCTGGGACGCAGTGAGAGAGTGGCATGGACATATATACACTACCAAATGTAAAATAGGTAGCTAGTGGGAAGCAGCCTCATGGCACAGGGAGATCAGCTTGGTGCTTTGTGTCCACCTGGAGGGGTGGGATAGGGAGTGTGGGAGGGAGACGCAAGAGGGAGGGGATATGGGGATATATGTGTATGTATAGCTGATTCACTTTGTTATTACAGCAGAACCTAACACACCACTGTGAAGCTATTATACTCCAAAGAAGATGTTAAAAAAAAAAAAGACTTCAACAGGAAAAGAAAAAATAATATTATACAAAATAATAGTATTAGATTATAGCTCAAAAAAATAAATATTCCTGAGTCCATACTGATATAAATTAACAGATAACTGGAAGAGAGGGATAAATCTTCCTTATAGAAGAATTGCAGATAATAAATGTAGAAAGACTGAGGGAAAAAAACCACCATTAGAACGCCACAGTGATATTTGCTACAGGCAGATCCAGGGATGAATGCTAAAATTAGTAGGTGAAACTTTAAGGAGAAACTTCAAAGCATCTCCTCTCAAATATTTATTCATTGCTGTGGTGGTTTTAACATATGTTCACCAACGCTTTGATATTCTCTCATGGAGGAGGTAGAGCGTAACTCCCCTCCCCTTGGGTGTGGGCAGGACTTGGTGACCCCCTTCTCATGACTAGACTGTGGAAAGGGAAAAATACTAAATCAGGCTGGCTGACACCACCTTAACCAAGTGGGTCAAGGTTAACAGTACCAGTGACAAACCATGTTGATATCATGTACCCTGATATGGTGCAACGAGAAAAGCACCTCACTTCTGTGGCATTCTTCCCCCCAAACCCATAACACCAGTCTAATCCTGAGAAAATAGTGACAAACCCAAACCGAGGGACATTTGACGCCTGACTAGTATTCCTCAAAAGTGTCAAGGTCATGAGGAACAAGGAGGGACCAAGATTTGCCTTCACGGATCAGAGGAGACTAAGCAGACCTGACTAAATGTAATGATGGATCCTGGGACAGAAAAAGGACATTAGTAGTTAAACTGGGAGAATCCAGATAAATTAACTAAACTGTAGCTTAACTACTAGTGCTGTTGAATGTTAATTTCTTAGTTTTGATAACTGTACCATGGTTATATAAGATGCTAACATTAGGGGAAGCTGGTGAGAGTACAAAAAAAGCTGTACTATTTTTGTCTCTTCTGTAAAAATAAAAAGCAAAAAAAAAAAAAAGCCTGTATACAGTAGTACAAAAAATTTTAATATGTAATTAAGGACATACAAGAACTCTAAGGAGAAATGATAAAACCTTAATGAGCAACATTCAAGAAGACATAAATAATGGAGAAATATGCTTTTGTTCCATTGACTAGAAGACTCAGTAGTGAAAAGATTCTCCCCAAATCTTAATAAAAATCCCACGGTTTCTGTGTTGGAACCTTGGCAAGCTGATTCTAAAATTGCTCTGGAAGTGCAAAAAGCCAAGAATCAACAAAATTCTTGAACAGCAACAAGGTAGGAGAACTTGCTCTACCAGACATCGGTACCTCTTACAAAGTAAGTAGTCATTAAGGTGGTCTGGTGCTAATGCAGAAAGAGACAAACAGCCCAAGGGGACAGGGTTGACTGTCCAGAAATAGCCCCCACACATCTGGATGCTTGCTGTGTATAAGAGGTGGCCTGCACATAGTGGGAAGAGGATATTCAGGGATAGCTGGCCGTCCACATGGGAAGGTTGACTTGGACCCTTACCTCACACCATACATCAACATTTCATTCTTGGCATTCCAGGCAATTGAAGACTAATGAAGAGAAGTAAAACTATAAAGACTTTCTGACTGAATCTAAAAGAACAGATTCATGACCTCAGGGTTTGGAAGGATTTTCTAAAATGTAAGCAGTGACCATAAAGGAAAAGACTGATTAATTCAACTACATTAAACCTGAGTCCTAATCATCAAACAACACATTTAAGAGTAAAAAGACAACCACAGAAGAAGAGTACCCACAAAATATAAAGAATTCCTACATATCAATAAGACAAATGTTAGCAACTTAATGAAAAATGGGGCAACAGACAAGCACATCACAAAAGAGGAATCCAAATGGCCGATGAACATGTGGAAAGGTGTTGTGCCTGACTAGCAATCAGAGAGATGTAAATAAACTCAGGGAGCTCACAGCCCATGGGGGCGAGGGCAGACTTCCAGCAGGAAACCGCACAGACATTACTTAGTCACACCCTGGAGAAGGGCTCCGAGTGAAGGGCTGTTTGCCCGTGACATTCTCGGAGAGCACAGGAAAGTGACGGGTAAGTCTTGAAGAATGCGTGTGCATTCAAAGGCTCTCAGGTCTGGGACCTGGCGGGAACATTTACAGCCCCCATTTTAGAGATTCGGGGCTGAGATTCAAGTACCCTGGGTTATATTATTCAGTCGTCAAGTGACAGAGCTAGAACTTCATCCAGGATTCAAATGTTCTTTCAAAAAAAAAGGAAAGGAAAAACGAGCACAAATACATATTTCTACGTCTGCATCACTTGTATACAGAAGGAAGGAACAGCAGAGCAGTGGCTGGAAAGTGGGACTGCTTTCCAAACATCCGAGATGACAAGTGCCATCTCCAAAGCCCCAGGGCCAAGGGTGAGCCACCTGACCCCTGACAAAGGCCCAGCCCTGGTGTTTTAGGAAATTAAAGCGTGCACATCAGTTGGCTGCTGGGAGCGGGTGGGGCCTGCACCTGCCAGAAAAGAATGTGTGATGTTTGGTTTAATCCTGAGAACAGCACAGAGGGTCCCCGCAGCAAGGGGCAAAGAGAGGGGCTCCACAGGTTGGTTTTTCCAAGTCAACAGGAATGGCACTGCTTTGCCCAGCTTCTGTGTCAGAGACTGTGGGGTATGCCTCCCCCACCGCAGGCAGGCAGCAATCAAGGCTGCAGACCCTCCCCGTTACCCACCTGCAGTCGTAGCCTCGTCAGGCCCTTGCAAGAAGGTACAGGGAGTATGGCAGGGGCTGGGGGGTAGATGTGAATCCTTGGCAGACACAGTGGCACGCCGCCCCTTCAGGCAAAGCTCTGTGCTAAGTGCTGTGTCCCAAGAGACCTGGCTTGTCATCCCCAACTTCAAGGAGACTGAGATGGGTGTTTTACAAAGATGTGAAAAAACCCACAGCCCTGGCCTCGCAACTGCAGAGCGGGCCGAGGCCATGGTGGACTCATCAGGGCAACTCATCTGGACACCCAGGCCCCGAGGAGGGCACCGGAGCTACGCTAGGTGAGCCATCTGGAGTGCCAGACCTTGGGAAAAAGAGCACTGCATCCTGGCGACAATGAAGTCACACTTTCATAAGACAATCCCAGTTGTCAATGCTTTAATTCCTTGGCTGCCTTTGCCTTGTCAAGGCCAGAATCTGGGCCTAAGTTTTCAGGGCAGAACAAAACAATTTTGTTTTCTAGGAAAATGGGAGGTCTGGGATGGCGAACGCAGCCTCTGGCGTGGCGACTACCACAGCTGGCGACACCGGCTGCCAAGTCTCACCCTCTCTCCAGAGAACAGGAACCAAACAGCGCAGCATTTTTCCTTCCAGCCAGTGGCCCTGCTTAATAGGGTGATTTGAAAATATGGGCACAGAAAAAAGACTGGAAGGAAATTGATCAAAATATTAACTGTTTGTCTTTAGGTGAAGAGACTGGATGCTTTTCATTTCCTTCCTTATTGTGTTCTATCCCGGATGATACTTTCTCAAGTCAGGAAACAGTGTTTTGTGGAAGTCTCCCGTATCTGTGCCTTGCCCCGTCCCACGGTCCTGCGCATCTCGTCCTGG
Source organism: Balaenoptera musculus (assembly GCF_009873245.2). Taxonomy (NCBI): domain Eukaryota; kingdom Metazoa; phylum Chordata; class Mammalia; order Artiodactyla; family Balaenopteridae; genus Balaenoptera; species Balaenoptera musculus. The sequence goes on from NC_045792.1 coordinate 108,335,607, forward strand.
AGTGACGTCAGAGTATGTCAGAGCATTCTCTGTCCTTCCACCTGGCCTGGAACTGCCCACGTGCCTGAACAGCGCCCTCTCCTACCACAAACGTCCCCAAAACCTTCTGTGCCCAGGAGCACCTGGTCTCACTTCTTTTGACTTTCCGTCCAGCCCCCGCCCCCTGCCTGTTCGAGTCCCTCACTTTCCCAGCAAGTCCAGCTTATCCCCAACACTGGGACACACTTGGCTTCCACGAGATGCATGAAGGGAATTCCCATTTCCCCATTTTCTGCTTCAGTCATGACCTCATTTCATTGTCACAGCAACTCTGTGGGATGGCAGCTTTGATTCCCATTTCTAGACAAGCAAACAGGTTAAAAAGGCTAAAACTCATGCTCTGGGTCACACAGACTAGGCCAGGACTTCAGCACCAAGTCAAACTTGCTGTAAGGCCCCAGCCCATCCCCACTGCCCTCTGCCCCCGGGAGAGTCCCTCTGGTGTCTGGGTCTTCACCTAGCCCTCCCGCTGGTGACTGATTAAAATCCTGCCTAATCTCCCAGGTGTAACCCAAGTCCTTCACAGAGCTTTCCAAGGCTCTAGAGATTGTCCCCTCCTCTGGCTGGGTGCAGGGCTTATGTGTGCCTGGGCCGCAGGTCTGTGCAAGTTCCTTGGCACGGGGACCTCGCCTTCCACCTCCCCCGTATCCCTCCGGGGCCTGGCATGGGCGTGTTCCCCAAGCCAGCTCCCTCCACAGGGATGAACAGAAGCTGCCCCTGTCCTTCCCAAGTCAAAGCCCCTTCCCACCCACCCGCCTCGCCCCCACCCCCCAAATCCACCCCCTCTTGGCGGATTTGCCAAAGCCCTGCAGATCCTGCACTGTGAACGAGAACCCCCTCCCCAGGGCATCCGGACAGCTGCAGCCAGACCCTGCGTGACATTGCTGAGCCTCGGCCCCAGGTCTGTGCCAGCTGCCCATGCCCGGCTCACAGACCACGAGCCAGCACTGCCGCGTCGCCACCTGTGTCTCCACTCAGAGGCGAGAAGTAAGGGACACGGACAGAAAGTGTAAAAGCCCTTCCCACAACAGCTGCCAGGAACAGGGCAAAGAGTGGAGTGAAAATGCATATTCACAGCTGGCACCCAGTTCCGCTTAGGAAAATACCTTGCTTGAGTGGACACCTGTTGTTTTTGCCTGTCCAGCAGCTAGGCCTGGCTTCTGGGAACAGCTTCTCGAATCTTCCTTGGGGGGCTGCTCTTTCCCTACTCCCAAGGCTGCAGGATTCAGGTACTCACTGGCCATCCCCAGAGAGGGCCTGTGGCCCAGGCCTTGGCCTTCAGAGGCACAAAGGCAGGTCTGACGACGGCTGATCCCCCTGTTGGGGCCAATGAGAGCCTGGCCCCAGACTCTGGCAAATATGATGGGGAAAGAGATGGCCTCTTTCTGCTGGGTTTGCTAAGCTGGTGGCCATCTTGCCCCCTTCAGAAAGTGGCTGCCTGAGGACACAGCCATCCCAGGGGGCAATGGGGAGAGGGAGGGGGAGAAGAAGAGGGAACAAGGCGGGTGGGCGGAGAGCACAGAAGGGGGAGAGTGAGAGCAAGCAAACGAGATCATCCCAGCCCCGGGGTCCAGCTGTGTCTGAAACAGCTGGGTCCAGTTGTGTGAGCCAAAAAATGTCCCTTTTGTGCTTCAGCTAGATTGAGTTGGGGTTCCATCATTTGTTACCAAGAGAATCTTCAAGAATGTGTGTGACAAACTTGGGGGTGAGGCACGAGCCCAAGGGGACGGGTCTGAGGAGTCAAGGTTACACAAGAGCTGAGTTACTCGCACGTCCCGCACGGTGCCTTGTGGGGTACAAGACAAAAGCCGGTGGGGAGAAGCTACCTCTGTGACGGCCCAGGGAGCGCTCAGAAAGTGGCTCCCTAAAGCTGGAGGCCGGCTCTCTGCTGCTGTGACGCTGCTGTAAGGTTGTTGAAAGCAAACTGTGGAACGTGCTGCATCTCACATCCAGTCAAGGGCATGCAGCGTGGATTGGACATGAGCACGACGGTGATGTGGACAGAGTCGAAGGTGACCCGGGGAATCCTGACCAACCCTGGGGAGGACACTGGGCTTTCTACACTCCCAGAGATGAGGGCACCGAGGACCCCTGCCCCCAGCGCTGCCCCTCACCACAGGGCTCACAGGCCTCGGCACACACACATCTGAGAGGGAAAGGAAATGGTTCTGCGGGACCAAGGGTGGGGTCCAAGGAGCGGGGGCGCTGAGGAGGACAGCAGCAACAGAGCCCGGAGAGGGTCAACCCCGAGTGAGCACAGGAAACGGGAGAGGAGCCACGCAGCCACCCACACAACTCGGTCGACCCTCCGGGGTCTCCACGCTCCGGGAAGTCACCGTCCAGGTTTCCTAAGACACAGTTCCAGGGGACCGTTCCCGGCAGCAAGAGCAGCCCCGGGAAACGTTAATATACAATGGAATCTGGGTTAAGCACTGTCTTCTCCAAGAGTTGAGCTCACAGGACATTCCCAAGAAACCTCTGGAGAGGTGGGGAGGAAAGTTTCTGGAGGTCTTTGGATGAAGAAAACAAAAAAAATGGCCTTGATTTTCAAGGCAAAATTACAGAGGAAGAAAAAAATGTTTTTAATCTAATTAAGAGCGATCTTTTCACCTTCATCACAACACCGCGGAAATGTGCCAGTTCTTAACTTCACACAATAATCAAAGCAATTAGTGAGGGAGAAGCCTTGGAAACCGGTGCAGATGTTCTCAGAATGTTTAATGGGGAAATGAGTTGCAGGCCCCGTTCTCAGCATCCGGCTCCAGGCCCTGGCTACCAAATCCAGACATCTGCTTGGGCCCCACCCCCAGGCCCCGAGGGCGCGGGCTTGAGAAACACAGGTCCCTTCCCAGGCCGCCTCCCAGCCAGGCCAGATCCGGGGCCGAGAGGCTCCCCATGGCTCCCCAAGCCGGAGCCTGGACACAGTCAGAGCCACCCCAGAGCTGGGGGCGGGGGGAGGCTTAACATCAAAATTATGTTAACAACTGATGTCAAAAATAATCAGCTCAGCCTGGCTCCCCCACCCGGTCCCTGCTGGCTGCAGGAGCACCGGGAGGCAAGGAGAGGGCAAGGGGCCCTGCAGGGGACTCTCAGCTACGACACCGCCCCCGCCGAGTTTGCGCAAACACCACTTCGGGAAGAGACATGGTGGCCTCTGTCTGGTGTGGCCCCGGAGTCCCCATTGCAATGCTGCTGGCCTCCTAGTGGGCCGAACATGAGGAAGTGTCCAATAATCAGAAAAAGCATGGAGAAACGAGGACGGCGCCTACTGAGGAAGCAGCCCGTTGCAGACAGCAGAGGGCCACATGGCTGGTGTTGACCGGCTGTGGGAGACCCGAGACCCCAGCTGGGTCCGACAGCGTAGCAAATCTCGGAGACCCTGCCGTATGGCAGGCATCAGGGACACAGAGGTAAGGAACACGTGATCCCTGTTCTCAAGGACACACAGGCAGCACAGGGGCCCCACCCAGGTACCCTCAGCACTCACGTTCCATAAGCACCAAAGGCTTCTTAATGCAATCCTGCCAGATGCCTTCCCGAGCGCTATCTCTGACCTCGGGGGCCTGCTGAGCCACACACAGGGCAGGCCAGAAGTGACGCAGAACGAACCCCCTGAGAGGCAGCTCTCGGCAGTGAGAGATAAACACCCTAAGCTCCTTGAGCAGCTGGTGGAAGAACTCTGAGGAGTGTTCTCTGCAGCTTCCCAGCTGCCCACCATAGAGCTCTCCCCCAACGAGCGACTTGCAACACGGATTCCCAGGGTGGGCTCAGGATCCAGGGAAACTGACCCACGACCGTGCGACGGGAAGCTGCTGGCGTGCTCTCAGTAGGAGAGCAGCAAGGTCTGCTCTAACGAACTCCCTTGGGCTGCCGTGCGGAGAATGGAGGAGAGGAGGCAGGAGAGGAAGCGGATCGGTGAGGAGGGGAGGGGAACAACCCAGGCAGAGAAGTGGAAGCAGCTCTGACCAGGGAGGCGGCTGCAGAGCAGGCAAGGAGCGGGCAAAGTCCAGAAAGTTGACAAGGCCCGCTGACGGATTAGACATAGGCGCTAAGAAAAAGGCATAATTTTAAAAGGTTTCCAGGCAGTTTAGGGGACAAAACGGCACGCCGCTCCCCTTCCCTCTGGTTTCAAATCTCCATACGTGTCCTCCCCCGCAAAGCATAAAACCAACAAGGAGTGCAAATAAGACCATACACGACCCATGCCTTTAGCAGCACTAGGAAACAGAGTACTGTGGCCTTCAAATTACCTGTGAATGGAGAAATGAGCCAAAGTCCAACAGCGCTATAGCCACCTGCCCATCACTGCAAGCCTCCAGATGAAAAGTCAGGAGATGAGGCTTAAAATGCCCAGTCCAAACACATTAGGAAAGCGAGCGACCTCAGCAAAAATGGAGGAGTAGGTACCTCTGAGGAGCCTTCCCTTCACAGAAACGTTGAGAAATGAAGTAAAATCTGTCAGAGTCAACTTTGTCAGAACTCTAGAAAGCAGTCAAAGGTTTACGGCACCCAAGTGAACACCCAACCGTGAAACAGGCAATTTAAACATGATAGGAAAGCTCTGTGGCATTTTTACTTGTCTTTGCAACACCCCGTCCCCCACTCACTAGCAGTCTTGAAGATGGCTGCCCACATTCGCAGTATGGGACCCTGATCCCTGGTTCTGAAGGGAGCAGAGCAGATCTTATGCTCAAACAATGTGTCCGTTCTGTATTGTCTGGAGGCTGCCTGAAGGTGACTGCCCTGGTTTCCTCTACAAGGGAACTCTCAAATGAAAACGGTGGACATTCCTTGGAAACACTGTAAGGGAGTCAAACAAATCGCAGCCACCTGGGGAAAAGATTACAGTTAAGGCATACGATAGAGCACGGAAAGCCCGGGAGGAAAAGCTGGGGAAAGAGTGTCTCTGAGAAATCAGGCCATTCTAAGACACCTGTGTAACACTGAAAACTTGAGAAAGTCAAGAGCATGCCCAGGGCAGGATGCATGCTCAGAAAAGTCCTGAGAACACACTAAGCTTTCACTTCTGACTCATCTCTGTGCCCACCTCAAACAGGAAGTGAAGGTGGAGGCAGAGTTGTAAACAGCCTGGCCAAATCTTGAAGGATTGCCCCAGCACATAGCTAAACTGCAAAGGCTGGGAGAGTTCTTTCACTTTTTTCCTTCCTCTCCCTCTCTCTGACTCCTGGCACTCAAGGAAGTCTCTGTCAAAACACCAGCTGAACACAAGCGGAACAGTGGCTTTAGAAACCACACATGGCAAAGAATACAGATGTCAAAAAAATAGAAGTCCCTAAACAGTTACAGCTCATAGCAAGAAAATAAAAAAATCCTGAGAAGGGGAAAGAATCTACTGTCTAGAGCTATATATATAATATCCGAAATAGCCAGTTTTCAACCAAAAATTATGAAATATGTGAAGAAGCAAGAAAGTATGGCTCATTCACAGAAGAAATTAACAGAAACCATCGCTGAGGAAGTACAGACACTGAGCTTACTAGTAAAGAGTTTAAATCAACTCTCTTAAATATGTTCAAAGAACTGAAGGAACTTGTAGACAAAGAACTAAAGGAATGATGTATGAATGAATAGACAATGTCAATAAAGAGAGAAATTATAAAAAGGAATTAAATTCTGGAAAAGTATAACAATTGATGTGAAACACTTACTAGAGGGTTTCATTAGCATATTTGAGCTGAAGAAAAATCAGGGAACTTGAAGATAGGTCAATCTATATTATCCAGTCTGAGGAGCGGAAGGAAAAATGAACAGACCCTCCGGGACCTGTGGCATATCATCAAGCATAACAACATATCCATAATGGGAATCCCAGAAGGAGAGGTGAGACAGGAAGGGGAAGGAAGAATATTTGAAGAAATAATAGCTAACTTCTCAAATTCGATGGAAGACATGAATCTAAACCTCCAAGAAGCTCAGTGAACTCCAAGAAACAAATCATAATCAAACTGTTGGAAGATAACGACAGAATTGTGAAAGGAGTGAGAGAACTGCCTCATCACATACAGGGGTAGTCAGTAAGATTAACAGCAGATTTCTCATTAGAAAGCATGGAGGCCAGAAGGGAATGGGATAAAATTTTTAAAGTGCTTAAAGAGGAAAACAAATATCAAAAACTGAGTTAAGAATTTTTTTTAAAGATTTTTTTTTTGATGCGGACCATTTTTTTTTTTTTTAGTAACATTTTTTTTAAAATTATTATTTATTTATTTATTTATGGCTGTGTTGGGTCTTCGTTTCTGTGCGAGGGCTTCCTCTAGTTGCGGCAAGCGGGGGCCACTCTTCATCGCGGTGCGCGGGCCTCTCACTATCGCGGCCTCTCCTGTTGCGGAGCACAGGCTCCAGACGCGCAGGCTCAGTAGCTGTGGCTCACGGGCCTAGTTGCTCCGCGGCATGTGGGATCCTCCCAGACCAGGGCTCGAACCCGCGTCCCCTGCATTAGCAGGCAGATTCTCAACCACTGCGCCACCAGGGAAGCCCGATGTGGACCATTTTTAAAGTCTTTACTGAATTTGTTACAATACTGCTTCTGTTTTGGTTTTACGGCCACGAGGCATGTGGGATCTTAGCTCCCAGACCAGGGATCAAACCTGCACCCCCCTGCATTGGAAGGTGAAGTCTTAACCACTGGACCACCAGGGAAGTCCCGAGTTAAGAATTTTATATCTAGCAAAATTATTTCAACAGTGAAGGAGAAATTAATATGTTCTGAGATAAACAAATGCTAAGGGAGTTCCTTGCTTGCTGACTTGCCCTACAAAAAGTGGTAAAGAGAGTCCCTTAGGCTGAAATGAAAGGACACTAGAAAATAACTCAAACCCATACAAAGAAGTAAAGAATTCCAGAAAAGGTAACCACATAGGTAAGCATAGAAGCCAGTATTATCATATCCTTAGTTTATAATTCCTCTTTATTTCCTACATGACTTAAAAGACAAATACATAAAACAATATCTATACATCTATGTTATTGGGAATACAATGTATAAAGGTGTAATTTCTGACAATAACAACATGAGGGGGATGGAACTGTATAGGAGTTGACTTTTTGTACTGAGGAAGAAAGTCAGTTCATCAAGATGTAACAATTATAAACATGTACACATCAAACAACAGAGCCCCAAAGTACATGAAACAAACATTGACAGAACTGGAGGGAGAAACAGACAGTTCTACAATGACAGCTGGAGACGTCAATACCTAACACTCAATAATAGATAGAACAACCAGACAGAAGATCAGTAAAGAAACAGAAGACTTGAACAACACTATGAACCAAGGAGACCTAACAAACTTACGTAGAACACTCCACCCAATGACAGCAGAATACATTCTTCTCAAGTGCACATGGAATATTCTCCAGGATAGATCACATGTTAGGCTTCAAAGCAGTCTCAGTAAAATTTTAAAGATTAAAATCATACCAAGTATCTTCTCTAACCAAAATGGAGTGAGGCTAGAAATCAATAATAGAAGGGAAACTAGAAAATTAACAAATATGTGAAAATTAAACAACACACTCGTTAAAAAGTAATGGGTCAAAGAAGACATCACAAGGGAAATTAGAAAATATTTTGAGATGAACAAAAATGAAAACACAACATACCAAAGCCTATGGGATGCAATGAAAGCAGTGCTCAAGGAGAAAAATATAGCTATGAATTGCTACATACAGAAAGAAGAAAGACTTTCAATAACCTAACTTTACAGCCTAAGGAACTATAAAAAGAAAAGTAAACTAAACCCAAAGTTAGCAGAAAGAAGAAAATAATAAATGTGAGAGTGGAGAAATGAATAGAAAAACAGGAGTCAACTAAACAAAAAGTTGGTTATTTTTGAGAAGATCAACAAAGTTGACAAATGTTTAGCTAGAATGACTAAGAAGAAACAAGAGACAATGCAAATCAAAACATAAACGAAAGTGGGGACATTACAATTGACCTTACAGAAATAAAAAGAATTATAAGAGAATACTATGAACAACTGTACTCCAAAAAAATTAGATAACCAAGATGAAATGAACAAAATCTTAGCAATACATGAACTACAAAACTGACTCAAGAAGAAACAGAAATTCTGAACAGACTTATAACAAGTAAAAAGTATGAATCACTCAGTAATCAAAGATCTCATAGTGAAGAGAAGTCTAGGACCTGAGGGCTTCACTGGTGAATGGTACCAAACATGTAAAGAAGAATTAACACCAGGCCCTCAAACTCTAACAGAAAAACAGAAGGGAGGGAACACTGCAACATATTCTATGAGATGAATATTACTCTGATACCAAAATCACACAAATACACCACAAGAAAGCTAGATACCAATATCCCTTATAGATGCAAAAACAAACAAACAAAAAACCTGGAGGAAAATACTAGTAAACCAAATCCAGCAGCATATTAGAAGAATTATATACCATGAGTAAGTGGGATTTATCTCAGGAATGGGAGGGTGGTTCAACATAAGAAAAATCAAAGTAATACATCAGAGTAATAGAATTACCTCAGTTGACACAGAAAAAGCATTTGACAAAATCCAACAACCTTTCAAGATAAAAATTCTCACACAAAAAAAAATCTCACAAAATTAAGAAAAGAAGGGATCTTCCTCAACATGATAAAGAGCATTTACGAAAAACCCGTAACTAACATAATAATGGTGAAAAGACCAAAAACTTTCCCCCTAAAACCAGGAACAAAAGGATGCCCATTTTTACCACTGCTTTTCAACAGTGTACTAGAAGTTTTAGCCATAGCAATTAGGCAAAAAAATAAATAAAAAGCATCCAAATTGGAAAGGAAGAAGTAAAATTATTTTTATCCACAGATATATGATCCTACATAGAAAATCCCAAAGAATCCACAAAAGAAAAAAAAAACCACCCTATTAGAACTAATAAACAAATTCAGAAAACTTGCAGGACATGTGGTCAACACACAGAAATCATTGGTGTATCTATACACCAGCAATGAACAATCCGAGAAGGAAATTTTTAAACAATTCCATTTACATTAGCATCAGGAAGAGTAAAGCACCTAGGAATAAATTTAACAAAGAGGTGAAAGACTTCTATGCCAAATACTACAAAACTAATAGAAATTAAAGACCTAAATAAATAGAGCAACATCCTATGTTCATGGATTGGAAGACTTAATATTGTTAAGATGGCAATGTTATCCAGTGATCCACAGACTGAATGCAATCCCTATCAAAATTCTAATGGTCTTTTTTGCAGAAATGAAAGAATTGATCCTAAAATGTTTATGGAGGGTAAGGGGCCTAGTATAGCTTAAAAATTATTGAAAAAGAACAAACTCAGAAGACTCACACTTCCCAATTTCAAAACATACACAGGGCTATATTAATCAAAATAATGTGGTACTGGCATAAGGGTAGTAGACATTTAGCCCAATGGAATAAAATAGAGAACCTAGAAATAAACCCTCATATATAGTCAACTGATATTCAACAAAGGGTACCAATTCCATTTGACGGTAAAAGAACAGGCTCTTCAACAAATGGTGCTGGGACAACTGGACACAGGAAAAAGAATGAAGTTGGACACATACCCCATACCATATAAAAATTATCTCAAAATGGATCAGCCACCTAAATATAAGAGCTAAAACCACACATTTCTTAGAAGAAAACACAGAGGTAAATCTTTACGACCCTGGATTATGTGCTAAATGCCACTGAATTGTTTGACTTTAAAATGATTAAATATGTTATGTAGATTTCACCTCATTAAAAAAAAATAGGGGCCACGGAAGACTTCAAAGAAGCACAGACACAGTTACCCCCAGGAAAACAAAGTCCAGCATTAGGTGTCAAAATGGAGAATGCAGGACAGAAATAGGCAGTTCATAGCAACAGCAACAAGGAAGGGCTTTGAAGTGACTGGTTAGAAGTGGCAGTCTCAGAGAATCACGTCTTGGGGAGGCTCAGGTAAATAGAGAAGTGGCATGACCATGAAGGTAAAGAAGGAAATAAGAGCGGGAAGTGAAAGAGACTCCTGCAGGAATTAAAGAAAAGCAAGACATGGAAGTTACCTCACACACGTACCCCAGGACAGCAGTATCTGGAAATGCAACTGCCTAAAAGAGGACAAGCCTGAAAGAAGACAGCATTTTTGAACTAGGAACTCTGACCACTAAGTACATGGGAATATAAGTAAGCAGACTACATTCATATAATACTATTGTGAGAAAAAAAATATCAGAAAATGAGAATAAAAACTTTTCTGCTTATAGAAGTCTCCTCCAAAATCTAACCATAAAGCTGAAGAAGACTATAAATAACATTCCCAACCAAATTAAATATTCTCAACATTTGGGATATGAAAACATACCTGAATCAGTAATAAGATCACTTAAAAACAGAAATGGATAAAAATAAATAAAAATAAGAAATGACAAGAGGTGACTGAACTAAAGATAGAAATAGATGAAAAGCATGAAAACAGCTAAGATAATTAAAATGAGAGAAAGACAGAAATAGCATCAGAGTGACCACAGTTGAAGTGGAAGATAGGCAAAGGGGGTCCAATGTGCGTATAACTCAAGTCTCTGAAGAAGAAAAGAAAAACAATAGAAATAATATTTAAAGGCATATGTTAAAAATTCTATAAATACAATAAAATCTAACACGTTGAAAGGACCCACGTGGGTACCAAGGAAACTGACCTGGAACAATCAACTCTGAGAAACTTCCTGGTAAAACTACTAGACTTTAAAAATAGAGAAGAAATCCTTAGGGCCTCCAAGCAAAAGATGAAATAACAAAGGCAACAGACTTAACAAAAACAATATACAAAGTGGAGCAGAATTTTCAAGAAACTTAAGGAAGTACTACAAACCAAGGATTTTATAGCCAGTCAAGCTGAACTTCATGTATCAAGGTGATAGAAACACAGTTTTACATATGTACAAAATATTGTACACATGAGCCCTTGCTAAGCAAGTTACTAGAGGATAGGCTTCATCCAGCCATGAGACTGGAAAAACTCTGGCAAAAGAACTGATGGTAAACATTCTATATATTTAGTTATAGAACTAGATGAAGACCTGGAGAGAGTCATGGCTGAATAATAATACACGAACATCATATGTCCCTGCAAAATAGAAAGAATACAAATCTGGGAGGAAAAGGAAGAGACAATGAAACAGTGTATATATAGTAAGTATGTATTAGATGTAGTGTATAAAACTGACTTATACATCTTATAGATAGGAATCCATGTGGCATACCAAATAGGATAAAGAAAGAATAAGGGGGATTAAACCAAGATTAGTAATACGAAGGAAACCATTAGTAAAAAAAAAAAAAAGTATAAACATCCTTAAATACCAAAATAATTTATGAAAAAGCAAGGCAGACACACAGAGCAACAAAATCAGTATGTCATAATACAGGCAATAACTGCAATATGTGATAATATAAAAGGAACTGAGATCAAATTTATCAGTTATATTAACAAATGTGAGTTAAAAATATGCTTTTCAAAAGAAAAATATATTCAAATTGGCTCATAAAGTAAAATCAACTCCATGCAATTTTAAAAAATCAGACATCTAATATTCAGTGATTAAAATGCTGAAAAAAGCAGGAATGGATAAGATTCACCAGATAAATGTAAACACCAAGAAAACAGGTTATGATTCTGGCATGCTGAAAAAGTATAATTAATGTTAAAAAAGCTTAAATGGGACAAATAAGGATCCTTTATAATGCTAAAAGCCACATTTCATAATGAAGTTACAACAATTATGAGTAACTATGCAATAAATACCACCTGCATAAAACAGAAACTACTAGATATGCAGGGAAAATATAAATACATTAATAATGCGAGAGTCACATTCTACTTTCATACGACAGACCAAGTGGATGGATAAATAAAGCAAGGATATAAGGGATCTGAAGAACATAATTCATAAGTCAGGTCTTTTGTATATATATGGAACAGGATACCACAGCAATAGAGAATATTCCTTCTTGAGCACACATTTATAAGTCTGAATACACAGATCAATAAAAATACACAAATTACCCATTCAAAAAGCTAAAAAAAAAAAAAACCTACAGTAAATCAAAAGAATGCACAAAGAAGAAAATAGCAAAGACAAAGACAAAAGCAGAAATTAATGAGGCAGAAACCAGTAAAATAGTAAACCAAATTAATAAAATAAAAATCCTGGTTAAAAAAATAGACAAACTACTATTTAATTAAGGAGAAAAGAGAGAAAGCACAAATATGCAGAGGAAGTAACAAGAGAAAGTAACTATTGTTGTGGAGGAAATTTTAAATATCATAACAAACTACTTGGTACAATTCCATGCAAAATATTTGTAAAACCCAGATGAAATGGATAATTTCCTTGCAAAACACAATTTATCTAAAATTGATCTCAGTAGAAATAGAAAGCTTAAACACCTGATTTCCAAAAAATAAATAGAAAATTTTATCAAGGAACTACCCAAAAAGAAAGTGTGATATCCATTTAGATTTCACAGGAGAATTCTACCAAAATCTTTTAGAGAACAAAGAGTCCAAATTTTGCATATATTGTTTCAAAACACAGAAAATGAAGGAAACCTTCCAAATATACTTTATAAGCAAATGTAACACTGATATATAAACCTGATAAAAACAGAACATAAAAAGACCAATATTATTTATGAATGCTGATGCAGAAATCCTAAATATTTCCCCATATTAATAGGTTTGAGAAGAAACATGATTACCTCCAGGAATTCATCATCCATTCCTAACTAAACTCTTGTGAAAATACAAATGGATGGACACTTCCTTGATAAAACTACACAAATACTAGGAGAAAAAAGGAGTGAGTTCCTCTACAAACTAAGCATAGGAAAAAGGTTTCCCAACTGTGACTAAAAATCTAGATGTAATAAGAGAAGATAAATAAATTTGACTACAGATTTACTAAACCTTTAGCATAGAAAAAAATCTTAATCAAAAGACAATGACAAAAATGGAAGGAAATCTTTGCAACAGAGGCTAATGGCCATGATATACACAAAATTTTTTAAAATGTACGGAGTAAAGAACCAAGACGACTAAAAATAAGCAAAAATAAGCAAAAGATATAAACAGATATTTCAGGAAATGGTATATAAAAATGGCCCTTAAACTTATGAAAAGATTGCAATTTCACTCATAAAAAGATAAATGCAAGGTAAATCTAAACTGAGATACCATTTCTTATCTATCAGATCCCACAAAAATTCAAACTCTTGATAACATACTCCTTTAGTGAGACTGTGTGGGAACACTGCTGGTGTGAAATCGAAATGGCACCGGCCTCATAGAGGGGAATTTGGCAATATTTAACAAAACTACATGTGTATTTATATTTCAACCCGACAATCCCACTTCTAGGAAATTACCTTAAGGATACACCTCCAATAATATGCAAAAAATATGCAGAAGATTATTCAGTGCAGCGTTATTTGCAATTACAAAATATTAGAGGCTAACCAGAGTGCTGACCACAGAATGAGGAGCATAGCTGCTATCCAGAAACTACCTACGCATACAAGTATAAGAGATTGGTTGAAAAGACTGTACTATGTACACACCAAGGAATATCATGCAACTGTAAGAAAGGAAGAGAAAGCTCTGTATGAATGGAGATTGAGTGATTTCTAGGAGATACTGCTAGGCGACAAAAGCAAAGTACAAAAGAGCATATACAGAAGACCACATTTTTTTGCAATAAAGAAGAGGAAATGAGAAAACCATGACATATGTTTGATAACACACACGCAATCACACACTACTGGTAACCAGAGAACACTGAAATTGGTTACCAACAAGAAGTGGGGAGAATTAGGATGGGAGGGATACGGGAAGAAAGGACATTTCTCTCAGTAGACCTTTTTGTATAGTTTTGACTTTGGAAGTAAATTAATGTTCTACGTATACAAAAAACAAAATTAAATCAGCAAGATGTGGGATGCCTCTGGAATGGTGTAATGAGGACCTTGACAAAACTTCTCCCTAGAGAGCAATGACAAAATTGGACAAAATTAAAAAACAAAAAACAGTCATTTAAGAACTCCAGAAGTTAACCAAAGGCATAAAACAAATTGAAAGGTGTTTATTCAAGAAAAAACTACTAAACCTTGGTAGGAACAGCAGGGTCTGTGGCAGTTTAACTTGGGGCTGCTCCCATCTCCCCACCCAAGCTCAGTGGCACAGCAGCCTTAAGAACTTTCAGTCTCAGTGCCAACAAAGAGGGATAACTTGATTTGGAGCTCCATGGAAAAACCCTTGCATTATTGTCAAACAGTAGTGATCTCAGTGGAAAATAATTGGGCAAGGCCAATATCACAGCTCCTGAAGCCTGCAGTATTGGTTGGGGCAAGCAATAGACCAGAAAAAAATTTTGAAGGGATCCCTGAAATCTGGAAGACTGCACATCCTCTCAAGAGAGACCAGAGAGAACCCTTGTTATCATGTATCCTTGGCTGACTGTGAAACCCTGTGCAAGCAGAAAGTAAAAGCCAGGAAGACTTGTAAACTACCTGAATTTGAATGAATATCTCAGCTCATACAAAGATCACCTCAGCAAATCGTAGAAGCCTCATTGGCTCAAGATGTTTCAACAAAACTGACCAATTAGCCTCACCACTAGGCTATGCAGATCCAGGGGTGACACCAAGGAAGCCAGGCTTAAAAACAAAAATAAGAATTAAAAAACAAAAACAAAAACTGAGCAGAGACATCAGTGGCCATATGCTGCATGACACACAGACTAAACAAATAGTGCAGGCAAGGCATAAACAAGTCAACAAACAAAAAACCTAGCAACAGCAATCACCCCTGGTTAGGGGGAAGAATGGGAACACAGAATTCCTATATTATATAAAATGATCAATTTTTAACCAAAATTTTTGAGACATGCAAAGAAGCAAGGAGTGTGACCCTTAAACAGAAATAAAGAGCAGTCAATAGCAAGGATCCCTGAGAGGGCCTTCTTAGGCCAAGACTTCAAAGCAGCTTTTATAAATCTGTTCGAAGAACTAAAAAAAACAACAGTAAATGAATGAAGGGAAAATATGATGAGAGTGACTCATCAATGGAGAATATCAATAAAGAGATACGGATTATAAAATAAACCAAGTAGAAATTCTGGAGTTGAAAGCATAACTTAGATGAAAAACTAGGGGGGCTAAACAGCAGATCTGAGCTGGCAGAAGAAAGAAAGAATCAATGAACTTGAAGATAGATCCATAAAGATGATTCATTCTGAAGAATATAAAAGAATGAAGAAAACTGAACAAAGTCTCTGAGGCTTGCTGGATACCATTAAGAGTGACAATGTATGCATAATTAAAGTCCCTGGAAGGAGATAAAAGGGAGGAAAAATATTATTTGAAGAGATAATTTAGCATTAACCTGAAGCACGTTGTTTTCAGTTACGATGCTTATTGTAATCCCCAGATTATACTAATAAGAAAATAACTTTATAAATAGGAAAAAGAAACTAACAAAGAATGGCACACTAAGACATACCTATTAATACAACAGAACGCAGTAAAGGAGGAAGAAAAGAACAAAATGAGAAGAGACATGAGACATACAAAATTAATAGCAAATGGCAGATGTAAATCCTACCATATCAATAATTATGTTAACTATAAGTGAATTAAACACTCACTAAAGAAGCAGAGATTGCCAGACTGCCTAGAACAAGAACCAAGTATATGTTGCCTACAATATATAAATTATATATTCAAAGACACAAATAGATTCAAAGAAAAAGGATGAAAAAAGATGACATGTAAACACTAAACACAAGAAAGCTGGAGTGGCTATACTAAATATCACACAGAATAGATTTTAAAATAAACTATATTCCTGGAGACAATGAGGAATTTATAATGATAAAAGGGTCAACTCATCAGGAAGAAATTAAAATTATAAGATAAAATTAAAAATTATAAAGAAATAAAAATTATATATGCAACTAACAACAGTCCTAAAATACATGAAACAAAAAATGACAGAACTGGGGCTTCCCTGGTGGCACAGTGGTTGAGAATCTGCCTGCCAATGCAGGGGACACGGGTTCGAGCCCTGGTCTGGGAAAATCCCACATGCCACGGAGCAACTAGGCCCGTGAGCCACAATTACTGAGCCTGCGCGTCTGGAGCCTGTGCTCCGCAACAAGAGAGGCCGCGATAATGAGAGGCCCGCGCACCGCGATGAAGAGTGGCCCCCACTTGCCGCAACTAGAGAAAGCCCTCGCACAGAAACTAAGACCCAACACAGCCATAAATAAAAAATAAATAAATAAATAAAAGCTCCATGAAAAAAAACAAATGACAGAACTGATGAAAGAAACAGACAATTCAACAATAATAGACAATTCAACAGTAAAATAATAGTACAAGTTTTTTATATCAAGATTTTTATATCCTTTGATTTTCTATCTTGTTTTGTCAATTATTAAGAGTGGAGCACTGAACTATTACATAACTACTATTACTGAATGAGGCAGTGGGACATGGGCTATGTGGAACTCTGCTTAATGACCTCGTCTGTTCTGGTGTCAGGGACCCAGTGAGAAGCTGAGTGCTCTACCCGGCAGCATGGTCCACTGGCGAGGTGATCTTACACCCAACTCAGAGGCAACGAGACAGTGTGAGTTGGTGCCCCCACTTTCACTGGGAAGATGTCAGTGGGACAAAAGGGAAGCTGAACTTCCACTCACCTGTCTACAATGAAGTAGTGTAAGGCACTGCCCTATATTTTCTGGAGTGGGATTGCTGGGGAGCACAGGGGGAAGCTGTATATGCATGCTCACCCAGCCTTCTTGCTACACCTCAACAGGAGAACTGTCTGCTAAGAAAAGAACAAGAAACAAACAACCAAAAAAAAAAAAAAAAGCCACAATCACCACAACAAAAAACCAGAGCCAAATATTAAATTGGATCCAGAGTCTTATAATCTCTAAAATTTCCAGGGTACAACTGAAAATCACTTGTCATGACAAGAATCAGGATAGTCACAATATAAATGAAAAAAGATAATCAAGAGATGCCAAAGCCAAAGTAAATAAAATGTTGGAATTATTTGAAAAGGACATTAAGAAGTCATCCTAAAAATGCTTTAATAAGCAATTACAAAGTTTCTTGACACAAATGAAAAAAGGGAAAATCTCAACAAAGAATCAGCAATTTCCATTTAAAAATGGAAATTATAGAACTGAAAAATACAGTAACTGAAAATAAACTCACTGGATGGATTCAATTGTAGAGGATAGAATCTTAAACTTAAGGCTAGTCAATAGAATTCACTCAAGCTGAACGATAGAAAATAGACTGAAAATAAAAAGTGAACAGTCTCAGTGACCTGTTTGACCACAGGAAAAGACCTAACATTTGTATCACTGGAATTCCAAAGGAGAGGAGTGAGTGAAATAAAAACTGTATTCAAAGAAATAATGGCTGAAAACTCCCAAATTTAGTGAACAATAATCTTACAGATTCAAGATGCTAAGTGAATACAAAGTATAAACCCAAATATACCCCCCAAAATCTATACCAAGACACATTATAGATATATGAAAACTAAAGACAAAAAAATTTTTTTGAAAGAAGAGAAATGGCACAATATTTTTAGAGGGAACACTGATTTGAACAGCAGTGGATTTCTCATCAGAAAACGTGGAGACCAGCAGAAGGGGCATAACATTTTTCAAATATTAAAGAACTGTCAACTGTAAATTCTATAATCAGCAAAATATACTTCAGGAATGAAGGGGAAATAGACATTTCAGAAGAAGGGAAACAGCGAATTTGTTGCTAGCAAGCCTACCCTTAAAGAATGGCAAAGGAAAGTTTACAATCTAACGTGGTGCTTAATGGATGAGAAGGAAATACTTAAAGACAATTGTATTTTTTAAATGGTGAGGATAAAAGAAACTAAATGGAAGTAAGGTTTCAATACTTCACTCAAAGAAGTAAAGCACTGATATCAGTAAGTTATGATAAATTACATATTTATACTCAATACCTAGGGCAGTTACTAAGAAAACCATACAAAACTTCTTACTCCCAATCACTGCAGACATCAAAAGGATAATAAGGGAATATGTCAAACAATTCTACGTACACAAGTTCTGCCAACTTAGATGAAATAGACCAATTCCTCAAAAAGCACAAACTACAATTCACCCACTATGAAATATTTGCCAATTCTATATCTGATAAGGGGCTAATATCCAAAACATAAAGAATTCATACAACTCAATAACAACAACAAAAACCAATCCTATTAAAAATGGGCAGGGGAATTCCCTGGAGGTCCAGTGGTTAGGACTCTGCACTTTCACCACCAAGGGCCTGGGTTCAATCCCTGGTCAGGCATCTAAGATCCCACAAGCTGCACGGCACAGCCAAAAACAAACAAATAAACAAACAAACAAAAAATGGGCAGAAGATCTGAATAGACATTTTCCCAAAGGAGACTAAAGGATGGCCAACAAGTACACGGAAAGATGCTCAACATCATTAATCATCAGGGATATGCAAACCAAAGCCACAATAAGACTTTGCCTCATACCTGTCAGAATGGCTATTATCAAAAAGAGAAGCAATAGCAAGTGTTGGTGAGGATGTGGAGAAAAGGGAACTTTTGTGCACTGTTGGTGGGGTTATAAATTGGTGCAACAAGTATGGAAAACAGTATAGAGGTTCCCCAAAAATTAAAAATAGAACTACCATATGATCCAGGAATTCCACTTCTGGGTATTTATCCAAAGAAAATGAAAACACTAACTCAAAAAGACACGTGCACCCCACGTTTACTGCAGCATTATTTACGATAGCCAAGAAAACAACTTCTATCCATCGATGAATCAATGGATAAAGAAGTTGTTGTATATATGTACAATGGAATATTATTCATCTATAAAAAGCAATGAAATCTTGTCATTTTCAACAACATGGATGAAGGGCATTATACTAAGTGAAATAAGTCAGACAGAGAAAGACAAATACCTTTTGTATGATCTTTCTCACATGTGAAATCAGACACAAAATGAAACAACAAAAGCGAAGTTCACAGGTACAGAGAACATACTGGTGGTTTTCAGAGGAGGGGTGGGGAGGTAGGAGAAATGAGTGAAGGGGAGGTCAAAAAGTAAAAAGAAAAACAAAAATTTAAATTTGCAACTAACATATAAAGACAAAGACAATCATCCAGGAGATACATCCAACTAATAGGAATTCTAGAAAGAGAGTGCAGAGAAAATATTAAAAGGGAGGAAATTAATAAATAAAACACTGATTTCTCAGAGTAGAGGGATGTGAGAGTCTTCAGATTAAAAGGGCTCACTCACCAGGTGTCTAGCAAAACAGATGAGGGATAAAACACCCCACTTCTGGGCTCATTTTTGTGACATTTCAAAATGCTAAGCATAAATTAAGGGGAAAAAAAACTAAGCTTCCAGAGGTGGGGAAAGCAGGTCACCAACAGAGGAATGAGAATAACATTAGCAACCTCCCCCCAAAATTTAAAAATAAATAAAATATTATCAAATAGAATTCAGCAATATATGAAAAGAATTATACACCATGACCAGTGGGATTTATTCTAGGAATGCAAAATTGGTTCAGTATTCAAAATCATTCAACGTAATGCACCAAATTAATAGGTAAATAATAAAGATTACATGATCATATCAACTGATACACACAATTCATCTGACAAAATCCATCTTTTCATGATAAAAACTCAGAAACAATAGAAATAAAAGGGCACCTTCTCATTTTGATAAACACCATCTACCAAAAGAAACTTTATCTAACATCATACTGAATAGTGAAAGACTGAATGAGTTCCCCTTAAGATTGAGAAGAAGGCAATGATGTTCACTCATCATTCCTATTCAACATACTACTGGAAGTAATAGCCACTTCAATAGCACAGGAAAAGTCAATAAAAGGCGTACAAGCAGGAAACGAAAAAATAAAACTGTCACTATTTGAACATGACATCATAGCAAAAATGCTAAAAGCCAAACACAAAGAGAAAATCTTGAAAGGAGCAAGAGAAAAAAGGGAAAACCAACAAAACTAACAGGTGACTTCATCAGAAAAAGAAATGGAACCCAATAGCAGCGGGGTTACATAATCAAAGTGTTTAAAGACAAAAAATTAACAATCTTATATCCAGAAAGACTGTCTTTTGAAAGGAAGGCAAAATAAAGACATTCCCAGATAGACAAAAATAGAGAATTTCTTGTTAGCATACCTACTTTATAAGAACTACTGAAGAAAGGTTTTCAGTGACACCAGATAGTAAATTGAATTCACACATATAAGAAAACAAAAAGCATCCCTAAAGGTGATTATGTAATTATACAATATAAATTCATATTTCTTCCTATTTCTTCTAACTGAATTGTAAAGCAACTGTATAAAACAACAGGTATTTAGTTGTATTGTTGGGCCTGAACCATACAGAAATGTAATATATTTGTCTTTTTTTTTCTTTTTTAAGTTTTAGAGTAGATTATTATAGAGCAATCGAAACGGAAACAGCACAACACAATAGAACAGAAGCAAAACAATGGAACAACATCCAGTGTTTGTAATAGAAAAATTTAAAACAATCCAAACCCCTTAAACAAGATAATGTATAAAAGAAAGTGATATACATTCAGAGGATTGAAATCAAATCAACTAGAGCTATATGTATCCACCTCATTAAATTATAAAAACATAATAGAGGGCTTCCCTGGTGGCGCAGTGGTTGAGAATCTGCCTGCCAATGCAGGGGACATGGGTTCGAGCCCTGGTCTGGGAAGATCCCATGTGCCGCGGAATAGCTGGGCCCGTGAGCCACAATTACTGAGCCTGCGCATCTGGAGCCAGTGCTCCGCAACAAGAGAGGCCGCGATGGTGAGAGGCTCGTGCACCGCGATGAAGAGTGGCCCCCACTTGCCACAACTAGAGAAAGCCCTCGCACAGAAACGAAGACCCAACATAGCCATAAATAAATAAATAAAACAAATACTTTAAAAAAAAATAATAGAAAGTGAAAACAGCAAGCATACACAAAAATGATAATCCTTGATGAAGAGAAAAAGTATCAATACCAACTCAAAGTAGGTTGGTTGTTGCAATGCTGAACTGTGCTAAAGAAATGTCAGCAGTTGGTAATTTGAATACAAAGTAACGAAAGAATAGGGTCAAATATGTTAATTGAGGTTAATCAGACAAACACTATAAATATATACTTGCTTTTCTTTTAATAAGACATAAAGTTATATAAAGTAATCATTATTACACTGTATTGTTGGGTTTATAACATACATAGATGTAATATGTTTAACAATAATACCACAGAAATGGGTAAAACAGAGTAAAGCAATATAGGAATAACTTACCTGTATATAACTGGGATTAAGTTGTGTAAATCTGAAGTAGATTCTGATAAGTTAAGATGTATATTATAACTATAAGAACAACTACTAAGGAAATAACTCAGTCAAAAATAACTAAAGAAACTAAACATTTATATTAAGAAATATTCATTAAATGTAAAAGAAAGCAGTAAAGGAGAAATAGAGGAACAAAAACTACACGAGACAGAGAAAACCAAAAGTAAAACTGCAAACAAATCCAACTATATTAATAACATTAAATGTGAATGAATTAAGCAATCAAAAGGTAGAGCTTATCAGACTGCCTTATCCAACTATATGCTGGAAGCATACTTTAGATTCAAACATACAAACAGACTGAAAGTAAAAAGATGGAAAAAGATATATCATGCACACAGCAACCATAAGATACTTTGAGTGCTGTATTAAAATGAGACAAAGTAGACTTTAAATAAAATAATGTTACTAGTATTAAAGAGGGACATTTTATAATGATAAAAGGTCAATTCATCAGAAGATATAACCATTATAAACTTATATGCACCTAACAATATAGCACCAAAACACATGAAGCAAAAATTCATAGGCCTGAACAGAGAAAGAGCCAATTCAACAATACTTGGAGACTTCAATACCCCATTTTCAATAATGTATAGATCAAATAGGCAGAAGATCAATAAGGAAATAGAAGATATGCACAACACTATAAACCAACTAGACCCCACAGAACACTACAAACAGCAACCACAGAAATACACAGTCTTTTCAAGTGCACATGGTACATTCTCCAAGATGGACCATATGCTACACCATTAAACAAACCTCAATAAATTTTAAAGGGCACTATTAATACAGAGTATGTTTTCTGAGCACAATAGAATAAAAGTAGAAATCAATAACAGAAAGAAACTTGGGGGAACACATAAATATGTGGAATTTAAACACCACACTCTTAAATAACCATGAATCAAGTAAGGATTCACAAGGAAAATTAGAAAATACTTTGAGATGAATGAAAATGAAGGCACAGTGTACCAGAATTTATGGGATACGGTTAAAGCAGTGATAAAAGAGGCTTTTATGGCTGTAAATGCCCACATTAAAAAAGACAATAGACCTCAAATCAATAACTTAACTTTCCACTTTAGGAGGCTGGAATAAAAAAGAAGAAAAAACTAAACCTAAAACAAGCAGAAGAAATGAAATACTAAATATCAGAGTGGCAGTTAATGAAGTAGAGGATAGAAAAATAATAAAGTCAACAAAACCAAAAGTTGGTTATTTGAGAAGATGAACAAAATTGACAAACCTTCAGCTAGACTAACGACAGAAGAAGACTCAAATTACTAAAATCAGGAATGAAAGAACTTTACAGCTAACCATACAGAAATAATAAGGATTATAATAAATGCTCTGAACAATTTTGTGTCAATAAATTACACAACTTAGATAAAATGGACATATTCCTAGGAAGTAAAAAACTACTAATTATAAGTAGAAAATTTGAATAGACCTATAACAAATAAAGAAATTTAATTAGTAATCAAAACCCTACACACAAAGAAAAGCCCAGCAGGCCCAGATGGCTTCACTGGTAAACTCACCAAAAATTTAAAGAATTAATACCAATTCTTTACAAACTCTTCCCCCACCAAAAACAAACATAGAAGAGGAGGAATCACTTCACAACACATTCTTGAGACCAGCATTACCCTGCTACCAAAACCAGACAAAGATATAACATGAGGAGAGAACTACAGACTAATAACTCTTATGAAAATAGGTGCAAGATGCTCAACAGAATACTAGCAAATAAAATACAGCAATAGATAAAAAGGATTATACACTATGACCAAGTGGGATTTATTCCAGGAATGTAAGGTTGGATTAACAACTGAAAATCTAATCCACCATATCAATAAAATAAAGGACAAAAACTACATGATTATCAAATGAAGAAACGACACAGAAAAAAGCATTTGATAAAATTCAGCATACTTACATGATGGGAAAAAAAAACATTCAATATACTAGAAAGAGAAAGGAACTTCCTCAGCCTCATAAAAGGCATCTATTTAAAAACCATAGCTAACTTCATACTTAATGGTGAAAGACAAAATGCTTTCTTTTTAAGATCAAGAATAAGACAAAGATATCTGCTCTCACCACTTCTACTCAGCATTGTATTGGAGGTCCCATCCATGACAATTAGGCAAAAAAAGAAATAAAAGGCATCCAGTTAGGAAAGAAAGAAGTAAAACTATCTCTATTCACAGATGACATGATTTTATATATAGAAAATCTCAAGGAATCCACTAAAAAATGATTGTAACTAATAAATGAGTTTAGCAAGGTTGCAAGATCAGTATCGACTGTATTTCTGCAAACTTTCAATAAAAAAATCAGAAAATGAAATTAAGAAAACATGACATCAAAAAAGAATAAAGCATAACAATGTGAATGTACTTAATGCCACAGACATGTACATTTAAAAATGGTTAAAATGGTACATTTTATTTTATATGTATAATATTTTACCACAATAAAGAAAGAAAAAATTCAGGAATAAATTTAAGAAGTGCAAAATATATACCCTGAAAACCATAAAACCTCATTGAAAGAAAGTATCTAAATAAACAAAAGGCATTCCATGTTCATGGATTAGAAGACAATATTGTTAAGATGGCGGTACTCCCCAAATTGATCTGCAGTTTGAACACAATCCTTACCAGAATCCCATCTGGCTTCCTTATAGAAATTGACAAGTGGATTCTAAAATTCATATGGAAATTCAAATGACCCAGAATAGCCAAAACAATCTTGAAAAAGAATGAAGTTGGTGGATTCACACTTCCCGATTTCAAAACTTACTACAGAGTGTTCAAGACAGTGTAGTATTGGCATAAAGTAAGACAAAGATGAATGGTATAGTATGAGAGTTTAAAAAAATAAAGCTTTGTATCTGTGGTCAATTGATTTTTGACTGGGATGCCAAGATCATTCAGTGGAGAAAGAACAGTCTTCTGAACAAATGGTGCTGGAACACCATGAAAAAAATAAAGTTGGACCACTCCCTCATATCATATACAAAAATTAACTCAAAATGTGTCAAAGACCTAAATATAACAGATAAAGCTATATAAATCTCTTAGAAGAAAACGTAAAGGTAAGTCTTCATGACCTTGGTTTGGCAATGCTTTCTAAGATATAACACCGAAAGCAGAGGCAACAAAAGAAAAAAATAGGTATGTTGGACTTTATCAAAATTAAAAGCTTTTGTGCTTCAAAAGATATAAAGAAAGTGAAAAGACAACCCACAGAGGGGAGAAAATATTTGTAAGTCATAAATCTGATAATGGACTTGTGGCTAGAATATTTGAAGAATTCTTACAATTCAAAACCAAAAAACAAAGATCCCAATTTTTAAAAATGGGTGAAGAATAGACTTTTCTTCAAAAAGAGATACACAAATGGTCACGTTAGTCATAGACAAATGCTAGTCAAAATCACTATGAGATTCCATTTAACACATACTAAGATGGCTATAATAGTAAATTTTAAAAGATGATAACAAGGCGAGGATATGGAGAAATTGTACAGTGTTCATACATTGCTGGTATGTACAATGGCACACTCACTTTGGAAAACTGCTGGTTTCTAAAAACAAAAAATTAAACATAGCACTAATTTGACTCAGCATTCCTCTCCCACATATGTACCCAAGAGAAACGAAATCATATGTCCACCCAAATAGATGTACACAGACATTCACAGCAGTATTATTCCTAAGAGTCAAGAGGTGGAAGCAACCTAAATGCCTATTAACTGATGAATGGATAAATAAAATGTGGTATATCCATACAATGGACTATTATTCAGCTATAAAAAGAAATGAAGTACTTTTCCATACTATAACATGGATGAATTGAAAACATTATGCTAAGTGAAAGAAGCCAGTCACAGAGGACCACATACTATATGATTTCATTTTTATGAAATGTCCAGAATAGGCAAATCCATTGAGACAGAAAGTAGATTAGGGCTTAAGGGGATGGAATGAGGGGTTGGGAGGTGATATTTGAAGGGTACTGGGTTTCTTTTGGGGGTGATGGAACCGTCCAAAAACAGATTGTGGTGATGGTTGCACAACCCTGGGAATATACTTATGACTGTTGAATTGTACACTTTAAAAGGGATGAATTGTATGGTACATGAATTGTATATTAATACAGCTGTTGCTAAAAACACTGTTGGAGAAAATATTCAGGGTCTAGGGTTAGGCAAAGAGTTCTCAGACCTAACATCAAAGGTGCAATCCATTACAAGGGTAAGTTGGACTTCATCAAAATTAAAAGGAATCTGTTAAAAGGATGAAAAGGAAAGCTACAGATTGGGCAAAAATATTTGCAAACCACAAATCTGACTTAGGACTAGTATCTGGAATATATAAAGACTTCTCAAGACTCCATGTTTAAAAATAATCCAGTTGGAAAATGGGCAAATGATAGGAACAAATATTTCACTGAATAGTACATACAAATGGCAAATAAGCACGTGAAAGGATTTTCAGTATCACTAGCCATTGGGAAAATGCAAATTAAAACCACAACAAGACAGTGCCACACACCTGTGAGAATAGGTCAAATGAAAAATTGTGTCAACACCAGAAGCTGACAAGGACGCAGAGAAACTGCATTGCTCATACATTGCTGCAGGGAACATAAAATGGGAACGGCCACTTGGGAAAAGTTTTGCAGTTTCTCAAAAAACAAACAAACAAAAAAACTAAACATGCAACTACCACGCAACTCAGCAAATACACTCTTGGGCTTTTGTCCCAGAGAAATGAAAACTTATGTCCACACAAGAACCTGCACACGGGTGTTTATACCAGCTTTACCTGTGTATCAGTCTCCTCTTGCCGCTGCAATATATTACCACAAACAGTGGCTTAAAGCAACACAAATTTACTCTTTTACAGTTCTCGAGGCCAGAAGTCTGACATTAATCTTATGGGACTAAAAAATCCCTGGCAGGGTTGATTCCTTGCGGAGCCCCTTGGGGAGCATCCGTTACCATGCCTTTTCTTCTGGGAGCCAAGTGCATCCCTTAGCTCATAACCCTGTCCTCACACCACATTGCGTCTTCTCCCCTGCTTCCAACGTCATATCACCTTTCTCTTCTGTAGTCACATCCCCCTCTGCCTCCTCATGTGGAAGGACACTTGTGATGACACTGGGCCCACCTGGATAAGGCAGGATCATCACCTCTCCATCTCAAGATGCTGAATTTAAGCACATCTGCAGAGCCTCCTTTGCCAGATAAGATGACAGTCACAGCTTCTAGAAACCAGAACTCGGATACTTCAGGGGCCATTATTCAGCCCATCACAATCTGTCACAGTCCCAAACTGCAAATGACCCACATGTCCTTCAACGGGCGACCGGTTAAACAACTGCCGTCCATCAACACCATGGGATTCTACTCAGCAAAAAAAAATAAATGACCTATTGATACACGAAACAACTTGAATCCTAAGAGAAGTATGTTAAGGCAAAAGAGCCAATCCCAAATATCACATGCTGTGTGATTCCACTTACATAACATCCTTGAAATTACAAAATTGTAGAACTGGAGAACAGATTAGTGATTTCAAGGGATTAAAGAGGGAGGCGAGTGGGAGGGAAGTGGGTGTGGCTATAAAGGGGCCACCACCAGGGATCCTTGTGGAGATAGAAATGTTCTGTATCTTGACTGTCTCATTGTCAACGTGCTGATTGTGACCCTTGAACTATGGAGGGGTTAGGGACCTTTTGACCCGCTGGGCAGTCAAAAATCCACTTGCAACTTTGGAGTTGGGTCTCCAATCTGCACTTCTGCATCCGTGGATTAATGAACCATGGATAGTGTAGTACAGTAGCACATATTTATTGAAAAAATATCCAAATATAAGTAGACCTGTGCAGTTCAAACCTGTGTTATCCGAGGGTCAACTGTTTTAGAAGATGTTACCACTGGGGGAAACGGTGTACAGGGTGCATGGGATCTCTCTGTATTATTTCTTATGATTGCATGTGAATGTCTAAAAATACAAAGTTTAACTTTTTTAATGGGCAAAAGATCTGAATAAACATTTCATCAAAGAAGATACATCATTGGCCAATAAGCACCTGAAAAAATTCTCAGCATCATCAGTCATGAGGGAAATGCAAATCAAAACCCACAATGAAGAGGCCAGCGCACCGCGATGAAGAGTGGCCCCCGCTTGCCACAACTGGAGAGAGCCCTCGCACAGAAATGAAGACCCAACACAGCCATAAATAAATAAGTTAAAAAAAAAAAAAAAAAAAACCCACAATGAGAGAACACTTACTTCACCCCTGAGAGGATGGCTATAGTAAAGGAGATGGACAATAATAAATATTGATAAGGAGGTGGAGGAATAGGAACTCTCACAGCTTGCTGGAGGGAGTGGAAAATGGTACATCCCATTTGGAAAACAGTTTGGCAATTCTTCAAAAACTTAAACACAGAGTTACCATTTGACTCAGCAATTCTACTTCTAGGTATCCGTCCATGACAAATGAAAGCACATGTCCACACGAAGACTTGCCCATGAACGTTCAGGGCCACATTATTTATCAATATAATACCCCCAAGGTGGAAACAACACCAACGTCCCTCCACTGGTGAATGGATAAACAAAATGTGTTCTACCCATACAAGGGAATACTTTTTAGCAATAAAAAGGAATGAAATACTTTTATGTGCTGTGATTTGGATGAACCCCAAAAATATGCTTGAAGAAGCCGGAAGAGAAAAGACTACATTTTTTATGATTCCATATATATGAATTGTCCAGGGTAGGCAAATCTACGGAGACCACTAGAAAGTACATTAGTGGTTGCTGGGAGCGGGAACAGGAATTAACTATAAATGGGCATGATGGATCTTACGGCGGGGTGGGAGACATTCTAACCCTAGACTGCAGAGGTTGATGGTACATGTCAGTAAATTACTAAAATTACACTGAAAATGGGTAAGTTTTATGGTATGTAAATTATTCCTTAATAAAGCGTTTTTAAAAACAAGTTAAAAAAAAGAGAAATGTATACTCAACTAATTTTCAAATGAGTAACATAACCACATTGAAAAGACAGAGGAGGAGGGAGAGGAGAAATCACTAATCCAAGGTGTCTGAAACTATAGTATTTGACTGTATACCCTGAGTCGTGAGTAGGGTGATGTAGAGAGTTACAAACAGAGCATGGACGCTTTTCAGTAGGTTTGATTTTGTAGTGATGAGGACCAAGCAATTAAGAAAGTGTTTTAGGTGCGCTGTAGGTTGAGCAATGAGTCTGTGTGTTGATGTGGCTGGGAACCAGGCATCTCACTGTGGACAAGGGGCTCGCAAATAAGGAAGAAGCCAGTACGGACGGAGGAGAATTAGAGACACTGGTGTGGACCCAAGATTTCTAAAGTGTGCAAATGCTTCTGTGTGTGCATGTCTCTGTGTCCATGTCTACGTATGTAAGGACAACGCATATTTACATGTGCGTGTATATGCATACATTTCCTTAACTCTGTGCACAGAAAGGGCCTAGAAGGAAAGATACCTAACAAAAATGAGCATACACAGTGCCCAGATTTTGGTGTCTAGTGATTTCATTCTCCATTAAAAGGAACCAAGGCTCCTGGGAAAACTGGCTGATTCTATGGCTGGGGCAGAGCCCGAATCTTGTTATACCAGAACATAAAGAACTGCTAAAAGCAAACAAACAACAACAAAACACATGTCACACGGACACAGATGCCAGCTTGAAGGGTCTTCCACTGGCCAAATCTGGGACAATTTGAATATCAAAATAATGAAGGACAGTAAAGAATTATAATAAAAAACCCAAAAGCCCATGCATATAGACAATCAATCAATAGAAATAAATAAATGGAAGAGAAGAGAGGTTCCTTCTTATAGGAGAATGTTGAGATATTTTCTCTTGGAATACCATTCTGGCGAGACAGTATTTTTTTTTTTTTTCAGTACTTCTGTAGAAGGGGCAGTGGGGTTGGCAAATCAGCATTTTGCAACCATCATAATAAAGTCTGGTTCAGGAAAGCCTCTAAATCTGGGAGGCATTTTTTGATAAGGAGCCAGATTATTTGCATAGCCTCAAAGTATGTCCCCCAGATTGTTTATTGGTTCCAAGGCAAAAAAGTGTAACTGTTTAGCAAAACAACTGGACAATGTTTCCAGCGGGTGATTAAAGTTAGGGGTAGATGCCATCGTGTGCCTCGGGGACAGGACACCCCCAGGAGGACACCACATCACGTTGGAAGTGTGCGCATTGGGAACGCGCAACCTGAATCTGACCACGAGGAAACATCAGACGTGCCTGCCCGCCACCCAAAGTAGCGGGGCTGTACCCTTCAAAAATGTCCATGTCATAAAAGACAAAAACTGGAAATGTTCCACGTTAAAGGAGGCTAAAGAGACATGACAACCAAAGGCAATACTGACCCTGGGATGGATCCTGCCTTGGAGGGAAAAAATGCTGCAAAGGACATTGTCACGTCAACTGGCAAAGCCGGGATACCGATGGTAGACTGGGTAAAGGATTGGATCAGTGTTTAATTGCAGAGTTTGATAACCACGCTAGAGCTTTAAAAGGGGGCATCTTTATTTTTCAAGAAATATGCAGCAAAATGTTTAGGGGCAGATGGGTGTAGAGTATGCAACTTACTCTCAACTGGTTCAGAAAAAAAAGTGTTACGCGAATATACATATAGAAAGGGAGTACAAATGATCAAATAAATGGGGCAAAATATTAACAATCAGTGAATCAAATCTTAGTGAAGGGTCTGTGTTTTCTAGCTCATTCTTACTCTTACAATTTTTCTGTAATTGAAAATTACTTCCAAATAAACAGCTGAAAAAATTCCCCCAAACCCTGAGGCATTCACAGTGGTTCTCTACTGGGTGTGACTTTACCCCCCAGGGGACATTTAGCAACATCTGGACATTTTGGTTGTCATAACCCAGGGATGCTACTAAACATCCTACAATGTTAGCCCCCTCAACAAAGAATGATCTGGCCCCAAACTTCAACAGTGTCACAGCGGAGAACCCCTGCCCTACTCGGCTGACAGGATGGAAAATCGTTCTGCCAATGGCGGCTGGCAGAGTGCCCTTGAGGAAGGCAACCTGGCAGCACCCACTGAAATGAATAATGCACCTAATACCTGTGTTACGGACTAAGTCGTGGCCAGATTTCATATGTTGAAGCTCTAAACGTCAGTACCTCAGAATGTGACCGTACTTGGAGACAAGCCCTTTCAAGAGGTGATTAAGTTAAATGAGACTGGTATCCTTATAAGAAGTTTGGACATAAAGACGCCAGAGATGCACACACAGAGGAAAGATCACGTGAGGACACGGTGAGAAGGCAGCCATCTCCAAGCCAAGGAGAGAGTCCCCAAGAGAAATCAACCCTGCTGACACCTTGATCTCAAGCTTCCAGCCTCCAGGACTGTCATATTTCTGTGGCTTCAGCCACCCAGTCTGTAGTATTTTATTATGGCAGCCATAGCAAACTAATACATCCTGGAAATTATCATAGAAAAAAAGATACAGTAGCCCTCCCTTATCCACAGGGGATATCTTCCAAGACCCCGAGTGCATGCCTGAAACCGTGGATTATACCAAGCCCTGTGTATGTTTTTTCTTATACACACATACCTAAAGTTTATATATATATATATAACTATAGTTGATTTACAATAGTTATATATGTAAAACTATAGTTGATTTACAATATTGTGTAGTTTCAGGTGTACAGCAAAGTGATTCAGTTATATATAGTTATTTGTTTTCTTTTTCCAATTCTTTTCCATTATAGGTTATTATAAGATAATGATTATAGTTCCCTGTGCTATACAGTAAATCCTTGTTTATCTATTTTATATATAGTGGTGTGTATCTGTTAATCCCATACTCCTAATTTATCTCTCCCACCCCTTTCCCCTATGGTAACCATAACTTTGTTCTCTATGTCTGTGAGTCTGTTTCTATTTTGTAAATAAGTTCATTTGTATTATTTTTTTAGATTCCACATGTAACTGATATCATATAGTATTTGTCTTTCTCTGACTTACTTCACTTAGTATGATAACCTCTGGGTCCATCCATGTTGCTGCAAATGGCATTATTCCCTTCTTTTTTATGTCTCAGTAATATTCCACTGTGTACGTATACCACATCTTCTTTATCCATTCATATGTTGATGGACATCTAGGTTGCTTCCACGTCTTGGCTATTGTAAATAGCGCTGCTATGAACATAGGGGTGCATATATCTTTTTGAATTAGAGTTTTCGTCTTTTCCAGATATATGTCCAGGAGTGGGATTGCTGGAGCATATGGTAACTCTGTTTTTAGTCTTTTAAGGAACCTCCATACTAAAGTTTATATTTTAATTTATATTTAAATTATATCGTAATTTAGATAAAGTTTAATTTATAAATTAGCCACAGTAAGAGATTAGCAATAACATAGAACAATTATAACAATATATTGTAATAACAGTTATGTGAATGTGGTCTCTCTCAAAATATTTTATTGTACAAATGTCATGCCTTTCCCATGTTAAGCACGGATCATGCACTATGGCCGTAACTTTTGCAGTTTGACTTGTGACTACAAAACTAGCACGAAATTCTTTCTCCTTCACTCTTTCACAGATAGAAGATTCATTCGTACCATAGGTCTCAGCAGTCTCAGCATACAACTTTTTTTTTTCTTTCTTTAAAAAGCTGAGAACTTTCACCTTTTCACTTAAAGGAAGCACTTTACAGCCCCTCTTCGTCATATCTAAATAGCCAGCGTCACTCCTCATGCTTTTTGGGGCCATTATTATGTAAAACAAAGGTCACCTGAACCCAATCACTGCAATACACGACAATCGATCTGATAACCAGGACAGCTACTAAGTCACTAAAGGGTGGAATGCACTGGACAAAGGGGTGATTCATATCCTGGGGGGGCAGAACGGGGCGGCATAAGATTTCATCACGCTACTCAGATTGGCACACAATTTAAAACTTATGGATTGTTTACTTCTGGAAATTTCCATTTAATATTTTTGGACCATGGTTGACCGCAGGTAACTGCAACTGTGGAAAGTGAAACCACAGATGATGGGGGACTACTGTACTTGTACGTAGGGAAGTAGGGCTCGAGGGAGGTTTTTAGAAAATCGGCCAAAACCTGATGCAAAATGGACTCTCAGCAACAGAGAGCACTGTGGCACGTGCAGAGCATGGGGAATGAAGGAGAGATGTGCATTTTAGCACGGATTGTTCCAGCGTCTTTGGAGGGAGTCTTGTATGATATGATCCCATATGTTTGGAAATCAATGATAAACCTCTATAGTATCATGTATACTTAGTTCATCATATATTATGAGCACTGGGAAAAACATGAGAATAAATCTTACGTCATTAACATAAGTTGCAGAGGTAAGGCAACCAAGCAAATGTGAGGGAAAAAAAAGGACAGCACAAAAACGTACACATTATACACATGTGTAGAGTTACAGGTGTATGATAAAGTAATAAAAGTGAGAATGCTTAAAAGAAAGACCAGCCCTGAGATTTGTGGCACAGGGAGCCGGGTGGAATGTGGGCTATTTGGCAGGGGAGGGTAAGGGAGGGTCAGAGCAGACCCCAGAGACACCAGAGTGCTGGTTACATACAGGCAGGCCCTGGGTGGGCACCTGCATATCTTAGCTCACTCGGTCAACACAACAATCCTGGGAGCAGCCCTGTTAGGATCCTGATTTCATGCATGCAGAAACTGAGGCAAAGAGAAGGCAGTAGTTTGCCCAGGGTCACACGGGAGAAAATGGCAGAGCTGGGCTTTGGCCCCAGGAAGGTTGACTATTGGGCTGTGCTCGAAACCAGCCCATAAATTTGCCACTTGACTTTTTAAAACATACGTGCAAAGGAAGGATTTAATTTTCCCATTTCAGAATTTGGCAGATGTGTTGGGTTAAAATAAATAATAAGAATAAAGAAGGTTGGAACATATCTGAATGATGCAGTGAATAAGTATATATGTATGTACACATGTATATATGTATGTACGCATAATCCATCTCTACATAAATTTTATCTGTTGTATACAAAAAAAGTTCATGTCCTACAAATAAAATATATAATTTCTTATATATTTAAGAAAATATATAATTTCTTATATATTTAAGAAAATATATAATTTCTTATATATTTAAGAAAATATATAATTTCTTATATATTTAAGAAAATATATCTTCTTAACTTAGGTCCATGGAACATTTACAAAAGCAATAATTTTATTTTTGTACTTGGACACAAAGAAAATCTTCATTAAAAAAGTAGAGATTTCACAGGCCACATCCTCTCACTGTAAGCCTGTTAAATTGGAAATAAATACCAGAGATAAAAAATATACTGCTTAAAAACTAAGAAAACATTTCTTAAAAGAACTCTAAAGAGTAAATCAAAACACAAAATAAAAACTACCAATAAAGCAATGAAAAGGAACATATTTCATAGTAAGATCTATGTGTCATAGCTAACGCTGCAATCAGAGGAAAATTTATAACCTTTAAAATGCCTTTTAGAAGAAAGACTTTAAATAATTGTACTGTTACTCTTAAATTACAAGTTAATAAAGTTAACCAGGAAGAGGGAATTAATAGACATAAAAGCTCAAATTGGTGAAATAGAAAGCAAAAATAGCAAAAAGGTGATTTTCTGATAAGATAATAAAAGTGTAATAAATAAAATAGATAACTCTCTCATGAACTTGATTAAGGAAAAAGAGCAAAACTATAAAAGCTCAGGCAAGAAAAAAAAAGAGATGAGAGATACAGAAGACATAAAATCACTAAAAGAGAAAATTAGCTGCTACCAAGTGGCAACATAAATGAAACCCTTGAGGAGTTAAATAGCAATGAATAAATTACCCCAAAAGGTGCAGTAAATTTATTTAAAGCAAATTACCATAAAACAGACTAAGAGGAGATTAAAGATCTCCTTTAAAACATGTACCAGGCCCAGACGGTTTTACAACTTAGTTCTAATATTTAACCTTTAAGGAGAAGATAATTCCAATGTTCTTCAAACCATTCCAGGACACAGAGAAAGGTAGACAGAGTTCCCTTTTGTAGAACATTTGTATTAGCACACACATGATGGCAGATTTCCTGCTCTTTTGAACCTGAGGCCCTGTTATTTCTAGGATCAGATATCAGGTATGTCTTTCATCAACACTGAGAATACAGTTTCACAGTCTTAATGGCTATTTAATGGATACATGATACTTTTCTTTAAGCAGACCTCTACTGATGGATACGTCGGTGGTTTGCTCTCTTTTGCTATTTAACAATTGCAGAAATCAGTATCCTGATAATGGGTCATTTTGCAAATGTGCACTGTCAGTGTAGAATAAATTTCTGTAAGGGTTTGAAGGGCATATGCAACTTTCATTTCATTGAAATTATCTTGTCTCCATAGAATTTGTATCAACTTAATCTTCCAACATCAATGACTGAGGTGGAGGGTTTCCCTGTACATTCACCCACCAAACTCTTTAATATTTAATAATCAGATAGGTTTAAAAATCTCATGGCTTTAATTTGCATTTCTTGTATCATAATCAAGGCTCTCAGCATCTTTTCATCCTTAAGAATCACTGGTATTTCCTTTTCTGAGAACTGTCTTTGTACCTTTTATTCTTTTGTCTTCATGATTTACAAGAGCTTCTTAATATATTGATGAAATTAGTCCTATGTCTATGATATGAGTGGTAACTATTTTCCCCAGGATATAATTTTTAAAAATTATTTTTCATATTTTTTGCTATGCAAAATATTTTTATTTTCTATATTTTTTTCATTAAGGCATAACTGATGTATAATAAACTGCACGTTTAACGTATACAATTTAGTAACTTTTCCCCCACAATTCAGTAACTTTTGACGTACAATTAAACCATTGCCACAATGTGTTGAACATACCCATCACCCCCCAAAGCTTCCTTGAGCCCTTCTGTACTCCTCCTCCCAACACGGTCCCCGTCCCCCCAACCCCCTCCCAAGGTAACAACTGATTTTTTGTCACTCTAGATTTGTCTGCATTTTCTAGAGTTTTATATAAACAGAATAATACAGTATGTGCTCTTTTCTGGTCTGGCTTCTTTCACTCATAGTCATTATTTTGAGGTTCATCGAGGCTGTTACTTTTCATTTTTGAGTAGTATTCCAATGTATGGATATTCTACAACTTAAAAAAAATTGCCCAAATGTTGATGGGCATTTGGGTTGTTTCCACTTTTCATAAAACTGCTATGAATATTCCATGTACAAGTGTCGGTATATGCATCTGCTCTTATTTCTCCTGGACAAATACCTAGGAATAGAATGTCTGGATAATATGATGGGCATATATTTCACATTTTGGGAAACAGCCAAACTGTTCTCCAAAGCAGCTGCACCATTTTGCATCCCCACTAGGAGAGTATAAGAGTTCCGCTTTCTTTACCAGCACTTGGTACGGCCAGTCTTCTTAATTTTAGCTAATATAATGATGTATAGTAGTATCACATTGTGGTTTTAATTTGCCTTTCCCCAATAACTAATGATGTTGAGTATGTTTTTATGTGCTTGCCCATATATCTTCTTAGATGAAGTCTCTGTTCAAAGCTTTTGCCCATTTTTATTTGTTGTCTTACTATTCAGTCATAAGTGTCCCTCATATATTTTGGACACGAGTCCTTTATCAGATGTATGATTTGAAAATATTTCCTTCCAACCTCTGGTTTGTCTGTTCATTCTCTTAGTGTCCTTCAAAGTGAAGCCTGTAATTTTGTTAAGTTCAGTTAATTTGTTCTAATTATGGCTTTTGCTTTTGGTGTCATGTCTAAGAAATCTTTAACTCAAAGTCACAAAGATTTTTTTCCTATGTTTTCTTCTATAATTGTTGGCTTTAAATTTAGGCCTCTGGTAAATTTTGAGTTAATTTTTATATATGATGCAAGATGTATATCCAAGTTCATTTTTTGGCATATGGATATCCAGTTGTTCCAATGCTGTCTGTTGAAAAGACTACCCTTTCTCTACCAAATTACCTTTGTACCTTGATCAAAAATCAGTTGTCCATAAATGTGTAGGCCTCTCTGGACTCTCTAGTCTGTTCCGTTGATCTGTTTGCTTACCTTGATGTTACTACCACACTGCTGGTGTAGTCCTCCAACTCTGTTCATTTTCAAAGTTGTTTTGGTGTTCTAGGTCATGTGCATTTCCATATGAATTTCAGAATCAGTTTGTTAATTTCTACAAAATGCCTGCTGGGATTTTGACTGATATTATCCTGAGTGTAGAAATCAATATTGAATCTTGTGATTCATGAACATGGTATACCTCTCCATTTATTTAGATAGTCTCTCAGTTCTTTCAGCAATATTTTATAATTTCCAGTGTACAGCTCTCACATCTTCTGTCAGATTAGTCTCTAAGTATTTCATATTGTTCATGTTACTGTAAGTGGTATTTTAAAATTTCAACTTCAGATTATTTCCCGCTAGAACACAGAAA
Organism: Balaenoptera musculus; assembly: GCF_009873245.2. Lineage (NCBI taxonomy): Eukaryota > Metazoa > Chordata > Mammalia > Artiodactyla > Balaenopteridae > Balaenoptera > Balaenoptera musculus. The sequence goes on from NC_045792.1 coordinate 108,372,719, forward strand.
TGGAATTGATTTTTCAATGTTGATCTTGCATCTGCCACCTTGCTAAATTCACATATTAGTTCTCGTGGTCATCTTATATATTCACCAGGTTTTCTACACAGATAACTATGTCACCTGCAAATAAAAACAGTTTTATTTCTTCTTTTCCAACCTGGACGTCTAAAATTTCTTTCTCTTGCCTTCTTGTTGCGTTCCTGACCTTAGGGGGAAAGCAGTCAGTCTTTCTTCATTAAGAAGTTATAGCTGGGACTTCCCTGGTGGTGCAGTGGTTAAGACGCCGTGCTCCCAATGCAGGGGGCCCAGGTTTGATTCCTGGTCAGGGAACTAGATCCCACACGCATGCGGCAACTAAGAGTTCACATGCCACAACTAAGGAGCCTGCCTGCCGCAACTAAGACCCAGCACAACCAAATAAATAAATAAATATTTTTAAAAAAAGAAGCTATAGATGTAGTTTTTTCGTTGAGAGCTTTATCAGGTTGAGGAAGCTCCTTTCTATTTTCTACTTGCTTTTGTAATACTTGGCTGTTGGATTTTGTCAAATTCTTTTTCTGCATCTATTGAGAAAATCGTATGGTTTTTCATTTGTTAATATGGTTAACTGACTGATTTTCTAAAATGTCAAACTAACTGCATTCTCGAACCCCAGTTGGTCATGATGTATAATCTTCTAATATATTATTGGATTGGATTTGCTAAAAGTTTGCAAATAAAATTTTGCATCTATGTTCATGAGGGATACTTAACTATAGCTTTCTTTTCTTACAATGTCTTTAGTTATAGCTTTCTTTTCTTACAATGTCTTTGGCTGGTTTTCAGATCAGGGCAATGCTGGCCTCATAATGAGTTTGGAACTATTCCCCCCTTTTCAATTTTCCAGAAAATGTTGTCTAGAATTGACTTTATCTTTCTTAAATGCTTGGCAGGATTCACCAGTAAAGCCATGTGGTCCTGGAGAAAGTCCGGGGGAATGTTTTGAACTATGACTTTGATTTTATCAGCAGAGAGGGAACTATTCAGGTTATCTATTTCTTGAGTAGTTTACATCTTTCAAGACATTTGCCCATTTCACCTAAGTTGCTGAATTTAAAGACTTGTATAGCGTATTCCCTTATGATCCTTTTTATATCTGTAGAATCGGTACTGCCATATCGCTCATTTCTGATACTGATAATTTGTGTCTTCTCTCTTTTTCTGCTGATATTTCTGGGTAAAGGTTTATCAACTGTATTGATCTTCTTAAAACAAATCAGCTTTTGGTTTCATTATTTTTTCTTTTGTTTTTGAGTGTTCCATTTCATTTGTTTCCCCTCTGAGCTTTATCATTTTCTTGTTTCTACTTCTTTGGGGTTTAGCTTGTTACTCTTTCTCTAGTTTCTTATGGTAGAAGCTGAGGCCGACTGGAGCCAATTCTTTTCTAGTGTACATGCTGGTGCTCTGTGCTGCTTCCTGGGTGCTGCCCTTAGCAGAGCCTACACATTTTGATATGCTGTGTTTTCATTTTCATTAAGTTCAACATATTTTCTAGTTTCCATTTGGATTTCTTCTCTGACCCTGTCCTATTAGAAGCATGTTATTTAGTTTCCAAATATTTGCGGATTTTCCAGAGATCTTTTTATTATTGATTTTCAATTTAATTCCATTGTGGTCAGAGGACAGACTTTATATATCACTTGAATCATTTTAAATGTACTGGGATTTGTTTTATGGTTCAGAACCTGCTTCTATCTTGGTAAATGTTCTGCGTACACTTGGAAACAGTATGTTCTCTGCTATTGTTGGGAGGAGTGTTCTATAAGTGTTCATTAGGTCAACTTGGTTGAAAGTATTGTTCAGAGTTATATCCTTACTGCTTTGCTCTCTACTTGTTCTATCAACTTTTGAGATAGGTGTATTAAAATCCCCAATTCTCATCCTGGATTTGTTTCTTTCACCTTTTATATATTATTCATTATTTTTTCCCTTTCGGCTATTGGGTTTGAAGTCATATTTAGATATACCAACTTATGAATCAACAGTCATTTAAATACTTTATATATTATGGGATCCAATACGGACTACTTCTGTTATTATTTTTCTAAATATTCTCTAGCTTGGGATTTTGTTTTGTCTTTGACAGAGTTTGAAAGCCAGGAACACCACCAATCAAAACAGTAAAACGCTGGATCCAATTCCCACAAAATCAGAAACACATCACGGAATCCTTGCCCATCATATTTCCAAATTAGCCTGCAGACCCCTCCCCTAAGGCAGCACACCAGGAGCACAAAATCACTGGCATAAACGTTTGACTGGACACAGCAAAAAATCAACTGTACACTCGTATCACAGCAAGTGATAAAAGCAGGAACAATACTGGATAGTGTGGGTGGAACCAACCCAGGTGTGTCTATTCTTTAAAACTAAGGAGACAGGACATCTGTCAAAAGCCTAACCGTTGCTACTCTGGGCAGTGAGACAACAGGGGATTATTTTTCTTCATTATTCTCGTGTGCATGTTTCATAGGCTCTATAATGAGCATATGCCATGTTTTTAAGCAGAAAAAAAAATCTCTTGAAATTTGGGAGTGGCCATCTTTTGGTCATGAAGAGATGGGCCGTGGTGGGGTGACCTTAGGGCAAAGGGGTCCAGGTGGAAAAGCCTGGCTGTGGGTGCAGACGGGGGGTGCAGAGCTGGGAAGATGAGTGAGGGCCAGGCTACCGCGAGACCCAGGGGCATCCAGGCGGCAGCCCCGAGGGGACAGGGAATCCTGGGGGGGGGGTTTGAGCAGGCACATTTGTTCACCTGCTCACTGGCTGTCCAGAGCAGACGGGAGGGGGAAAGACAGTGGGGAAGATACCGAGAGACCATCCTCAGTGAAGTCCTGGGGCAGCTCGGAGGGGACGGGAGTGAGCAGCCTGGGGGAGAGCCCGTGAGAAGGTTCTGGTCTGGGAGTTCAGAACATGCCCACAGAGCTTGTCGGGCCTTGTCTCCTGCCCCGCCAGACTCCCACACCCACTGGAGGAGTCGCAGGCCCCAGCCTGCAGGACCTTGCAGGGACCACCTCCCCGGGACCCCGAGGCTGCATGAGTGATGTGTGGTGACCAGGATGGTCACCAGAAGTTATGATCACAAGTCCTCCCCAGAGCCAGGGGGAACGTCACACCCCAAGACCAGAACAGAGGGGCAGATGCCAGGAGGGCGCCTGGGACCCTATTCTTGTCCTGAACAAGGCAACGTTGACCCAGGTGAGACCAAGGCGGACACAGACCAGGATGTCACAGAAGGAGAGCCTCGCCCTCAGGGCTACACCAGTCCATGGACCACCTGCTTCCAGGTAACCTAGGGGCTTGTTACCGACACACATTCCTGGGCCTCCCCACAGCCACTGTGACTCAAAATCTTGAGGGGTAGGTCTCTGAGGCTGTGTTAAAGGTAAAGTTCTCCAGGTGATTCGAGGGACACCTGGGGAAGTTCCAACCTGAAGCATCAGTGCCCAGCCCCAGCCAGCGGGGCCTCCCAGGCTTCCTCGCCGGGAACAGCTCTGTCTGTCGCCAAGAGGAGGACTTCCGTTTCTGCCAATAAGTGGGCCTGATGCCATGAAAAGCCTCTCTCTGCAAGTTCTGGAACAGAGCAAACCTCCTGCAGGCTCCGCTGAGCTCACCTGACAGGGAAGGAGGTGTCCCCATGGCCAGGAGGGGAGCAGGTGCGCCCTGGCTCTGACCTGCTGGCCTCCCAGGGTTGCCCACCTGAGGAGCCCCAGTGTGGACCTTACTGCCCACCGAGGGGAAGAGGCAGCGCCTGGAAGCAGCACGAAGCAAGAACTGGCAGCTGAGACTCCACATCGAGAAGCTGAACCAAGAGCCAAAGGGTGATGCGAACCAAACCACAAAGCCGGACAAAACCCAACCAAACCCTCGCATCGGCCAACGGGGGGAAAGGAAACTCACCTGCCTCGGCCTGTGTTCCTGGAGTGTAAGTGGTGCGTGTGCTTAGGCTCGATCTTACAGGACCCTGGCTCTGTGCTTCCATGACACGGGTTGTCTAGAAAACCCCACACCTATAAGCCAACCCCACGCGTGTCCTGGCGTGGTTCGCGGGATCACCTCTCCAGAGCCCACGGGAACCCACGGACACAAAACCTCCACGACCACAGCCTAAGCCGGCAGACCCACGAGGAAGCAAGCGTCAGAGAGTCCACCGCGAACAGGATCAGACTCTCCAAGAGCCGCGGGTGGTGAAGTGACAGGACGGATACGAGGAGATGAGCACGTTCAAGGGGCCGAAAAGTCCAAAGCTCTGTCGTCAAACGTGAGGAAGATACAAGATGCTAAGACCAAGCAGGTGAGACCCCCACGTGAGGACATACGGAAATGAAACCATAGGTGGCAACTGAAATAAACACCTCACCGGCTGGCACACGTGAAGAGTTAGGAAACCACAAAGAAGTTGCTGAGGATGCAGCACAGGAAGACAGAGACGGGGGGTATGAGAGACGCCAAGGAGGATGGACCAGGAGGGGCAAGCGGAAGTTGCCAGGCGAGGTCAGAGCAGTTAGGGGAGGTACTACTATTCTATGACACGGTGGGGCTGATTTTCCACTTGATGCAGGACACAAACCCTCATTCAGGAATCACGACACCTTGTAGGCAGGACAAGTAAAAATAATCCACCAGCTTGATTCACTACAGTGAAACGATGGAACACCAAAGTCAAAGAGAAGGTATTCAAGGTCACCAGACGGGAGGAAGGGTCACCTACAAAGGACTGTCAATTAGCTCGACAGGGCACACCAGCTGGGAGACGGTGGTGGATCTCCAGCCTGCTCAGAAAGAATACAGACCTCTAATAACCTATAATGGAAAAGAATCTGAAAAAGAGTAAATATATATATGTATATATATATGTAACTGAATCACTTTGCTGTACACCTGAAACACTGAAAATCAACTACATTTCAATTAAAAAAATTTTTTTAATTAAAATAAATACAGATCTCAACCTGTGATGTTCTACACAACTAAACCATTGTCCAAGAGCAAAGGCAAAATACAAAAATTTCAGACGAGCAGAAACTGAGTAGACCGTCGACAGACCATCCCGGAAGATAGCACAGGCTCCAGGAGGAAGGAAATTAAGTCCAGACTGAGAGACAGAAAACTCGCAAGTCTGTCAGCAAACACGCTTCTCCAGCGTCAGGACAAGCAGCTAACGCAGAGAACTGTTTACAAAGGCCAAACCCAAACACGGGGCAGCAGGGCCCGTGAAACAGGACGGTGATGGGGTGAGAGCCCCCCGGCCCGAGGGCGGGGGTGCAGGAGGCACGGAGCAGCTGCCGACCGATGCGACGGGCAGGCCGTGAGGACAGAATCGACTTGCACGGCCTCCACACGCGGAAGGCAAGAGGATCGGACCCCCCCCCACCCCCGGCAAAGCCCATCAGACGTGAGCAAACCCCCAAGGCAGGCAGGGCCTCCACGCCTCCGACGCGGTCCCTCCACGGAGCGGGGCACGTGGGCTTTGGGCCCGTCATTCTCTGAAATTCTCTGTCTGAAGTCTCTGTGGTGAGAGTTCTCTTTTCACCCGGTGTCCTCACCCCGCCCCCCACCCGCAGTTCCACCGTCGCCCCGGGAGCCCCTGAGGTCACAGGTCCCACCTCCAGCTGGTGCCCGGCTCCCCCTACCCGCACCCCGACACCATGGCTGCAGGCCCTGGGCTGGCCCACCACCGAGTCTCGCCTGTGGGCCCTGACCAAGTCCTGCCCGCTGCCCCGTGCGTGCCACCCCAGGGAACCACGCAGGGCACAGGGCTGACCCATGGCCACTCCTGCTCCGTGGCCTCCACCATCTGCCCCGTCCAATGCCTGCTGGCTCCGGGTCACGACTCATGCCCGAGGCCGCCAGACTGGTGAAGAAGCCCCGCAGGCATCTATGTGAGGTGGGTGTGGTCAGCACCCCACCCGACGCAGACACCACGTGCCACGCCCAGGTCACCTGGCAGAGACACGCAGAGGTGTGGCTGGCCCCCGAACACCTCTGTCCAAGATGCTCTGCCATTCGCTGGCCTTTCCTCGCTCTCCTGGCCAGCTCCACTCAGCCCTGATGTCACCTCCTCCTAGAAGCCTTCCCAGACTTGTCCGGCTCAAGCCAGGTTCTCATCCCTCAGAGGCCCACACACTCTGCCCTCGTGCTGTCGCCTGTCTTCCTCCCTGGATGGCGAGGAGCGCGAACAGTCCCTGGTGAGTCAGGATGGCGCAAGCAACCGAGTGACCGGAACCTGCAGGGGGGTGGGTGCCGTGCAGGAGGGACCTGGGCCGCCCCGGCCACCTGTCACCGCTCACGAGATCTCCCCTGAAGACAGGCATCCACCCGGAAATCAGAGCGGCTCAGACAAGGCTCTAGAACCCACGAACGAGGGGGAGAAGCTCTGCCTGGGACACGGGGTCTGACGGTTGCAGGACAGGAGCCCAGAGAAGCTGCGAGCCTGAGACACAGAGAGAAATCACTGAGGTGGGGGAGAGGTGTGCGGGCGGGCACTGCCGTGGGCAGGGGATACCCTGGGCTGGTAGGCGCCGTGGGCAGGGGGGCAGGCGGGCGCGCGCGGGCAGGTACCGCGTGCTGGGACAGAGATGATTTTGTCCAGCACGCCCCATTCTTGAGGTTCAGGTTCAAGGCCTGGGACTGGCGTGGCAGTGGAATTCAGCATGGCTGTTCGCGCCCCAGTGCGTGGGAGCTGGGCCTGCAGGCCTTTCCCAGTGATGGCATCTGGCCCCGGGATTAGCGCCCCTTCGCCCACACCAGGGCTCTTGAGAGCCTCCGGGTGAGGAGGATTCAGGAGTGTCAGGTAACCCACGGGACCCAGGCCGACAGCTCAGGCTCCAGAAATCCGGTGGCTCTGGGCTGGGCTGACTTATCGCGTTGGCAGGAAAGAAAAAACTCCTCCGTGCGGGAGCATTCCACAAAAGGCACCCGACTTCCCCGGCACTTGTACCTCATTAACATTCCGCAGACATCACTGAGGACTTAATAACGCCAAACAGGCTGAATGGACGCATCGTTTCGGGCTGCTCCGTATTCAGCCAACAGCGAGCGAAGCTCCTCCCGGCGCCCGACCTGCGCATTAGCATTTGCAGAAAGCCCCCATCTGCACTGCGACAATGGTCCTGCCCCAAATCCGGAGCTGTTGTCACAATTGTCCTTTGTACCCACTCCAGCGGGCAGGCAGGCAACGCATCCCAGGGGCCCATCGGCGATGCGGCCGGGCCAGAATCCCGACGGTGTGTGATGAGGCCCCGGGCAGCCCAGCGCCCAGCAGGGCGGGCGCCCAGGCTCGGTCTTGCACACCCAGCTCCCAAAGAGGACGTCCACAGGCAGCCTTGGGAGCAGGGAGAGGCCGTGGCTCCTTTCCAGAACACTTTCTGCCCTTCTGCCAGCAGTGACCAGATGCGGAGGGTACATCGCGGGTCGGCCGCCCACAAAGCCAGCACCAGGCGGACGGGGCACCAGCCGCCCATGAGCACAACATGAACTCATCACCCTCTTGCCATGCTTGAGACAGTGACACCACCCTCGAACCACCAGTAAGCTGAAACGTTCTGGCGGATGCGGGAACATTCTGGGGGTCCCGGGAAGAGGTCCAAGAGGGGAGGGATGGACACAGAAGTGACAGAGAACAAAGGCACAGAGCGTCGAGACGGGCAGAGCTGCAGGCACACACGGTGCTGGCTCAGGACCCCCGGCCCCACTCCACCTGGAATGGGGGTCAACGTGTAGTACGGGCCACCTCCTCTCTGCCAGACCTGGGGCGCCAGCCACACAGCAAGAGCGAGGCAGGGCCTCACTCCCAGAAGCCCAGAACAGAGGAGAACATCCGCGGGTGACAGTGGGCCAGCGGGAGCAGACATGACAATACCAGCTGTCCACAGGACAAGAGCAAGTGCGAGGGGGAGAAGGGGGCGTCCGGACACCCCAGAGGCCCCAGCAGCCCTGGGTCAGAGCTGAGTGTGGCCCTGTCCCCACCCCTCACGCTATGTGAAGGTTTCTCACCAGAACCGTCGTAGCCGTCCACCGAGAAGTGTTCAGGCCTCCGCTCCTCCGACGTGGGGTCGCAAGTGATGTGGGGGACGGTCAGCATCTTCTCTCCCGGGCTCACCCCGTTGTCCTTGTCCAGTTTGAACTTTTTTTTCTTTACCTAAAAAAGCCAGACAATAAAATTGTCAGTTCCTGGGCGTCCTCTGCCAGGCCGTCTGCTGGCCCCAGACCACCCTTGGGGCACCTGCCAGGGCCCAGGCCAGCACCCTCGCACACAGGCAGAGTGGGCTGCAGCGTGTGATGCGGCCAGAGGGGCTCCGCCCAGTGGCTGCCCTGGGAGCTCACAGCCTGGGGGGCAGGCGGACAGGAAACTAGCAAACAGAGAAATACACAGGAATACCCCAGGGCAGGTGGTAACGAGGGCTGTGACCAGCGGGGAGTTAGAGCAGGGGGGCGGGGCGGACAGACTGAGGCCAGCCGAGGCTTCCCTGAGGAGGTGACCTGGAGGGAGCAGGCCATGCTGGGATCTGGGAGAACCTTCTGGCAGAGGAAATAGCAGGTGCAAAGGCTCCAGAAGCAACCAGAACCTGGGAGACTGCGTCTCTCCAAGGATGGTGTGGGCGCGGGCCAGGAAGGAGAGCTCTGTCGGGGCGGGCCACACCCTTCGTTCACGAGACTCTTGCCTCAAGTCTGCCCGAGCTCCCTTATCCTATGACCACAAGACCCTCTTCCCTGAGCCAGGATGCCACCTCCAGCCCCTGCGGCCCACCAGGCCCAGCATGGAAAGCCCAACACCAAGGCCCTCTCAAGAGCCTTCTCCCAGCAGCTGGCCGGAATCCAGCCCGTCCTGTTCCCGGGGTACTTCCTTGGGACCTCCCACAGCCCTGGCCCTGGAGCGGCCAGTCCTACAAGCCCCCAAGCCTGGGGACACCGGGATGGCAGGAGCCCAGCACAGGGTGTATACCCCAGTGCCCACAGCGCCATGGGCCACACCGGGCTGAAGCACCAGAGTCAAATCCCGGCCGTGAGCTGTGGCCGTGTGGCCTCCCCGCCCGTGTGTGAGTGCCCCATCCTGGTGGCAGGCGGGGGCTGGTTACCATGGCAGACTTCTTGGGCTTGGGGCTGGGGGAGAGCAGAGCATGGCTGCGGGGCGGCTTCCGGACGTAGATCTTCCAGGTGGAGGAGTTGGGGTTCTCGGCCGCGTAGCACCGCCACGCCGTCTGGAACCAGCAGAAGGGAGTGGCTGTCACCCGCGGAGCCACTGACGGGGGCTCCCAGGGAGCTGCGGCCCGCCACTCCTGCCTGGGCCCCCTTCTGGCAAGACCACGGGGCTCCCTGCCCACCAGCCCCTTCCCCAGGCTCAGGGCCTGCCCCCACCCGCAAGAGCCTGTTCCCTTCCTGCAGCCCACAGCCTCATGGACGGTCGCACGCGGCTCAACCACCACAGGGGCCCGTGAGCCCCAGTCTGTGTGCGCCCACCTCCACCTGCCGGTTCCCCCGCGGGGCGCGGGGCGCCCCCCACCCCCGTCCTGGTTGCCGGCCTCTCCTCGGGGACGCCGCAGGGGAGAGGTCACTGGGGGCGTGGAGGGGCAGGGCCCCCAGGGCCAGCAGGAGGCGGGGCTGAGTGTCCAGGAGGCAGAGCCCCCAGGGACCCACAGTTTCCGGGGCCTCCAGATGGCCTGGGGGTGAAGGTCTCAGGCCTTCACTCTAGAGACGCCCACGGCGACTACCACCAGGGTGTGGCCTGGAGGAGGAGACCCAAGGGGAGGCCACGTCTGGTGGGGGGGCCGGAGGGGGCGCCAGGAGCCTCGTAGGAGGACGCACCCTGAGGGCCTTGGCACTGCCGGCCGTGGGAGCTGGAGAGAGAGATGCCGGGGGCGGGGGAAGGGGTCCTGGGACAGAGATGCCACCTCTGTGACGGGAACCCAGCGGACATGCCCCCTCCCGCCCCGCCGTCCCTCATCCCAGTCCCGCCCTCCAGGCCCCGCTCCAGGCCTCTCCCGCCTCCTGGGAGGCTCGTGTGGGGCTGCACACATGCCCCGCGGGAAGTCAGTGCGCCCCCTCCGCGGGCAGGCCATTTGCAGCCTGATTTACGGTCTCCCCGAGAGGAGGCCGTGGCGCCATAAAGCCAGGCCTGAGGGGGGGCCGAGCCCCCAGCTTTACGGCTGCTGCCTTCACTTCCTTCCGGTGCAGGATTAGCGTCCGGCCCCAGACGGCGGCTCCGGACAGGCTTACGAGGAACAGGATAGAGGCCCTGGCTGAGCTGCGGTCGCCGGCGTGACCCCAGACGGTCTCCGGGGGCCGTTCGGCTCCGGGTGCCCAAAGGGGTCCAGGCTGTGCACCGCAGCCATGCCAGCGGGTGCAGGGCCGCACGGCCGCGCTGACACGCGATGACAGCCCTGCTCCAGGCCCCTGCCCGGCCGCCCCCCCCCCCCGTAGCCCCGCGCCCACTCCGCCTGCTCCTCAGCCCCGGGCCGCCGCCGACCGACACCCTCGGAACACGAGTCTCCAGGGGTCCTTGTGCCCCAGCCTTGCTCGGCACTGAGAGGGCTGCCCAGTCCTCCAGGCTGTTCCAGGAGCCTGGGGTGCCGGAGCCCAGTGTCCAGGGGCTCGGGGCCGCCTGCCTGCTTGCCCGCCTCTGGAACCTTCCTTTCCCACTGCTCTCGGGCTGGGGGCCTCTGGGGCAGCCTCCTCACAGAAGCCTGGCGGGGAGGAGGGTGCGGGGAGCGAGGGGCCGAGGGCAGGTGCCGCCCCTGCCCCGCCCGCAAGGCCCGGCACTGTGAGCCCCGGGCCCTGTAGGGGCAGCTGCCGGGCCTTCAGAAAGCCAAGCTGGCCCATCAGTCCAGAGCGCGGCCCGTGCCCTTGGGTCACCGGTCCTCACCTCCTGTCGGCCGGGAGGACGGAGCCCCGTGGGTGCTGGGAGTGGCCCAGAAGCAACAGTACTACACAAGCAGGCCCGACCCCTGACCCCGGGGGGAACGGCCACCTGAGGACCCCTCACTCTTCCCTCCCAGTCCTGCTCCCTCGTAGTCGGGGGCTGGCCACAGAGGAGGGAGAAGACAGACACCAAGGCGGCCGCTGCAGCTGGAGGCCAGGGGCCCACAGGACTGACCAAATCCGGGACTGGCCAGGCCACCTCCTCGTCCCCCCGGCCTGGCCCACAGGATGGAGGAAGGTGGGCTCCCACGCTCCTGTGCCCCCACCCCATCGGCATCACCCGACGGTTCCCAGGACAGGAGTTACAACAGGTGGGCATGTCTGTGGCACGGAACGCAGCCCTTCCGTGTTCGGGAGGGTCCACAGGAGAGGGTCTCGGCGGCCCCGGGGGCCAGGTCAGTTCAGGGCTGAGAGCCGTTCCCAGACCAGACACGGCTCGTACTTGCCCGGGCGACACAGAGCTGGGCACACTGACCACCACACGACGGCAACGAGGCCGCGGCGGCAGCTGCCATCACCTGGATGAGCGACGCTGCTGCCGGGATCTGCCGGTTGAAGTGCTTCTGCCTCTGCTTCTGCTGGACCTTCAGGGCAAAACCGGAGCCGAGAATCCCCTGGAAAGCACAGAAACCAGGGCTCACATCCTGCAGACGGGGGAGTGGAGAGACAGGCTGGGCACCGGTGGCCTGCTTGGCGCTGCGGGCCCCACGGAGGAGGTCGGTGCCTCCGGCCCAGCCCGTGGGGCAGAAGGCAGCCCCACCCAAGCAGGACCCGCTGCTGCCCCCCCCCCAGGATTGCTAACGGGATGGAAAGGGCCGGCTCACCAGGGGGAGCTCCCTGTCCACAGAGGGGAGCAAGTCATACACGTGTACATATGCTCTATGTGTACATACATACACACGCTATACCACAGCCACGTGACACACACGTGCGTGGACACACATACCTGCAATACACACATGCAGTGCATTAAGGACTACCACACACAGAGAACATACATATGTGACACACATGCACGAGCACATACAAATGCACGCGGTACGTATACCTATGTGACACGTGCATAGACAGTACATACGCACACAAATACACATGGAGCACGTGTGCATGACGCAGACACACAGACACAGACTGCATGATGTATAACACGTGCACGTACAGTGCATACACACACACGGTACGGTCACACACCTAGCAGGCACCTACATACACACAGAGTGAACTAGGGGATTTTAACACCCATGGTCCACGGCCTCCAGGAAGGACAGGGGTCAAAGCCGCCCCAGGCCACAGGGCAGGACCGCTCCCGCCCTCACGGCTTGCACCTCTGCGGTTCTGTGGCAGCCACCAAGGGCGCCTCACCCCTACCCTCCGCGGCCGAATGAGCCGGCCTGCACCCCACTATTTGCCATGAAAGGCCTGGTGATCGCCGCCGCCCACACTTGCTCCAAAGGACCCACCGGGGGCCGGGAACAGGAAGGCGGCCGCCTCCACAGGCTCTGAGGCCGGCGAGCTGGGGTCTGAATGCGCCCCCGAGGGTGGTCTGCTCACAGGGCCCCCGTGCCAGCCCCAGAGCCCGGAGGGGGCTGAGGAGCCGTGGAAAGTCCCCCCAACACGGAGCACCTACCGCCGGAAGCGCAAAGAAGGAGATGGCGAAGACGGAGAAGCAGGAGGCGATGGTCTTCCCGACCCACGTCTGGGGCACCTTGTCCCCGTAGCCGATGGTGGTGACCGTCACCTGCAAGGACGAGGGACAGCGCTTGGCACTCAAGCCCCAGAACCTCAGGGCGGGCGTCCGTCCGTCCAGCCCGAGCCCCGCGCCCCATCCGAGACCCGCCACCGCGCAACAGAGGCCAGCGGAGAGAGCCCAGCACCGAGAGGCCGGGCGGCTGAGAGCGCGGTGCTCGAGCCCGCGGGGTCTGGGTCCCCCACACTAACGCTGCAAAGGAAGCAAGCCCCAGCGTACACACGGGAGCTCGGCGCCGACGGGGGACAGCCTCCCCGCCCCGTCCCCAGGAGGCCTGCCAACCGGGCCACCGATGTCACTGTGCTCCGGCCCCCAGGAAGCCGGAAGCGCCCACAGAGGCCCACCCTCCGCAAAGAGCCCGGCCACGATGACACACCACTTCCTGACGCCACCCCGGGCACCAGACGCTGCGTTTGCCCTTTTCTCGGAGGGACTCAGACGCAGCTTGAGCCTCCTTCCCCACGGGGCAGCTGTCCGTCCAGGGCGTGGGCCAGGACAGTGGGACTGAGGGGCTGCTTCCACCCCAGCCCCACCCTAGGCTTGCTCCCCGGCGGGGCCTCCGGCGTGAGCCCAACAACGCCATCCTGCAGGGACTCAGAGCCCACCCTGGCTGTGCTGGCCACGCGGCCCACACCTGTCCACGCCAGAGTCTGGGTGCTTGGGGAGCCCGCTCTGCGCCTGGCGGGGGGACCAGGGCGCCCAGAGTCCCAGCTCATCCCGTCAGCACACGCGCTCAACCCGTGGTCTCGCCAGCCCTGTGCTGGGCAGCCCGGCTTCCCCCTTCCAGGGCCCCCAGCCCAGGCCAAGTGAGGATGGCCCCTGGCAGCTCGGGAAGTTCTGCACGGAGCCTCCATGAGACCCCCCTGCCCCCTGAGACCGGCGGGGAGCAGGGCCTGGGGAGGCCCATTTCACAGATTCCACTGAACAAGGCCCAGGCGGGAGGCGGCGGCTTCTGCAGCAGGGTCCTTGGGGCCCGCACAGGTGTCCACGCAGACAGGGACAGGCACACAGGACAGCTCGGAAGCCCCGGGGCAGAGGCGAGAGGCCCTCAGGAAGCAGGAGTGACCAGGAGTCCGGGCAGCGGGAAGGACCGCAGTGCGGGAGCCCGGGTTACACCAAAGAGCACAACCCGGGGGCAGTGCGGGTGCAGGCGCCCGCCCAACACCTGCCACACGACTGTTCATGGTCCCGGCTCCCGTGACCGCCACACGGAGTGTTTCCTGGCAACGTCACCGTCCCTCAGACACACGTCCACACCCGCTTCCAATGTGCTGCCCATGCACGTGCGCACACACACAGATGGCCTGACACAGAGACAGGGCGCCGCACACGCACGCCGAGACACGCTAAGGCAGCAACGAGGCACAGGCGTGTGTACGTACCACACATGGCGCGAGGTCACATAAAGAGGGGCCGGTGCCCACGTCAAGCCCAGCTCTCTCTAGGCCCAACGCCTCACACGCACACACAGGCAGCGCACACCTGGAGCGCGGCCTGGTACCTGCAGGGCGGAGCAGGCCAGCCGGAGGCCTTGGGCAAGGCTGAAGGCCAGCAGGCAGATAAGGGGGCCAGGGGAACCTGCAGCCCCTCGCCAGCAGCCCCCAGAGGGTCTGCGCCCCTCGTGTGAGGCCTGGGCGGCAGCTGCCTCTCAGCACCTGGGTGCACGGAGCAAAGGCACCTCAGGGCTGCAGAGGGGATGGGGCGTCCGAGGCGCCGTGTCCAGTGTCTTCCGGAAAATGGTTCTCATAGAATTATTTATTTGTGTGTAAACACACAGTGGGTCTATTTTTAAATTTCTAACTTTTATTTTCTAACGCGGTATTGACAGACGTGAGCCCCGTAAACAAAAGCTTTCTGGGGTCTTCAATCACTGATAAGGGCGTCAAGGGGTCCTGTGACTCCAAGTTCGAGAATGGCAGCTATGCAGGGAGCCAGGGGCAGGGTGACCTCTGAGATGGACCTGAGTGTGGCCCTCACGCCAGGGGGGTAAATTTTAAGGGGTGCCGGGAAACTCGGGCCTCAAGACAAATAACACATGATACAACCTTCTAATTATCAAAATTAAGGCAAAAAAAAAAATAATTCCAAGACAACTGGGAAACGGACGTAGGTGGGAGGAGGAAAGGGGTTGGCCTGGAAGGCCCTGGGGGCCGAGCGGTGCGGGCAGGCCAGCGGGTGGGGACGCCCGAGGCCACCTCCCTTCTCGGACAGGAGCACCGGAGGCGGGACCCCATGTCCTCGCCCGCCTGGCTGGGAGGTGCTGGGACTCCAATGGCCGGGCAGCAGGAAGAAGCCAGGGGAGCCCCGGCCAGGTGTCCCCCACCCTGCGGTGCAGGGCACACTCCTGGCTTCTCAGACTCTGCCACAGACCTTCTTTGTCAAGTTAACGACATCCTTTCAGCTCTTTGAGGAAACGGCCCATCCCCGCAGAGCTGTTTGTTTTTCCTGAATTCACAGACACAAGCAGCTCAGGAATGGGCCGTTTTATAGCCCGCGTGCTCAGAACTCGCCCCCCATGGCAGGCGATCCGGAATGCAGAGCTGCACGTCCCCTGGGCACAGACTCGGGGAGACAACTCAGCCGGGGTGCTGAGCCCAGGGTGCGTCCCCCGTCACCCGTGTCTCTCCTCCAGGGACAGGAGGTGCGAGGAGACCTGCCAGTCCCCCCAACACTTTGCGTCACGAGAAGCTGGCGCTGGTGTCATCTTATTTCCTCCTGGACGCCGGCCTCCGGGGGAAGCGGGAGGGCCAGCCCAGAAGCCCGGCTCCACAGAGGACGCGGTCAGCCTGCCGCCACCCTGCAGGCCGTGGCCATCTGTCCAGAGGGAATGGGCAGCCAGGAGTGGGAGTGAGGACGGCGCCAACGTGGACACTAGGGGCTCGCACCGGGGGGGCACCTCCGTTTGGCAAACTCGTGACCATGCTGTGAGTTCAGGACCATCTGCCAGAGAGGGAAACTGAGGCCGGGGGTGGGTCTCACCACTGCTAAGTGACGGAGCTGGCACCAAACCGAGGCCTGCTTATCCCCAGGCCCCTCGCCGGGACAGCCGGACAACAAGCCCAGGGCTAGAGGCTGCCGCGCTGAGGGCTCTGGGGCTCGCCCAGCCTCGGGCCACCAACCTGCCCAGAGGAGGCTGGAAGGACGGGGCCAGGGAGAGGGCACCTCGGGCGAGGAGAGGTGTGGACAGAGGGGAGGCTGGGCGGGTGGCAGGACTGCCTCAGGACAGCGAAGGGTGGGAGCAGCGGTCCGGGGCCCCAGCTCCAGCCATCGTGGGGCTGCCCCAGGAGACCCCGGCCAGGCTTGCAGGGGACACCGTGAAGGGGACAGAGGCCGGCACATCAGGGCCGAGGGGACAACCTTGCCAGGCTTGCAAATTCTGGGTAAAAACAAAAGCAAACACATACCCCCAAATAAGCCCGCCTCCTTTCAGAAAGGAAAAAGTCAATAAACGAACAGAAACCCACGCAGGCCCAGGGCTCCTCGTCACGTGAGCGCATCTTCTCCCTATGGAAGCCTCGGCGCCCTGGCCGCTGTACTCACGGGGAAAGGGTGTGGACCGTGGGGACGGGGTCAAGACCTTTCTCCCTCCTCGGGAGGGGCCCTCAGGAGCGTCACACAGCGCCTGGCGGGACGCTGTGGACACCCCGGGCCCTGCCCAGGCCGCGCCCACCCCACAGCACGCCCGGGCTCGTGGCCCCTCACCCAGGAGACTCTGCCTCGAGGGCTCAGCTCTGATGTGTCCTCCTCAGGGGGCCTCGCTGACTCCCAGGGAAATCACGGCGTGTGGACCACGACCGACCACGGCCAAGCCTCCGAGAGCGAGACCCCCGGGCGGCTGACCCCCGGCTGTGCCCCAGTGCCCAGCGCAGAGCGGGACTGCCGGAATGTGCCTGGTGCCCAGGACCAGCCCGGCCAAGAGGCCCAGTCCTCCAAGGAATGTCTTGGAAGCAATGGAAAGAGTCGCTACCTTCCTGGGATTGTGGTCCCCTCGGGGAGCCCCACGTCGGCCCTCGGAGGTAGACCTGCCACCTCCCATTTTACAGATGGGGAAACCGAGGCACGGAGCGGTCACATGCCCTGCCCTGGCCCCAGCACGGCTGCACGGTGCGCCCACCCCTCTGCGCCCCACTGCCGTCCTGGCGGGAAACACAGGTCCCTGGGGGCCGGGAAGGGCCAACACACATAGGCGCGCACACGTGCACATGCGCGTGCGAAGAGGGGCCACTCTGTGAGTTAAGGTGTTAGAGGCCGGGAGCCGGCCGGGGCAGAGCTGGACTCTGGGCACCAGCAGGGCTAAGGGCTGTGACTGGGCCGTGGCAGCCACAAACACTCGAGTGTGAATTAGGTGGCTGGGGGGTCACTGCCTGTCGGCCAGCCTGGGGGTGCTGCCAAGAGAACCGTGGCCAGTAACAGCCCCTAAAATTCACAGCCAGCCTTTGCTGCATCCTCGCTGGGCGCCAGATACCCTGGGCTCTCTGTGTCCTCACTGACAACCCTCCCCAGCTCATGAAAGTAGGCACCCAGCTTATACCCAGGGAGGCTCGGTAACCTGCCCAGGGCCACTCAGCAGGCCAGCAGTGGAGCAGGATGGCTTCACACCACGCTCCCGCCCGTTTTACCGCACTACTTCCTGTTGCACTGTGTCCCTGACGCTGACCGTGTTTCTCTCCCTCGAGCTGAAGCTGGAAAGTTCTTAACCCGGATGACAAGAGCTGAACACCCCCCTCACTGGGCCTGCTGAGTCCATGTAAGAAAATCGCCCCAGGGGGTCCCTCAGTGGGCAGTAAGTACAGAGAGACAGACCTGCCCTGTGGACCCCTACTCATCCTGCAAAACCCAGTCATAAAGGCCCTTCTCTGGCTGGGCTCCCAGAGCCCACGGTCTCAGCCCCATACACAACTGTCAACAGGTGCAGGATGGGATCCGGGCAGGTGGCAGCCCGGGGTCCTGGAGACCCTCTGTTCTTAGCTGCACAGCACCCCTGGGCTTTGCATGGAGTCCAAGCAGAGGAAGAGCCTTGAAGGGCTGGGGGCCCGGCCCACCACCCCCCGGGCCCACGGGGCCTCGGTTTCCCCAGCTCCAGATGAGGTCCTGACCCTGGTTCCACCCACTGGGTGGTGCCGACAGGCCTTGCATGTGAATATCTGGGAGGCCCTGTCCTCACCCAGGCCCCCCACTCGGCCCCCAGACCCTTCTGGCCTCACTCTGCCAGGATGCAGTCCAGCCTGGGGAGCCAGAACCTTCTGGAGCCAACAGCTAAGGAGAATGAACAGGAGCCAGACTCTTGTTTTAAATGGTGGCCGAATGCAGGGGCGGCTTCTAGCCTTTCCACTCCAAATCCTAAATTTAGATGCAGGGGGTAAACAGATCCCGGCAGCTTCCTGATTCGAGAGACCCCCGGGCACTGAACAGAGGAGGCCGTGTTCGCAAAAACTGCTTTTCCCTCCACTCAGACTTCAACACAAACAAACGCATTTTGTTCCAAGGGCGAAGAAAGAAGTCTTAAATCCTCCCCAACACCTCGGCAGCCAGGCATGGGGCGCCACACTCGGGGTGAGGGGGGAGCTCTCACACCCAGGTCAGGCGTCCCCACCTGGGGTAGCGGGAGCGGAGGGGACCCTCAGCCTGGAAACCGAGGCTCGGTGAGGGGAGAGACATTCTCGTGATGTCCAGCTGGGACGGCGCTGTCCTGGGCTGAAGGGTGTCCACCCAAATCCATGTCCACGCAGGCCCTCAGAACACAAGCCTATCTGGAAAGAGGGTCTTTGTTGATGCAGCTGGGTTAATGATCTGGAGAGGAGATGGTCCCGGGCTCCCTGGGTGGGCCCGGCACCCACTGACCAGTGTCCTGATAAGAGACAAAAGGTGCGGCCACAAACCCAGGAACACCTGGGGCCCCCAGAAGCTGGAAGAGGCGGGAAGGACCCTCCCCCAGAGCTTTCGGAGGGAGCCAGACCTGCAACCCCTTGATCTCGGACTTCTGGTCTCCAGATCCATGAGAGAACGCAGTTCTGTTATTTTAAGGCACTCAGTCTGTGGGACTTTGTTGTGGCCACCCCAGGACACTGATGCACCCGCTGTCCTGGGGGCCACGGACAGAACCGTCTTACGGGCACATCAACTGATTCATTCACTCGTCCAGCAAACACCGGCCAAGCCTGGATGCTGAGGACGCTGGGGCCACCCCCGTGGCACCTACAGCCCTCCCGGCGGGTCCACACGCAGCAGTGGCCACTCCCCCCGGGAACCCGCCCCCCTGCCCTGGCTCCGCAGAGGAAACACAGCAGATGGCCCATCCCAGCGGCCCAGACGCCCTATTTTCGGGTCTGTCCCACGCACCCAGCCAGAGGTGCCGGTCTGGCGTGGACGCAGCGTGGTGATGGGCAGTGGCCCGGCCGGCAGGCCTCTCCCTCCCAGGTGCTGGAGGCTGCACCACCTGGTAGGCAGACCCTGGTCTGTCCGCCCCGGACGGGGAGCCACGGGGCACGGCAGGGCCGGGCTTGCTCCCCTCGTGGCCCACGAAGCCACGCAGAGGACAGTGAGGGAGAGCCACCGCCGGGCGCAGTGGCCAGCTGGCTCCGAAGCCCCCAGCCAGGCTGCTCTGGCTCGCGCTTCCTGAGCTGTTTGTCCGGGACGTGCCAGGAGCACAGCCCATGACTCGAGCCGCGGCCGCTCCACCCGCCTAGACAGCTGCAGGGGCGCCACCGCCGTGAATGGGAGTCGTCTGCCCAGGAGCTGGGCAGCGGGGGTGCCGGGCCCGCGGGAACAATGGCCAGGCCGGGGCCGCAGCTGACGGCGAGGCTGGGGCACCGGTGCCAAGCCGGGCACAAAGGGGCCGTTTTCCCGGCCGGCGGGCGGATGTTTGCACAGGTGTGCGAGCGGGAGCGGTGTTCGCAGGGGCCGGGCCGGGCCGGGGGCAGCTCCGAGCGGCCGGGAAGGGGGGGCCAGTGCCAAGGCCGAGCACTGCTTATCAGCCGAGCCGCGGGCCGTCACCCACGTGCTTCCCACCGCGCCATCCGGCCCCGGGGATCCTCCCGGCTCTGAGTGTCCTGTCCCGCCACAGGACCTGCCTGTCACCAGGACGCGTCCCCTCCCCTGCCCGGCGCTGGGCTGTCCCACCAAACCTGCCAGGGGGATGGGCGGGGGGCTGCCACGCCCGGGCCCGTGGAGGCACAGGCCTGCAGGGGGGCCGGCAGAGCTTGCCTTCCCTGGGCGGCCTGGCACACTGGAAACTTCCAGAAAAACGCTGACTCGGTCAGTATCCGGAGTCCCTCCCCCAACACGTGTGGATCTCACCGGGGTGTGGGTGGAGGCACGGAGCAGCTTCCCGCCCCACCCGGACCATCCGGGATGGGCCTCCCTGTGGAGGCTGGTGGGGAACCTGGGGAGAGAGTGAACCCCTACCCCCCTTCCGGAAGGAAGCAGGTCAGGGACAGACATGGCCAGGGCCCGGCACAGCCACTGCCTGGACCCGGGACCCCTTGGACCTGGTGCTGCCCCGAGGCCTCGGCCCGACCTCGTGCAGCCTGCGACCCTCTCCTCTCCCTGGCTGAGCGAGCCTGGACGTCAGCCACCCAGCCCCCAGCTCAAAGGGGCTCCCACCGGCCACCCTCAGCTTCGGGCAGCTCGTAGCCGGGCCGGTGTCACCCACTCTGCTGCTCAGGCTGTTCTGCACCCCAGGCACTAGCCCCTGGCACCCAAGCGCACCCCACAGGGAAGGGGGAGGGCCAGGGCCAGCCCACGGCCCAGAGATGGCCCACGGAGCGGGCATTCGGGCTGCACCCCTGCCTTCCCCCACGGCCAGGGTCCGTCTGGGCCGCCTCAGGGCCCCCCGCACGTGCTGTTCCCAGGCCGGTAAGCTGCTGGCCACCCTGCAGCTGAGAGCCCAGGACCTGTCTCCCCACAAGGCCCGAGCGGAGGGTTTGTTGAGGGGTGTCCTCTGCGCCCTGAGGCCCACACACCAGTGATGCTGGGCTTCCGCGGTGAGCAGGCCCCGGGGGCCACACAGCTCAGACGTCCTGCAGCTGGCGGAGACCCCTGCAACCACCCACAGCATGTCCATGTGCCGCCCCCCGCGCTCCACGTCTCCCTTCCCCACCACAAGCCTGATCCCTGGAAGGAGCCGGCCCACACTCCTGGCCACTTCCAGGCCGAGGCCAGGGTGCTGGGTGCTTGCAGGAGGGGGACAGGCCAAGGAGCCTAACTTCACAGGCGGGGGAGCCTCCAGGCCCCCAGGACAGAAGCCGGGGCACCTCTGTGTCACCGCTGCCCGGGGCTGGCTACAGAATTTGCGGGCCGGATGCGCAGTCAAAACGTGGGAGCCCTTTCCTTTTTCCCAGGATCCCCCGACCTGTCACGGTGGCTCTTGTTTGCTCTACAAAGTCACGCTCCTTGGTGCAGGGATACTTGAGGGGCCAGCACAGAACCTCACAGACGCGGGGCACAGGGTGACGGAGAACCCGGCCCTGGGGAAGGCGGAAGCTGGGACCGTGTGCGGCCGTGCCCCCTGCACAGTTGTTCTCGGTCCCGCCACGCTTCCCTCCCAAAAGGCAAGTTCAAAGATAAAAACCTTAAGGACCCCACAACAGTGACTGTCAGGCTTTACGCATCCAGCGCTGGGCCCTTCTGTGCGCGGAGCCCTGTGCCGCCCGCCCATCCAACTACAAACCTGTGCCCAGGCAGGGCTTCAAGCATTTGGGGGGGCTGTCTCGAGGCATAAGATCTTGAGAAACCAGAGCCCCAGGGCGACATCCTGGCCCCGCCCCGCCCCGGCCCAGGGGGCAGTGGCCGCGTGGCCCGAAGGTCCCGACTTACCACCCCCCACCAGAGGGCGTCCGCGTAGCTGCCGAACTCGACCTGGCCCGACTCGTTCACGGCGTCCTTCTCGGCCAGGTACACGAAGTAGGAGGAGAAGATGAGGCCCAGGAAGCCGATGTACAGGGTGGTGATCAGCTCCTGGGAGACGGCAGAGGAGGTGTGACCAGCCGGCGCCCACGGGCACCCAGGGCCCCTGGGCACCCGCGCCGGGAAGACATCACAGGCAGCGGGGCCTGCCGGCGGCAAGCCCCAACATTTCCCACCAAGTTGACATAAATGGCAGCATGTCTCACATGCAGACATCGGACTTCAGAAATAACTTATTTTTCCCAGCTCGTCAGTGGCAATGTTGGGTCTCAGCCTCCAGGAGCGAGGCCAGTGCCCTGGACCACCGGCCCGGCTCTGTTTCCCACAGAACCTCGGTGAGATGCGGGGCTGGGCCTCACAAAGGGGTGCGGGTCAACCACCTCCGCCTTCACAGGGCTGATCATGATCTGCCCCGTTTTAGATTTCTGGGCCTCTTGGACCCAGTTCCATGTTGTATTTCTGTCTTTCCATCTGCCCGACAGTCTCTTGTCCCAGCTTGAGGAACGTGGGCACCATCTGCCTGGCAGGCTGGGGACACTGGCCCCTCAGGTGGGGGGCAGGACGGCCCAGCTGGCTCAGGCCGAGGCTGGGCCGAGACCCTGTCCTCCCACCCCGGACCACCCACCTGGCGGTGGATGAAGACCACCGAGCCCAGCAGCCTCCACGTGCCCCCCTGGCGGTCGACGTGCAGCATCCTCAGGATCTGGAGGAAGCGGATGCCCCTGCGGAGGACAGGTCGCTGTGCGCCCCTCCCCCATGCGCCCCTCCCCCTCCTCCGTGCGCACCTCCCCCTCCCCATGCGCCCCTCCCCTCCCCCGTGCGCCCCGCCCCCTCCCCATGCACCCCGCCCCCTCCCCGTGCGCCCCTCCCCCTCCCCCGTGCGCCCCTCCTCCGTGCGCCCCTCCCCCTCCCCCGTGCGCCCCTCCCCCTCCCCGTGTGCCCCGCCCCCTCCCCGTGCGCCCCTCCCCCGTGCGCCCCTCCCACTCCCCCGTGCGCCCCTCCCCCGTGCGCCCCTCCCCCTCCCCCGTGCGTCCCTCCCCCTCCCCCATGCGCCCCGCCCCCTCCCCGTGCGCCCCGCCCCCTCCCCTGTGCGCCCCTCCCCACTCCCGAAGCCCAGGGTCAAGGTGGAGGCAGAACGCCAGGCCCGGAGCTAAACCTGTACATTTCTCAATTCCTTTGGCCCCCAGACCGCCTTCTGGGGGCGGCCCCAGGATCACCCCAGTTTACAGATGAGCAGACTGAGGGCCCCAGACTGTTAGGTCCCAGACTGAGTCCCAGAAGTGAGTGAGCGCTCCTGCCCAACTCAGCACCGGCCCTGAGCCTGGACCCCGCCCAGCACACAGCCCCGCCGCTCTCACCCCCGCACCGGGGAGCCCGCAGCCCCGCCTACCTGATGGCCGAGGTGGCAAACACCTGCCCTTTGGAGCCCACGCAGAGGACGACCATGGAGGCCACGACCACGATGAGGTCTGGAGGGGACAGCGCCACCGTCACCAGCCTGGCAGCTGGACACCAGCAAGGAGCCTGGCGGTCAGGCGGGACAGGGCCCCACAACGGGGACACGGAGACACCTCGACGGGGAGACCAGGCCCTCCGTCCCAGGCACGTGCAGAGGCCACGCGAGCCTACCTCCCCAGCCCTACCTTGCAGGCCGCTGAGGGCAGTGGACGCCCACGTTGTGCTGAGCTTGACCAGAGCCCCTGCCCTGTGAGCAGCCTCTTGGGACAGAGGACCTGAGCGCTGAGGCTGGCTCCTGTGTGGGGGACCTGGGAGGTCACCCCACTGGCCTTGGGATCCTGCCCTGTCACAGGCGGCAGAGGGACTCTGCCTGGTGGTACTCGTGATGGGGGTCCACCTGCCAGATTCTGGGGGAGGGTGCTCAGCCCTTGTCAGGAAGCCTCGGGGTGAAGCTTCCAGGGGGGCGGGCGTGACTCACCGATGATGGAAATGGGCTTCCGGGCAAAGCGCAGCCGGCCCCAGATGCCCACGTACTTGCTGCGGCAGCCGGCTGACCAGAGGCGGACCACATACTCTGTCCCAAAGAACACGACCAGGACGATCTCCTGCGGGGACAGAGGGGGCGTGAGCTCTCCTCGCACCCCTCCCCGGTGCACCCCTCCCCCTCCCCCGTGCGCCCACTGAGAAGCAGGCGGCCTGGGCCCCGGTCTGCTGCATCGCCCCCCTGGACAGGCCCAGGTCCACCACTGCATTCAGTACCACAGAAAAAAGATTAGACACTATGACCAAGTGGGATTTATACCTGGAATGCAAGGACAGTTCAGCACATGAAAATCAACCAATGTAATATATGACATTAACAGAACGGAGGAAAAAAATCACATGGTCTCCTGATCACAACAGATGCAGAAACAGCATTTGACAAGATTCAGCACCCTTTCATGATAAAAACAGTAAACAAACTAGGAATAGAGGGAAACTATCTCCGTGTAATAAAAGCCATATATGAAAACCCCACAGCGAACATCATATCAACGGAGAAAGGCTGGAAGCTTTTCCTCTAGGATCAGGACCAAGACAAGGATACCCACTCTCACCACTTCTACTCAACAGAGTACTGAAGTCCCAGCCAGAGCAATTAGGCAAGAAAGAGAAATAAAAGGCTTCCAAATTGGAAAGGAAGAAGTAAAATGATCTCTGTTCACAGACGATATGATCTTATGTGTAAAAAACCCAAAGATTCCATGCAAAAAACCTGTTAGATCTAATAAATGAGTTCAACAAAGTAGGATACAAAGTTGATCACAAAAATCAGTTGCATTTCTATACACAAACCATGAACAATGTGGAAGGGAAATTATAAAACAATTCCATTTACACTAGCATCAAAAAGAATAAAGTACTTACAAATTAACTAAGGAGGTGGGACACTTGTACAATGAAAACTAAACAATATTGTTTAAAGAAATGAAAGACGACAAATAGATGGAAACACATCCCATGTTCACGGACTGGAAGACTTAATAGTGTCAAGATGTCAATGCCACTCAAAGTGATCTGCAGACTCAATGCAATCCCTCTCAAAACCCTGATGACAATTTTTGCAGAAATAGAAAAAGCCCTCAAATTCACACGAAATCTCAAGGGGCCCTGAATAGCCAAAACAAGATGTGGTCCATCCACACAACAGAATATTCCTCAGCCTTATAAAGGAAGGAAGTTCTGGCACAGCCTACAGCGTGGATGGACCTGAGAACGTTGTCAGCTCACTTCCAGCTGGTGCCCTGCCCTGTCCCCACCCCGCCCCAGCCCAGGGAACCCAGCCCTGTCTGGGGACTTCTGCTCCCAGTGGGTGACAGGTGGCAGGCCCTGCTCCCGTGCCCGGCCTTGCCTTCCCCCACCAGGGAGCCCACCAGGAGGGGGTAGCCGGACACTGGCTCCCAAATATCCATAATTAGGATGGAATACTTATACCATCCAGCTTGTGTTTGGGGCAAGCTCGGGGGATAATGGGAGAAAATGTGGGAAATTTACCGCTTTCCTTTTGCAAGAAAGTTCTTGGTTCGCAACGTCAAGTTCTTCAGGGTGGGGGTATGTATGGTTGGGGGCACGTGGGGGACGGTGGAGAGTGAGGGAGGGTGGACGCTCGCAGGCTCTGTGGCCTCAGAGGGTCGTGCTGTTGCCACCTCTGTCCTCAGCTGGAGGGGGGCTGAGCCCACCAGGGAAGGGACCACGTTTACCTGCCCGCCGCCCTCTCCCCGGCCCCGGAGCATGCCTGCCCTGGTTGGCCCTGGACATGGATCTGCTGAGTGAGTGAATGAATGAATGAACGAATGAATGAATGAATGAACGATCAGACCAACGAGCGACCGAGGGCTCCCCGGTACAAGGGCTTCGTCTCGTGCGTGTGTTTCCTGAGATTCTGGCCCGGCCGGTCCTAAGTGGGTGTGAGGAGCAGATGACAGACAGGAGGCCCTGGCAACGAATGACGGGGTAGCGGGGTAGCGGGGTAGCGGCGTAGCGGGTGGAGGGTCCGGCTTCCAGTATTTGGCCATCTCGACAAGGGCCACAGCGCCATCACCTCTGGGTCCCCAAAGCTGAGACACCAGTACTGGCATCTTCACAGACGAGGGGTCACCGGACTGCTGATGGCCCCGAGGGGGTGGACAGAGTCCCCCAACGAGCAGTCCTCAGAGCCTCCATCCCAGCTCTGCAAATCCAAACACCATCGGGCCGATCAATCACTTAGCAGGTTTGTTCTTATTTTGATGCATTATTTTGTTACTTAAATACCTTCTCCAGCCACGTCCTAAGCATATTCGAAGTGGTAGAAATCTTATAAACATCAGGTAAGAGCTTACTTGCAGTTCAGTCTTGCAACAGACCTTCAGATAAATAAGTCACTCCCAGGGTTGGCTGTTGATGCTGTGTGTC
This sequence comes from Balaenoptera musculus, assembly GCF_009873245.2. NCBI lineage: Eukaryota > Metazoa > Chordata > Mammalia > Artiodactyla > Balaenopteridae > Balaenoptera > Balaenoptera musculus. The sequence goes on from NC_045792.1 coordinate 108,398,709, forward strand.
TCCCCTCCCCCCAAATTATCCTGGCCTCGAGCTCAGAGCTACCCCTGCCCTCTTGGAGCTGGCGGGCTGGGGCTGGGGGACTCTCCCTCTGGAGGGGTGAGGTGTAGGAATAATTTAAAACAACGCTAATCCCCAAATCCCGTTTGAGTCTGGAATGCAGCTCGGGGCCAGGCTGTGCATTAATGTGGCACCGCTGGCATGCTGGGCGGGAGAGAGCCCGGACCGGGGCGGGGGGAGCACACGTTTGCTCCAAGATGAAATGATCCCCACACCGTCAGCCTCGAGCGCTGGGCAGGGTGGCACTTAGGGCCAAGGCCGGGGCCTCCGGACTGGCCACCGCCCACCGGGACCTCCAGACTGGCCGCCGCTAACCGGGACCTCCAGGGCCTCCCTGTGGCCCCGGCCATCACCATCTTTTGGAGCCACCCGTCCACTGACCTGGGTGCCGCGAGGGCAGACAGGCTGGCCCGAAGTTCTGGACCTGCAGGGACTCTGGAATTTTTTCACCAGAGGGGCCTGGGCCACCCTGGGCTGGGGGCTGCTCTGGGGGCTTTGACTGGGCTGGACTGTCCATCTCTGGAGGCCAGTAGGCTAGGGCCTGCCGGAGGGCTGACCCCCAAGCCATCCAGTGGGGCTGCCCCTGACTCAGGGGACAGCACCCCCAGTCCAAAGCAGGCTCACGGAATGGCAGGGCGGCCTCCCCTTAGCTCCGGGGAAAGGGGGACCAGCCTCCAGGCTCAGTGACCCAGACCCAGAAGGATGACTCCCGCACCCCTACCCCGGCCACCCTCCTCGCCCTGGGTTGTCTCCAGCCGGCAGGGGCAGGCCTGCAGCTCGGCTGTCTCTGCAGACCAGGCCCTGAGCAAGCCCCGGAGGGGAACACAGAGGCCTCAAACCCCCCCAGGGCCTGCCCACCTCAGCCCCTGCCTCCACAGCCCCGCTCAAGCCACCGCCCTGGCCCCATGGCCCACACTAAGGGTCAGGGCTCGCCCTGGCCCACCCGAGAGCCTGCCGCCGGCCCAAGGCACCCGCCCCTCCCCACCTGGGCCCGAGTGCTCGGTCTGGGACACTGTCCTTCCAGCTCCTCCCCACCCCGCCCCCCAGGTCCCCACACCCTTCTCGGTCCCGCTCAGGCCCCCCCCCATCACACCTGACCCCTCCACTGATAAGAGGCAGCCCAGAGGCCCCTGTCCGTGAGCACACGTGGTGCCTGCGTGCCCGCGTGTGAGCAGGGGTCAAGGATACCGGCCGGAGCACGGCCCTGAGCTCTGCCCCACAGATATGGGGAGAAGGGGCCGTCCTCGTGTCAGGGACCTCCGCTAAGACCGCAGTCACCAGAGGGACAGAGGGCCCCCTCCCACCTAGCCACTGTCCCTCAGACAAAGCAAGGTCGCCTCCCAGCTGCAGTTGGCCTCATGGACCAGGGACCTGTGAGCCGGCCGGGCGCCAAGACCAGGGCACAGGCCCGAGAATCCCCTGCCTGCGGGAAGCAGACCAGGCGCTCAGACGTCAGGGCTCCAGGCAGCCACGAGCCCCCCATCTGGCGGCCGTGCCCCTCCTTCTGTGAGTTTCAGAGCAGCGGGTCCTGGGATCCCCATGTGTCTCACAAGCAGCGGGGTTTGGGGTGGCTCTTGGCAGTATTATTTGTAAAGTTCAGAATTATTTTAAAAAACAAAGTTCCTAAGAAACAACTCCATTAAAAAATGGGTATGAAACTTGAATAGGCATTTCTCTAGAGAAGACATACAGATGGTCAAGAAGCGCATGAAAAGATGTTCAACACCACTGGTCATCGGGAAACGCAAATCGAAACCACGGGGAGACACCACCTCACACCCATCAGGACGGCTACTATCAGGAAAACGAGATAAGTGTTGGCGCGGATGTAGAGAAACTGGAGCCTTGCACACGGCTGGCGGGAATGGAAAATGGTGTGGCCACTGTGGAAAACAGAGTGGAGGGTCCTCGAAAAATTAAAAATAGAATCACATGTGATCCAGCAATTCCACTTCTGGGTGTATCCTCAAAAAAAAAAAAAAAGAAAGCAGAATCTCAAAGGCATTTGCACACCCGTGTTCACAGCAGCACTATTCACAACAGCCAAAAGGCGGAAGCAACCCAAGTGTCCATCGAATGAACAGATACACAAACTGAGGTCCATCCACACTACGGAATATTACTCAGCCTTAAAAGGAAGGAAGTTCTGACACAGGCTGTGATGTGGATGAACCTTGGGGACACTACACTCAAGTGAGAGAATCCAGACACAGAAGGACAAATCCTGCCTGATTCCACCCACGTGAGGCCCCTGGAGGAGTCACATCCACAGAGACAGAAAGTAGACGGTGGGGCCCGGGGCTGGGGGAGGGGAGTGAGTGTGTAATGGGGACAGAGTCTCTGTTTGGAAAGACAGAAACTGCTGGAGGCAGATGGTGTGATGTTTCCTCAGCAGCGTGAATGTACTTAATGCCACCAAACTGTGCACTTAAAAATGGTTAAGATGGTAACTTGTATGTTCTATGTATTTTACCACAATTTCAATAAAAAGAAAGCCTTTCAGTGGCTGCCAGGGGCTGGGGAAGTGAGGAATGGGGGCCACTGCTGACGGGTGCAGGGCTCCCTTTCGGGGTGACGACTAAGTTCTGAAACTAGACGGAGGTGGTGGTGGCACAACGTTGTTAACGTGTTAAATGCACTTGAAAATGGTGACCTGTGCGGCACATGTGTTTTTCCACGACACAGACTTCCCCTGCCCCCGGGCGCTCTGCGCTCAGGCCTCTGCCTGGACCTGGGGGCCGGCCCCGCGGGGCAGAAACAGCCGTCCTTGAGCCTCTGGCTCTTAATCTCTGTGGCCCATTGTTGGTTCACTGTTAAATGAGCAAACGGAGCACGGTGATTGCCTGCAAAGGCCACTCGCGTGCAGCCGCGTCCCCAGCGGAGGACAGAGCAGGAAGCGAAGCGCAAAGGCCAGGCCACACTGGACACGGGCGGGCACTGAACCCCCGGGACAGAGTGCGGCGCTGGGCCCAGGGCGCCGGCCACCAACAGGACGCCCAGGGCCCTGCTCGCTCTGCACGAGGAGGCCCTGCCGTCGGGCAGACGGACGCTGGGACCCCCGAGCTCAACCAAGGTACAAGTCAGGGGAACAGCCCGCACCCGCCTTCGGCGTTTTGGGGTAACGGCAGTCAACAGCAGATCCGCAAATCCCGAGAGTCAAGATAAAGGTTCAGAAAAGCAGGTGCTTATCTGGGTTTTCCAGCCCCGGTACACAAAGGGGAAAGGGTGCGGATTCCTTGGGCGTTTCGTAATCCCCGTGGCACCACTGCCCACCCCCCAGAAGGGTGAAGGTCCACGCGGCCGTCTTATCTATTGTTTCGTTTTTATCAGCTCGTGAATCGTCCTCATCCATCGGGAAAGTTGTCGAAAGCCCGATGTGTTTTGAGGCTCAGCCCTGCCCGCGTCGCCTGGTTCAGAAGCGCTGGGAACGGCCCCGCGGAGCACGGCCCCCGTGTGACAGATAGCGAGCCGGCCTGGAGGTTAAGCCCCGCGCGTTGCCTGCGCTCAGAGCCCAGCTTCTCGGATGAAAGGGTTTGTTTTGTTGTTTTTGCTAAACAATAAAGGAAGCTCATGGATCCTTACCGTCATCGCCCTGGTGCTCAGATGTTACTGCTCTGTTATCTTCATAATGAAAAATCAATTTTAAAGAGAGTTGGAAGGTTAACTGCCGGGAATTAAGCGCTGAGCTTTGTGGGGTGGAGGGGTGGGGGCCGACGGAAAGCAGGAATTGGGGTCGAGGACAAAAGGCACGGCACCCTCCCAGGTGGCCCTGTGGATGCCAGACGTGGGCAACTCGGAGATGGGGCCTGGGGGACCCACTGCGGGAGCTCCTGGTCCCCCGAAGGCTTCCGGGTGAGAAGGACGCCTGTGCTTTCTGGGGTAAACAGGATTTCACCAGACAGACGGGGGAGCCTGGAGGAGGGGTGGACTTGGGGGCCAGACCACGCCACCCGTCAGGGCCAGGGGCGCAGGCGAGCAGGGTGAGGTCTCTGGAAGAGGTGTGGGCCGCCTGGCCCTGGCCAGGTGTCCCCATGGGGGGGCTGGGGTCCCCAGCACAGAGCCCGGTCGGCGGGCTCCAGGGCCAGCTGTTCCAACTCCACGTGGGACCCGATAAGCCACAGAGGGGGCCGGCCTCGGCATTCCCGGGAAGGTCAGCTGGCCGGAGGGCGCGGAGCAGGCGTGCACGCTGCTCAAAGGCTCTTTGTTCGGGGGCCTGCCTGAGGCCAGCTGCTCCCAGCCGCGCACCCATGCGAGGGCCATGGGCCTCCTGGTGACATGTGCTGGGCACAGCTGGCCGCCCTCCCCCCACCGCGGAACACCAGCACCACCCCGCCAGAGCTGCCCGGCCTGGGGCAGGCGCGTGCTGTGACCCTGCACGGGGCCGGGATTCTGCCTGCCCGGGACCCGCCGGGGGGCTGACCCCCACACCCCTCCCCACCCAACTCCCCATGACCCGTGGGGAGCCCCTCTGCTCGGCTGTGTCCCCCGGGGCCACGGCCTCCCTGGATGTGCAGTCATCACCTTGCCCCTGGGCCCCTCTGCATCCTGCCCGAGGTCCCAGCGGCCCGAGGTGGCCATGACAGGGTCGGTGGGCCAGGCCTTGGGTCAGGCGCTGGGGGAATGGAGGGGGTGGCCCTGTGGCCTGAGGGGCATGCACGCTAGGACAGAGGGGCAGGCCGGGCCCCCGAAAGCGTCCACCCTCCCGCAGGACAGTGAGATCCAGGGCCACCAAACGCCCAGGGCTGGTGACCCGGGTCAGCTCCTCAACCCCGCGGTGCCTCAGTGACCCCATCCGTGAAATGCGGGTGCTGGCGGGACCCAGCTCCTCGGGCTGTGGGGAGGAAGGATCTAGAAGACAGGGTCGTGTTGAGTGGGGAGGCGGTCCCCAGCACAGGTGGGGAGGCCTAGAGGAGGGCCCAACCCAGATGGGTCTCACAGCACAGACGGCCCTCCTGACTGGCGCCCAGACCCCGTCTGACAGATGCTGAACCCTTTGCTGCCTGTCCTGTCCTGAGCTTGTGTCCTCCCTCCCCGACCAGGCAGCAGCACTCAGCCCAGGCCGGGGGACCCCTCCCCATGCCACCTCCTCAGCTGTCTGTCCAAGGCCGGTCCCAGTCCAGCCCCGAGCCCACAAGGCGCCCACCTGCTGCTCAGAGGGCCACATGGCAACTCCATGCGGGGTTTCCTTGCTCCTTGATGGGCCTGCATCCCCTCCCCAGAGATGGTCGGGTCCCCTGGGCTCCCCCTTGTACCGTCACCCCCAGCCTCACGGGAGCCACATTTGAACACTTCACGATGATTCCACAGGCTGAGTGGCCACTGGGCAGGGCCAAGGATGGCCCACCTCCCACAGGGGCACCTCCTCCACCACGAGCTCCCCGGGAAACCTTCTTCCAGGGAGCAAGCAAAGCACAAGGACGTCCCTGGAGCAACCCCTTCCTGCAGCCGGCCGCTCAGGACCCCACTCCGTGGAGAGCCAGCGTGCAGTGGGGGTCAGTCCAGGCCCCTCCAGCACCACCACCGCCCCCTTCGTCCTCTGTCCGAAGTTCTACAAGTAACCGCAAACCCCAGTGCCTGTCATTCGGCCACAGCAAATGGGTCCGAGCCCCGAGGGAGCGGGTATGTGATGGGGGTTTCAGCAAGACGGGGGCCTTGGGGCACACCGTGCCCTGGCACGTTCTTGGGCCCGTTCTCATGGGGGCCAGATCCTTCCCAGCATCGCAGACCGCCGGGCTCAGCCTCTGGAAAAAGGCCGCCCGCCTGCGGCGGGGAGGAGAGTGGTGCGAGGTAATTTTAATTTCACGTGGACTGACGGTGCCAACCCAACTAAAGTCACATGAGCTGCAGGTGGTTTAATGAGGTGCCTCCAGCCCTGGGACCAGCGACACGGGGGTGCCCAAGCGCCGCCCGCTTCCTCCCCACCTGGGTGTCCCCAGGTCAGCGGGCGGACGTGGTTCGGCGCCCCGACACCTGGCTGGCATGGGAGAGGCAGATGCGGCCGGGAAGAGGGCCCCCGGGTGGTAGTCTGGGCAGATTCTGACAAAGCAAAGCCTGCTCGTCCCCCAACCCCAGGGTGCCTGGCAGACGGTGGGCACTCAGGAGGCATTTGGTAAAAAAAAAAAGAAAAATGCGTGTGTGTGTGTGTGTTTACACAAAATATAGCCTATATATTTTACTGTATTATTATTTGCTTTTCACGAGTGAATTTCAACCACCCTGGGGAGATGCACTTGTAAAGACAACGAAGCCACTGTCAAGTGACGTGGGCAACAGCGTGGAAACGACAAATGTCCCCTGTCGGTGTTGGGCCCGGACGGGGGCCCGGGAAGCGCCCTCCTGCACGCAGAGGGGCTGCTTTCATCACTGAACGTGGCCTGCGTGCTCCCCACTGGCCTCCTCTCCCTGACGGCCACATAGGAGAGCGCTGCTTAACCCCCAAATACTCAAGCCTTTTTGGTGACCTTGTAACCATTTATTTCTAATTGTATTGGGCTTTGATGAGAAAATGTAAACAGCTAAGTCTCAATTTTTCAAAGTGTGTTAGGTGTTTCTATGGCCACACAAAGTGACTGGTCTTTACAAGTGTTCCATGGGCGTAAACAAATAAAACACCTCTGTGATTAGGATCCATAGCTACAGTGCTGGTTTTGAAATGTGGTCCTGAGTCTGCTTCTCCTCCCGCTGCACCTGGGCTCTGTGAATGCCAGACAGAAGAAGAGGGCCAAGTGACAGTCCCCAGGCCTGTTCGCCTCCCATCTCTTGGAACTGAGCCGTGAGGAAGACATGCAGCCCCAGGGAGGCCCAGGGGAAGAGGGCTTTCCACCATGCGGCCCACCACCCCGGAACTAGGGCCTGTAGCCCCAGCTGACTCCAGGCAGGGCAGAGGGGAGCCGTCCCCACGGACCCTAAGCTCTTCGTGATGGTTGTTTGAAGGAGCCACATTTGGGGATGCTTGTTGCCTGGCTATAGGTAACAGGGACTTATTTGGGCTTACTGTTGGAATCTGAAATTGCTCACAGTTGCAAAGTGTAACCATCCGTGTCTCTACTGATTTTTTCGTCTGCTAGAATCGTCCTGTGCTGAGAAAGATGCATTAAAATTTCCCGTGAGTATCACAGTCAACCCCTGCATTTCCAATAGCGCTTGCTTTACATATTTTGTTATGCTCTCTGATGCATAAAAGTTTTCTCCCCTAGAAATGGTGCCTTGTCCAGGCCGGTCTCAGCACGGACCCTGATGCTGTCCACCCTGCTTTTGTTTTTTCCTTTTGTGTGCACTTGCTGGGCATCACTTTGGCCACCCCTTCATTTTTCAACTGTCATCACCAGTTTGCTTGACTGAATTCCTCTGAACAATGTATTTGTTAAAAATAAAAACCCTTCTGACAGTCTCTGCCTTTTAACAGAGGCATTCAAGCCATTCACATTTAGTGTAAAATTGGATATGTCTGGCTTCTTTCCACTTTACTGTCTATTTGCTATTTCACTTGGTTTGTTTCTTTCATTCTCTTCATAGTCATCAAGTTGATCAATATATTACTCATTTCCTTTTTATTCAAGAATTTGGGAGTTTCACTGAACCCTTCCATCCCATCACTGTGATCCTTTGGTTCCTTAACTCGTAACCAAACCTGCTCCGGCCTAGGAACAGTTTCCACTGTAGAGTTTCCCCTACGGCTGTCTCCCCAGTGAGGCAGGAATTGGCATGACTTTGTTCCTGTCAGTGGCTCTGTGGGTGAATAAAGCATCTCCAATGTTGCTTTTATAGACCCCATAAAACCCTGCACCTTTTGCGAGAATGCTGACTTCACCCTGCAGTCAACTAGCATCCTGTGGTCGGACACAGACGGTGGGGACGTGGCAGGGAGCAGGCGTGGCAGATGGGGTCTCTGGGACAGGACTGAGGACAAGTGATGACTTCATTATGGGACATCTGCATGCTGTGAGGAGTCTGCTTTCCTTCCTTACAGCCACTCTGGCAACTGCCTGCTGTGATGATGAGAGATGGAGGACCCACCAGGCTTCAGAATCTCAACGACTCTGGCAACCAAATAAATTCATTATCTGGTTTTTGCTTCCACATTTCAAGAGGCGAAACTCTCCACGTGCCTGCACTTAGGTATCTGGGAACGTCTTCCTCGCAAGCAGATAAAAAAAAGAAGGAAACGACCCATCCTTCGTTTCCTTCCTTCATTTATTCATCCTGGTCCCAGCACAGTGACTCCCGCCCCCCCAGAACTGCTGGGCCAGCTTGCCATCTTCCCAATGCTGGAAACACCAGAGCCCGATCCTTTGCCCATCCAGCTGCGCCTACTGTGTGCCAGGCGCTCTGTGTGGACCCCATCCTTGATGCACATTCACGGGCCTGCCCCCGAGAGCACCTGACATCTCTGTGAGCCACTCAGCGCACTCCTGCTGGGCACCCGGATGCCCAGCCCATGCCCGAGGCCACCCTCCTCCTGGGGGCTCAGGGAAGAGCACAGAGGGCTGGGGCAGCAGCTATGTCCACACGGCCTCCTTTCTGTCCTCAGTGGCCACCTCCTTCCTGGGCCTTCGCCTCTGCAGCTCCTCCCCTGCCCCTCAGCCCCCTTCTCCCCTTGGTGCCACCTTCACAGGGGTCTGCTGGCCCGTCCCCACCACCAGCTTCCTCTATCACCCAGGCCTCTCATCATATTAGAAGCCCCCGGTGTCCCCTCACGAGGTCACCATTGTCACAGTGGGATGCAGGGCCGCAGCACAGGAACCTCTCCCATCTCACTCTGGCTGAGTCCTGGGCTCTGAGCACAGCACCAAATCCAGGACCCGGGCTGGGCCGTTAGAACCACAGGCGACAACAGTCCCTGAGGGCTACCTGCCCCTCACGCCAACAGAGGCAGGTCAGAATGACCCCCAACCTCCCTCACTCAACAAGTCTGCCCCACTCGGGCACCATTCGGGGTTGACGTGTGTCCCTCCCAAATTCGTAAGTTGAAGTCCTGACCCCTCAGAATGTGACCTTATGTGGAAACACGGTCACTGCAGGTGTGATTAAGTTGAGGTTACTCGGATGGGCTCCTAATCCAATCCGACTGGTGTCCTTATAAACGGGGGACATTAGGACACAGACACACACAGGAGAACCCCATGTGAACATGCGGAAGCAGAGATCAGGGTGATGCTTCCACAAGCCAAAGAATGTCCCTGGTCACCACCGAACCACCAGAGCTGGGGGAAAGGCCCCCTCCCAGCCTCTCGGGGATGAAAACCCCTCCTAAGGATCCGGTCCAAGCACTGCGTTGCACTCAGGCTGCTCCCACCCGCGTGTGCGCTGCGCACGGGCCGCTCCTCTGTGTCCTGACAGCTGGGGACCTGCTCTGATGCTGCACGTCTAGAGATTTTAATGACAGGCGTGAATTTAAACAGTTTTTTTTTTTTCTTTCCTTTCAGGAACCCCCCGCACCTTGATCACGAACTCCTGGCCTGAGGGGGCAGCAGTGGTGCCAGCGGCTCCAGCTTGACACCATGGCCAAGCCAAGGGTCCCTGGGGACGTCCAGGCTGTAGGCCCTGAAGCTTTGTCCTCCTGGGAAGGGGCCCCGGAACATCGGCCGCCCCTTTCCCACTCCGTGAAAAACTCGTGCTGCTGGCGGCCAGCAGAAGAGAAGCCAAGGCCCCGGGTGGGAAGAGGGGGCGTGGCGGGAGAGGCACCGGGGCTCCGAGCAGAGGAAAGGCAGGTGGGGGGTTCGGGGAGGCAGGTCCTGAGCCCCAGACAGGAGTGGCCGGCGGGGGCGGGAGGGAGGCCGCCGTGCCCACGGCGGCACCGTCAGCTGCCCGGCAGCCAGTTCTACACGTATTTAAAGCAGATCCCCCATCTTCCCCGGGCGGAGGGACGCTGCTTCTGTCCGCAGGCCAGCTACACAGGGTTGACTTTCAGCCCAGGAACCCCACTGCTGAGGGCTGTGAACCCCAAAGAAGCCCCGCCCCACCGATCGCTGCCTTGGCCACTCGGCTCGGGGAGGAGGACCATGGTGGGGGCGGATTTTCTCTGCCGAGCTTCTCGAAGTGTGTTATTGAAGAGTTGACCCAGAACTAGAAGCTGACCACAGCGGAGACTCGGGGATGAAAACCCCTCCTAAGGATCCGGTCCAAGCGCTGCGCTGCACTCAGGCTGCTCCCACCCGCGTGTGCGCGAGAGCACGTGCACGTGTGTGCGCTGCGCACGGGCCGCTCCTCTGTGTCCTGACAGCTGGGGACCTGCTCTGAGGCTGCACGTCTAGAGATTTTAATGACAGGCGTGAATTTAAACAGTTTTTTTTTTTCTCTCCTTTCAGGAATGTTTTAAGGGATTGAGAGGAAATTGTGCACGGATTTTGCTGTTTCAAGAGCTGATATATGAGCAGCTTCAGACAACGTGTGTTGTTTCAGGGCCGAAGTTTACAAAGTAAGAGGGTGACACAAAGGCAGACGCGCCGGGGACTCGAGAGCTGGCTACTTGGATTTCGCTCCTCGGAGAAGGGGCTGCCTTCCCGGGGAGCAGAACGGGAAGGAAACGGCGAAAGTCTGATCTTCAGCCCCCCATGTCCCCGCCCCCCGCCCCGACGGTGACCTGTTCCCAGAGAGCTGGGGCAGCCAGCAGCCCAGGGGATGGGGAGGGGGCTTGGAGCAGCTCTGGGCCAAAGGCCACCAGCCCATGTCCCCTCTCGGGGCACCCAGGAGGCCCCCTGCATTCGGACAGCTGCGTGCGGATGCTACAAACCCCACGGTCCCTAGGCCGCCCGGGAGTGACACCCATCACAAGACGGTCTCGTCCCCAGTCTGGGCTGGGGCTCCGGCTCCTTGGGGACAATGTCTTCAAAGACACAAACTATTGAAAGTTCCCTGAGAAGAAAAAGAGAACCCGAATAGCCCTGGATCTATGAACGACACTGAATTCCTAACAGAAAATTTTCCCACTCAGAAAACTCCAGGCCCAGATGGCTTCCCATGTTCTACCAAACACCCACAGAGAAACACAGCAATTCTACACTAGCTCTGCCTAAACCGAAAAGCAGGGACACTCCCCAACGCATCCTACGAGGCCGGCGGTACCTAACGCCAAGAGCAGTGATGTTACAAGCAAACCACAGACGCATCCCTCGTGAACACACAGGTAAAAACTCCATGCTAAATTTTAGCAAATCAAACCCAGCAATATATTCTTTTAAAATGCATCGTGACCAAGGGGCCTTTATGTTAAGAATTCAGGGTTGGTTTACATTTGAAAACCTGTCAGTATAGTTCACCATAGTAAAAGTCAGAAAACACAGAGAATCATCTCGATAGATACAGGAGAAGCGTCTGACGAAATCCAATAGCCACGCTCGACACATGCTCTAGTCCCAGCAAACTAGGAAGAGAAGAACTTCCTCGGCAGACAAAGGGCACGTATAAAACCCCAAAACTACGATCATGCTTAAGGGGGAGAGACCACTTGTCTCCCCACAAGATCAGGAACCAGACAAGGACAACTTCTCTCTCCTCACGACCAAATCTTGTCGTGGAGGTCCCAGCTGGGCCATCAGGCAAGAAAGAGAAATAAAAAAACAGAGAGATTGAAAAGGGTCCCAGCCAGCGCATCAGACAAAAACAAGAAATAAAAGGCACAGAGATTGAAAAGGAAAAAACAAAGCTGACTTTATTTGGGACACCATGCTCATCTCCACAGAAAATCCTAAAGAATAACCCCCCCCCCAAAAAAAAAAGCTTCCAGAACTAATAAGGTTAGCAAAGCCATAGGATACGAGGTTGACATACAAGCAACAAACAATCCAAAAGTGAAATTGAGAAAACGATACCATCTCAGTAGCTTCAAAACCAAGAAGTACTCGGTACCAAGTCTCACAAATTACATGTGAGATCTGTGCCCTGACAACTAGAAAACACAGATGAGTGATATTTAAAAATATCTAAATAGGCACAGAGATCCATCATGTTCAGAAAACTCGGCTTTATTACGATGTGTTTGATACCTGAATTCACCTAACGACTCACCGCAGTGCTAATCAAAATTCCAGCAGGATTCTGGGGTAGAAATTAACAAACCGATTCTAAGATGGAAATGCAAAGGACCAGAATTGCCAACATACTTTTGAAAATGAACGAAATTGAGGGATTAACACAGCCTGATTTCAAGGCTTACGATAAAAGCCACATGAATCAAGGCAGGGTGATGGTGGCAGAACAGATTAGAAAGTCTAGAAACAGAGCCACGCAGATGGTCGACTGATTTTCATCAAAGGTGTCAAACTAATTCGATGGAAACAAGGAGCTGGAAGAACTGAATAACCACATGCACAAAAGATTTCACCTCCATCCATACCTGTCACTGTATATAAAATTAAACTCAAAATGGATCACAGATCTAAATATAAAATGTAAAACTATAAAATATCCACAGAAAACATAGGAGAAAACTCTCGGTAACCTTGGATCCAGCAAATAGTTCTTAGACAGAACACAAAAAGCATGAACCTTGGAGAGGGGGAAAAAAAAAAAAACAAAAAAAACCCCTGAAAAATTGGACTTCATCAAAATTAAAAACTTCTGTTCTTTTGAGAGATGATGTTAAGGAAAAGCAAAGAGAAGCCACAGATCGGGAGAAAATAGTTGCAAAACAGAAACCTCACACTGAAATCTACTATCTAGACTTATACGTAAAATATATAAGCAATGCTTACAGCTCACTAATATGACCAATGACCCAGTTACTCGGATGGGCAAAAACCAAACAGACGCTGGGTCCAAAAAGACATATGAACAGCAAGTGGGCTCACAGGGAGATGCCCCACGTCATCGGTCACCAGGGAAATGAGAGTAAAGCGACGGAAGGGGCCACACACCTGTTAGAACGGCTAAGGCGTACGATTCGGGCAGTATTAAGTGCTGATGGGAACGCGGATGATGGAAACAGACTTAGATGGAAGGAAGGAAAAAACAGAGCAAAGCGTGGAGAACAGTTTGCAGTTTCTTAGAAAGGTCAACATGCATCTAGCCCATGGTCCAGCATCCCAGGGGTTTACCCCAGAGAAATGAAGACATATGACCACTCAAAAACCTGACGGCAGTAATCAGGGTGGCTTTAATCATAACAGCCGAAAACTGGAAACAGCTCAAATGTCCATCAGCCCGTGAACAGATAAACAAACTGGGGTACATTTTATCCTTTCCAATTAAAAGGAAACAAATTACTGAACGCAGGCCACAACATGGATGAAGCTCAAATGTGTTCTGCTCCGTGAAAGAAGCCAGACACAAAGGCTACAGAACTCAGGATGCCTTTCAAATGACGTCCTGGAAAAGGCAGGACCATGGGGACAGAAAACATCCGTGATTACCAGGTGCTGGGGGCGCGGGGGCGGGGGGGGGGGGAGGGCTGCCAAGGGCACAGAGGGACTTTCGGGGGTGGTGGGAATGTTCTAGGTCTTGATTGCGGTGGCGACTCTAAGACGGTGAAGGTTTGCCAGGGCGCGCTGACCTGTACACCTAAAGAGGAGAACTTTCAGCGAACGAAAATGAGACGGAATGAGAAAAATCACCAAACCAACCTAAGAGATGGACGAAAAAACGGATAGTTTCTTAAAAGACAAGTTCACATATAAGGAGAGCTGCACTAAATCGAAGATCTGCTTTGGGGAGGCTTTTTTAAAACCACCCTGAGTGAGAAATTGGTCCCCCGTCTGCCCAGAGTAGATGCCTGACCCTCCCCAGCCCCACCGAGCTCGCCCGGCCTCCTCCACCCCTGCTGACTGCAGCCCCCAGCCTCCAGGGCACAAAACACTCCCCGTCAGCGGGACCCGCGCTGCTGTCCCCCTGCTCGACCCCTGCCCCGGTGGTCTCCCCCTCCTCGTTGTCCTCCCAGGGGACGGGCGGTGTGCCGGCCCCCACGTCTTGCTGACCCCCTTGGCGTCCGTCTCCCTCCCACGTCGAGGGCCCCCAAGGGCAGCTCACTCGCGCTGGTTCACATCAGTCCCCAGGCCGGCTCAGGAGATGCTCAGGAAATAGGTGCTCACGAAGCCTGAAGCCCAGAGGACATCCAAACCTCACCCCTGGGACCCCAACCCCATTCGCAACCCAGCGCACTGAGCCCAGGGTCACCCGCCGCCCACCCCAAGGCTGAGGGCGCCCTGGAAGACTCCTTCCAGAAGCTCCGGACCCGTCCCCCTCCCCCAGAAAGCCCGCAGACTCACAGCCACGCTCCATCCTCCTTCGGAGAACCTGGGCTCACCTGTTGGCTGGGTGCCCACCTGGCACCCTGACCCTGGGAAGTGTGTCCCCGCCCCCGCGCACACCCCGGGACGCTCTGCAGTCCTGGGCCCCCCGAGACCTCAGGGCACCCACACACCTCCTCCGCCCCCCAGACGAGGGTGCCCCACCTGAGAGAGGTCCAGCCGGGCATCTCAGGCCCTCCCCCTGCGAAGCCCCCAGCACCGTGACCCCCGCGTGACGTACGGAGGCAAGAGGGATGAGTGGAGGCTGGCCTCCCTGAGGAAGTGACATCTGGGCTCCAGCCTAAAGGAGACGCACGAAGGCCGGACCCTGGGGAGGCCGCGTCGGGAGGTGGGGCTGGCGGGGCTGTGACCTCGCCTCAAGGGGCTCTGTGGGTCACGGGGGGCAGGAGGTGTCCCTTCACAGCGTGGGAAGCTTCCGGAGGTTATAAACAAGGCAGCACCGGATCTGACTGCCCCTTAAAGAGGTCTGTCCCGGCCGCCACGTCGTGGGCGTTGGTGCGGCCTGGCTGGGGGAGAGCAGTGGGCGGGCGGCCGGCAGGCTCTGGACGTGGGACGGGGGACAGCAGCACTCAGACCTGGGATGGAGTAAAGGTCACGCCCAGATGGCAACGGGCCCAGGTCCTCACGGACACTCAGCCGCCCGGGGCCCAGCAACCCCAGGCCAGAGAGCCTGACCTCTATCCCCTACCAGCCAAGCCCAGACGGTCCCCAGACGGACACGGGGCGCCCGCACTCCAGGGACGCTCAGAGCATGGCCCAGTTCATGGTCACGGAGTGTGGATGCTTCTGGAAAAGAAGAAATCACAAGAAGCCAGGACCAGAGAACCGCAGGCAGGCTCTCGGGGGAGTGAGACGGGCATTCCCGCAGGCCAGGCGAGAGCCCGCAGGGTAGGGGGGCAGGGCACCCCTCGAACTGTGCGCGGAGACCCCAGGGAGGGGCACGCGCCCCTGGCCGGCTGCTCACACGCGGCCTGAGCCGGGGCCTCACACTTCGCGGCGGCCAAGCCCGCGCTGTCTGCTTTTGTAGATGCTAGAGACAGAAAAAGAGCAGCGGTGGCTGCGCTCTCGGGGAGGGAGGAGGAAGAGCGGGAGCGCACAGGCGCTTCAGGGCAGCGGGCCCGCCCCGTGTGACCCCGAAACACACGTCACCGCACATCTGTCAAAACCCACGGAGACAACAACCCAAGCGGGACCCCTAATGGGAGCTGTGGACTTGAGTTAATAGTAGCCAATCAAGTCGGTTCATCGATTGTAACAAACGCCTGCAACACACGGTGTTCACGATGGGGCCACGTCGGGGGGAGGTAAGTGGGAACTTTCTAAGCTTTGTGCTCCAATTTTCCGTAAGCCTAAAAATGCTTCATAGAATTAATTAGTTTCATAGAATTAATTTTAAGAAAGCAGTTTGTTGGCACTAACTCCGCCCACCTGTGTCGTGCTGTCTCTGGCCGTGCACGCCATACCCACGGAGCTGGGGGTGCGTGTGGCCGGGAGGCCGGCGATAGTCACCCTCGGGCTGCTACGGAACCACTCACCGACCCGGGCCTGTCCCTCCTCAGGCCTGACCGCCTTCCTGTCCTGAGGGCAGTGAGCCCCCCAGCCTCCTACTCACAAAGTGGCCCTGGGGTCTCCCGGCCACAACAAACTGTAGAGTGGAGACAGAGGCTCACGCCAGGTGGCTGGCGGACAGGGGGCCAAGGCCCCAGATCCGTGGCATGGAAGGGCCGAGCAGGCCTGGGGAGCTGGCCATGGGCTGCCACTCACGTCCGCTGCCCCCCAGGCGTCCCCAGGCCGGGCCCACGGAAGCCCAGGCGGCCTACCTGCTGGAGGAGCGGCCGCAGCACACAGACCGCCTCTTGTTCCCATCGCAGGCGCCTGGGGGCAGGAGAGCCCACCCTCGGGCCGAGTGGCCAGACGGCGGGCTCCCGGGAGCAGCTCTGCTCAGCAAACAGGCACGGAGACCCCCAGAAACAGACCTGGCACGGCCAGGGCACCAGGCGGCACTGGGCTCCCGCACGGCCCACCACACGCCAGGCCCCGGCATCACCTGGCGGCGGCTTGGACGGAGGACAGGGCAGTGCCAGCCCGCCCCAAAGCCCCTTGCAGCCCCTCGGGGACCACCACCTCCACCGTGGCGCCAGCAGCTGAGACGCCCCCTTGCCCCAGGTGCGGGGGCTCTGGATACGGGCTGGGACCCAGGAGCTCACAACAGCTTCCAAGACGACTGGCCAGTGGGTGAGGAATCAGGACACCAAAGAGGGTGAAACAGGGGAGGGGAACGCAGTGACAAGACGGCGAGCGGGGAGGAGACCCTACGTGGCTTCCGGCCAGTTCAGGCTCCCCGCGGATCAGTTCGGGGGCCCAGCCCAGGGCTAGGGGAGAGTGCAGGGTCCCTGTGTCCGCTGTCTCGGGGCCTGGCTGCAACACACACGAATGCACACACCCAAGCACACGGTGAATGTACAGACAAACGTGCACACACAGGCACGCACACGCCTGCACGCAGCTTGCTCTGCTGTGATGCAGTAAGACAACCCCACCTCCCCACAGACCTATAAAACCTTCTGCAGAAATGCTTTCCCCGAGGGATTGGTAAACTCTGCGAATGTCTCAGTGGAATTTAGCCATTTGCAGACACGCTCCCGTGACCCCCGCAGGATATCAGGGTACCCCTCTGCACCCACAAGGCTGAGAAAGGCCATATGAGCTGCTGAGGAAATTTTTCATCTAAACAGACTTTTCCTTCTTTGCTCAATATGAGATTTTAAAAATAGACCTAAGAATATAGCAGATAACGTGACAAGAAAAAGTTCCCACCCCATTTCCTGCTTTTTCTCCATTTTGCCACACTTGGTTCAGATGTTTTTTTTGTTTTTTTTTTTTTTGAGAAATAAAACCTGTCAGAATCAGTAAAAGCCTTCTCCTACCCTTCTCCCCAGAAGGAACCACATTTGGGGTATAAATGACTCGTGCAATCAAAATAAAATGATGCATCCGGTCAAGTCACCATCCATTGCTCCCTGCTGCTGCCCGCCTGCCCCTCCTCCACTAGTCAGAGGGCGCCCCACGTCGAGCTCCAGCTCCCAAGAGGGAAAGCCCAAGTGCCCAGAGCAAGCCCCAAACCCTTCACACCAGGCTGACCCACACAAACACAAGAGCTAGGCACACGTTTGCTCAGGGTCTGGATGGGAGCCGTCCCCTCTGCCGGGAGCACCCCTGCCCCCAAAACGCATGCATGACTCAGTCCTTCATCTTCACTCAGAGACACCTGCTCAACGAGGCCACCAGTACCCCCAACCTCCCACGTCACTCATCCTTTTCTTGCCCTCTAAGTATTCAGTTGTTGATCCTGGATTTGTGGGGTCTGAGACTCATAAAAGAGGAAAAAGGAATAAGCCCGTTGTTTGTGGTACAGGCTACAGGTGGGGGTTAAAGGAGAGCAATAATAACCAACAAGCCAGCTACTGAAGGGGGAAATCAAAAACAAGGACTGAGGAAATTTTAAAAGGTATAGGAACAAAAGTAACTGTCAGAACAAAAGCACAAGCCTTCCGAAATACCAACATACTTTTAAAGAGCAAAGGATACACGTCTCATAGAGAAAACTGCCACAGCAACTATGGCAAAACACACATAATTATAAAAGACTACGACAGAGTGAAACCAAGAACACCAGTCATATTAATACAAGCGAATAAGCTTAATTCATCCTTTAAAAGTATTTTAATTTGACTCACAAATGAAGATTCAACTATATGCTTCACACAAGAAATACACTTTAAATATAAAGACACAAAGAGGTTAAAAGTAATATAAGTGAAAAAGACAGACTGTGCTAACATGAGCAAATACAAAGCCGGACAATGCAGATTTCAGAGCAAAGAAAGTTACCAGGATGAAGAAGGCCATTTCATAACAATAAGTGGGTCAATTCATCAAGGGGACATACCATTCTAAATACTAAAGCGCCCAATAACAAAGCTTCGAAATACACTGGGCAAAAACTACTAGAAATGGAAGAATGAAAAGATGGATCCACAATTATAGGTGGAGATTTTGATACCCACCCCTTCTCTCAATAATTGAGAGAACAAGTAGACCCAAAATCCAGTACGGATACAGGAGACTGAACAACACTGCCAACCACAATGACCTAACTGACATTTATAGGACAGTCCTCCCAACAACAACAGATTGCATACTCTTTTCAAGTATGCATGGAACATCTACAAAGATAAATCTTATGCTGGGTCATAAAAAAAGTCTTAATAAATTTTGAAAGAATCAAATCACGTTAAGTGTTTTCTCTTACCACAAATGAGTTAAAGTAGAAATCAATAACAGAAAGGTATCTTGAAAATCCCCAGATGTTTGGAAAGTAATACACTTCTAAATAACCCATGAATCAAAGAAGAAATCAAAAAGGAAATTAGAAAATATGCCGAATTGGAATGAAAATAACACAGTACATCAAAATCTGTGAGATGCAACTAAAGTGGTCTTTAGACTACCAAACACCTACATTAGAAGAGAGATCTTTAATCAATGACCTCAGTTTCTACCTTAAAAGCTAGAAAAAGGTGAGCACATTAAAACTAAGCAAACAGAAAAAAAACAATAAAAATCAGAGCAGAAACCAATGAAATAACAAAAAAGAAAAAACATCCAATGAAACCCCAAGATAAAAGTTGGTTATTTCAGATCAACAAAATCACTAAAACTCTAGACAGACTGATCATCAAAAAAAAAAAAAAAAAGGCACAAATTACCAATATAGAAATGAGAGACAAGACATCACCACAATCCTATAAATGTTAAAAAAATAATAATGAGATATTACGAAGAACTTTGTGCCAATCAATTTAACGTCTTAGATGAAATGAACAAATTCCTTCAAACACACAAAATACCAAAGTCTACTCAAGAAAAAATAGATAACCTGAATATAATTATTAAATGCATTTAAAATCTAGTTAACAACCTTCTCACAAACAGAAGTGCAAGTCTAGATGGCTTTACTGATGAATTCCACCACACACATAGGGAAGAAATAAGACCAATTCTACAAAATTCTTCTCCCAACCCGAAGACAGAACACTTCCCAGAGCACTCTACCATGCCAGCATTACTCTGACACCAAAACCAAAAACATTATAAGAAAACTATAGTCAATATCCCTCATGAACTTAGATGCAAAAGTTCTTAGCAAAATTTTAGCAAATTAAGTCCAACAATATATACAAAGGGTAATAATACAACATGACCAACTGGGGTTTATCCAGAAACACAAGCTTGATTTAACGTCTGAAAAATCAATCAATATAATTCACCATATTGAGACTAAAGGAGAAAAAAACATGATTATCTCAAGAGGTGTAGAAAAAGCACTTGACAAATTTCAAGATCCACTCATGTTAAAATAAACAACTCTTAGCATTAATATTAGAAGGAAAACTCCTCAGTCTAATAAAGGACATCTACAGAAACCTAGTAACATCACACTTGATAGTGAGAAACTAAACGTACTTCTGGGAAGGACTGGGAAGAAGGCAAGGATGTTCACTCTTCCCATCTCTATTAAACATTGTACTGGAGGGGCTAGCCAGTGCAATCAGGCAAGAAAAAAAAATAGGCATCCAGATCGGAAAGGAAGAGGTATAATTGTCTTTATTTGCAGACATGATGATCAATGTAAAAAAAAAAAATCAATGGAATCCACACAAAAAATCTACTAGAACTAAAAATTGAGTTACAGAGGTGTCAATATAAAAGATATATAAATACCAAAATTAATTACAGCTCTAAATACCATTGACAATAGCCTAAAAAAAATATGAAATACTTGGTATCTGACAAAAGAGGTACAAGGCCTTTCACCGAAAACCACAAAACATCTCTAACAGAAATTAAAGATCTACATAAATGGAGAGATCTACAATGTTCATGGGTCAGAAGATCTGATATTGGTAAGAGATTGATTCTCCCCCAGTTGATCTTGAGGTTCAATGCAATCCCAAGCAGAATCTCACCAGGCTTCTTTGTAAAAATTGACAAGCGGCTTCTAAAATTTATATGGAAGTGCAAAGGACCTGAAATAACCAAAACAGCTTGAAAGAAAAGAGCAAAGGTGGATGATTTGCCTTATTTTAAGACTTTTACAAAGCTGTAGTAATCGAGGCAATGTGGTACTGGCATAAAGACGGACTAACAGGTCAATGCATCAGAACCGCGTCACCAAAAATAGGCCCACACTTTTATGGTAAACTGAGTTTTTAAAAGGGTGCGAAGGTGACTCCCTGGGTAAAGAATATTCTTTTCAACGTACGGCACTAGAACAATTGGACACTCACATAAAAAATTAAGAACTTCAAATGAAATAACACCATTTGCAGCAACATGGATGGACCTAGAGATTATCATCCTAAGTGAAGTAAGTCAGAGAAAAATATCATATGATATCGCTTATATATGGAATCTAAAATATGACACAAATGAACTTATCTACGAAACAGAAACAGACTCAACAGACATAGAAACCAGACTTGTGGTTGCCATGGGGGAGGCAGGTGGGGGAGGGATGGATTGCAAGCTTGGGATTAGCAGACGCAAACTATTATATATAGAATGGATAAACAACAAGGTCCTACTGTATAGCACAGGGAACTATATTCAATACCCTGGGATAAACCATAATGGAAAAAGAATATGAAAAAGAATGTCTATATATGTATAACTGAATCACTCTTCTGTACAGCAGAAATTAACACAACTTTGTAAATCAACTATACTTCAATAAAAAAAAATTATAAAAATTAAGAACTTCAACCCAGAATTTACATGGTAGACAAAAAGTAACTCATGGACCTAAATGTCAGCACTGAAACTAAAACCACCAGAAGAAAACATAAAAAATCAAAAAGCAATAAATTTGACTTCATTAAAATTGAGATCTTTTAGTTTTTAAAAGACACTATTAAATAAAGGAAAAGGAAAGCCATAGACGGGGGGGGGGGGAAATATTTGTAGAACATATATCCACGTATCTAGAATATATAAAGAACTTTCACAACCCAGGAAATAAGACAAACAGATCCATATTTAAATGAACGAAAGGTCTGAAAGATACTTCACCAAAGAACTTATACAGAGGCCAATAAACCACACGAAAAGATCCTCAACATCATTAGTCATTTGAAAATGAAAATTAAACCACAAGGAGACAGCACTCCCCCACCTTATCAGATTGGCTAGAATGGAAGAGACCAACCCCATCAAGCGCAGGTGAGGACTGCAGGGCCTGAAACTCTCACGCGGCTGGCGGGACTTGTGAGTGGTATGACCACCTCGGAAAACAGTTTATCAGTTTCTTAAGTGATTAAATAAACACCTACCATAGTATCCAGTCATCCTACCCCTGGGTATTTACCCAAGAAAAAAGAAACACAAGTCCTAACAGCAAGGTCCTACCGTATAGCACAGGACACTGTATTCAATACCCCGTGATAAACCATAATGGAAAAGAATATGAAAAAGAATGTCTATATATGTATAACTGAGCCACTTTGCTGTACAGCAGAAATTAACACATTGTAAATCAACTATACTTCAATAAAATATATTTTAAAAAAAGAGGAAATACAAGTCCTTACGAAGACTTGAACGCAAATGTACGCACAACAGCTCAGGACGGGAAATGACCCAAATGCCCGCCACCATGTGAATGGATAAACAGACCGTGGTCCGTCCACACAGCAGAACACAAGTCAGCAATGAAAAGAATGGCCCCTGGATACACGCAACCCCCTGGATGAACCTCAGAAGAACGACGTGTGGCACCAGACAGGAGCACGCGTGTGTGATCCACTGACCAGAGGACCCTGGGAAGTACAGACCAGTCTCTGCTGACGGGCAGGGCAGTGGCTGCCTCCTGAGTGGGGAGGGGTGGCAGGAGGGATCCCAAGGCCCTGAGGACACCTCTGGGGGTAATGGTCTCATGGTGTCCGACTGTGCACTTTAAGTATGGTCGTCTATCACACGTCGATTATACCGCAGTTGAAAGCTGGCTTTGGCTTACGTGAATAGAGTACATAACACAGAGGCTACCACAACTGTGTAGATCCGGCCATCGTGGCAAACCTGAGCCTGTCTGTCTATCTGTCTGCCGCTCCCCCTTGCGTTTCAGGTGCAGAGGGCCCAGGTGCTGCTAACAAACTCCTAACTGAGATCACTGGTTCCCAACTAAGGCAACTTCGGTGGGCACTGACGGCCTTCCCATTTACTTCCCCAGCACCCCCGCCCCAACCCTGCCAGGAGGAAGAGGCCACTTGTCCCCCACTGTCCCTTTGGCCCTCAAGACCCTCAGCTCTGGACTGAGAACCTGCACGCCGTCTGTGCCCAGACCACAGCCCCAGGCACCTGAGCCACCCACAGCACCGGGGTTCTAGGCTGAGGTCTGGAGAGCGTCGGGAATGCGTGCGGCCCACCAGGTGGTCTCGGGGGGATCTGGACCACCGCCACCTGGAGTTTCTCTGGTGAGGCCTGGGGGCCTGCGTGTGCACATCCTGGCTCTGGGGCCTTGGAGAGCCACCGCCAACGGCAGGCCTACCCTGAAGCAGAAAGGGGGAGAAGCCTGGAGCCCGGGCCTGCTGCGCCACTGCCACCCGTTCTCAAGGTGGGGTACAGAGGCCTCCAGCTGCCCGTTCACACAGCGACCAGTGACGGAGCTTATGACACGTTTGGCTCTCCAAACACTGGGGAGAAACCAGGAATTCTTACAAACTCCCTGGGACGAGAGAGCATCTTCCCAACGTCCCAGAGCTACTAAGCGGTCTAACAGATGTCCTCATTTAAAAGAAGATCACTTTGACCCTGAAATGAAGACACAGCCCTTAAGCAAAAGGGGGATGCTTGGGGACAGTTCAGGGGACCCCAACAGCAGGGGCTGAGCCCCGCTGTCCAGCGCCCTGAAAACGGTGAGGTCACCAGGGTTCTGTGGCCACGTTCAGTCTTCTGCAGCCGGGTCCAGGGATCTCGCGGAGTCGGCAACGCTGAGAAATGAATACACACGGACCCAGCGCAGTCCCCACCACCGAGGACCGCGGCCCCCCGTCTCCGACCCTCCCGGCCGGGCTCAGAGAGCGGTCGGGGAGAAGACACAGGCCCAGCTCAAGAAACTGAAGATGAAATAAAGACGCTGCCCGCCCCGCCCCCAGGTCTCCCCACTGCACTGTGTTCCGAACGCACAAATTATCCAGCTCATCACGCTCGGAAACTGACCAGACCATCGCCCGCCAGGAAAGGGGGCAGGCTGCACCTCTCAGCACACACTTGACATTTTGTTCCCGTCCAGGCTTCCCGTGCTGACAGTTTCTGGATTAAATGTGCAAATGGAACGCGGCCCCGAGGGCGTCTCGCTCCCCGCCGGCCGAAGCTCCAGCCGAGTGTGCCTGTGTGCACGTGTGCATGCAGACACGTGGACGTGCCTGAGTGTGCAGGCCACGTGAGCGCGTCCACACGTGCGTGTCTGTGCACGTGCGTGTGCATGCCTGTGCACGCCTGCCTCTCCGCCAGTGTCCGGCTGGACCAGGTATGTTTTTACCAACCAGATCCTTCAAGCTGGGAAGTCGGCACCTCCAGCTCGCAGCCGCCCCGGCTTGGGCGTCAGCTCGGCACGGGGAAATTCTCTCAGCCCAGGCGTGGCTGGGTCCACCCGGAAATGCAGATGTGACACCGCTGCCCTGAGCTTTGGGCTGGGGGTGTCTGTCTCGCAGCCGCCAGCCAAGGGGAAGTGAAACTGTGAAGGCCTGAGGCCCGGACTCGCCTCCCGGGGCAGCCAGAGGCCCAGCAGGATTGGCGCCTGCAGACCCACGTGTGTGAGAAGGGGACCGTGGCCCCCGATTCCCACGACCCTGCAGAGGCTCGAGGGGTTCCCTGGGCCCCCTCTGCGCTCACGGGCATCATCAAGCCCTCCTGAGCCCAGCTGGGGCCGCCGCCCAGGGGCCCAGAAGGAGCTGACGGGCAGCCCACCGGGCACGTGGGACTGGCCCCGGTCGGGGGCGTCTCCTGCCCGGTCACAGGAGAGGGCTGCCAGCAGCCTCCCGCCCCAGGGGCCTCCACAGCTCCGCCTTCCACTCACCCCACCCGGTGTGCCTGACCCACATATAGCTGGGAGACGGAAAATGCGCAAAGATCAGCCGCTCCCGCCCCCCGACCCTGGCTCTGAGGTCCGTTTAGTGAGTCAGGGGTCGGTGGGGGGGCAAGGTGCACGGGCAGCGGCCCCCCGACCCCGCAGGGCTGCACCAGCCCCTCCTCCCGCCCGTGAAGTCACACAATGGCACACTTCAATGGGCGCACAGCCGGGGCCTCTGGTTCCCATTCTCCGTGACCTGGGGAAGCAGAGAACACGATTACAGCCCGTCTGAATGCAGGCTCCTGGGGCGATTATTCTGGCACCTGCAAGCCCCCAGCCCCCGCCCGGCGGCTCGGCAGCCCACCCGTCCGGGGGTGACAGCTGGCAGACCCCACCGCGCCGTGCACCCCACGGCCACGAGGCCCCGCCGGGCTCATCCCATTATCCCTGACGACTTCCCCAGGGCAGCCCCCACGTGGAGCGCCGGTGCCAGGCCCCCGCCCGCGCCCGGCGACACGGCTGCCCGTTCAGCCTGATCCCCGTTATGTTATGTCAGCTGTTACCCCGCGCTTAAAACAAGGCACTCCAGCTGGCCAGGGTCAGATGTAAAAACAAGCCGTAACAAAACCCGGCCCTCCAGCTACCCCAAGCCGGAGACCCCACTGAATGTGGCACTTAATGACGCGCTTCTCTCCAGCCCCCGGGCAGAGCATAAAGGAAACACCTGTCCCATGGACGGCACACTCTAATCCCGCTAAATCCCCAGTGGAGGGGCCCGCGGGCCGCAGCAGGCGCCCGCACCCCAACGTCTGACTTTTGTCCTGGACCCTCACGTTCTGGCGGGCGAGGCGGGACGGAAAACACGGAGCAGTCTCCCCGTCTCCGCCCCGGCCGGACCCGCACCGCGGGGGGCAGAGCGCTGCGCGGGACCCTCCCCCCCCGGGGGGCGGTCGATGGGCGGCCTGGGTGCAGGTGAAGACCCCCTTCCTGGACGGTTGACGCCTAGCCCGAAAGGCCCTCCTGCCGACACAGGAGGCCAAGCTCCCCGTCTGACCAGACCCCGACGTCCCCGCTGGTCCCCAGACCCCGCACCCCAACCAGGGGCAGCTCCGACTGACTCTGGTTTCCAACCTGGAGCTGAGTCTCCACAACCTCGTAAAAGGGTGAAGAAATGAGGGGGGTACAGTGGGGAGAGCTGCAGGATGAGACCACCCAGACACCTGGCCGCTTTGGAGAGAAAGCCTTGGAGACCACGCAAACACACGCACACACGTGGACACACAAATACGCACGCACACGCATCGCGGGTGCCAGGAGCGGCCGTGGGCTGTTGCCGTCCCGGCCCCGTCTCCTCCTGCCCGAGGGAGCTGAGGCCGGCCCAGCAGCCTCCACCAGCAGGAGGGTCGTTCCTCCCTCCCCGGGCCCCTGGGCCCAGCGGGACGGGCTTCCCCGAGGGGGGAGCCTAGGAGACGCTCCCAGAGCCCAGGGCGGACGGGGTGCCTGGGCAGGGGCTCTCAGCGGGCTCCCGGCAAAGACACCCCGGAAGGCAGCTAAGATGCTGGCACCCACCGCATAGCACAGAGCTTTACAGCCTGAAAACAGGAAACACTGTAGAAACAAACAGACCCAGACCCGGTGGTTCACACAGCCGGCGGGAGCCCTGCGGGCCGGGCCCTGGCTGGTCTTGGGCCCCAGGGCCTCCACTTGACCTCGCAGAGTCTCCCCGGGACCCGAGAGCACCCACCACCAGGCAGGAGCCGAGGGCCCCCCCCGACCGCGCCGCTTTCCTTCAGGAGGAAACTCTGGGGGCCCGGGGGAGGTGATCTGGAGGAGGTGCCCTGCTTCCCGGGGGACCAGGGGCCGCAGGTGGACGTCCCTGTGCCCCCCCTCCCCCCCGCCCCGTCCCTCAACCCCAGGTGGGGCCCTGTCCTCCCCTGCACGGGCTCAGGGCGTAAAACTGCCCGGCCAGCCCGGGGCGTGACCCGATTCAGGCCACTCGCACGGGATCGGGTTACGTGTTTTTCGGGAAAGTTTCAAACACTTTGCAGTTTCCTCCACCTCCTGCCCAGGCCCCCCTCCCCTGGTTCTGAACCGACTTGATGGACAGGACAGTCCTGGCCCGCGACGGAGCGTGGGCTTCACAGAGGGCGCCTTTGTTAGCGAGCGCAAGTTGCCCTAGGACCTCTCCACCCACAGGGCCCGTGCGCCCGCGGAAGGTTCCGGTTACAGCTGAGGGTTCCCGTTTTCACGGCTCTCGGCTGAGCGCAGACCCCGCAAGAAGGAATGTCAGCTGTCCCCTCAGGAGCAGCTGCCTCCAGGCCAGGAACGCAGCCAGCCCTGGGGACGGGGACCCTGGCGGGCATAAACGATGGCCCCGGGGGTGAGGACAGCCCGAGCCACCACCCTGGGCCCCAGAGAGGGCCCCGCGAGCCTCGAGCCCTCGGCCTCCTCCTGCTCAGATGCCCTCGGGGCTGGGGGACCGTCCCCCTTATAAGGTAGGGACAGTGGCACTCGCCCCTCAAAGCCCAGGAGGGAGACCCCGAAGGGAGGGCCCAGGCCACTCCAGGCCCAGGAAGCCAAAAACCCGCGACAACCACACACAGTGAGGAAAACATGCCACAGGCGCTGGGAGAAGCAATGACACTCGAGTGTGGATGGGGGCGGTGGTAGAGAAATGCCCTGGAGATACTAGAGGAAGTGAGGGGCCCATCACAGGGAGCAGGGGCGCCGGGCCCCTGGTTTAGGGGGCTTTAGAGGTGGCTCAGGCCAATGTCCACAGAATCCCGGGGGTCGGGGTTCTCGTTCTCAGGGGTCCCCAGCAGGTGGCAAAGGGGCTCTGGAGAATTAGCCCAGACCCCTTGAGGGCAGCAGCTTCAAATTCTGCTCGGCGGCCCTTAAGCTTCTGTTCACGGACTCACACGGGGACATCAGGGGTGACCCAGACCCGGGGGAGTGCGGGCGCTGCCTGGGTCTTGCCCGCCCCACCCTGGGCACGGGGCGGACAAACCCAGCAGTCTGCCTCTCCCCAGACACGCACTGTCCAGGGTGGGGCCCTTCCTCACCTGCCCGAGGGGCAGCCCGGACCCCTACCCCCAGCTCACCCCGTCCCCCGTCCCCGAGGCCAGTGTCCCTCTATCCCGTCTCCCTGGGTCGGCACCGGGCATGGCCTCAGGGAGCACGAGCGATGGGGCCCCTGTGGCCTGGAGCCACGGGCCGCTCCACACCCCCAGGCTGCAAGGTCAGACCCCCGGGCCACTTCAGCCAGCTCCGCTGGGCAGAAATATCCGGAATGCAGACTGCGGTGTGGGGCTGCCCCTTGGCTTTCAGTGTTTCTACCCCAAACCCAAGAGGCTCTGCTCTGCCCACGGAAAGTCGCTGCCCACGAGGCAGCCAAGACCCCCCGCCCTATACAGGGACAAGCGGGACACCTGAGCCAGGACAAGGCCCAACCCTGGCCTGGCGGGACATGCGTGCCCACACGCACATACACGTGTGCTCGCAGAAGGGCACCACCACCGCCTCCTGGCTCCCGGGGGCAGGGGGTCAGTCCCTCCCTACGCTTCGGCACTGGCCCCCTCTTACACAGGGCCCACGGGGAGGGTCCTGGGGGCGCAGATATGAAGCCCGTGTCCTGCCCCAGAGAATCCCCGCTATTTGCACACAGACCCTGGCATGTTAGTGGGCGCACGAGAAACACTTGCTGGCTGAACAAACGCAGGCGAGGACACCCCACCAGGGTGGAGGGAACGGGTGGACTACATTCTGAGGCAGAACATCAGAGAAGGCCCAGGCAGTGGGAACCAGTCCTCACTGGGCAGCTCCTCTGTGCTGGGGACAGAGACCAAGGAGCTCAAGGCCCCGCAGGGGGGGGAGATGACATCTTCCCAGAGCACTGGAGGATGAAGCCAGTGATGTCACTGGGCGAGCAGGAAGGCATCCCAGAAGCAAATGTACAGGAGCGGGGCTTTGTGGGATGTGTAGGAGTTCACCAAGCAGAGAGGAGACTGCTGGGAGAAGAGCACTCCAAGGAGGAGGCGGCCTCGGAGAAAACAAGACCTTGGGGTTTGTTAATGGAAAACCTGGGCCACCCGCTGGTGCCCTGACATTGGGTAGAAGTGACTTCAGCTCTGTGAGTCTCATCCCCTCTGTGTGAGTGAAGGACGGAGCAGAGGGCGTGTACGCAGCAGGCTCCCCACGGGGGCCGCTGGCCCTGACTTAGCGCGGTCGTCTTTACTGGCATGTGAAGGGTGTAGAGAGCAGAGGCTGGGAACACGCGGGCCTGCAGAGGCCTGAGCTGAGTGTGAGCTGGGGCCGCCCCGGGGGCGGGGGGGGGGGCTCTGAGGACAGAGCCTAGACTGCGTTCCTGAGGAAAGTGAGGCCCGCAGAGGGGCCCAAGGGGGCCCAGAGAGTCCCACGGAGCCTGGTTTTGCATCTGGGAGACTGAGGCCCAGGGGATGGGAGAGTCTCGCTCCGTGCCGGGGGAGCCGGAGCCCCGGGGTGGGTGATCCAGCGGCGGGAGGGCCGGGTCACCGCCGAGGGGCCTGGGCCGGGGAGGAAGCCGCAGCAATGACCTCATCCCCTAGGCCTCCGGGCCGCGGCTCACGGGGTTTTTAACCGCAGCATCGCAGGACAATTCCCTGGTATGCTCCCCACCAGAAGGCATGGAATACGCGGTGTTTGTGTTGTGCTTTTGAGTGCCTCTCTCTTTGTGTGGGATTTGAAAAAGGAAGGAAAAAAAAAAAAAACCCCTCGATTTCAGAGACAAAACCCAGCCCCTCACCTGGGCCCAGCCTGGGTCTCTTATTCCAGAGAGCGGGGAGAGGCGTGTTTCTGCCACAGCAGCAGGACAGGGGGAGACACGGGAGAGCCACCCAGACCCAGAACTCGTCCGCAGGCACGCGTGCGCACAGAAACACGGGCGCAGAGCACACACACACACGCACACACGCACACGCACGTGCGTGCACATGGCGATGTGCACGAGCACACACACAAGCACACCGCACGCCGACATGCACAGACACACGTGCACACAGGCAGGCACACACACGTACGTACACACACACACACACACACACACACACACACACACACACACACCCAGGGCTTCCTCTGAATCCAGGAACCATGTTGGGAGCCGGCTCTGCAGCCCTGGCAGTGGCCCTTTTCCCCGGGAAACCACAAGCAAGGCTCAGATCTCAAACGGGCCCATTCACAGCCCTGGGACAGACCCTGCAGCAGAGATGAGATTCCACCCAAAATGGCTTTTTCAGGCCCCCCAAATCTCCCTGGTTCAGCAGAACGCTTAATCCCTCGGAGGCCGCCCTGGGGCTCCCTCACACAGAGCTGAGATAACAGCTCTCTGGCCCCATAAAAGCGAGCGCATGAAAAGAAAGGAAGAAATATGGGCTCTCTGGGAAAACACAGCTTTGAATGACTTTTTCTCCACCATTTAAGCATCGTGCTGCTCTCGGAATCCTGTGTGGAGCCCACGCTCGGCCCCTCCTGGGCTCCCGGCTGCGGTCTGGCTCCGCGCTCGGAGCTCTGGGCCGCGGCCAGCGGTGCCCGCGATCCGCGGACAACAGCGCCACCTGGTGTCCCGCGGCCCCTCCCTGTGCCGCCTGCAAACACCCGCCCCCGCGGCCCCCTCCCCGCACCCGGTCTCCCTCCGCCTGGGGGCCGCCCCCGTCCCCGCCCCGCAGACCGCCACCTCCACCGAGAGCGCCGGGGCGCTGCGCCTGCCCGGCCCACCCGAGGCTGCCCGCTGCAGGAGGGTCCCTGCCCGTCCCCACGAGCCCCCAGCACCCGCTTACCTCCTCCTTCCCCTCTCAGGGCCGTCCCTCCTCCAGGAAGCCCTCAGCATCCCCGCAGACACCCTCCCCCCCACCCCCCAGTCCCTCTTCACCTCTTACCTCCTTCCCGTCCCCACCCCGGACATAACTCACATCTACCCCGGAGGCTGGGCCCGTGGCTGCCTCATTCCTCCCAGTATCCCCGACGCCCCACACCCCCCATGGCCATGACTCCAGTGGCAGCTGGATACAGCCAGCTCAAACCCACTGCAAAGGATCTGTCTCCACAGGCCAGTGAGTTAGGAAACCCTTGGAAACCTTGCAAGGCCATCAAAAGGTTAAGTCTGAGGCCACCCTGCTCAAGCCCTCCGTTCTGCAGATGGGGAAACCGAGGCCCAGGACTGCACAGCAGCTTGAGGTGGCCCCGGGGCAGCTCTGGGCACGTGGGCTCAAAGGAGGGGTATCCAAACCCCGGAAGCACCGTTCTGGGCCCGCGGAGGGGTCGCAGCCCCTGGGCCCCTGCCCTCAGGGGTGGGGAACAGAGCAAGGAGACAGACCCTGTGACTCCCCCCTCCTGCCCGCAGACCCCTGTCACACCCAGACCGCTGGAGCAAGAGCGGGGTGTGCCGCAGGAGGGACGGGGCCCCCGCAGAAGGCGGTTAGGGAGGGGGTACTGAAGCAGTGACGGCCAAGTCGAGGCCTGACCGGAGGAGAAGCCGGTCCTGTGACATGCCGAGCAGAGCACGTGCAAGGGCCCCGAGGCGGCCGGGAGTGTCCAAGGGTCAGCAAACAGTGCATCAGAGCGGAGGGAGCAGCGGGGGGGGGGGGGGGGGGACAGACATGCGGGGCTGGTGCCGGGTGAGCAGCATTTGGGGGCCTGAGAGGCCCAGCCGATCTTGAATGCCACCGGGAGCTTCTAGAACGGTCAGAGATTTGTTCTGGAAAGTCGTCCCCGCAACCAACAGCTGCTGTGTGGAGAGGGCTCCTGGGGGGACACGAAGGTGGCAGTGCGCAAGGTGCTGATGTGAGAGAACGGGGGTGGACGAGGGAGGCGGCACAGGGTCTCTCCCCTCAAAAGGGTGGGATGGGAGACGCGACCACAGTGGGGGGGCCCTCTGCTTGGAGCAGGGGAGGTGCTTGCTGGCACACGCATCCCAGGCCCCAGAGGGCGAGGGGGCAGGACCGCATCCCCAGCTCGAGGCGAGGGGGCAGGACCACACCCCCAGCTCGGGCCGAGCCCCCATCCTCAGGAGGGGAACCGTGCCTGCACTTCAGAGAATGGCCACCAGGTGGCACGCGGGCCTCAGAGATGCCGGGACTGAGGGTGGAGGCCGGTGCTAAGCAGGGAGTGGGCGGGCAGGGGATTGGGGGCTGCTGGGCAGGGGGCTGCCTGGAGGCGACAGGGCCCCTCCGCCACCTCCCCCGGCTCGGGGCCGCACGGGCACCATGAAACCCGCCACGAGGAGACCTGTCTGAACGTGAGAGCACTGTCTGGGGAGGGAGGTGCTCCCCGCCAGGCCAAGGGGAGAGTGGAGGCCGGACCAGGCGAGGCCCGAGGCCGCCAGGGTCTGCCCCCAACCCCAGGACGGTCCTGGGCCGACCCCCCACCAAGGGTCTGGTTTCCACCCCCAGCGCAGGGCCTGGGATGCGCTGACACATCAGTGGCGATTCCCGGGCCGAGAGTCTACGTGGGCTTCGCCCGGCCCATCCCAGCTGCACCCAGAGGCCCTGCCTGAGCTGCACAAGGATTTGGCACCCGAACTCAGGACCCTCGGTGCTGATGCAGGGCCCGGGGCGGCAGGGTGGGGGGCGGGGGAGTCCCTGGGATGCTTTACATCAACCGGGGAATTCAATGTTGTTGGAGCCGCTAAGAACCTAAGAGCGAACCTCTCAGCAGAGGAGGAACTGAACCCAGTCACTCAGGGGGCCTTATGGGCTGAACTGTGTCCCCCCCAAATCCCTATGTGGAAGCCCTAACCCCCAAGTCTTCAGGATGTGACTGTATTTGGAGCTGGGCCTTCAAAGAGGTGATGAAGGTAAAATGAGGTCACTAGGGTGGGTCCTAACCCCACAGGACTGGGGTCCTTATAAGAAGAGGAGGTCAGGGGGCTTCCCTGGTGGCGCAGTGGTTGAGAATCTGCCTGCCAATGCAGGGGACACAGGTTTGAGCCCTGGTCTGGGAGGATCCCACATGCCGCGGAGCGGCTGGGCCCGTGAGCCACAACTACTGAGCCTGCGCGTCTGGAGCCTGTGCTCCGCAACAAGAGAGGCCGCGACAGTGAGAGGCCCGCGCACCGCGATGAAGAGTGGCCCCCACTTGCCGCAACTAGAGAAAGCCCTCGCACAGAAACGAAGACCCAACACAGCCAAAAATAAATTAATTAATTAATTAAAAAAAGAATTCTGGAAAAACCTGGATTTAAAAAAAAAAAAAGAAGAAGAGGAGGTCAGGACACAGATACACACAGAGGGACGACCCCGTGAGGACACAGGGAGGAGACGGCCGTCTACACGCCGAGGAGAGAGGCCTCAGGAGGACTCAGCCCTGCCCACACCTGGGTCTGGGATTCCAGCCTCCAGGACCAGGAGATAATACATCCTGTTGTTTAAGCCGCCCGGGCTGTGAATTTCGTTACGGCTCCAGGAGACCTACACAGGGGGCGAGCAGCCGACCAGGCACCTGGGCCCAGCACCACCAGCACTTACATTTGGTAGAACGGCAGCCTTGGAATCTGGGCCCAACCCAGCAAGGTCTTCCCGGCCCCTTCCAGCCGCTGCCTCTTGAACCCTCAGTTACCTTGGCCACGAGGAGACCCCAGGAGCAACCCGCAGAGCAGACGTGCTTTGTGCGGTCTGGGCAGGGGCTCAAATCACCCTGTGATAACCCAAAGCACCAGAGACACCCCCCAACTTTCTCCACTCTCTCCCTGCCCCCCACAGCTCCTCCCCTGCAGTCTGGGAGGTGGGAAGGAGGCCGGCCAGAGGGAAGGACAGTCCCCCGCCTGGGAAGCAGACACACAGCCGGCCAGGGCACTCGGGATGCCCACAGCAGAGAGAAGCATCTCCGGCTCACCACTCACCCACAGGGAGATGACCCCTGGCCTGCCCCAGGGCCTGCCCAGAGCAGGGGTTTGGGGACATTTCTCTGCAGGCCAATGGCAGCCGCCATACTGCCCGAGTGCACTTCTGCAAGGAGCTGCGGCCTCTGGGGCCTTGGCACGGACCTGGCTGGCACCGGGGTTACTTCCATAGGTCCTCAGGACCAGGCGAACGGGAGAAAGCTCCATGACCCCAAAAGGCCATCCGTCTTGCTGGGACGGCGGCCGTCCTACTTTTCAAGCAAGTCCCTACCTTTATATGAGAAAGTATAACCCAATAAGACAGTAAAAACAAAATGCCGGGACAGTTATCCCGGGAAAGCAAGGACATCCGCCGACACAAGCACCTCCACAGAGGCAGGAAAGACACCCGACAAAAGTCAACACCATCACTTTAGAATCATGCCCTCTCATTGGACTTGAAGGACCCCCCCAACTGAGAAAATGCACACCTCTCTGCCCGGGCTGGCACATTCCTTCAGGAGAAGCACGGGGAGCCCCCTTACCCCTGGCCCGGTAAGCCGGAGTGACTGACAGATGCCAGTCTCCACACCTGAACAGCACGCTAAACCAAACCAAGCAGCGGCAATTCCAAATTCAGAACACTCTAAAGGACCAGAGGAAAAACTACTGCAAACAATAACAAAACAGAGGCGGTCACAGGCTGTACAAGTGATAAGAGCAAAGGCTCTCCTAGACACCAAAATAACCTCCAGGAAACATAATGGAAGAGAAGATCCCATTTGTGATGGCAACTAACAAGAACAACTATTACTATATTAAAAGTAATAACAACAACGGTCTAAAACCCACATTACCAAACCATAAAACTCTCCTGGATAAAACAGACACGCCTTGACCGTGGACAGAAAGACCCCACCCCAGAGAGATGTTGGTCTCCCCAGACTCATTCATGAAACACCATCGGATTTTTTCTGGGAGGCAGACAAGCTGATTGTGAAGGTCACTGGCGAGAGCAAACAAACAAGCAAGAATTGCCCCTGAAAGAGAAGAGCTGGGCACAGATATTAACCACATGGTAAAACAGATTTTAGTGCAAACATCAGCAAAGCAGCATGGCCCTGGGAGAGATGCACAGACAAACAGCCGTGGACAGAACAGGGAGATCCCAGAGTAGAGCCGTTGGCATCTGGACATCTGGTTCACAATAAAAATGGCTCCTCAAATTGGGGAGCAAAGACATACTTTGGAGTTAGTGGTGCTGAGAGGGGGCAGACGAGAGGGACAGAGCGAGAGTGAATCTGATCCTCACGCCAGGATGTGCCCACTGCCATCAACAGTTTAAAACCACACGACTAACCCAGACAAGTGCTAGAGGCAGCTGTGGCTGCTTCTCTATAACCTGAGGGGGGAAACTCCTGTGAACCAAAATCCAGAAACATCAAAGGAGAAGTGGAGCCGACGGCATGCAAATAAAACAGGCACTGCCTCAAGGCCACGTTACGAGGACTTGGGGACCCAAGCTTGCAGCCGTCAGTTGGCCAGGGCGGGAGGCAACCTGGCCAGAGACTGAGACACCTGCAGGGTCCGAGTACCAGCCAGACCCGGGGCCACAGCGCAGGCCGAGCAGACCACAACCCCGGCTCCTTGTGCCCGTGTCCTCCTGTCCTTCCTTCCTTGCCCAGCTCAGAAGCCCCCTCCTCCAGAAAGCTCTCCCAGACCACCAGGCCCGGGGTCCTCTCATTCTTCGGCCTTCTCAGCCTGACGGTCACATCCTGGCAGGTGAGGGTGCCAGGGTAGGGCGTCCCCACACCTCTAGTCTCCCGGTATCAGGGCGAGCCTGCAGAGCCAGCCAGCAGGGGGGCTCCGGCACAGGGCTGTTCTGTGGGTGGGAGAGGCCAGGAGCAGCTGGCTCCGCCCCCTGGTCCACACGCCGGTGGGGGGATGAGAGCGCAGGGCCCCTCACGCTGCTACGTACCATCCAGAAGAGGGTCCCCGTGGCCAGGGCGACATACTGCTCAATGGTGGACAGCACACTGAAGATGAGGCAGACCAGGACGATGAGGAAGCTGCGGACAGGAGGACACGCGGTCAGCGCCCGCGCCAGGCTGCCCGCCCCTCGCCCCCAGACACGGCCCAGGCCCGGGGAGCAGGCGGGCCCCCTGCCGCCTGAGGGACCAGGCCCTTCCCTCCCCGGCTCTGAGGGCTCCAAGGGCCGCCTGCCGTGAACAGCGCACAAAGTGCGGCACAGCCAACGGCATGTGACGCCACCCGGCCTCGAAGGGGTGAGCTCCGACCCAGGCTACGGTGGGACGGGCCTTGGGACCCCACGCCGAGAACCAGACCCTGCCCACCACCTGTCTCTAAGGTGTCCAGGACGGAAATCCACAGAGCAGAGAGCAGCCTGGTGACCACCGGGGGCCGGAGGGGCCTCCCTTGGGGGAGGGGAACGCCCTGCACGTAGTGGTGATGGCCGCAGGGCTCTGTGGCCGCCCCGGCAACCAGGGCAGCACGCGCAACACGAGGCTCAGGGGTGGCAGCACAGGGGGCCGTCTCCTGCACCCGCTAGTGGGGTGTCACCAGAGCCTGCGGTGTCACCAGAGCCTGGGCTCCCGGGCGGGAGGCTCCTCTGACGCCAGCCCTGCGCCTGCTTTCCCCTCCCCATCCCGGGGGCGGGGGTGGGGGGAGGCCAGAGGTGGAGCCCACGGAGCTGAACAAAGGGAAGGTGGCAGCCCCTGCCCCCGGGGCAGCTCCCAGGCTCAGCCCCCCTCCCATCCCCCCCTCCCGCCCCATCCCTGCACAGACGGGCTGCTCTGATCACACCCGAACCAGTAAGGCTTCCTGAAGGCAGACCCTCCGGGCCCTTCCCTCCACATCCCTGGATGAAACCAGGCCAAGCCCCCAGCCTTCCTCCTGCCTGGGAAGAGGACAGCGCTAGCGGGGTCATCCAGGGGCTCCAAGCACACTCTCCAGGGGGGTCCTCGCGTGGCCCCGGGGGTGCAGATGTGGAGAAAGCTCTCTGGGCCCGTGACACGGACCCCCTGCCAGCACCCAGGAGCCCTGGCCCTCTCCCCACCGAGATCCTGCTGTCCCCAGTTGCTTTCACTCCATCCCCCCCATCCCCACATGCCTGCCCTGTGCCCACTAGGAAGCCCCCTGCATCTTCCCCCACTGCTCAGCTCCTCCCCACCCCAGCCCACCTTCCCTCCCGGCCCCTCAGAGTCTGCTGAGAACAGGCTGCCCGACACAGCCCACTGCCCCCGCCCACATTTCCTGGGGGAGACAGGACCCGGGCCGCCCAGATGCTCCTCCCTGCCTGCGGAGCACACCCCAAGACCCGGCTGCTCTCCCGCAGCTCTCGGGGTTCCCTCTAACAGCTCTGGTCTCCACCTCTCTCCTGGTGCCTCACACGGGCTGGGTCAGCTGGACCCACAGAGCCGGGTCCCAGCCACCCCTCTGCACCCTGCCCCCTCGTCAGCCTTGTCTCTTGTCCTGACCACAGGGCTGGTCTCCACCCTGGGCCCCAGAGTCCACCCTGCCCGGCCGCTGAGTGAGCCCTCAACATCACCCCCGCATGACACCATGGTGACCCCGACCCCAGCTCCTTCCCAGCATGCCCCCCCCGCCTGCCTCGGGGCCTCTGCATATGCCGGTGCCCCACCTGCAAGCTCCGCACCCTCACCCGCAGACAGAGGACGCAACACTCACCCCCACGTGCCTCCACCCGTGTCCTTCATGCTCACATATCACCGCCGGGGCTGGGGCCTGTTTGCCCCCTTCTGCGTCGTCCACCCCCAAGACCATGAGCCCCCAGAGGAGGGCTGTGGGGTGCCACCCGCGCTGCACCCCCGGCCGGTACTCAGCCCGCACGTGCTCAGGTGCGCCTCCACCGAGTCCCCAGCTCCCTCCTTCGTCCCTCCCATGCTGGCCCTTCCTCTGCGCCCCGCCCTCCTCTCGGCGGGGTACAGCCCGGCTCACACCAGCCCCACCAGGACGCTGGACCCGAAGCACGTTCTGAACGCAGCCCCGAGTCCCGCAGTGGCTCCCAGCAGGACCCCGGTAGCCGCAGCCCTCGCCCGGCCTGGGGCCTCCCGTCCCGACACCAGCGCCCCAGGGCCCAAGGCCTCGTCAAGCCTCCCGAGTCCGTATACCCGGTGCCACCCCCCAGGACTCTGCATGCCCACCCTCCACTCTGCCCGACTGCGGACCCGCCTGCCGGCTTGGAAGGGTGTCCAGGCCCGCCCAGCCCCCAGGGAAGCCCTTTAACAGATGCAGCCCTGCCTCCCTGCCGGGACCCGAGGGCATCCCTTGTGTGGTGACTGAGACCCTGGGCCCCCACCTCAGGAAGCTTTCGATCTCAGGGGGACACAAGCGAACCCTGGCTGGCAGAGTGAGTGCCCGGCTGGCCCGACTGCCCCTCGGGCACAGAGCTCACCTGCCCCCGGCCCGCACCCTGAAGCCCCGTGAGTCCCGGGGCCGCGCTGCCCGGCTCGGCCGAGAGAAACCAGGGCAGGTGAGGTCCCCAGGGAGGGAGGTGCCCACCCCACCCCCGCCCCCAGGCCCCCTGGGTGTAGAGGCGGCCACACAAAGAAGCCACACTGCCCGCAGCGTGGTCCAGGCTGCTCCCGGGCCTCAGTTCCCCCATCGACACAGCCAGAGCCACAGCCCGCGGCCACTGCCTCTCAGGGCAGTGGACATCCGGGCAGGGACTCAGGGGTCAGTCCTGTGGCTGCCCAAGGCTGGGACCAGTGTCCCACCTCGTGCCCTCTCCTCCTGAGAAGATGGGCGGAACCCGCCCGCCCATGGCCCGTGGGGATACTTCAACCACTCCCCTTCGGGCCACAGGAAACGGTCTGGGGACAGATGCCACAGTTGCTACATACAGGGAAACCGGGGCTCGGGCTCCACGCTTCCCGAGGGTGAACCTCACGTGGTCAAACCACGGAGGTGACGAGGCCGAGGCCCGGGGGTGGGGGCAGGGAGCACGACACGCGTGGTCTCATCTCTCTCTGACCCGCCGCCCCTCTGAGGGACATTTGCGATGACACCCAGGGTCTGCCAGGTGATCCAGGACAATCCCCCAGATCCAGATCCTTCGCTTAGCCCCACCTGCGAAGCCCCCCTTGCCACACACGGTCACACTCAGATTCAAAGGCCAGGACACCAACATCAGTGCTGACCCGCAGTCCCCACGTCAATAAAACCGGCCTCAGCTCTGAGTCACGTGCCCTGTGCCCCGCGCCACCGTCCCCAAGCCTGCAGCCACCCGCAGCCAGGAAGGTGAGGCCCGGGAGGGGAGGGGGCCGGCGCGGGCCAGGTCTGGACCCAGGTCTTTGGGCCCCGCTGCCCAGGCCTCCCCAGCCTCCACGACCAGGAAGTGCTCGAAAAGTCCTGAATTCCCTGCTGTTTCCTGTCTCCCAAGGCAGATGAAGCAGGCAGAGCCCAAAGCGGCGCATCGTGGGGGGCGCTGCATGCCGCCAGGCGGCGGCTGGCTATGCTCTGGGGCCTAGGAGGCCGCCGTCACTCTGCGACAAGGCCCGTCCCTGTACGACTCTTGCTGCCAGGGTGGCAACCGACCGTTTATTGTCGCTGTTAGGATGACCTCGGACAGAAAGCAAGGCGAGGGCTCGTTAGAACTGCGTGCCAGGCAGGGGCACAGAGACCCCGGGCGAGGCCCGGGGAGCGTCCTGAATGGGCTGCAGGTACCACGGCTGCCGGGAGACCTCTTCTATGTGCTGTCCTGTGTCTGGCTGTGCTCTGGGGGCCGGGGGAAGGGTGACTGAGCCTTGCCAAGGAGGAAGGTTCTGGCCAGAGCAGCCCTGCCTGGGGCTGTGGACAGGCCTGCAGGGAGAGTAACAGCAGGGCGGGTGCCCTCACCCTGAGCTCCGCTCAGAGGTGCAGGAGCGCCTCCCCGGGGACCCGGCTGCAGACGACTTTCTCTGGAGCTCCGGGGGTTTGGTGTCATTACCCCGACACACTTTGCTAGTTTCAGCCTTGCTGTATTCTGAAGGCTAAACAGCTCTTCGACTATTCGCATACGTCGTGCTAGTTTCAGGAAGAATCCCTTAACAGAGGTGATTCTTGTACCCTCCAACCTGTCCTGCGTGGGCCCCGGGGCCTCAGCGATGCCAAGATAGGGTCCCTGCCCTTGGGGGGCTCGCAGCAGCCTGAGGCGCCTGACCTCCTGTCTCTGCAGGACTGGCCACCACCTGTCCGTCCCGGCGCGCCTCCCAAGGCCCCAAAACCCGGCAGCCACAGACCCCCAGGAGCTGGGAGACCGAGGTCCAGGGAAAGAAGGAAACCGCCCTGTTCTCTGGATGGGGCGTGGGGAGCAGGGCTGCGGGGGAGAAGAGGCCCCTCCGGCCCCCAGTGCTGCTCGATCCAACTTCCCAGGAGGGCGTGTGAGTGCCCGAGGGAGGTGGCCGCAGCCAGGGGTGAGGCAGCTCCGGGCCCGAGGACAATGGCCTGCTTGTGCCCTGACGGCTGATCTGCCCCGGGCGCTGCGGCCACCAGCCCCCGCCCCGAGGGACGTCCGGAACGTTATCGGACATCATTTCAGGATCTGTGGCAGCAGGTGCCCTGGGAACACAGAAGAATGCAGGAGCCGTGCCAGGCCCGTGGTCCGCGACTCGGCGGGAGGGCGCTCCCGGGAGCAGGAGGGGGGCTGTAGACTGCACCCCCTTCAACCCCCGCAATGGGCTGGGCTGCCCCCAGCACCTGGGACCCGCGGGCTCACCCAGGCCAGCGCCCCGCAGAGGCAGGGGATGGGCCGGACCCTTGGGGAACCTACGTGAGTCTAACCGTGACGGTCTCTCCAGCCCACAGGGAAGCCTCTTTCAACACCGGGACGTTTCCCAGTGACACTGAAAATGTGAACAAGCAGCACACACTTCACGTGCAAAGGGAATGTGGCCTGTTCAAGGCGCCCTCAGAACCCAGATGTGAAAGACCTCAGCCTTCGGGCTCCCTGGGCTCTAAGCTGAGATTCCGGGACACTGAAATGCAGCACCGGAACGAGTCAGAGAACGTAAGACGTGCCGTTGTCCGTGTGCTCAATTTATTCAATGTATAGAAATTACGTACTTTGAAAAGTTTTGTTGGTCCAGCACGATTCTGCTCCTATGAGGTGCCTTTGAGAGTCATCAACTCCACAGACACAGAAAATAGGATGCTGGGGGCCAGGGGCTGGGGGAGGGGATGGGAAGTGAGTGTTTAATGGGGACAGAGTGTGTCAATTTGGGAATATGAAGTTCTGGGGATGAACGGAGCGATGGTTGCACAGCAATGTGAATGTGCTAATGCCACTGAGCCGTGCACTTAGAAATGGTTACAGAATAAATTTTATGTTACATGTATCTTCACACAATTTTTTTAAAGTTAAAAAAAAAAAAAAAAAAGGAAACTAAGTAAACGACTTTTCTACACAAGCCCTGGACGGCTGCCGGTGTTTGACAAAGGCTATAAATGAGTGAGGTTCAAAAACCCGTCCACCCTGCCCGGACCTTCGGGCCGATAACAAAGGGCTTGTCCAGCGGCCGAAAGCTCAAGGCCGAACTCGGAACGCGTGATTTAACAGATTAGGTGCTGACGTTCAAACCCCAGCCGTATCGGAGGGGCTCCTCTTTGTACAAAAGTCACCCTGAAAGATTCCAAACACCTCCGAACAAACAAGAGGACAGGTACCCCCGCTTGGGCCCCGGGCTGGTGAGCCAGCGCCTGGACGTGGACACCCCGGGGCACTGGACCCCCAGGGGGAGGCAACCTCAGGTCCCACCAGGGCTGTCCCCGGGGTTGGGGGCAACACTGCCCAACAGGATGCCAAGACCCCGCGCCCCGCTGGTCCAGCCCACGCGCAGCACTGCTCGGGGTGGGGCTGGGCCGGGCACGTCGCAGCTCACACCTCGGGCCCAGGTGCCGGGCGCTACGCACAAGCTCCCCACCACACCCCGCGTGGAAGGTGTCATATCACCTCCCACAAGGAGACCGAGGCCACGGGCGAGGCGGGTCCCGGCTCCAGGCTGTGGGGCTGCCCCTCCCGCCCACGCTGCCCAGCCCTGAGAGGGCCCTGGATGGTACAGCAAGAGGCAAGGGGACCCCAAGGCTCTGGGACAGCAGGGACACGGACAGGGCCACAGAGACAGTAAGCCCAGGCCGGCCAGCCCCGGGGCCCCCTGCCCAGCTCCAGCTTCAAGGCAAGGACTGAGCCTCCCCCTTGGGCAGGGGACCCCATTGCCAAGGGCCAGGCCCAGCCCTTCGTGCCAGGGTCCTCCAAGCGGGAACGCCACATCCAAGGCTGAACCACGGGGTGCGGGGGGGCTGTCCTGGGCAGACGGGGTGGGGGGTGGAGGGGTAGCGGGACTGGACCTCTTCCAGCTTCTGGGGGCCCCAGGCATCCTGGGCTCATGGCCGCATCCCTCAGTCTCTCTTATGAGGATGCTTGTCACTAGATTTGGGCCCCCTTCCCCCTGGTATCCAGGATCATCCCCCCTCTCAAGACCCTTAACTTATCACCCCTGCCAAGACGCTTTTTCTACGTAAGGTCACGTTCGCAAGTTCCAGGGGGCCTGACATCTTTGGGGGCCATCATTCAGCCTCTATAACATATAAAGGGTTTTAATAAACAAATAAATTACTTAGGATGATGATATCTATTAGTGAATCTTTAGTGAGTTTTCAAAAATCAACATCAAGTATCTGGTAAAAACGTATGTTAGTGTCACAATTTTTAAAACAGTCCAAGATACATTTAGAGTTTCCTGCTCATCTTGCCACTATGTCTGCAAAGACCCTCTTTCCAAATAAGGTCACAGGCTCCGGGGATTAGCACGCAGACGTGTCCTTCCGAGGTCACCACTCGGCACTGCACCATCCAAACCGCATCGCGCCAGGGAGCGAAAGGAGCCGGGAGTGGCAGTCAACCCGGCCCAGGTGAGGCTCGGCCCCCCAGGGACCCCCGCACTTCTCACCCGTGACCACAGCAGCCCCCCACCCCGTCTCCCCACCACGTGCCGGGAGGGTCCAGGCCAGGCCTCCTGACCAGGGCTTCCATGGGCCGCCCCCCACCCAGCCTCCCCCCGCCCTAACTCTGAACCTTGCACGGGGCTTGTTCAGCGGCACCGAGTCTCATTCCTTTACAAGGTTCACTCGGGCGATGTGATCCCTGTAGCTAGACGGAGGCCTTCCACGGCCTTGTGGGGTTTCAGCTGACACTTCTTCTGAAAGTGAACTGGGCTGGGGACCCCGGAGACACGGGACCTCACACCTCGTGCTCCGGCTGGGCCCTCACATTGTGCCTGTGCACACAGCACCTCCCTACAGGCCAGGCCTCCACTGCCTGGGGGCCACCACCACCGGGGGGCCACCAGGACTGCACTGGAATCTTCAGCCCACACCCCACTGGTCTCCCTGCCCTAGTCTTTCAGTGTCCACTGGGCAGCCGGGGCGATCCTGGGAAAATGCAAATCCCACCAGCCCCCTCCCAAGCTGAAGACTCTCCAATGAAGTCTGAACTCCAAACCCACTTTCCTGGGCTTCCCCGCAGGGGGCCTTCTGATGCCACAGCTGGGCCCTGTGGGCCCTGCCCCACTCTCATCAGACCACTGACCACCTGCTGCCCACTCTTGCCCCCTGATAGAGCGAAGGCTCCCCAGGCAGAGGCCCATCTGCCGATGTCCCCCTTTGAAGGCCCCGTATGGGGCCTGGTACATGAGTGTTTGTTGAATGACTGATTGACATAATGAATGTTTTAGGTTGAACTCAGGAGCTCAGTGGAAAGAATTCTCAGTGCCACCTCCTCCATGTAGGCCTCCAGGGTCTATCAAGCAGTGAGATCCTTTCATGCCCTTCTTTTCCTCCTTGCCCTGCCCTGCGACATCCCACCCGCACGGGCTCAGCCAAGGCCCTACGGGGCTTCCAATGGGCCAGGACACCAGGCAGCTCTCCACGTACCCACCCCTCCACCAGACTGCATGCCAACAATGCCAGGCAGAAAGGAGCCTCCCGAGGGTGGGGGGGGGCCTCTGACGTGAGCTGGGAGCAGGCACGGCCACCCCCACTGCCAGGAGTGCACCAGGACGCACGGGGCGAGGGCTCTGAGGGCCGTGGTCCAGCTGCCCGAAGTCGGCCCCAGAGGCAGCAGGGATAGGCTGCCCCAGGAGAAGACCAACTCCAGGCTAGCTGGGGGAGACCACGGGGGGACACTGCACCCGTCCAGACCGCCCACGCCGCCAGCCCCTCCCAAGCCTGCAAGGCACTGCTCTCGCGGCCACTCTGCTCCGCGTCTGCGGGGAGGCCACCGGCCGGGCAGCGACCGCCAGGGTTCAACCCACACCCTCTCCTTGGGGCCTCTCCCCGAAACCCAGGACGACGCAGGTGAGGGCACAGCTTGGGCACAGGGACGGGGTCCTGCTCCCCCGGGAAGGCGTGTGACGGCTCCGCCGAGAGCAGCGCGCCATAAAGACGGGGGGTCTTCCACCCTCGCTCACCCGACGGCCGCGCTCAGGGACCCCGACCTCCCCGCGCAGACAGAAACACGTTCCATCCTGGAGGCCCCGGGGGTGCCTGGGGAGCCCCCTGGCCGAAGGTGCTTCAGGCCCATCTTGGCCGGTCCCCAAAAGCCCCGCTGCACCCCACCCCGAGGTGGCAGTGGCGCCCCCGGCACTGGCCATGCATTCCGCTCTGACAGCCCTGCAGGGCGGGCAGTGGGACGGCCCGCGTCCAGCCGAGCTCGGGGGTCACACAGGCCACCGCCCTGCCCAGCGGCCTGGCTCCTGTCAGAGGGCGCGGGTTGTGGCCACGCTCCCGTCTCATCGCGACGCCCAGCGGCCACTCACGTTCCACGTCCACCTCAGCACAGGGCCCTCGCGTTTCCGGGGGGGGTCCCCTTCTGCTGAGGGCCACGCCGGGGGGGCAGCTGGGGGGCAGGCGAGGACAGGCCGTGGCTGAGGGCTCAACCACATCGCCCTAAGCGGTCATTTCAAAGCCTTTTCAGGGCACTGGAGGGGCGGCTGCGGGGGTCTGGGGGAGGGGGGTGCCGTGTGTGCACACATGTGCGATTCCACAGGGGCCTGTTACACAATCAGAAACACAACAGCCGTATCCGAGCATCAGGCTGCGGGCGACGGAACTTGGAACGTCCAGCCCCGCGGGCACTTTCTCGGCGTCCGTCCACCAGACGGCAGGGGCAGAGCCACCCGCAGATCTGGGACCCCATCCTCCTTGCCGAGGAGCCCTGGCGGGCCCGGGCCTCGGAGGGGCAGGAGGGCGGGGACGAGCTGAGTAAAAGCCCACCGCCTCCCGTCCACTTGGTCTCCACGAGAAGCCCCAGAGGCGGGCCTGTCCCTCATCAGAGGAGAAAGAGGGCACGTGACTGCCCAGAGCCAGAGCTGCAAACAGCGGCGGGGAAAGGGACGCCAGGGCTGCCCGACTCCGGTGCAGGCTCCTTCCACCAGGCTGCCCCTCACGCCTCCAGGAAAACGGGGTCCACCCGAGCGGCAGGGCCTGGCCCCCCACCCACCACCCCTGAGGGGCCGCCCCGGCCCAGCGGTGGGAGGACAGGCCCCAGGCGGGCTTGGCTAGGAGGGCTGGGGGATGTCCCGGCCCTCGGGGTCCCAGCACTGGACGGCAGGCCCACCTGAGGCAGGGCCGCCTGGCA
Source organism: Balaenoptera musculus (assembly GCF_009873245.2). NCBI lineage: Eukaryota > Metazoa > Chordata > Mammalia > Artiodactyla > Balaenopteridae > Balaenoptera > Balaenoptera musculus. The sequence goes on from NC_045792.1 coordinate 108,443,642, forward strand.
GAGAGGACGAGCCCATCCAGGGCCCAGGGCTGGGGGGTGGCTCTGACCCGCACAGTGTCGCCTACGCTAGGCCTGGCTGCCCGGCCCGGCCCGGCCGCGATAAGAACCCCCTCGGAGGGTATATTTAGAAGGTGCCAGAGAACAAACTGAAGTGACCCCACGGACAGGGGCCTTATCTGTCCCAGGACACACGTCGTCTTCCCCGTGAAAGAGGCCCGTTCCGGGTGGGGGGAGGAGCCCAGCAGGCCCTCCCAGTGGGCAGCGCGGGCAGCTGGACGTACCTGTGCCCATTGGCTCTACCCCGGACACGGCCTGTGTCTCGGGGAGATCCTCGGCCTGGGCGCGGCCGGGCCCTGCAGGCCTCTCCTGGGATGGGATGGGATGGGATGGGATGGGATGGGATGGGATGGGATGGGATGGGAGGGGGCAGCCTCCCCTCTGGGGTGAGATGGGGCAACAGGTACCCATCAGTGCCCGAGGGGGTGGGCGTCTCGGGCTCATCCCTGCTGGAAAAGTCCCTCCTCCTGTCTAGCCTAAGTCTTTCTTGCTGCAGTTTGGCTCGATCTGCAGCTGAAGGAAACCTCCCAACTCCACGGTGGAGGCTTCGGCCTGACTCAAGGGGTCCCTGGAAACTGAGCAGCTGTGTGACCTGAGCCTTGGTTTCCCCACTGGGAAGTGGGGATGCGTCGAGGGTGCCAAGACCCTGCCTCTGCTCCACTAGGGAGACAGAAGCAGCCCCGGAGTCTGGGGCTGGGACCTCAGGGACTCAGCAGCATGCCACCCAGCCCTACGACTGGTCTAAGAACCACCACCAGTGCGAGCCTGCAGGAGAGGGAGGCCTCCCCAGCTGCTACTGAGGGGCCTGGGGGCCGGCCACCTCTCATCAGGGAGCCGAGGCAGGTGTGGGGTTGACCCTGACGCACACACTCCACAGGCCCAGGGACATCACAGGCCTGAAGTGGGCAGGTGGGGGCTTCCGGCTGGGCACCCCTTTCTCTCCCAACCCCTCCTCTCTCTCCCACTTCCCTTGGAAGGGGCAAGCAGGGAGGGCTTCTCAGAGGCGGGGGCCTGACCCAGGCAGAGGGAACAGCATGTGCAAAGCCCAGAGGAGAGGAGAGAACACAGCCACGTGGACCCTGCAAAGAATTCAGGCAAGAGGCGGCACAGACAGGCAGGGAAGCAGCAGTCCCCGACTCGGAGTGACGGAGGAGGCCCCCCTACGCCCGCTGTCTCTTGCAACGCAGATACCAACGTCTGTGGAGCCCAGAACTCGGCAGGGAAACCTCAGTCCCGGGAGAGGTCTCCATGCCCGGGGAGAGGGTTCCCAGACCCTCAGGCCTCTGTGACTCCGAGGGGCCGCCCAGCACATCGAGGGGAGGGTGGGGGGACACGTGCCCCTCACTGCCGATTCCTATCCGCAGCCAGAACTCCTGCCCCACCTTAGAGGGACCTCACCTCCCACCTGGGCCTTGACGTCTGGGAACCTTTCTGGGTCGGGGTCTCCCACCTGACACTCGGACACCAGAGGCAACCAAGAAGGGTGTTTAGACGTGGTGAACACCTACAGGCAGGAGACTGAGTGACCCTGGTCTCCTTCCCTGATGCAGGGCCTTATCCATCAGGGGAAGGCCTCAGGAGCAGACACTGGGGTTTCCCCAAAGAGAAGAAGGAATTCTGCTTCAAGACTCCAACACAGAGACCCTGCCTGAGTTTCCAGCCGTCGGCCTGCCCTTGGATTTGGAATTTGCCCGCTCCCAAAATCAATTCCTTAAAATAAGGAATCTCTCTGTCCGTGTGTGTGTGTGTGTGTGTGTGTGTGTGTGTGTGTGTGTGTGTGTGTGTGTGTGTGTGTGTGTGTGTGTGTGTGTGTGTGTGTGTGTGTGTGTGTGTGTGTGGTTACATGCATGCACACGCATACACGTGATTCTGTTTCTTGGAGAACCCCCATTAATAGGATGAGTTAGGTATTAAGATGCCCATTTCCCAGGTGGGGAAATGGAGGCTCAAAAATGCCAAGAATCCCTCTCAAATCCAGCTCGTTCTGGTCCTGCCTGATTGTAAACACCTAGGATTTCCCCAGAGAAGAAGAAAGGCCAGTGCAGGGGTGGGCAGCCTGGGAGGGCTGTCCCTCCCAGGGACATGTGCCCTGTGCCCACCCGGCCTGGGCTTTGTCCCGCACTGAAAGCACTCAGCATGGGGTCTGGGTGAGAAGCCCAGCTGCCCTTGCTTTTCCGCAGAGGAAGAAACTGAGGCCAGAGAGGGTGGGCCGGCCCAGACCACACGACAAGGTCACCGCATGGGGAACAGCTCAGGGCTCCTCGTGGTAAAGCCTGTGGCAGCCTCAGCTGGTCCACCACACAGCCTCTGGGGGGCCCCGTGTGGCAGGGACAGGCCCACTCACTGTCCAGAGGGGCTTCACCCTCAAGTCAGCCCCGGCAGCCCCTCAGGGCGCCCCCCCATAAAGTCTGTCCTCAGGGCCAAGACCACCACCCAGACCCACAGAGGCAGGTTCGCTGGCCAAAACGAGACATTCCTCCTCCTTCCCTAGCCCCGGACCCAACAGTTTGGAGGCGGGGGCCCTTCTGAGAAGCCAGAAAGCCCACGTGGGCAGCCCCAGCCTGAGGCAGAACCCACCCGACCCCCACCCTGGGTCCAGCCCGACCTGCCAAGGCTGCCCACCCAGGAGACAGGGGCCCCCTGGCTGACCTCAGCTCACCCACACCCACACCCAGCCCCCAGGGTAGCTGCAGGTGTGGCCCCCGACCCCCCTCCCAGCCCCCGGGCCCCTAAGCCCAGAAGGTCAGTGCCTGGGGGAGGTGGAGAGACAGCAGGTCCGCACGCCGGGCACCGCTGGCTCCGTGCAGGGCCCGAGCGCTGGCACGAGGCCCAGGCCAGAGGTACGCCCTGCCCCAGAGTCGACCTGTGCTGTGAGGCCAAGAAGCGGCTGCCCTGTCTCCCTGCAGCCCACGGGCCAAGGTTCCCTGGATGTAGATACCAGCTTCTCGGGACCCCCGGGCAGCCCAGGCCGGGAAGGGGTCTGGCTTCAAGCTCCCTCCGGGGCGATCCGGGCCACACCTCCTTCCCCACAGAGCAGCCTCCTTCTCCCAAGGCCCCCGAACTGGGATGCAGGGGCCACAGGGGCCTGTCCTCCACCCGCAGAGCAAGAAAGGCTCGTTGTCCTCGCCCGTCACCCGGGGCCAGGAGAGCCCTCTGCTGACAAAACAAGAACTCTGGGACGGGGACAGCCCGCGGGCAGAGGGACCTGCCAACGCACACAGCCCCGGGCAGGCCTCCTGAAGGGGGCCCTTCACCCCGGCCTTTGTGGTCGGCTTTGCTGTCGATGGGAAGGTCTTGGGATCAGGGCCGGGGCCAGGGCCTCTGCCAGCCTTCTGCTACAGTCCTGAGGCGTCCCAACGAAGAGGGGCAGGACGGGAGAGGGCGGCCCCGGGCGGCCCCCAGCGTGGCCGGGCCTCAGGCCTAAGGTGGCGGCAGCCCCACTCGGGGCCGGAAGAGAGATACTCGTCAGGCGAGGGTACACACCAGCTCTCGCTACGGAACATCCCCAGGAGGCGGGGGGTCTGGGGGAGCAGGCTGGGACGTGGTGGGGTGCGGACGAGGCAAGGACGTCAGAGGCGGCGGGAGGTAAACATGGTCCCTCTGACTGCCCCTCGTGGGGACACCACTTCTCCGACGCTGACCCCCAAATCCAGCCCCAACCCCTCTCTGCTGTGCTGCTGACACCCTCCGAGGGGCCAAGCAGGCTGCACCCACACAGAGCCCCTGCTACCTGCCTGCCCAGCACCTCCACACCACGCCCGGGCATGGTCAGTCCCCAAGGACCGCAGGGTCCCCTGACCAGCGGCCACTGCTGTGAGCCAACTTGCCCACCCCCATACGGAGGCCCCGGCCCGGCCCACTGCCGGGACACCGCCCCGGGAGCCGCAAGCTTGCTGTTCAGACAGCTCCGACCTGCGGAAAGCCCATCCCCACTCACCCCTGCCCTCAGCTCGGCCATCAGCTCTACCAGTGACCCGTGGTGGCAGCAGCGGGGGCAGGGGCTTAGAGAGGCCAAGGCAGGGGTTGGGGCAGAGGAGGATGATAAGCCCTGAGCGGGGGTCTGGAGCCTCCCACCCAGGCTCAGGGCAACATGCCCAGACGCAGCCTGCAGGAACCCGGGGACCGAGAGCACTCAGGCCCTCGGCACGGGCGGAGGCTGGCGGGGCAGGTGGCCCTGTGGCCGACTCCCAGGCTGGTGCCAACGCCTCGAGCTGCCCCCAGATGCGCCCGCAGGGTCCCAGGAGCAGGGGCCCGATGCCGGCCCTGCTGGGGGCGTGTGGACACGGTGAGGGGGCTGGGCCACCGTCGTAGGTGTGACGGAGGGAGGGTGCCCGGCACGTGGCAGGTGCCTGACACTGGGCCACCCATCGCCGTCCTGGGACACGACGCAGATCTTGCCCTGGGACATGACCTGTGGCTTCTGAAGGGCCTGCCCCTCCGGAAAACAGCCTGTTTCCTCTTTCTCCAGCGGGCCTGAGACCAACATCCCCACTTCCTCCATGCTTCCTCCTCACCCCGTGTCCGCACCCCACTCTGATCTGTGAACACACACTCTGGGCTCTGACACGTGCGTGAGGAAGGGGGCCCTGGTGGACGTGGCCCGGGCCCCCCAGCGGTCGAGGTGCCCCCTGCCCCCTTGCAGCCGAGCCCGCCCTCCTGCATCCAGGTTCCCGGGCTGGACTTCCGCCCAGGCCGCCCGGAACCAGGCCCAGCCTGCACCAAAGCCGGGAGCCGCTCTAGGGCGTGGAGGGGGGAAGCAGCTAGTTGTGCGGCAGGGCCGGCGGGGTCCCTGGCGCTCCTCTGTCGCCGCCTCCCGTGGATTACTCAACGCCGGATGCAGTGAGCGGGTTTACTTTGGCCTCAGCCTCCTCCATCCCGGATGGCAGCCTGGCCTCTGCTGCAGAGGGAGGTCGGAGCCTCCGCCCAGCACGGCCGGCCGAGGGCGGGGGGCTCAAAGATGCGCTTGGTCACCCATCACGGGGGAAGGGTTCCCAGGCCGAGGAGCGACCAGGACTCGGCTAAACCAGGTCCCCACCGACCCGGAGGCCAGCCAAGAAGGTCCTGGGCCTGGGAAGGCCACGCAGGCCTGGAGGGGGTTTAGAAGTGAGAACAAGTTGCTGCCACGCGGCACCCCAGCAAGCCCTCTAGTGGTGCCCCAGGTGCTCTGGATAAAAGCACACTCCCCACCCGGCCTGCCTGCGAGGCCCAGGGGTCCACCCCTCGCCCCACCCCCAGATGGGGCGAAAGCACCTGCTCTGTGCCTGCCACCTTGGGGGACTCCAGGGACGAGGCAGACACGGGGAAAAAGAGATAATAAACCAGAAACCAAATAAACAAAATAACAGACAGTGACAGCTGCCCCTGGGAAACAGAGAGGGGTTGTCACAGTGAGTGACAGGAGGGAGGGAGGGAGGCTGTTTCAGGCGATGACACGGAGGTGAGGGCTGAGGACTGATATTCCAGGCCGGGACAAGTGCAAAGGCCCTGAGGCAGGGTGGGCAGGCTTGAGGCCAGGGTGGCAGGAGCAGGGTGAAGGGCCGGGAGCACCGCCAGCTAGGAGGTCAGAGGAAGGCCATGCCCAGGAGCACCTTGCGGGCACAGGAGAGGCCTCTAGGCCCGCCAGGCCTCCCAGCACCAGCAGACGCAGGCTCTGGGCTGGGATCTGAGCACCTGGTCTGGGCCCCAGAGACCCTGAGTGGGAGGAAGGGCAGGGACATCAGAGGTGCTCTCCTTTCACACACCCTAACCAGGGGGGCCGGAGCCTCCAAACACCAGGACACCAGAGTCGGGCTGCGTCCCAACGGAAAGGAGACATCAGCAGTGAGTCCGTCCCAGCGCTCGCTCATCACACCCAGGGCATGACCCCACACGGCTGCCCCACGCCAGCCCTGCGGGCCCGCTTCCCCCACCTGCCGGCCCCCGCGGCCCAGCCAGCGGTCAGTGAGCCCCTGCCCCGAGAGCCCCTCTTTTCTTTCTCGGTCTGGCCCCAACCCACAGAGGCCCTGACCAAGGAGGGAACAAAGCAAAGGAAAGGGAGAACCAGCCCAGGACATGCTGCGCAGACACAGGGACCGGAAATGCCAACACCAGGCCGACACCTCTGCACGGCCGTCTGGGAGCCGCCCGAGGACCCAGCCCACAGCTGCCGCTTCCTGCCGGCCGCCCAGAATAGCTGGCACATCCTCCGAGCAATCCACCCAGACCCCCACCCCCCAGCCCACCCTGCCTCCCCTCACCCTGCCTGTGACTGAGACCCCTCCCCAGGACACTGAGCGCCCCCCCACGCAGCACGGACCAGCCTTCTGGAAGCCGGTCATTCACAAGAGCAAAGAGCCCCTGCAGGTCTTGGGCGGAGGACAGTGGTCGCCAGGCAAGGGGGTCCTGGGAGCAGAGATGCAGAACTCAGAGACAGAGGGAAGCAATGATTGACACCAAGGGAAAAGGCTCTGGGATCCCACCAGCCTTCCCCCAAAGCCTGAAGCCACCCCCTCATGAAATAGTACCATACGATATTAAGAACTGAAATTCTCTGTCTCATGAAATAGCAGATAAAAACCTTTAGATAGATGCTTTGCCTCCCAATCTGCGCTGCCCACTGCACTTGTCATACAAACACAGCCCTTCCCCAGTGTGGGGCAGGTGTTACAGTGATTTAGAAACTTCTATTTCACTATGAGCAACCCCCTCCTCCAGGAAGCCTTCCTGGATTGCTCAGTCAAGCCCCCGCTACACACACCACACACGCTTTCCTGGTGTTGTGCATCTCCCTCTACAGACCTTGTCCCGGCTGGAGCTTTGCCTTTTTGGTTTGTATGAGTCTGCAGCTGAAAGTCCACTAGGGCAGCTCTGGCACAATGCCCGGGTATATGGGGCACACTGGTGTGGAGGAAGCATGAATTAAACAGTGTTAGTGCCGTGCAGCCCGGTGTGAGCCCTAAAGAAAAGACACCTTTCTTCTTAAAAATCTTAATTTGACAGCCCCTCCCCACCATCCCTCAGGCCAGGGAGCTTCTATCATACAAGCCAGTGGTCACTGCAGTCACTGAAGGTCCCCTGGGGGTCCCAGGGGTGGCGGGGCAGGGGTAGAGCTCAGAAGGGCTGTGTCGCAAGGTCGCCGGCTCCCCCAACAGAAGAGCTGTGTCATCCACATCTTCCATGCTCCGCAAAGCCCACCACCAGCCTCCCGAGGCTTGTCCTCGGGCTCTGGGGGAGCCCCCAACCCCTGTGGGTGTCACCACCTCCACCTGACACCCGGGACGCTTGTGTCAGGTCCCTCAACCATCCTGATGCTTCTGGCAAGGATGCAGCATTAGGGTGGCTCCCAGCGGTTCAGCCAGGCCTCCAGGCCCCCCACAAAGGCCGGTTCTGAAACCCTTCAGGACCATTGGACACTTGACTCGGGCCCCCTGCACCCCCTCCCCTTGGCACCAGGACACCCGCCCTCAGCCTCCCGCTGGGTGGTCCCCTGCCACGCCCCCGTCCTCTTCCCCTCTCCACCCCACTCGCTCCTGGGAGAGCCCAGGCCCCTGCTCTCATTTTGCCCATACACCGATGCCCCCCAGACCTGTGACCCCAGCCCGGGCTTCCCCTGAGCTCCCACTGGCTTCAAGACGCCTCGCCGGGCAAACCCCTGCAACATGACGCGTCCCACACCAGGCTGCTTATCCCCGCCGATCCCAGCACCCTCCCATCTCAGAAGTTATGTTCCCTGGGTGCTGAGGCAAACGCCTTAGGGTCCTGCCCCCTCTTTCGTTCCTGCACACCCACCATCCACTCCACCCTCAAACCCTCTCATCCGCAGGCCCCTCACTTCTCACCCTCACTCCAGCACCCCTGGGGCAAGCCTCCCCCACCCACGGCCCCTCCCAGCAGCAGCCTCTGGCCTCCCTGCCCCCAGTCCCGTCCCACTCTGAGGTCAGAGGGCGCTGGTGAGCAGTCTGGACGTCTAAGGAAGGGGCCCTGGGCAGCCGTCAGGAAAGAGAGGGCCTTAGATCACACACACACAGTAGATCCCACGTGGACGCAAAAATCGGAGCCCCAAACTCCTAGAAGAAAACACGGTCGATTCCTCTTTCACCTCGGTGTAGGGAAAGGTTCTCAATCAGGACTCACAATCCAGAGGCAACAGAATAAAAGATTGATAAATTTGATTACATCAACATAGAAACTTTTTTCATAACAAAAAGTGCCATAAATACAGTCAAAAGACAAATGACCAGCTCAGAGAAAATGTTCACAACATAAACCCCAGACAAAGAACTAACATTCCTTGAATATAAATGACAAAATTTGAGGGATCAAGGGCCAAAAACTCAATAGAATAACGTGGAAAAGACACGAATGGACAACTGACAAATACGTGTACGCCTGCACGTATACATGACCTTCAGACATGTGAAAAATGCCCAAATGCACAGTCACAGAAATGCTGTCAGGCTGGCAAAAAATGAAATAGTGTGATAACACAGCTGGAGAAGTTGCAAGGGAAGCAGCTCACTCATACATTGCTGGGGGTGCACATGGCAAAAGCCTTCTGGAAGGAAATTTGGTCGTGCCTAACAAAACTACATACTTATCCTTCAACCCAGCACTTCCATTTCTAGGAATCTACCCTAAAGACACACCTCCGACAATATGAAAACACAAATATACAAGGCTATTCATTGCAACATTGTTTGTAATTGCAAAATATCGGAAATCATCTAAATGCCCATAAATAAACTATGGTGCATCCACACAGCGAAGTACCAGGCAGCTGTGAAAAAATGTGGAAAATCTTGATGAACTGATATGGAGTGAATTCCAGGATGTACAGGTAGGTGAGAAAAGCAAACATGAAAGAGCACCTACAGTCTTTTCAACAAATGGTCCTGGGAAAACTGGATCTCCACATGCAAAAGAATGAAGCTGGACCCTTAACTTTATACCATATACAAAAATTAACTCACAATGGATTAAAGACCTATACATAAGACCTAAAACTGTAAGTAAAACTCCTAGAAGATACGGGGGGAAGCTTCATGGCATTGGATTTGGCAATGATTTTTTTAGCTAGGACACCAAAAGTACAGGAACAAAAGAAAAGACAGATCAATTGGACTTCATGAAAATTAAGATTTCTACACAGCAAAGGACACAATCAACAAAGTGAAAACACAACCCACAGAATGGGAGAGAGTATTTACAAATCATATATCCAGAATATGTAAAGAACTACAGCTCAACAACGTCATCTAAAACCCAATTAAACGGGCAAAACCCAACTACAGGCAGACCTTGTTTCACTGTACTTTGCCTTATGCTTTGCAGATATTATGGGTTTTTTAACAAATTGAAGGATTGTGGAAAGCCTGTGTCAAGTGAGTCTATAAGTGCCATTTTTTTCAACAAAATTTGCTCACTTTGTGTCTCTGTGTCATATTTTGGTAATTCTTGCAAAAACCCTCCCCCAGCAAAAAGATTATGACTTGCTAAAGGTTCAGATGATGGTTAGCATTTTTTAGCAATAAAGCGTTTTTTATTTAAGGTATGCATATTTTTATACATAATGCTATTGCACACTTAACAGACTACAGTAGAGTGTAAACATAATTTTTATATGCATGGGGAAACCAAAAAATTCATGTTACTTTACTGGGATATTTGCTTTATTGTCATGGTCTAGAACTGAGCCTGCAGCATCTCTGAGGTCTGCCTGCATATATATCCTGCCTCACTTCAGCTTCAAGGATAACAGATAGGCTCAAAGTGAAGGGATGGAAAAAGATATTCCACTCAAATGGAAACCAAAAGAGAGCAAGGGTAGCTATTCTTATATCAGACAAAATAGACTTTAAGCCAAAGATTGTAACTAGAAACAAAGGAGGTCATTATATAATGCTAAAGGGCCAATTCATTAAGAAGATATAATATTTATAAATATTTATGCACCCAACATAGGAGCACCTAAATATATTAAGCAAATACTAACAGATCTGAAGAGAGAAACGGACAGCAATACAATAACAGTAGGGAATTCAATACCTTACTTTTAATAATGACTAGATCATCCAGACAGAAAGCCAATAAGGAAACACTGGAATTAAATCACACATTACACCAGATGAACCTAACAGACATATACATAACATTCCCTCCAACAGCAGCAGAATACACACTCTTCTTAAGGGCACATGGAACATTCTTCAGGATAGATCACATGATAGGTCACAAAACTAGTCTTAATAAATTTAAGAAGACTGAAATCATATCAAGCATCTTTTCCAACAATAATGGTATGAAATTAGATATCAATTACAAGAATAAAAATGGAAAATTCACAAATATGTGGAGATTAAACAACATGTTACTTAACAATCATTGGGTCAAAAAAGAAATCAAAAGAGAAAGTTTAAAAATCTTGAAACAAATGAAAATGGTAACACAACATACCAAACGCAGTTCTAAGGGGAAAAAGGATAGTGATAAACATCTACATTAAGAAAAAAGAAAAATCTCAGATAAACAACCTAACTGTAACCTCAAAGAACTACAGAAAAAAAAAGAAAAGAACAAATGAAGCCTAAAGTTAGCAGAAGGAAGGAAATAACAAAGATCACAGTGGAAATAAATGAAATAGACACACTTTTAGCTAGACTCACCAAGAAAAAGAAAGGACTCAAATAGGGACTTCCCTGGTGACACAGTGGTTAAGAATCCAACTGCCAATGCTTGGGGACATGGGTTCGATCCCCGGTCCAGGCAGATCCCACCTGCTGCAGAGCAACTAAGCCCATGCACCACAACTACTTAGCCTGCACTCTAGAGCCCACAAGCCACAACTACTGAAGCCTGTGCACCTAGACCCCGTGCTCCACAACAAGAGAAGCTACTGCAATGAGAAGCCCACACACCGCAACAAAGACCCAATGCAACCAAAAATAAATAAATAAATTTATTTATTTATTTAAAAAAAAGAGGGCTGTAGTAACAGTTTCCTTTTAAAAAAGAAAAGAGAAAGGACTCAAATAAATAAAATTATAAATGAAGGATAAGACATAACAACGAATAACACAGAAATATAAAGGATCATAAGAGACTACTATGAACAACTATATGCCAACAAATTGGACTGCCCAGAAGAAATGGATAAATTCCTAGAAACATACACCCTGCCAAGACTGAGTCATGAAGAAATAGAAAATCCGAACAGACCAATTACTAGTAAGGAGATTGAATTGGTAATCAAAACCCCCCAGCACAGAAAAGTCCAGGACCAGATGGCTTCACTGGTGAATTCCACCAAACATTCAAAGAAGAATTAGCACCAATCCTTCTCAAACTCTTCCAAAAAATAGATGAAGAGAGAACACTTAAAAACTCACTTCAGAAGTCATCATTACCCTGATAACAAAGCTAGACAAGGACACTACAAGAAAAGAAAATTACAGGCCAAAATCCCTGATGAGCACAGATGCAAAAATCCTCTACAAAATACTAACAAACAAAAGTGAACAATACATTAAAGGTGTCATACACCATGATCAAGTGGGATTTATTCCAGGGATGCAAGGATGGTTCAATACCTACAAATCAGTCAATGTGATATACCACATTAACAACATGAAGTATAAATATTATGATCATCTGGTAGATGCAGAGAAAGAGTATGACAAAATTCATATCCTTTCATGATAAAAACTCTCAACAAACTGGGTATAGAGGAAATATAGCCCAACATAATAAAGGCCATATGTGACATGCACACAGCTAACATCATACTCAATGATGAAAAGCTGAAAGCATCTCCTCTAAGATCAGGAACAAGACAAGGATGCCCACTCTCACCAATTCCATTCAACATAGCACTGGAAGTCCTAGCCAGAGCAATTAGGCAAGGAAAAGGGGGGAAAAAGGCATCCAAATTGGAAAGAAGTAAAATTGTCCCTATTTGCAGATGACATTATATTATATACAGAAAACCCTAAAGACCCCACCAAAAACTGTTGAATAAACAAATTCAGTAAAGTTGCAGGGTATAAAATTAATTTTAAAAAATCATTTGTGTTACTGTATACCAACAACAAACTATCAGAAATAGAAATTAAGAAAACAACCCCATTTACAAAAGAATAAAATACTTAGGAGTAAATTTAACCAAGGACATAAAAGATCTGTACCCTGAAAACTATAAGATGTTGAGGAAAAAAATTAAAGAAGACACAAATAAATGGAAAGATATTTTATGCTCATGGATCGGAAGAATTAATATTGTTAAAATTTCCATACCACACAAAGCAATCTACAGATTCAATGTAGTCCTTACCAAAATTCCAATGGCATTTTCCCCAGAAATAGAACAAACAATCCTAAAATTCTTATGGAACCACAAAAGACCCCAAAGAGCGAAAGCAATCTTGATAAAAAACAACAAAGCTGGAGGCATCTCACTCCCTGATTTCAAACGATATTACAAAGCTACATTAATCAAAACAGCATGGTATGGGAATTAAAAGACACATAGACCAATGGAACAGAATAGAGAGCCCAGGTATAAACCCATGCATATACAGTCAATTAACTCACTACAAAGGAGCCAAGAATATATAATTGGAAAAGAACAGTCTCTTCAATAAATGGTGTTGGAAAGCTGGACAGCCACATACAAAATAATGAAACTTGACCACTATCTGACACCATACACAAAAATCAACTCAAAATGGATTGATGACTTGAACATTAAGACCTGAAACTGTAAAATACCTCAAAGAAAACATATGAGGCAAACTCCTTGACACTGGTCTTGGCAACAATTTTTTTGATTTGATAACAAAAGCAAAGGCAACAAAAACAAACAAGTAGGACCACATCAAACAAAAACCTTCTTTATAGCAAACGAAACTGTCAACAAAATGAAAAGGCAATCTAGGAAATGAGAGAAAATATTTGCAAATCACATATCCAATAAGGGGTAATATCTAAAATATACAAGGAACTCATACAACTCAACAGCAAAAAATAACCTAATTAAAAAATTGGCGAAGGATCTGAATAGACATTTTTCCAAAGAAGGCATACTAATGGCCAACAAGTATATGAAAAGATGCTAAACATCACTAATCATCAGGGAAATGCAAATCAAAACCACAATGAGATAGCACCTCACTCCTGTCAGAACGGCCATCAACAAAAAGACAAGAGATAACAAGTGTTGGTGAGGATTTGAAGGAAAGGGAGCCCTTGTTCACTGTTGATGGGAGTGTAAATTGGTGCAGCCACTCTGGAAAACTGTATGCAGGGTCCTCAAGAAATTAAGAATGGAACTACTGTATGATCCAGCAATTCTACTTCTAGGTATATATCCAAAGGAAATAAACTCACTAATCTCAAAGAGATATTTGTATGTTCACAGCAGTATTCTTCACAATTGCCAAGGTATAGAAACAATCTAAGTGTCCATCAAAAGATGAATAAAGAAAGAAAATGTGACATTATATATTTACACACACACACACACACTGGAATATTATTCAGCCTTAAAAAGTAAAGAAATTCTACCACTTGCAACAATCGGTGAACTTGAAGAGCATTCTGGTGAGTGAAATAAGACAGAGAAAGACAAATGCTGTATGAACTCACTTATATGTGGAATCTGGAAGGGAGGGAGGGAGGGAGGGGGAAGGAAGGGAGGGAGGGAGGGAGGGAAGGAGGGAAGGGAGGGAAAGAAGGAAGGGAGGGAGGGAGGGGGGGAAGGGAGGGGAGAAGGAAGGGAGGGAGGGAAGGGAGAGAGGGAGGGAAAGGAAGGAAGGGAGGGAGGGAGGGAGGAGGGAGGGAAGGGGGAAGGCAGGGAGGGAGAGGGAAGGGAGGGAGGGAGGAAGGGGAAATCATAGAAACAAGAGGGTAGAAAAGTTGTTGCCAGGGGCTGAGGGTAGGGAAATAGGGAGAGGTTGGTAAAAGGGTACAAACTTTCAGTTATCAAATGAATAAGGTCGGAGTAGCTAGTGTATAACATAGTGATTATAGTTGAGAGCACTGTATTATATAATTGAAATTTGCTAAGAGAGTAGAACATAAATGTTCTCACCATAAAAAAAAAAAAGTAAACATGTGAGGTCATGGATGTGTTAATTAAATCCATGGAGGGAATCCTCTCACAATGTATAAATATATCAAATCAGCACACTGTACACTTTAAACATATTATAATTTTATTTGTCAATTATACCTCAGTAAAGCTGGAAAAAACGCAGGCAAAGGAATAAACCTTTCTCTAAAGAAGACGTACAATGGCCAACGAGCACATGAAAAGATGTTCAACATCACTAACCTTTAGGGAAATGCAATCAAAACCACAATGAGATACCACCTCACACCCATTACGATGGCTACCATCAAAAAAATAGCAGAAGATAACAAGCGTTGATGAGGATGTGGAGAAATTGGAACCCTTGTGCTCTGTTGGTGGGAGTGTAAAATGGAGCAGTAACTGTGGAAAACAGTATGGCAACCCCTCAAAAAAATTAAAAATAATATCGCCACACGATCCAGCCATTCTACTTCTGGTTCTATATCCAAAAGAATTGAAAGCAGGGTCTTGAAGAGATATTTATATATTCATGTTAGTAGCAGCATTATTCCACAAAGGTGATGGCAACCCAAGTATCCACTGATGGATGAAGGGATAAACAAAGTGTGGTCCATCCATAGAATGGAATATTACCCACCCTTAAAAAGGAAGGAAGGAATTTCTGATACATGCTGTAACACGAATGAACCTCGAGGACAGTACACTGAGTGAAATAGGCCAGACGCAAAAGGACAAATCCTACAGGATTCCACTCACAGGAGGTTCGTAAAGACAGAAAGTAGGACGGTGGGGGCCAGGGGCTGGGGGAGGGGAGGGGAGTATTTAATGGGGACAGAGTGTCAGTTTGGGAAGAAGAAGTTCTGAAGGTGGATGGTGGTGATGGTTGTACGACAATGTGAACGTGCTTAATGCCACTGAGCTGTACGCTTAAAAACGGTTAAGATGGTAAATTTTATGTCACATGTGTTTTACCATTATTATTGTAAATTATATACATTTCCATTAATTTACCAAAATTAAAAAGTTTACAAAAAGGAGTATTTATAGTACACTTCCCTTCATGTAAAAAAAAGAAAGTGATACAAGAAAATACACGTGTAATTGCAAGAGATCCACAAGAAGGATGAACCAGGGACTGAAGAGATGGATTATCTACAGGGGTGGGTGGGAAAGGAGAGACAGGAGGGGGAGGGGGCGGGCCTGCAGGGGTGCCAGGGGAGCAGCGCTCCTCTGAGGACACTGTGTCCTACTGCTCTGACGCTTCCAGCCACCGCAGTGTCACATCCCCTGCCCGTGTCCCCCAAACACACAGGCAATAAAACTGATCGGGATATGGGGGAGCTCAAAATGGAATGTCAACCTAATAAATGAATTTCACTGTACTATATGGACGACGGGACCACGTGGACGGGGAAGAAAGGAAGTGTCCTGAGTGACCGTGGGCTATAGCAACGGGACAGAATCCCGTCCATCAAAGACAAAAGAACACCGCGCACACGCTGCGCTCCATGGGCGCGTCTGTTTCTCCCGGGTGTGTGACGCCAAGTCTCCATTGGTACATATGGTATGCACGTGCGGCCACTCCACGTACACACTAGGGCTGAACAGACAAGTAAACAGCGAGGGCAGGCTGTCCACCCTCAAGAAAGACATTGCAATAAAGATGGTGAGAGGCTAGATGGGGCCCCGTGGGGCTGCACCAGAACCGGAGACATCAGGGTGAACCTGTATTTGTATTAAAGTACATACACACAAGCAGCCAGGTCGAGAAATGACGACGGATGCGTGCGTCTGTAGGGGCTGGTGCTCACACAGGTATTCCCTCCATCCGGCAGCTGAGGTGCCCACACGGCTGGCAGGAGCACAGCCAGCACGGAGGGTTTGGCTTCTAAATACCATTTGCCAATAAAAGGACCCAGGGCTTGCTGGGGGGAAGAGACTGATTTCAGAGCCGGGGAACAAAAATGCGAGCCAAGTCTGGAGCATCTCGGGAAGCCGGGAAGGGATGCAGCGCTCGAAGGAAGAGGAGGAAGGTTGGAAGGGCCGGACGCTGACCTGAATGACCCCCAAGACCAAAGTCTGGACAACTGGAGCCATGAATTCAATAATGAAAGGACTGGGTCACAACCCATAAATAAAATCAATATCCACAGGACCACAGTGATGTAAATAAATCATTGAATAGATCAATGGAGGAAAAGGGACAGCGTCTTCTAAGGAAATTCCAGCTAATAAATGGAGACAGAACGCAGAAAGAGAAAATCCCCACCGGACAACCACCACCACTGGATGCTAAAACCAGCAGGGCAACGCTTTCAGAGGAAAAGGTATGTGCACTGTGTCAAAGTATCTCCCTCAAGATACTTACTAATGACCAAGGGGGAAACGGTTCACTTGCAGCGGAGAAGCCCTGAAAGACATGCCTCTGCCCAAGGGATCAAGGTCAAAATCACCAGAAATAAGACGCCCTGCACCCTGATAGGAGGCACTTCCCAGGACCCAGCATGGTTCCCGGGTATTCAAAGGCATAATCTTGATCTAATCATGAGACACAGCAGGAGAACGCAAATCAAGGGGCATTCCACACAACAGCTGACCAGCACTCGTCCTAAACGTCCAGGTCGTGAAAGTCAGGGAGACGCCGAGGAGCTGCCAGGGCAGGAGGAGACAAAGGGGACAAGTGGATGCAGGGTGGGGGTCTCGGGACGGAGGAAGGACATCGGTGGCAAAACCAGTGGGATTCAAATAAGGTATGTGGTTTAGGGGGTAAAAACGCACCAACGTCAACCTCCTGGTTTTGATAAATGCATCTGGCTATGAAGATGTTACTATGAAGGGGAAGCTGGCTGAGGGGTCCGGAGCTTTCTGTACTGTTTTGGGACTTCAGTTTCAAAATAAAAAGTAAAAAGTAAAAAAAAAAAAAAAAAAGTACATAAGTTAAGAGAGGACATATCTCATTGCTCCTCCCTCAAGCCCCCATCACTCTCAGAGGTCCACCCTTGTGACCGGGCCACCTTCCCGCCCTCATTCTCACCCCCCACCACCCCCATGCTCTGCTCCAGCCCCTCATTAACCCTCACCCCGGCCAAGCACACCCCTACCACAGGGTCTCTGCACGTGCCACCTGCTCCGGCCACATGCTCTTCCTGCATAAGTGGGCACAGCCCACATCCTTCACATTTCTGCTCAAACACTACCACCCCCGCTAAAGGGCACCCCATCACTGTCTCTGCCCCCTCCCCTGCTTTATGCTTTTCTGGCTCTTACCGCCACCTGACACTCTAGAGGTCTGTTCACTCTCTCAAACGTAACCTCCTAGAGGACAGAGCTCCCATCCCTTTAATTTATGGTCTCCCGGGAACCCAGAAGACAACCTCCCGTAGCCCAGGTGCACAGCGGGCGGCTGAGCGAGCGTATGGCTGAAATACAAAGAGGCCGACAAACATGAAAGCATTGCCCTCGCTACAAACGAGATGCTATTTTTGCCTCATCAAAATGGCAAAGTGTTTTTATGATTATACCCAGCTTTGGAGAGGGTGTAACATAACAAGTCATGTCCAGCATTTCAGTGGGAGGTTAAATGAGGAAAATCTTCCTGGAAGGCAGTCTGGCTGAAGGTGTCAGAGCCATAAAAAATGTGGGAACCCTTTGATCCTATCGGTCTCCTCCTGCAAATGGGGACCCAAGGAAATAATCTGGGTTCTGGGAAAAAAATGAATGTACAAGGATTTGCAACACAACGTTATTTATAAATAAGAATAAAATAGGAAATGAGACAGATGTCAGCAGCAGAGCCAGAGTTAAATGCATGGTGTTCAGTAACGCAGTGGAAACACCAGGCTGACGTGACCAGATCCTGGTGTGGGAGAAGAACGAACACACGTCACAGGTCAAATGAGAAAAAGGTACGAATTAATGCTTTAGCATCACCTCAATTTTGCCGAATATTAACACAAACATACACTTGCAAATACACATGGAGTAGTGGGTGCCGGGCGCTCCCTCCGAGTTGCACTGACTTAGGTGTGCTCTACCGAGCTTACTCAGTCCTCCAAAGCCATACAAGGCAGGGGCTCTGATCACCCGCACTTCTCAGGTGAAGAAACTGAGGTACAAATAGGTTAAGCTAATGGCCTCAGTGCCCACGGGCTGCCGTCTGGCCGTGGACCCAGGGCTCACCACAGAGTGTGTTCACACACACACACACACACACACACACCCCTGACAAAAGGCTAGAAAGGAATCAGCAGTGGCACATCTGGGCTGTGGTGCAATGAGTAATTTTAATTTTCTTCTTTAAAAATTTCCAAATGGTCTACGCTCCACATTTCGGAGTTTTATAATCAGAAAAACTAATCTTGTAAAAACATGTTCTGATGTTTGGCGAGGAGATAATCAGAAGGCTTACCAGCCGCGAGTGAAACAATCATGTGCTTCCGATTAGAATTCATGATGCAACACAGCCTATCGGTACATTTCAGAAGAGCCAGCCGCCCACTTGCGCGGTCGGGAGAGAAACCCAGAGTGGCTGTGGTCATTGCAGGGTACATTCTTCTTTATCTTCTTTCACCTCAAACTCAGGAACAGTTGCAAGAGTAGCACAAGGTCCTCCCGAGCACCCTTGGTTCCGAGTCCCCAGCCGGTCACTCGGCCACTTCCTGGGTTGTCGTCCTTATCCCCCAGCCGCCTCCCCTGCCCCCTAGGGTTTCCTGGGCCATCTGAGAGTAGGTCGGAGACATCGTGCCTGTTTTCCACTAAATACTTCTGTGTGTATTTCTCGGGAACGAGGACTTTCTCTTCCATAACCACAGGACGGTTGTCAAACCGGGGAAACGTGACACCGTCACCTAATCCGGGGCTGTTCCGACTCCCACTTGCCCACCCTGCCCTCGCAGGATTCCCTCCTGAATCACAGATGCTATTGAGAGACCGTATTTCTTTGTTCTCCTTTCGTCAGAACAGTTCTTTAGTCTTTCTTTGCATTTTTTTAACCTTGACATTTTTGAAGAGTTCGGGCCAACTGCTCTGGAGCGTGTCCTTCAACTTGCGTTTATCTGGTGTTTCTTCACGATTAGATTCAGGTTGTGTCTTTGGCGAGGATACAGCTAACGGAGGACATCCGTTCCGGGCGTCTCGTGTGGGTCTGTCCCCTTCCTGGGGATGTTAGCTTTGCCCTCTGGGGAAGATGGGGACCATAGGCTTTGTCCCCGGGAAGTTACATCTTCCCCAGGAACGAATCAGCACCGCAGAGGGTGCTGGGAGACCCTGTCGCTCGCCTGCACCTGCGGTGACCACGCCTCACGCCACTCCCCCACCTGCCTGGCCAGCCTCCACCCTCGGGACACCTTCCCGTCCCCCCCTTATTCACTCACATCCACACACAGGCGGGTCAGAGTGGATGCTCTTATTTCACGAGTCATATCCATCTTCCCCATTTTGTATGTGTGGTCATTTTTTCAACGTGCTCTTGGCTTTAGCTCGATGTTGTGCTGTTTCCGGCTTCCTACCGCCACTGGTGCACGGGGCTGGTCCGCACTTTCGCGACAGCACTGCGCTTACACGTGGAAGCGGGCAGCCGCCCCGTCGCGCAGCTCACGAGGGCGGGCGCTCTCTGCGGCCACGCACAACCTCCCTCTATGGACCCGTCGGGGTGGGGGCCATCTGGCCGCAGGCCCTCCAGGAGGAAACTCATCAGTCACTTTTCAAAAAGCATTTTCTCTCTCATTATTCCTGATCCCACATCTGGAGAATTTCAAACATACAGAATGAAAACACTGTGCAGCGGACACCCCCCGAGGCAGCACTCCATTCACCTCAACCTTCTGATGCGTTCAGAGCGAGTGGCACCTGCTTCCATGAATTTTCAAACTTACCCCATACTTACTGAGATGTTCTACTTCTCGCTAGCACAACTTTAATATCTTTTCCCAAATAGGCAACCATCTCACAAAGTTTTCCAAATTTGTTAGAATTTTACAAGTCACTGTCAATTTTAAAACGTTTTCTAAATATGTTACCGAAGAGCCTTCTCATGTCTCACTTAAAATTATATACTTGCTGTTTTTCCTTGACTGGAATTATGAAAGGTGTGCCATTTTTTTATTCTTCAAGAACCAAGAATCAGTTCCTGAATAGGATTGTCAATCCAATTTTGTTGCCTCTTAACATGTTGTTTTCTGTTCTTATCTTTTGTTTCCTCATTTCTGCTTTTCTTATTGGGAACTTCTTAACTTATATGCTTAGTTTACTTATTTATTCTTTTTCTAGAATGCAAGTACCTGTAGCTATGAATTTACCTCACAGTACAGATATGTACACATTGCTTTAATTTTAATATCTCATGTAGTGATAGTGTTGCTGCTGTTTTCATATCTAAGGAGATTGTTTTTAAACTTATTATTAATTAAACTTGTAGTTAGCTTTAAATTTATGTTGAAATCAAGGGAATCCAGTATAGTTTGTTGATTTTAGATTGTACCGAGACTTTTGCAGTCTAGCGTAAAATCACCTGTTGTGACTGTTCAGGAACATTGTAAAAGATGTATCTTTCGCTTATAGGGTGCAAAGTTTGGTATATCTATCAATTTAACTATATTAACAATTCAAATGATTTTTCATTTGACAGACTGGATGATTTTCTCCAGTCTGTCAAAGACTGGATGAAGTTATTGAAGTTTCTGGTTATTTCTCTTTGCATTGTAGACAGCTTTTATTTTATTGCCCTTCATGAATGTTACTGATTCAGCGCTGACTGTATCTTTAGCAATTTAAAATTACCCTCTTTGGGGAATTCCCTGGCGGTCCAGTGGTTAGGACTCCACGCTTTCACTGCTGAGGGCGCGGGTTTAATCCCTGATCGGGGAACTAAGATTCCAAAAGTGGTGCGGTGCAGCCAAAAAATAAAACAAATTAAATTAAAAAAATAAAATTACCCTCTTTGCCCTAATTCTTTATCTGAGATTAAGGATGCAACCTCTGCTCTCTCTTGGTGTGTGTGCTGGAAAATTTTCAGCCATTCTTTTATTTTGATGGTGCTATACCTGATTTTGTGATTTTTATAGGCAACATATATTTGAGTTTGTTTGTTTGTTAATCAATTCTAAGACAGAGGCCCTTAGTAAGGGGGCTCTCACCACTGTTTACACGCATGGAAAAGTCTGGCCTTCCAGGGTGGGAGGGAGAAGCCAGCCTAAGGTAAGGTGGGGTACAGAACTGAGGGGTGGACTGGTTTCAGGTTTGTTGACCGGAAGGCAGAGGTAAGCACGTGCAATGATGCTGAGAAGGAGCCGTCAGAAAGCAGCAGCTGAGCCAGGAAGGAGGGGCGCCCCACGGAGCACCCAGCCCTGCTGGGAGGAGAGGGAAGGAAGGATGCGGCACTGCGGGTGAGGGATTTTTGAAGTTTGGTGGCAAGAAAGAGAAGGGACATGGAAGGCCAGGCCATCGCAGTGAGAGGGAGAGGCCAGCAGGCTGGGGCTCAGCAGTGGGACGGCTGCTGCCCCATCTCAATGTGGGTCCCACCCCTTTCCCAGGCTCTTGGGGAGAAGGGGGAGGGGGAGGGGAGGAGCGAGGGAGGGGAAGGGAAGGAGGAAAGGAAAGGGGAAGGGGGGGGAGGGAGGGGAAGAGGAGAGGGGGAGAGGAGGGGAGGGGGAGGGGAGGGGGGGGAGGGGGGGGGGAGGGGAGGGGGGGAGGGGGAGAGGAGGGGAGGGGGAGGGGAGGGGAGGGAGGGGAGGCAGAGAGGGAGGGGAAGAGGAGGAGAGGGGGAGAGGAGGGGAGGGGGAGTGGAGAGGGGGGGAGAGGAGGGAAGGGGGAGGGGAGGGAGGGGAGGCAGAGAGGGAGGGGAAGAGGAGGAGAGGGGGAGAGGAGGGGAGGGGGAGCAGAGGGGGGGAGAGGAGGGAAGGGGGAGGGGGGAGGGAGGGGAAGAGGAGGAGGGGGAGAGGAGGGAAGGGGGAGGGGAGGGAGAGGAGGGAAGGGGGAGGGGAGAGAGGGAGAGGGAGAGGAGGAAAGGGGGAGGGGAGGGGAGGGAGGGGAGGCAGAGAGGAAGGGGAAGAGGAGGAGGGGGACAGGAGGGAAGGGGGAGGGGAGGGGAGAGGAGAGAAGGGGAGGGGAGGGGGAGGGGGAGAGGAGGGGAAGGGGGAGAGGAGGGGAGGGGGAGGGGGAGAGGAGGGAAGGGAGGGGAGATGGAGGGAAGGGGGAGGGGGGAGAAGAGGGAAGGGAGGGGAGATGGAGGGAAGGGGGAGGGGGGAGAGTAGGGAAGGGGGAGGGGAGGGAGGAGAGGAGGGAAGGGGGAGGGGAGGGGGAGGGAGGAGAGGAGGGAAGGGGGAGGGGAGGGGGAGGGAGGAGAGGAGGGAAGGGGGAGGGGAGGGGGAGGGAGGAGAGGAGGGAAGGGGGAGGGGAGATGGAGGACGGCCTCCCACCACCCTTCAGGAGAACAGCTCCTCCCCAGGGTCCAGCTTTGGAGCACATCCTGTCCCTGATACTGCCCTGGGGGCTACCATCAGTGTGGCTCTTTCTCATCACAGGTAGAAACTGGGGGCTGAGACTCCACTGCCATTTCAAACAGGGGCACAGGAGCAGGGTTTCACCTGACAGAAGCGGGGGGCACTCCAGGTGGAGGGAGGAACTTGGCCCCAGGAGTGCCTGGGCACCCAGTGTGATGGGGTTGAGGTGGGTGAGGAGTGGGGAACAGAAGGGACTTCATCCAGGGCCAGAGTGTGCAGGGTCGGGGGGAAAGGCAGGATGGAGAGCTGGCGAGACCAGAAACCACGATCCGCTGCGGACGGCCCCCAGGTGAAAGCACTGTTCTGAGGCCCCCGCCAGGGCACTGCTGCAGGCAAGGGGCCCACGGGCAGGGCCAACCAGTGGTCACGTGACCCGGCCATCCCACTCCTGGGTGTAGACTCCAAAGAATCAAAAACAGGTGTTCAAACAAACACTTGTACACACACATTCATAGCAGCACTACTCACAATAGCCCAAAGGTGGAAACAACCCAAGTATCCATTGAAGGACGAATGGATAAACAAAATGTGGTCCATCCACACAATGCAATATTATTCAGCTTAAAAAGCAATGACATTTTGTCATACAGAGTGAAGTAAGTCAGAAAGAGAAAAACAAATATTGTACATTACGGCCTGTATGTGGAATCTAGAAAAATGGTACAGATGAACCTATTTGCAGGGCAGGAATAGAGACACAGACGTAGAAAACAGACGTGTGGATGCAGTGGGGGGAAGGGGGATGGGATGAATTGGGAGACTGGGATTGACATATATACACTGCCATGTATAAAATAGCTAGTGGGAACCTGCGATACAGCACAGGGAGCTCAGCTGTGTGCTCTGTGATGACCTAGATGGGCGGGATGGGGGGTGGGGTGGGAGGGAGGTCCAAGAGGGAGGGGATATAGGTATACATATAGTTGATTCACTTTGTTGTACAGCAAAAACTAACACAACATTGTAAAGCAATTATACCCCAAAAAAAAAAAAAAAAAAAAAAGCAATGACCTTCTAACACAGGCCACAACATGGAGGAAGCCTGAAGCATTACAGTAAAAGTCGGCCATAAAGGGCCACACATTATAGGATTCCATTTATATCAAATACCCAGAGCAGGCAAATCCACAGAGACAGAGGGCAGAGCATGACTGCCCGAGGCTGGGCGAGGTGTGGGAGGCCCTGGCTGTGGGTAAGGGGTTTCCTATCCGGGTGATGAAAACATTCAGGTATCAGGAAGAGGCAATGGTTGTACAATATTGTGAATGTACCAAATACCACAGAACTGGTACCCTTCGAAATGGTTAAAATGATAAATCTTAGTTATGCGCATTTTACCTCAAAACAAAGTGCATATTTAGATGCACACACACACACAAAGAGGGCTCCCTGACGTCGAGCCCCTGGGTTCCATCTGGCTCTGCCCCGCACTTGCGGGGAATCCCGTGCCTCAGTTTCCCCGTCTGTAAACAAGGCTAATGCCGGGCTGTGGAGAGGTTCCAACAGGAGAGGCCACATCAAGTGCCCAGATGGGCGGCCAGCACGTGTCCAGGGCCCACCCCCTGTACGGCTGACCACTGCCATCATGACCTAGAACAATCCATCCCAGCCCCGAACGCCCCCCACCTCGCACTTAACCCGAACCCCAAGCGCTGCACCAGGTGCCCGCCAAGGCCCGAAAAGCAGCAGGCATGGCCCGCACTGAGTCTCTCTGTCCTGGGAGCTCCAGCTCACATGGAATGTTCTGACACCGGGCCTTTTGTCAGGGCGGCAAAAGGGCCACAGCTGATGCGCAGAATCATAGACATTTCCGACTCCAGGCCGGCTGCCCGGCTCTCCCTGCAGCCACAACAGACACGACCACTGGGCGAACAGGGAGCCTCAGGCGGCCCTGACCACCTGCTGGCCACTTTCTGTCCCCTGCCCGCTGGAGCCCAGCTTGCTCAGTGCAGAGTAGGGAGCTTCCTTTGCCCCCATCCCCGCTCAGGGAGGCACCCCCAGGCTCTGGACCATGGTGGGGAAAAGCCCTTGGCCAGCAGAGCAACACCAGGTCACTCACACATGCTCATTCTGACCACAAGTCATCACCGACCGTCCGTCCCACACCAGGCACTGTGCCACGGCTGGGGACACAATGACAGACCCGGACAGACACCGGCCCCGCCCTCCCGGCACAGACCCCTTCCCCAACCCGGGTTCCCAGGGAAGGGCCTGCACCCTCTCACCCCCGATCCGGCATCTCCAAGACCAGCTTTCCCAGCCGGGCAGGAACTACAGCATGTGCCACCCGCCACCCCGGCCCCGGCCCCCGCTACTGCAGCCCCAGAGTGGGAACCCTCTCTGAGTCCCTGATGCCCGCCCAGGGCTCCCAAGCCAACCAAAGCCCCCGGCCACTCTTACCCTCCAAGTCTGTGGGTTTATTGTTGGACAGATACGGGAGCAGCAAACAAAGGGCACAAATGATAACAGATCCTGGCCAGGCCCCAGCACGTCCCCTGCTCTCCTGTCCTAGGCCAGCCACTCCTCAGCCACCAGCAGAACCTTCTGGAGGTTTGATCTCACAGTGAGTCAATCCTGTGGCTAGGAGCCTCCTGGGGGGCAAAGTGGGAGGTGGGGGCCTGGGGTGGGTGGGACCCTGTGCCCCACTCTGCCTGGAAGGTGCTCCAGCCTGGAGGCGGAGCACAGCAAGCTCCTCCCCCAAATGACACGATGCCTTCGGTGTCAGCCCCTCCGCAACCCACCCCTCACCAAGAGCCCCTCTCTCCACGCCCATCTGGGACCCGTGGTATAAGGGGCCCTGAGGCCCAGTCTTGGGCCAGAGCTGTGAGCCCCCCGACCACCACCAGGAAGGCCAGGGTGCCCTCCCAACGCCTCTGTGGACGGCACGGGACCCAGCCACACTCACAGTGCTACCGCGTCCACTCCTCAAACTAGGGGGCAGGGACAGCCCCCTGCACCCCGGGCAGGAAGGGGGCAAGTTCGCCTGGCAGGCGGGAGCCCGAGCCAACAACCAGTGCCCCTCACGCTGGTCCCACCACCCCACCCCGCCCTCATGCTCGCGTCGCGGGGGCCCCAGAAGCTCTCAGCACGACTCCCTCCCCCAGCTGCTCTGCCCCAGGCCCCGGGCCCCAGGCCCCAGCCCTCACCTTCCCTCTGTGTGCAGGCCCCTCACCCCGAATTGCACAGCCTGGCCTCGGGGCGCTCCCGGCTCTTCCCGCTCTCCCGTGCCAGCAAAGGACGCACCGCCCCGCATACGCTCCCACACTGTACGCACACCCACACGTATGCGCACACGTGTCTACATACCCACACACGCATACACACACCCACACACGAGGCTGAGATGCTGCCGTGCTCGGAACCCGGATCCGGGACCATCAGGGCCACCGGGCCCTGCAAGTCCCAGAACTCAGGTGTGTGGAGTGAGATGGGGGTTGCGGTGCCCGCCTTTGGGCTCTGGCGGGTGAACAGCTGCAAGCCAAGGTTCCTGAATATTAGAGCCTCCAGCGTCAGGGACCAGCGCCGAGGACGCCTGGGGGTGAGCGTGGCGGGGCGCAGGGGGAGGGCCCTTCACACGGCGCTCGGACGGCTGGGGGCCCGCGTGCAGGAGGACGTCTCCATCACAGCGGAGGCCTGACGCAGAAATGAACTCAAAACGGGCGTAGGCCTAAACGTAAAACCGACAACTACACGACTTCTAGAAGAAAACACAGAAGATCTTTGGGCCTCGGGTTAGGCAGAGATTTCTTAGACAAAGCACCAAAACAACAGTCCATAGAAGGACAAACGGGTGTATCATACTTCACCGTAATTAAAAGCTTTTCCTCTCTGAAAGACACCACAAGCCAGGGAGAATCTTTGCGGAGCACATAGGTGATGAAGGACTGGTGTCCAGAATATCATGAAGCACTCCCGAAATTCACCAGTCAGAAAACAAACAACCCAACCTTTCCCATCTTTCAAAAAGCAGCTTCTGAAGACCCAAGGCAGCCAAAAATAAATTAAAAAGAAACAAATAAAAAGAAAAGTATGGGGGCGGGGAGCGGTAAAGAGTGAATCAGGTAAGAGCTTGAAAGTAGGAGAATATTTATAACTATACGGTGGAGAAATTGACCAGTAGAGAAAGGGGCCACAGAGAGTTTCAAAGTAAAATAAAAGGTAAATAAATAAGAAAAAAAAAAAAAAAAAAAGCAGCTTCATTCGTAACAGCCCAAATCTGGAAACAACCCAAATGTCCACTGCCCGGCAGGTGGGTGAACAATCGGGCCCGCCGTCAGGTGGGATGCTTCCCCGCCGTGAAGGGGTGAGATGCCGACACGCGGCCATTGGGATGAAGCCCAGGGGGCGCTGAGCGAAGCAGCCGGGCAGAGCGCTGGCCGCTGGACCCCACTCTCAGAAAACCCCACCAACCGCAAACTGACCCGCCGAGACGGGAAGCAGATCGGTGGTGGCCTTTGGGGGGGGGGCAGGAAGGAGGGCTCACAAACGGACACGAGGACATTCTGGGGGGTGATGGATGTGCCCACACTGCTGACGGTGGTTTCACGGGCACCTGCGCATGTCGAGATTGCTCCAGCTGTGCACTTCAAAGCACTTGATCGGATGTCAATTATATCTCAATAAAGCTGTTCTGGAAGAAGCGGTCCTGAGAAGGGGCCCGTGGCACGCGACCCGGCACAAGGCCTGGCAGAAGCGGGCCTGTCTCGGGCTCTGAGGCCGGCCTCCCCACCCCCCGCGGCACCCTGATGTCATCTCAACGGCCTCTGCGAGGGCCACTTCCTGACGTGGCGTCCGCCCTCCTCCGGGGCTCCTCGGCTGACCCTCTGGCCACACCACCTCCCCGGCGGGAGCCGGGCCAGGCCAGGGGACTGTGTCCCGCCCGCACTCATCCAGGGACGAGGGGACGGGACAGACGCAGTCAGCACCCGCCTCCCACCAGACCCGAGGGCGTCCACAGCTCAGCCTCACCCCAGGAGCCGCGGCGGGGGGCAAACTCACTGCCCACGACCCCGGGCCAGCCGAGCAGCCCTGCCCAGCTCTCCGGCCACAGCTTGGCCCCTCTCGCCTCCTGCCGCCTCTGAGAGCCCCTCCCTCAGGCTCCAGCCCCACCCGGCCCCCTGCAGCGTGCATGGGGTCCCGCGGCCCGGGAAGACCCCTGGCTACACCGGGCCCTGCTCAGTACTGGCTCTGGGAGGGTGCGGGGCGGGCCCTCTGGGTGCACGAGCAGTGCAGGGACAGGGTGGGGGCAGCAGAGGCCTGGCACTATCGCCCCGACCTGCCCAGAGCGACCAGCAGGGACCCTCAGCCCCTCTGGGAGCCTGGGAGGCTGGCTGCAGAGGGCACAGGTGGGCCATGTCTGGGCTGGTCAAGTGCAAAGGGTACGGCTGGGGCAGGAGCGACAGGGTGGCAGCGTGGGTCCACCGGGCCTCACTTGCCCGCTGGGCACTCCCAGGGCACAGGCCAGTCCCCCAGGGGAGCGGCTGTGGGGCGAGGCCTCAGCTGAGTTGGGACCCAAATCACACAGCACTGCAGCCCCAGAACACCAAAGAGGGAGGGGGCTGGGGGCTGCAGGGAGGCCCGGGCTCAGGCCCAGGCCCGAGGCACACGCGGGGCACCTAGAGGGTGGGCAGGGGCTGAAGACTGAGTCGTTTCCAGGGCTGGGGTGGCTCGTGGGCCTCAGCGTGGATGCCGACCCCACCCCAACCAGCCGAGGACCATGAGCCCCACCCATCTCAGGATGTCCCGGGGTCCGGCTTGGATGTAGGTCCCTAAATCCCGAGCGGGACACCACGCTGAGAGCGCGCAGCCCGTGGCCAGCTGTCCCCACGGGGCTGAGACCCCCGGGCAGCCCTGTCCCCTCCACCCCAGCTCTGCTCATCAGCACCGAGGGCCTCTGCCGGGTCTGCTCCCCGCACCAGACGGCACGGACCCCGTGGGACCAGCGGAACAGGCCAGCTGGCTCCGCTGACTGTGGCCTGGGTCCACCCTTCAAGCAGACCACCACCCTCGCCCAACGACGGCGCCCCTGCACCCGGCAGGGCCGCACGCAGCGTCCACCTGCCCGATGCTCTCCAGGCCTGCCACGCGCTGACCTCGATCCTCCGACACTTCCTCTGCAAGCAGGGGTTCTGAACCCCGCACTCTGCCCCCCAGGGACACGGGGCAATGTTTGGAGATGCTTTAATTGTCACAGCTCGGGGACCGACGCTACTGGCATCCAGTGGGTGCCGAGGCCAGGGATGCTGCTGACCCCCCGCAGAGCACAGGCTGCCCCTCCCCCCAGGGAATGATCCAGATTAAAATGTCAGGAGCGCCGGGGCCGGGGAACCTGCTCTATAAACCGAACGCTATCACGATCCCCGATCCAGATAAGACAGCTGAGGCCTTGCGAGATTAAGCCACCAGCACGCCAAACCCGTCCCGTGGGGGCCGGGGCACAGAGCGCACCCCTCCCCGCCGCCGCCACCGCAGAGGCAGGAACGCTTTCCCCGCCCCGCTCTCCCCCTCCCGGCAGCACCCTCCCTCGACATTCCTGTAGCCCGGCCAGGGCAGGGCCTGCCAGCAGTGAGCTCCCAAAGGGCTTTCCAGCCTCCGGGTCGGGTTGTGTTCCCTGGGGCGAGACTGACACCTGAGCCCAAGCCCCGAGGCCAGGCAGACGTCCGCAGTGCCACCCTGACAACCACTCCAGGACGAGCCCAGGGGACGGCAACACTGCCAGCCCCTTACCCCTCTGAGGACAGCGGCCCCAGGACCGGAGACGAGCCTGGTGCCCCCTTTCCTCCAGGACTCGCGCGCTGCAAGCCCCCACTCTGCTCCTGCAAAGTGGAAGGTGCACCAGGGACAGCACAGAGGGGACAGGCCTGGGAGGGGACCTCCCCAGCGACACGCAGCCGTCTAGGCCGGAGCTCGGCCAAGGCGTCCCCTTCTCCCACCGGGGCCTGGTCCCCCCCCCGCCCCAGGGCCACAGTGTGTCTGCACCTCCTGCACCAGGAAGGCCACTGCCCAGCCTCACGGGCAACACGTCCCGGGCAGAGGTCTCACCAGCTAGCTCCTGAGTCCCCTGGGGCGACCCGTGGTCTCAGCCTCGGCCCAGGGCTGCAGGGAGCGGTGCCCACACGCCCAGTCCCCACCCCGGGGAGGCAACGCTGACGCGGTCACCCAGCTCCCCAGGAAGGACGGGTCGTGTTACCAGCCAGGCAGGTGCCACCAGGAACCACCTCAATCCAGAACCACCCGGGGAGGCTCGGCTCCCGCCGAGGCCTGACAAGCCGAGGACGACCTTCCCGCTCCGGAAGCGCTGCTGGTGGGCAGACGGGCCGGCCCGTCCCCCGGGGGCTGCCCAGGCTCGGGGCCCGACGGCACACGCCGTGTCCCACAAAGCAAGCATCGGGCTGCAGGGCCACCGGAGGCCACCCCTTCAAACCCCCCACCCCAGAAGCTCCTGGCCGGGAGTTCCCCAGGAGCAGCACGATGGTGGGAGGCAGAGCACCAAGGCCAGCCGGCCCCGTCAGGCTGGGTCCCACCGCGCACAGCACCAGGCCCAGGGCCTGCATCCTTGACTCAGGCCCAGACATCCTGTGGACATCCAGGAAGGAGGACGCCTGCTCCGGCCACCAGCAGTCAAAGCGGCCCTGAGCGGCCACGCCGACACCCAGCAGGCCCCCTGCCCCTCAGGGCAGAATCCCTGGGGAGAGCAGGACCAGAGAGCGGCCAGCACAGGTTGGGGGTTGCACAGAGCAACTCAGGAAGCAAGGGACAGTCCTGGGATGGGGCCCGACACCAGCCCTGCCCCCCACCAATGATGTGACCCTGTGTCTGTCCCCTTGGGGCCTCCACCCACTTTGACAAGCTGCGGGGCCATCAGCTGCCCCCGCCCCGGTTCGTGTGATTCCCTCCAACTCAGACCCCACGACTGGCCTGGCCATGGAGGAATCAGTGGTCTCAGGCCACGTGGCTGGGCAGAGGGCAGCCGGCCGCCGTCACAGGGAACCGCCCCAAGGGCTGCGGCTGCAGGGAGGGCCTTGGGCCTCCCTCCTGGATGGGCAACCGGGCTCCCGGGCTGGGCACGTGGGTCAGGGCCACAGCGGGCGCTGTGAGCCTGCTGTCCAGGTCCCAGGGATGCCCTTCCTTCCCCAGGCCCGAGGCCTCTGAAGGGACTTCCGCCCCGACAGCCGGCTCCTTTTGTCTCTGGGCAGGACCCCCCCCCCCCGAGGTCTGCCCTCCAGGTCACCCCAGACCTGGGCCGAGTGGGACCCCGACATGGGCCGTGCAATCATGATCCCGTGAGAGAAGCTGGGGTCCCCTACACGGCAGCCCTGCCCACCCTGGCAACTCCCACCCCGCTGTCTCCCCAAGGGCAGGACCTGGGAGCCAGGCCTGTCCCGGCCCGATGTGGAGGCAGTGCCAGACCCCGCCGGGCACGCGCCCCCGTGACTCCCCCCTGGCGCCATACCGTGCTCACCCCACTGAGGATTCTCAGCCGCAGGAAGGACCAGGGGCCCCAGGACCCTCCTGGGGTGTGCTTGCTGCTTATCTTAATAAAAACGACGCTTTATTATTTTCTTAAATGACCAGTATTTTCAAAGTAGAAAATTCAGAGAAGCTAAAGTTAAAAAATTGCAACCCAGAACCCACACCCAGGGGTGACCACCAGGAACCCCTCGGCGTCCACTTTCGGACCATCCCCCACCTGCACGGCCCTGCGTTTTGGCCCCGGTGAGCGTGCGGCCTGCCGTCTGCTGCCAGGGGGCACTGCCTTCCTGTCACACCCCGTCCAGGCTGTACTTGTCCCAAAGTGTCCCCCAGCGTCCTGACCCCGCTCTGCCTCGTGCCATCCTTTCAACAGCGCTGCCTGCTGGAAAGACAGGGCCCTTTGTCCTGGGCCCCCTTTTGTTAAACCAAACCCCATGCCCAACGAGCAGCCCCCAGGGGGCTGGCTCCCACCTTCCCCGTGGTGAGTTTGCCGAGCAATTCCTGGGGAGGTGGTCCCGTGGGGATGGACCCCGGAGTGCCTGGGTGCAGCCAGGGGCCCGGCCAGCTGCCGTGGGGCTGACCCCCTCCCGGGCGACCTCCTGGGGTCTCGGGAAGTGGGAGGCTGCTGCCCAGAGCCTCGAGTCCTCCAAACCCGGCTCAGACCTCAGCCCCACGGTCTCCACTGTCCCTGAGCAAGCACCAAGTCACCCCACCACAGGGCACGGAGAGCCCGCCCCAAAGGACCGCCTGCCCAAAGAGGCTGGAAAGGCCCACGGACACCCCGGGGCGGCCTGACTCGGAGGTGGCGGGCCGTCCGCCAGAGACCTTGATAAGAACACGGAGGTGGGGCCTGTCCTGGGGACGAGGCCAGCCAGGCCCGCAGAGCCCCCAGCCTCGCCCATCCCCCTCGTGCCAAGGGCAGCCAGAACATTCCAGTGCTGCCCGGGAGGTGCCCACGCCCCCGCCAAGCTGCACGCGGGACCTTGGGCCCTGATCCAGGGGACCAGATGGGGGAGGGCAGAAAGCGGCCTCCACCTCTGGGGGCTTCTCGCCCGCCCCATCTCCTGTTTTATCCTCGGCCCGGTGGGGTAGGGACGGGCCTCTCCAGGGACACAGGGGGTCACCCGGTCACCCCAGGGCGCACGGCAGGTCAGGGACAGGCCAGGAGCAGAGCCACGTGTCGGGACTCCCCACTCCGACCACACGCAAACTGGGGCCCCCTGGAATCTGCCCTGATCCCCTCCCTCCCCCCTTCCCCCCCACTCAGCAGCTCGAGGGTCTCAAACCAGGCTGGGACCCTCGCCCCTAGGACCCCACACAGCTGCTGGCCGCGCTCGGCAGAACCCTGGACTCCCGGCCTCCTGCCCGCCCCACCAGGTCCCTCACCACCGCCCGGCCTCCCGGAGCTGTCTGATTCTCAGTGGGGTCACCCTTACCCCCGGGGCACATGGGAGGCGAGCAGGAAGCACCCACAGGACGGCCACGTGCGGTGACGGCGGGGTCTCCAGGGGATGTGGTGGGGCGGGCCATGAGGGCTGCCACCCCAGCTGGAGCCGACACTGCACACGGCTCCGTGTGCACATCCTAGAAACTGAGGCCCTCACTGGGAGCCCGCAGGGCAGGTGCAAGGTCTGCGACAAGACTAGTCAGAGGGAGGAGGTGAGCTGAGACTCAGCACTGGAGACCGCAGCCCGGGCACCAGCCCTGCCAGCCAGCCACGCTCACGCCCACCTCACGCACGGCAGCCGCACAGCCCCAGAGGCAGCATGGCAACCCACCCACACCCCCATTTGCCCAGAATCCAGGCCACAGACGGCTCCCATGGCTTCCCAAACCAATGCCCACAGAGACAGCCTTTGGGTCTGGGACCCCGGAAAGACGGCAGGGCTAGGTCTCCCTGCAGAGGACACTCTGCCACTTCCTAGGTCCTGGGCTTTGGCTAGGTTGGCCCGACAGCCGGTCCACCCAACCACACTGGGGACAAGTGTGGCCAAAGCCACACCGCCTACAGACCGTGTCCAGAACGCCCCTCTCAGGACAGCAGACGGCTGACCGGTATACCTGGTGGGCGCTGGGACCAGCGTGGAACCATCCAGCTACCTGCCCACCCACCCACCTATACAGCCATCCACCCACGCAGCCATCCATCCACGTAGCCATCCATCCACCCACGCAGCCGTCCATCCACGCAGCCATCCATCCACGCAGCCGTCCATCCACCCACGCAGCCGTCCACCCACGCAGCCATCCATCCACGCAGCCGTCCACCCACCCACGCAGCCGTCCACCCACGCAGCCATCCATCCACGTAGCCGTCCATCCACCCATGCAGCCGTCCACCCACGCAGCCATCCATCCACGCAGCCATCCATCCACGCAGCCGTCCACCCACCCACGCAGCCATCCATCCACGCAGCCATCCATCCACCCACGCAGCCATCCATCCACGCAGCTGTCCATCCACCCACGCAGCCATCCATCCACCCACACAGCCATCCACCCATCCACGCAGCCGTCCATCCACGCAGCCGTCCATCCACGCAGCCATCCATCCACACAGCCATCCATCCACCCACGCAGCCATCCACCCACGCAGCCATCCACCCACGCAGCCATCCATCCATCATTCCACTTGTCCATCCACCATCCATCTCTACATCTGTCTGTCCATCCATCCACCCACCCCCCCACCCATCCCTCGGGGGCACCTACTCCACAGTGTGCCCTGCGCTGGCCCAGGGGCCCCAGACCCTCCCCTTATTCCACAGCAACCACAGGCCTCAAATTCCTGAGACTTGGGAAGCTTGGAGTCAGGGGCTGGGAAGCACCACGGAGGAACGGGGCCTCCCTCCGACAGCAGGGTTCCCGTCCACAGGAAGGGGCTCAGGGGCTCAGCCCAGCCAGTGGACGAGGACGGCAAGGACCCCAAACAAGAAGCCAGAACGCCCCATGCCTGGGAGCAAGCGCTCCTCCGAGAGAGACGCCCCTCCCCCCAACTGCAGAGGCAGGACCTCCTATCTCCTCCGTCCCCCATCTTATGGCCGAGGGGCCTCGGTGCGTCAGGGAGCTGGGTCTAACCGGGCTGCCCCGCGGCCCCTGGGACCCCTGAAGCCCCTGTCCCTGCCTGGGAAGGGAAGGAACCACTCAGACCCTGTGGATGAAACATCAGGACGGCACAGCCACAGGCCAGCGACACTCGTGGCAAAAAGGCACGTGTCCCTGAACTAGGTGACTGCAAACAAGGCTTTTTCAATGTGTTTAATCATGACCTAAGGTCATGTCACAACCGATCCCTAAATGCTTCTGATGGACTCTTTCAATCTATACGTTCCCACACCCTCTTTTTTTCTTTTTTTATTTCTTGCGCATTTGTTCACTGAAGAAATCAGGCCTCTTGTCCTGTAGGTCAGGGGGCCCCAAACTTTTTGCCACCAGGGACCGGTTTCATGGAAGACAATTTGTCCACGGACCTGGGGGTGGTGGGGGGGATGTTTCGGGATGATTCAAGCACATGACATTTATCTCACACTTTATTTCTATTATTATTACATTGTGATACATAATGAAATCATTTTACAGCTCACCATCATGCAGAATCAGTGGGAGCCCTTTCACTGCCACTCACTGATAGGGTTTTGATATGAGTCTGCAAGTAACTGTATTATTATTGTCTCCGTGCAAAAAATTCCAGAGGCGCAGGGTGTCTGGCCGCCTCTGCTTTGGAGACCTCAGCAGCCGTGAGACTCAAAGCCGAACCCACGACCCCAGCAGGAGGCCACGGTGACGCTTTAGCCCCAGAGTCGCCTGGTCAGGCATCAGCCGGGATCCCAAAGAGGCATGACCTCACCAGCTGTGTGGTTTCCCTGAGGTGCAGCTGCATGTGGGGAAGCAGGACCCGGGCTGTGTCTTTTCCCTTTACTTGCTGGGGTTCAAAATAACCAGCGGCCTCTCTATTATCCTCCAAAGGCGGCTGCTGGTTTGGCCCACAAATGGATGCAGGGTGCAGCCTGGGATTTAAGCTCCTCGTGAGGCCATCAATCCACTGAGGAGGGCCTTACTCTCGACTTATCGTGATGCAGCCAGTGGGCACGTCCTTCAGCTGACTCCAAGTCCTTGAGACGTGGCCCCAGGGGCCTTGACGCCGCTCCTGCTCTCCCACGTGGCGCGAAGGTCCAGGCTCAGCTTGTATGTTTCCTGCCCCAGACCTGGATGCAGACGTTTCTCCGGGACCCCTGGTTTCCCTCCGGGGAAAGGGCACCTGGGGGGCCACAACCTGGGGGCCAGGGATGCTCATAGCAACAGACCAGCCCTTCTTTCTAGCCCTTTCATGTAAACAGAGAAGCAGTTTTTAAACGAAATCATCGTGAACACATTCTGATGCATCTCACCCAGTGCAGGCGGAAGGGCTTTGCTTCGCATCACCTACGTTTCATCGGCTCTGTTCTGTGCTGGACATCCCAGCTCTCGGCGACACCAACAGAACTCTTCAGTGGCCTCACCCCATGATGCCCATGCCAAGGGCCTTAGCATAATAAAACAAATACCGTCACAACCGTGACACCATGACCTAAAACAGCGCACACGCACACACCCAGCTCCATTCGTTCTGAACCCACCGGCAACAGGTCCCCCGAAATAAGATCTTTCTGGGGATTGTTCCACCCCAGTGCAAACTTAGGGTCATCTGTTTCATTTCGGTTTTGAAGGACTTCTTTTTCTCGTTAAGATTTATTTAGGGATTTAGGAGATCAGGGGTTGCTTTTATATTTAAAGTTATGGGAACTATTTACAAGGTTCCAAAGTCAAATCTATAAAACCATCTAATCATCCTCAGAGACATTTGGGTTCTGTCATGTCCCCCCACCCAGAGGTAACTTTTTATAAGTTTCGGTTTATCCTTCCACTGCTTTTGTTTCTTAATATAAAGTAAGTATATCTATATTAGTGTACCCTTTTATTAGAGGAGGAGAAGCTTGTTATACTTTTATCCACTGTGTGTGTGCGGTGGGTTTTTTCCCACGTAAAAATATTTCCTGGTAATCACTCCACAAAAGCACGTGGAGACTGCACTGTCCCTTTCCCACACCTGCACAATATTCTGCACGCAGCGCATTCAACCTGCTTCCTACAGGCTGGCATCTGAGTTCTCCATCTGGCGCTTTTACAAAGAACGCTTTAACAATCAGCCTTGCCACAGGCATACTTTCCCCTTTTTTTTTTTTGCCGATATCTTCAAGATAGGTCCCTGGAAGTGGGATTGCTGGGCCCGAGGGTACGGGCATGCATAACTGTGCCAGATGTTGCCAAATCCTGCTCCCCACAGATTCTACCATTTTGCAGACCCTCCAGCAACATGACCGCTGCTTCCCAGAGCCTTGGCGGCCGCCAGCGACATATGTCTATAAAGGCTTCTGGATTTCTGCCAGCCTGGGGGGACCTCAGCGAAGCCCGTGTCTGCGCGTCTCTGACAGCGAGTTGGGTTGGCATCTTCTCACACGTTTAAGGGCAACCCCACCAGCCACTTTTCCTGTGAACTCTCTGCTCACATCTCTTGCTTGTCTTCTGTGGGGTCACTGGGTTTTTTCTTCTCTATTTTCAGAAACGCTTCCTATCTTAGAGCTATTAACCTGGCGCCTGTGCCACAGTCTCTCCCCCGGATTTTCACCGGTCTCTTTACTGCTCACCGGGTGGTGGTATCACGCACAAACCACTTCTTTCTCATACAGCCTCTTCCTTAATGCACTGGCTTTTGAGTCACAGAGAAGCCTCCCCACCCTCGCCCTCGCACTGTAGAGGGCTCCCCGAGTCTCCTTGCAGTACTTGAGTGGTTTTCCGACCACTTGGGGTCCATCCCAGTGTGCTGTGCAAGGAGCGGGTCCAGCCTCACCTGTTCTTCCTGAAGCAACACCTATTAGAAACCCCCCAACTTTTCCCCGTTGGTTGAAGATGCTGCCTGTATTTTTGGCTAAACATTCATTCGCAGTTGAGTCTATACATGGATTTTTTTATTCTGTTCTATTGCTTGTCTACATGCCAGTGCCACAGTGCTTTTACTACCCAAGCTTTGTTTTATAACATTTTGAGCCGTCCCAGCCAAGAACGCGGAGGCAACTTTTGCGAGAGAACAGCTGCGGATGTCTTGGAACAGAAATCCAAACCACGTGACGCATCAAGCTGACACGTTCCAAGCACGTGGTTCCGGGGCTGCTCAGGCACCACCTGAAGCTCTTCTGGGTGCCCCGGGGTCCCCCAGCTGCTCCCTCTGCCGGGTGGGGCCCTCTGGGAGGCAGGGGCCTGTCCCTCTGGGTCAGGGCTCCTTCTGCGGGCCCCTCCCAGACGGAAGGGTTACGATCAGCCTGGCAGTGAAGGAGGCAGCCCCTGGCCCAGACCGGGGTGGGTGAAGTGGGGGTCCCAGCATGGCCGGGCATCTCCACACGGAGAAGCGTTCCAGGGCTGAACAGACTCGGGGGCAAGGTGAGGACTCTGGGCTCCTTCTTCTGACTTTCTCTAGATCTCTGCATGGCAGCAAACTCGGCAGGAGAATGTGGAGGAACTGCCCAAGGGCATGGTTTTGAGAGGAAGCAGAGAAGGGAGCCCACCCTTGCGAGACACAGAGGGGACGCCCACAGCCCCTGCTCCCCAGTGAGCTGGCACCCGGTGGGTGGGGGCAGCCGGGAGGGTGCCCGTGGTGAGAGGCAGGCATGAGGCCAGCGTTTCGGGAAGTCTGAAGGGTGTGGCCGTCGGGCGCTTCATGGATGCGGCGGAGGGAGCCTCTGCGGGGGGGATAAGGGCCAATGGGCACACACCAGGCACGACACCCGGAACATCAGCGTCGTAAGACATCCAGGCAGAAGCGGGGCAGCTTTCCGGGGGTGGCACGAGCCAGGTGGCTGGGCCTGCTTCCCCACCCCCAAGTCACTGAGTAGAGAAGGGGAGCGGGGAGCAGGCCCAGAGCCCGAGAGTGGGCGGGGCGGGCCCTGGCGTCCGCTGCCCCAGCCCCTGCAAGGCGGAACGGCACCTGCAGATCGGGGGGTGCTCGGAGAGCCCTGCTCTGACAGGTGGAGGCAACACCCCCCATGGAGCGCCTGGGACCAGGGCTCGGTCCTCCTGTGCTCAGAGCCCGCCCCAGGCAACGGCAGTGCCCCCTCCCTGGGCCACGCATCCATCCTTCAGTGGGGACCACGCTCTGCACGGGGGTTCAGGCGCCTGCTCAGGACACACTCCTTTTGCAGGTTCTTCACCCGGGCAGTGAGGATCTGCCCCCCCAACCCCGGCCAGGGCTACTGTGAAGATGGAGAAGTTCTGGGGGAAAGGGCTCCGAAAAGCCCCCGCCCTCAAACACACAGGGGCCTACAGCACTCTCCCGTAGCCATGGGAGGGTCCCAGCGGCCTCTGCCCACCACTTTCTGAGCTCACCCGCCGCTCAAGCTCAGGAATGTCACTGGATAAAAATACCCACAGACGATGTCATCAGGCCCAGCCTGCCTGTGGGGCTCGGAGCTGCCGGGCAGCAGGCTGACCGCCACGGCCCAGGCTCAGGGCAGGGGGTTAGGGGGTGCCCTGGGCTACCAAGGCCGGACACCAGGTGACCCTGTCCCGAGCGCCTATCCTTGCTAGGTACAGGCTGGCCCTGCCCACCCACTCGGACCCTCTAACGCCCAAGAGCGCTGAGACCAGCACACACTAATACCCCACACAGCACCAGAGTGGCTGAGCCACCATGGGGGCTCCGAGCACCAGGTCAAGGGGGTGGCAAAGACAGAAGGCATGGCTCTGCCTGGGGCAACATGGGAAGGCTTCCTGGAGGAGGAGGTCTCCGAGCTGAGCCTCAGCCTGTGGTTCTGGCAGCAGGGCTTTAGGGCAGAGGCCTAAAGCAGCCAGATCAAAGCCCTCCAAAGGCTAGACACCCACCCACAGGGTAGCAGCCCCAGGAGTGGAGAGCCAGTGCCCCAGCCATGCTGGCACGTCCAGGGACGCCCTCTCTGGGCTCACGTACTGCCCTCAGGAGGCAGCTTCCTCCTCCCTTCCGACTCCCCCGACAAATGGTGGCATCCTCTCCTCACGTGGCCAAGCCACCCCAGGGTCAGCATTACAACCCCTGCCCAGGGTGGGAGGGAGTCACGTGAACAAGGAGCCATCAGGCCTACCTGGATTCTGGCCCCACCATCGGAAGGAGCGACAGGCTTCAGAGGCGGGCAGCCTGGAGCATGCCCAGCTGTGTGGCCATGGGCACGTCACCTCCCCTCTCTGGGCCCAGGATTTGCACACAGCAGCGGCCCGTCCCTCTCCGTCTCCCACCAGGGCCTGGGGGAGAGCCAGGCTGCCCCTCTGCCCCAGTACCCTCACCCCAGCCAGTGCCCACGTGGGCTCAGAGGAGGGACCTGGGGTCACCTGGCCAGGAAGCAGAAGACAAACCATCGCGAGGCCAAGTCCCATCACACTGTCAGAAGCCGTGTGTAAAAATGGCACATGGCGTCACAGGTGGTCATCCTGCCCGACAGCAGAGCTGGGGCCCCACCCCTTGCCAACCATCACCCCGCCTTCCGTGAGATGTGGGGCTGTCCCAGCACTTGGGGAACCTCTGGAGGGAAACTCACGGCCCTCTCTGCCCTCCAGGAGGGAGTGCAGACAGTCACCCAACCTGCCCCGGGGACCCCGGGCCGCCTCCAAGCTCTGCCCCTTGCTCCAAGGTGCCTCCCCAGGGAGAGTGAAGCCGGCCCGCTGGACCCTCCCTCCAGGCCTGGGTCCGCAGAGTCCGAGGTGAAGGGTCCAGGTGACGGAGCTCGTCCTCATTCTCCCCCCAGCAGCACAGCCCAGGCACCAACCAGCACACGTGAGCGTCCGTGGCGTTTCCCAGCAGCAACTGCACCCTTCGTCTGGCCTCGGGTTCATGGCCCCCGCCCCTCCAGGCCCAGCACCTTCTCCCCGCACACAGGCGTCCTTGGACACCGTCTCCACCTCACAGGAGCCACACGTGACACCGTCCCAGCCCATCCATCTCACCCATGGGCAGGACCTTGAGCCACGAGAAATGCCACACGAGCTGAAAGCTGGTTTAGAACATCGGTCTGAGAAGGGCCTCAAAGTTCACCTGGGTCCACGGCCCAGACCAGGAGGCAGGGAGGGCTCAGCGCAGGGCCCCCGTCAGCAGCACCGCCCCACTCAGCGCACAGCACCGGGAGCTGGTGAGAAACCAGGACCCGGGCTCCCGACCTGCCGGACACACCTGCCTTTCAGCTGCATCCCCAGGACACAGTGGCCTGCAAAGCCCCGTTCACACCAGAAGAGCCAACCTGGGAACCGGCTGTGCAGGAGGAGGACGATCCCGAGCCCCTGACACCTTTAGAAGCCGGGGCATCGGAATCGGACACCCCGGGTGGAGCCGGGACCCCCCGGTGGGCGCGGTGCTCCAGGCCGGTCTCGGCTGCTCCCGTGTCTGCCTCCCCGGGACGAAGCCCCCGCCCCAGCCCCACGAGACCCTGCTGCAGGAAGGTCCCAGGGCGTGGGGACTGTGCGTGCAAATGGGCCCCTCCCACCCCTCCAGCCCTGGGTACCCCCACGCGTGCAAGCGGAGGCCACGGGCACCGAGCCCAAGGGGAGCCGACGATTCAGAACCAGGCACGGGCGAGCATCCCCTCCCACCTGAGCAAGCCTGCCGGCAGGTGCCACCACCCACCGAGCCTGCCACAGAGGAGGGGATGCGGACTCAGGGAGGTGGCCCAGCCACGGGGCAACCCTGGGGCACGAAGCCTGGACGCCGCCCAGGGCCG
Source organism: Balaenoptera musculus (assembly GCF_009873245.2). NCBI lineage: Eukaryota > Metazoa > Chordata > Mammalia > Artiodactyla > Balaenopteridae > Balaenoptera > Balaenoptera musculus. The sequence goes on from NC_045792.1 coordinate 108,484,504, forward strand.
AGCTCCCGCACAGCCTGGCCCACTCCGCATCCTGCGCCAGGCGGCCTCCAGGCCCCAGACCTCGGCGCTCGCTGGGCGTGCCTTCCAGCCCAGGGGCTACCACCCCCTGGACCATCCCTCCCCTCCCACCACCTCCCTTGGAGCCTCAAGGTCTCCCGGGCCCCCTCCTCCCCAGCTGGTGGCCCCGGCGTAAGGGACACCTGTGGTCCCCCAACCAGGGCCAGACCACGATGAGGCACTCAACATACAGAGGGCAGTGGGTCCAGAAACAGCAGGCTGGGTCTGGGGTGGCAGTGAGGGGTCTCTAGACAGCCAAGGGGAGACCAGAGGACCAGGCCCTGGAGAAAGTGACACAAGGAGAAGCACCAGAAGCGATTCCCCCAGCTTTACTGGGAACTGGGGGCTAAGAACTCCCTGGAGGCGTCTCAAAGGGGATGGTGGGGGGCTTCCCTGGTGGCGCAGTGGTTGAGAATCTGCCTGCCAATGCAGGGGACACGGGTTCGAGCGCTGGTCTGGGAAGATCCCACATGCTGCGGGGCAACTAGGTCCGTGAGCCACAACTACTGAGCCTGCGCGTCTGGAGCTTGTGCTCCGCAACAAGAGAGGCTGCGATAGTGAGAGGCCCGTGCACCGCGATGAAGAGTGGCCCCCACTTGCCGCAACTAGAGAAAGCCCTCGCACAGAAACGAAGACCCAACACAGCCATAAATAAATAAATAAATAAATAATTTTTTAAAAAAAAAGGGGGGATGGTGGGGAGACCAGAGAGCCCGTCCCCCTCCGCCCCTGCCCTCCACCTTCCTTGACCAGCTCCCCTTCTGGGCGGGTCTGCCTGGGGTAGGACGGGCACCAGGGGCCAGGGTGGGGGGATGCGACCAGGGAACTGGCCTCCACTTCCAGAAAGGCGGGCGGGCTCGGCCCAACAAACCGCCAGGGAACGCTGCCAGCGCCATCAATTATTAACACCTGCTCTGAAGGTGCCGCCAAAGCCACCGGAAAGTTCTCGGGAACCTGGGAAAGGCAGGGTGGCGGGAGGGCAGGGACAGGACGCACTCCTGGGCCCTCCCCCAAACCTCCCCTTAGCCCCCCCACAATCTCCAAGCTTCTCCCAACCGGCGGGGATGCTGACGGAGGGGGCGAGGGGCACCTGTCCCCACATGAGGAAACTGAGGCACGGGGGCTTCTCCCAGGCTGCGTGGGTGGGAGCAGCTGGAAGAAGACAGGAGTCTGCACGTGTCACCCTGCAGCTCCCGAGAGGTCAGGGGGAGGAGGGGGAGAGAAGAGAGAGGGAGAAGGAGGAAGGAGGGGGTCCCTCCGGGCTCCTGTGACTTGAAGCCCCCCGCCTGGCAGGAGGGACGCGGAAGCTGGGGGCAGCCTCCATCCTGGCCTCTACAGACAGAGGCTGTGGAGGCCCAGCCCAGCAGCCAGGGCGCGCTGCTACGGGGCCCCCGGGCCCCAGTCCAGTCCAGGCATCTCCCCAACCAGACAACCCCGGCCAAGGCCCATCAGCATGGAGGCCAGGCCTCCCTCGCCCTCAGCCAGAGTGGGAGCCGCTGCACGGTGGGGATGTGAAGAGCCTCAGATGAGGACTGGGGGCCAGGGGCAGTGCCGGGCGGGAGGGCAGCCTCCTGCCCCCTGACCCCGGCAGACGGGGCAGGCGGCCACGCACAGGAAGGGCCGCTCTCCTCTTGGCCAGAGCAGGGGTTCCCCGACCAGGAGGGGGACAGGATATCCTGGCCTGCTTCCCCAGCTGCGCCTGGGAGAGTGTGCCCAGCCCTGCAGGGCCCGCAGGACAGCGGCTCCCACACCCACCCAGGCCCCAGCCCTTCAAGGCCGGGCTCATCCTTCCCAGGCCGGAAACCGAGCTCAGCCTGGGTCGTGACAATCAGCCGGCACGTTTCACCATCTGCCTCACCAAGGACAGAGCTCTCTCTCTGCTACCATCTCGGACGCTTCTCAGAACAACGCCGGGGCCAGAGTGGGCACCGTCCACCCCTTTTCTCAGCGCTGCGGCCAGGCTCTGGCCACTCAGCCCCAGGTTGCTCCTGCAATCCCAGCTTGAGCCCAGGTCCCCTGGAGACACTGGCCAATTCAGAGAGTGTCCGGGGCCCTGCCAACCTCCTGGAGGTGAGGGGGCACCTTCCCGGGCCCCAGGGAAGCCATGTCCCCTGCCTAGCCAAGGTCCACCTGCAGACCTACCCTACACGGAGGACTGCGGCACACCTCTTACAGATGGGGACGAGAGAGGGAAAAGACTGACCCAAGGTCACCAAGTCACCCTTAGAGGGCCCCCATTCCCAGCTCCTCCCCCTGAGGGGAAGCCACTCGGCTACTGTCCCCAGAAGCCACCCCTGCCCTACAGCTCCTGGGGAGGCTGGGCAAGGCAGACTGCTGAGCAACTTCCGAGAGCTAAACAATCAGAATCAGGAAGAAAACACAAGTGTAAGCAGAGACTTCCTCTGGGGAGCAGCAAGCCTTCTTCCTCCACAAGGCACTGCAGCCGCCGGGGGCCTGGGCAACGCGTGCACCCTCGGGCCTGCCACCCCAGGACGCGAACCAGTGGGGTGTCTGCAGGCCCCTCACCTTGGCAGCCCTAGGGGTGAGGAGGCACTGCTGCACCGCCTGGCGATTCTCTGCCCAGAGCTGGCACATAGGGCTCCAGGACAGAGAGGCGGCTGGGCAGGGTCTGCTCCAGGACCGGCTGTGGGGTCTGTCCCGCCCCTGGCCACCTCCGGGAGCTTGGGGTCCAGCAGGTGAGGGCTGAGGGGCAGGCAGCCCACGTGCACAGCAGCGCCCACGAGCCAGCTGTTGGCTGGGTGCTCAAGCAGCCGGCGTCAGACCAGGGCAGGATGCCTCAGGGTCAGTGCGCACAAACATTCCCCCAAACCCCAAGACAAGCCGCTGCCGCTGCAGCCGCGGGCAAGACCGCCCTCTCCCGCAGACCAGCCACGGCCACGGCTAAGCTCCCTCCGACACCTCGGCAGGCGGGGGCTGGGGGTGGGGGGAAGAGGCTTGAGGACACTGTCCTCACCACTTGCCCTCCTGCTCTGGAAGGCCTGCCCCTCCGCAGGGAGGGCAGCAACCCTAGTACCACCTGCGCTCAGAGGAGCAAAGGTGAGGAACCAAGGTCACGCCGCCCCACCTCACCACACCTGCTGAGACCGTGCTCCAAGCCAGCCCCTCTGCTCCCTGGGCTCCGGTGGTGGCTACCGGAGTGGGACAAAAGAGGGCCCTGGACACCCCCCAGGTGTCCAGCCAGGTCTCTCCCAGCCCCAAGCCCGCCAAGGGGGCAGGGACGAGCACCTGCCGCTACCAACGCGAAGCCAGAGGGCGGTCACCCGCGCAGCCCCCAGAGCAGCCTCCGAGGTCAGCGCGGGGATGGCCAAGCCGAGGCTCACAGGCCAGAGGCCGGCCCCACACCAGGAGGCCACTGGCCAGGCAGCGGGGAAGCAGGGCCGCGAGCGGTGGGGGAGGGCTCCACGTGGCCCTGTCCCAGCGCGCCCTGCCCTGCCCCACACAGGCACGCGCGGCGGCGGCTGGCATCAGAACCACCTGGGAAGCAGTGGGGCCAGGTGCTGCCGATAGGGCGCTGCTTTCGCCTGGCGCACAGCTTCCTCTGATCGACCAATGGAATCAGGGGCCCGACCTCTCTCCTCCCCGCCACCCTGTGTCCCCTCCAGGCTCCTCTGCTTCAACCCAGGGTTTCCAGAGCCTGGCTGGGTTCTTGCGGGGCCGTGGGCACTCCTCACGGCCATGCTGACACCTCAGGCTACACCACAAGGCCTGCCGCCCTGCTCAGCTCGCCCAGGAGACGCCCCACAGGGCCCGCCTGGGCCGGGGAGGGTCTGAGATGTTGCTGCACCAGCGGGGGCACCAGGCCCTGCCCTCTCTTGCCTCCCAGCCCCGCCCGGGGAACTCTCTCCCCTGCCCCCGTCCTCTCGCGGAAGGATTAACACCTGGACCGTCCCTCCAGGGAGGAGCGGGCCAGCTTGGGCAGGGCACTCCTCCCAGCTGGCTCCCCCACTCATGCCTGGGCAGCGCCAGCGGGGAGCTTCCCACCCCCACGGGGTCAGACCCACACGTCCGTGAACTTCAACAGACAAGCTCTCCGCTGCTTGTTTCTCCCACTAACCCCTTCCTTCCCTCCCGGCTGATCCGAGTCGCAGCTCCGACCAGGTTCGGGCGGCAGCAGGTGGCACAGGGGCAGCGCTCCCCCTACGCCCTCCCCGGCCCCGCGGAAAGCTCGCAGTCCCGGCCGGCGGCGATACTCACACGGCAAAGTGGTAGACGAAGCACTTCCAGCCGGTGGGGCGCTCCAGGAAGTTGTAGACGCGGCCCTGGATGTGAGTGCGCGCCAGCAGCGGGCGGCGCGCGCTGTAGATGGAGACGCGCGGGTCGAGGCTCACCGGCGGCCGCGGGCCAAGGTCGGCGGCGGCGGGGGGCGCGGCGGGCGCGGCGGGGGACGCGGGCCCCGGGGCGCCGGGAGCAGCGATGGGCGCGTAGAGCGCGCCGCCCGCCGGGCCGCCCTCGGCCAACTCCAGCGAGAAGGGGCACTTCTTGGCCAGGCCCGCGCTGCCCCGCCGGGCGCCCGGCAGGCGGCCCCCGCCCCAGCGCTTTCTCTCGGCCCTGGGAGGAGAGGTGGCCGCGGCCATGGCCAGGCAGGGCCCGCGGGGGCCGGCCGGGCGGCGGCACGAGGAGCTGCGGCGAAGTCGGCCGCCGGGGCGCAGTGCGGGCGGCCGCTGCTGCCAGCCGGGCCGCCGGGCCGCTGCCCGCCCCGCCAGGGCGTGGGGGGCGGGGCCGGGAGGGGGCGGCGGCCGCGGGCGGGTCCCGGGGGTTGGCGAGCCCCGCCCCGGGCCGCACGCCCCGCCCCCAACCAACGTTGGCGCACGGGGCGCCGGAGGCCGATCCCCGACTGCGCTCACCTGCTTGGTCGGTCCCTCCCCCGTCTCGCCCACCTGTTGGGTCCGCCCCTTTAGCCTTCACCTTCTTGGCCCCGCCCGCCCCATCTGCTCGGTCCGCCCCATTCCGCGCTCCTCGCTCCGCCCCGCCTGCGCCCACGTGCTTGCCCTCCCCAAGCCCATCTGCTAGGCCTGCAAAAAGCCCCCAGCCCAGTCAGGAAGGAAGGCGCGGGGTCAGCAGGTGCAGGGACCACGAACTGCCCGGGCAGGAGGACGGGGTGGGGCGCAGACAGCCGCTTCACCCGCTCTGAGTCACTCAGAAGAGGGTGGGAGTGAAGCGGGAAGGAGGGGCACGTCAGGAGGATGGCGGTTAGCCCCGCGAACAATCCGAGCGCCCCCTGGGTGCCCGAGCGCCCGAGCGAGCGCGCGTGCTGCGGGCAGAGAATGTGGTCGGGTTGGTGCCCATAGGGCCGTTGGACTCTGGAGGCCAGACAGGGCCATCGGGGCCATCGTCGGTCAGGGAGGGCCCAATGGGGAGCCGTGTGCGTGGGTAGGATGCGGGGGCTCCTGGAGGCGATGCCTCGGGGGTCTGGAGAGGGGCACGGCAGGAGGGGCTGCCTGGGCAGGTCAGGGGAGAGGTGTTAGAGAATGGAGTCCTTCTCCTCCTCGCCCTCTGCACAGGGCTGCTGCTGTGTCCCGTAGGTTTCCCTGGGTGGGGGTGACGTAGAGGTGGGTGACAGGGTCAGAAGGATTGCACGGGTTCCCTACCCTGCACTGGCATTTGGGTCCCTGCACAACGACCTGACATCAGGGTGGAGAAAGGGTGTCGAGCAGAAAAAAACTGGCCTCTCTCAGGACATTGCCCCGGGCAGGGGTATAACTGCCTGCCACATCAGGGACCCATAGCCTAGGAGACACGTCCCAGGTCTTGACTGAGCACCCTGGGCTGATTTATTTCACATACTCCCTCATCAGAAAGTCAGCTCTTGGGGCTTCCCTGGTGGTGCAGTGGTTGAGAATCCGCCTGCCAATGCAGGGGACACGGGTTCGAGCCCTGGTCTGGGAAGATCCCACATGCCGCGGAGCAGCTGGGCCCGTGAGCCACAACTGCTGAGCCTGCGCGTCTGGAGCCTGTGCTCCGCAACAAGAGAGGCCGCGATAGTGAGAGGCCCGCGCACCGCGATGAAGAGTGGCCCCCGCTTGCCGCAACTGGAGAAAACCCTCGCACAGAAACGAAGACCCAACACAGCCAAAAATAAATAAATAAATTTTAAAAAGAAAAGATGGACTACTATCTTTAAAAAAAAAAAAAAAGTCAGCTCTTGTTGTTGGACCGAGTGCAGCTCGGCCCTTCACCCCTGACTCCCCACACCTCGGATGGCGCCTGTACAGAGCCGGCACAGTTGGTATGTGCAGAAAGAATGAATGAAGTGGGTCCCAACCTGTGCCAGGCACCGTGGAGACTCAGGGCAGCTGAGACAATGGAACCTTGCTGGGAAGCGCATCACTTAGGATACAAATGGGCAGAAAGCCAGAAGAAGGCGGGGAGTCCGCCTCCGCAGGGCCTGGGGGACAGCCAGGGCACCTGCAGGCATTCAGTCAATACTTTCTGAATGAAGGCATGCGTGAATGAAGTGTCGGCACATCCACACCCCAGTCAGCAGGAGGAAAGTAGTGCCAACGCACAACTGGAGAGTCAAAGAGAAAGAAGAAAAGCGTTGATCCGTCTTGCACACAACACACAGGAATAAATTTCGACTGGATCAGAGGCTTCAATGTAAACGCTGAAATGAAGCCATGTAGGTTCTACAAGAAAGTATGGGTGAGTTTCTCAACAAACCCTAGGTAGGGAAAACATCTCCAGCTGCGGCTGAAATCCAGAGACAATAGCTGAAATCAACAAAACAGACAAGTGACAAACTGGAACAAGAATTTGCAATTTATAGTACGGGCAAAGGATTAATAGCACTGGTACATAAAGAACATCTAAAACTGAGAAGAAAATGATAGACGACCCTGTGGACGAGCGGGCGAAAGGCATGAACAGCTCACGGGAAAAGGGATTCATGATCTTTACACTTATGAAAAAATGCTCAACAAGAAAAAGGCAAATTTGAAAGTACACTGAGAGACCATTGCTCACCTATCTGATTGGCGAAAATCCAGACGTTGGACCGCAGTTTCCGTGGGCAGGGCCGAGGGAAAGCAGGTGTTCCTGGCACGTCGTCAGTGGGGAGGGGATCCTGGTGGCATTAGGAAGAGCACTCGTATCATTTAGCCTGGCTAGTTAGTTCCACTTCCAGGAACTGGCCCAAAGATACATGGGAAAAATAGAAGATGATATACACATAAGGCTATTTGTTACGACATTATTTGTATTAGCAAAAGGTGAGAAACAGCCAGAACGTCCCTCAGTTAGCTGAATCATGCTTTGGTACAGCTCACAATGTTATCAATATTATCACTAACACTCAGAGGACAAAAGGAACCCAAAGAGTCATATCATTAGTATTGAAATCGGTATTGTTGCTTTGAAATGATATATACATGTAATATGTGTAACACATATATCATGTTAAACTCCTTAGGAACCTGGATTTTCAGGACAGGAGAAAAGAGATACAAATATAAAATCAAAGGGCAAATCAATCCTTAAATTTGAATTGGGAATATTAGCATAAACTCCTCAGCTGTTTTCTTAAAGCAAGACTACTTTCTAGCTCTGTCTGCTGAAAAGTTGTTGCATCCAAAAGAAGTGTGGATTAAAACATATCAAATATCTTTATCCATTCATTCAAAATGATACTAAAACGTCTTCACTGGCCCTTTGTCAGAGGCTAGGGCTCATTATTCTGAAAAGGAGTAAAATAAACTAAAAAAGGACAGAGTCAAGCATTTGTCCTGCCTTCTCTGTACGCACTGAACTTCAGGGTAACAAGAGGCCACACGTGCCGTAGGTATGTACTGAAGTGTTTCTGGATGGATGATGCAACTTTGGGGAATTGCTTGGAAATAATCAGGAGGGAGGGGCAGTGGCTGGGGTGGAGATTAAACCAACCTGCTCTGAATTGGTCATTGTTGAGCCAGCTGGCGGATACAGTCTTGATACTGTGTGCTTTACTTTTGTGTAAGTTTCTGTATTTTAAAAATTATAATAAGTAGCCGCCCAAGCACGTGGGGGTTCAGGGGCTGAACTGTGCAGGAGCCAGCTCTGGGGGTCCTGGCCCTGGCATAGGGACTCTGCAATGAATGGGAGGCCAGACAACAAGGGGTCGCTGCAAGTTCCCTGAAAGCTCAAAGGAGCTGGTGGGGGGCCTGGGGGAGGATGCGAGAGCTGGGTGGGCAGAGTGAAGCCAGGTGCAGTGAAGTGGGGCTGGGGCTCAGGTGAGGAAGGGCCCAGAATGAGGGCAGAGGGTTGGCGGGGGGTCGGGGGGGCAGGGCCAGCACGCAGGAGTAGGAAGCACAAGCCGAAGGGCCTCCAGGGCCTGCTCGAAGGTGGGAAGTGGGCCTGACCCACTCACTGGCTCCCCAGCTGCCCTCCAGGGCGCCACCCCCCCGGGAAAGCCCCCTCCCTCCCCAGGACCTGCTCCTCGGTCATTCAGGATGCTCCTGTCACACCCTGGGGTCCTGGACACACAGGCAGATGGATCTACCTGGACGTGCGTGGACCGGGAGTCTTCCTTCCTGCTTTTCAGGCCCATGGGCTGTCTCCGGGCCTCAGAACATTCTGGAAGCATCATACTCACCTTCCTTCAGCAGCACTTTGCCAAGACCCCTCGGGACCCCAGACCCATGCCAGGCCAGCCGTGGGAGGAGACCGGAGGTCGTCACGAACACAGGGGGAAACTGAGGCTGGGGAGGGAGGGCTGTGCGGCGCCCGAGAGGTCAGGGTCCAGGCCGGGGCTGCGCCTCCAGAGGCTTCCTGGCTGGCGGCCACCTCCAGCCCCACGGCTGAGTTGCCCACTCACCCATTCACTCCCCGTGTCCCCCTGAGCACCCGCCGTGCGCCGGGCACTGCTCCGCCCCGGCCGTAGAGCCGTGTGCGCGAGGCCCGCCTTCCTGGGGGTCAGCAGGGGGATGAGTGAGATGAAGAAAACTAGGGGACAAGGGTAGGGCAGGTGGCAGGGGGTGATGTGTGCTGCGGCAGGGCCCGCCCTCCCAGGACCCTGCATTTTAGCCAACTCCTCCCTCCCTCGCGGGCAGGGGACACTGAGGACCCCAAGTTTGGGCACCGCTCCAGGACAGAGGCCGAGGGGCATCCTTCGGCTCTGACTTGACTCCGTCTCTGCCGCCGTGGGCTGTCGGACGGTCACTCCACAGAGTTAGCCAGCACGGACTGTGCCGGCCCGGGGAACACGTCGCAGCCAGGCTCACGGGGCAGCGCCGCAGGACGTCCCAGGGCTGTCACCGCCCGCCCTCCTCCCCCAGGTGCCGCGCTGGGGGCAGGCCAGGAAGGCTGAGGGCTGGGCGTGCACGTGTGCACGGGGCACAGCTCTGCGTGCACGTGTGCACGGTATGGTGTGCGGGCAGGTTGTGGAGGATACGGTGCACACGTGTGTTGCGTATGCGTGTACGGCGGTATGTGGTCCGTGTGTGTGTGCACACAAGCCTTTTTGTGACCACACAGGGAAGGGGGACACTCCATCCCCGCTCCTAAGGGCAGCCCTAGAGCAATGGGACCTGGGGGCTGGCAGCAGGGGTCTCAGAAGGGAGACCAGCTGGGGGCAGAATCGGGGGCAGGCAGCCATCCCCCGGGGGCCATGCCTCCGCCCCAGCCGGCCGGCTCTGCGGGTCACTCGGTGTCTGGGCCCTGCCCGCAGAGCCTCGTCCCCTCACTCACCCCTCCCAGCCCGGGATCCAGGTCCCACTGGCCCGGTCAGGGAGCGGGGCTCTGCCCGCGTGTTTCCTTTGATCTGAGGTTAGGTCATCTGACAGCACCCGATCTGGTCTCATGCACCCTGTTCTCACAAGTTCCCAGATAGCCATCAGGGCTGGCCCAGCTGACAGAAAGCCCTTCTGGATGCTCTCCGGGGCTCAATGCCTGTCCTCCAAATCAATCAAAAGATTCACGAAAGTTTGGGGCCGCCGGCACTTGCTTTGTACTGGGGCGGCGGGGTGGAGGTGGTCAGCTTCAGTGAAGAGCATTGTGGCCAGAGCTGCAAGCACCCCAAGGTCCCCTCCCACCGGCCCTCCCCTTCCAAGAGGACATCTTAAGGACCAGCCCGAGAATCCAAAGCCCAGTGACGAGGCCCCGGGGCAGCTGGCACCTGGCAGGGTCACCTTCACAGGAGCCCTGAGTAGCAGTAACGCTGGGCAGAAAAATCAGGTTTGGGGTTTCGGGTCAGCTTCCAGCTGGCAGGACGACCTTGTAATATCTTTGCTGGGAATTTGCACCAACGGCTTGTGAAATTGACTTGAGTTTATTTTAGCTTGCCAGTCCAACTGTTGCAAGGATGCACGGTCACCATGTGGGGCCCTCTTTGGTGAAATCACCCCTAAAATGTGCACCCTTAGACACTCACCCTGATCCTTCAGTTTCCTGTGTGACCTGATGGGGTGAAGTCAGGGACCTCCAAGCCTCATGGGACCCTTGGGGACACATGCCTGGCCCAGGTAGCCCGGGGAGTGAGGACCGGGGCCCGACATGCCCCGATTCTGATCACCAGGACTTGAGACCTCCCCACCGTCCCAGGGCACCTGCCCACCACCCACTGCCCTCAGCTGACCCTTTGGGGGTAGCGGGCCGCTGTGCACTCCAGGAGCCCAGGCAGTGTCTGTGCTGGGTCATCTGATAAGCCAGTAAGCCTTTCCTGACTAGAGAGTTGCCGGGTGTCCCTGGCCACTGGGAGAAGGGAGATGGGAGACCTGGGCTTGATCCTTTGAGGCCATGGTAGCCATTTCCCAGCCAGGGTCCTCGTCCACCTTGCTGGTGCTGCCGATGGGGCTGGCCCTCTGGAACTACGCCGTCCACCCCGCAGAACCAGAGCCCGTGCAGGGCCTGAGCCAAGAGTGGACTTGGAGGGCAGGTGAGCCGGTCGGGCAGGGGAGGGAGGGAGGCAGGGAGGCCGGGGTGAAGGGCCAACAGCAAAACAGGGGTGCACAGAGGAGGAAGAGGCAGGGAGGATTCAGCCAACCTGCCAGTATTTGTGGGGTGCCTACTGAGTTCCCAGTAGGAACTCCCTTGGGGGAGGCCAGAGGGGCAGAAGGCCAGGCCCTGCCCGCAGGGGATGGTGAGCTTTTCTGTGAGACACACAGACGGGGGAGAAGCCGCACGAGGACCTCACGTGCCATGTGGTGGAGTGCTTCGCCCAGCCACCACCTCCTCCCCCGACAGCTGCCAGAGCCCGGGGCGGGGAGAGCTGCCCTCCCCGCCGCGTGTGGGCCCCTGAGGGCTGAGGCTGACTCACTCACCTCTGAGTCCAGGTGCCCTGGAGAAGTTAACAAAGAGAGAGTGGGTGACTGGAGAGAGGCATGGATGCATGGAGGGAGGGATGGATGACGGATGGATGGATGTGTGAGTGGATGGAGGGATGACGGATGGATGGATGTGTGAGTGGATGGAGGGATGGAGGGATGGAGGGATGGAAGGATGGAGGGACGGATGGATGACGGATGGATGGATGTGTGGGTGGATGGAGGGATGGATGGATGGAGGGACGGATGGATGATGGATGGATGGATGACGGATGGATGGATGACGGATGGATGGATGGGTGAGTGGATAGAGGGATGGATGGATGGAGGGACAGATGGATGATGGATGGATGGATGTGTGAGTGGATGGAGGGATGGAGGGATGGAGGGACGGATGGATGACGGATGGATGGATGTGTGGGTGGATGGAGGGATGGATGGATGGAGGGACGGATGGATGACGGATGGGTGGATGGGTGGGTGGATGGAGGGATGGACGGACAGGTGAATGGATGGGTGGATGGATAGGGGTGGGTAAGTGAATGATGATGGGCAGATGAACCACCCTTCCTTCAATTATTTGCACAAATGTCACCTTCCCAATGAGATATCCCTTGACCATTTAAAAATAAAATCCCCCAACCATCCATCCATCCTCCATCCAGGTTCTTGCCTGCTTTATATTTCTCCACAACCATTTTAATCATTTCTTTTTAAAAATTTGCTTCTTACTTACTTCTTTGTTCATTGTCTGCATGTCCCCTGACCCCCAGCACAGTTTTGGCGCCTAGATGTTGCTCAGTAAATCTGTGTTGAATGACTGGACGAGCTGATGGGTGACATGACGGTCGAGGACAAGGCGGGTGGACGGTGCGCTTGGCAGAACGGGGTGGGGGTCCACAGAGGCCTGTGGTTTGAGCCTTAACTGACCCCCAGGGAGGGAAAATCAGCTGTCCAGGAACTCAGTGGGGGCCGCCCCTCACACAGGCCAGGCCAGCACCCTGCCCAATGCTCCACGGTGGTACCTGCTCTCGGGGCTGAAGTGGACGGCTGCTCCTCGGTGACGGGTGGGACAGGAGGCGCTCCCGTATTTGTAGGTCTGCGTTGACCACCAAGTGCCGAGGGGAAGAGGGGAGCGGGCTGGGGGTGTCTCCTTCCTGGACTCCAAAAAACTCGGGGGCAGGATGATGGGTGGGAGAGGGAGTGAGCCTGGGCCCGTGGCCATGCCCGAGTCCCGGCTCAGCCCCGGCTGCGCCTCTCCGGCCTCTCTCCCTGCGTCTGTGACGGCAGCAGGGAGGATACCGGCCACGGCTGAGGGGGGTGAGGGCCCACGAGGCGCAGCTACAGAGCTGTGGGCGTCCCCGTGGGAAGGAGGGCCTGCAGGTCCCCCAAGTCCCATGAGGGGGGTGCTACAGAAACCTTGGCATGTGTGTGGGTCAGCAAGGTGGGGGGCAAGTCTGGGCTACTCGGTGTGGACGACCCTTAGACGGGGTAAACCACCAGCTCTCAGCCTTCACCATGGACGCTCGGGGCAGCCCAGAGGCGGCAGACGGTGGCCCATCCTGCAGAGCCCGCCCTGCCCTCTCCAACCAGGAGTGGCCAGAGGTGGCGTTCCCCGCCCCTAAGGACCAGGGCAGAGCGCTTCCTCTCCGAGGGCCTGAGTCTCGACCTCACGCAGACCCAAGGGAGGCACCGGGTCGGACGAGGCCCCCAGGCCGGCAGGGAGACCCAGGGCCAGCCAGGCCCCTCTCTGAGTCGTGGCTTCTGTCCTGGGAGACAAAGACCAGAGGTGGCTCAGGAGGCTGAGTCTTCCTGCAAATTAAGCCCCACGAGGCACCCAGCCTGCACGGGGAGGGGCGGGGGGCCTGCCCCTCTGTCGGGGGCGGGGCGCATGTGTATGTCCCTCCCTCCCAGGCCTCCGCCGGGGGCAGAAGACGGTGGGTCCCTGCGGTCAGCCTGCTGCAGAGCAGGGTCTGCCGGCCCACGGACAGAGGCCTGGGGGCTGGCGTGCGCTCTGCCAGGCGTGGCCTCTCCCCCAAAGCAAGCGTCGCCGTGTGAACTCAGTCCTGTCCCGAGTGGCTCCAGCCCTGGACCCAGTTGTAGGAAACGGGGTGCAGGCGGCTGGAAATGGAGCAGGAGCGCAGAACGCGGGACGTCCCCCCGGCAGCGCCAGTGGGTGCGGGTGGCCCCTGGGCACCTCCTCCCTTCGGTGGTGCCCCGCCCGAACAGAGCCCACGCTGGCTGCAGCCCCTCAGTCACAGGCTTCCCCGCATAGACGCACGTCCACACCCCGCACCCACTTGCTCACTGTGTATCCTCCCAGCAGCTCCTGTTCTGGGCCCGGGAGGCTCAGTGGCCGAGAACCGCAGGCAGGAAGCAGACAGACAGCACACGAGTGAATGAAAGGTCCCTTCAGAGGGTCAGGCTCCCTGAAAAGTGACGCCGGGTAACATGGAGAGAGAGAGACCCAGGGGGCCCGTGAGCTGATGTGACTGGCGGCGGGGGGGGGGGGACGAGGGGGACGGGGGTGGGCAGAAGGGGAGGCTCTGAGGCTGGATGAGAGAGCAAGGGGGAGGCCAGATGGCTGGAGAGGTGGGCAATGGGCGGGGCAGGGCTGCGGGCTCGTGGTGGGGTGTTATTGTGGAGTAATAGGGAGCCATGGAGGGTTGTAGGCAGGGAAGGAGCACAGCCTGGTACTGGGCTGGGGGTGGCCAGACAGGAGCATCCAGGAGGCTGGGGTAGAGGGCAGGCCTGGAACAGAGGATGGGAGGAGGCCAAGGACCATGTGTCCCCCGCCCCCCCGGCTCGGAGGCTCTGGGGAGATCCCCTCACTCTGCATACACCCCTGACGCTGGCAGGACCCACAGCGGGGCCAGGCCCCAGGCGAGCAGGGGGTGTGGACCCAGGCTGGTCTTTCAGTTGGGCTGGGTCTGGCCCTCGCCCAGGAACACCAAGATTTGCATCTCCCCCTCAGAATCTCGTCCACAGGGTCTCAGGCCCCGAGGGTTTGTGGGGTCCCTGCCCTGGAGCCCCACTTACCTGGAATCCCGTCTTTCCTGAGGGATCGTCAGGCGGCCCCTCTCCTCCCTGGGTGGGCTCCAGGCCCATCGATGGGACGTGCCCAGCCCAGGACGGAGCCCTCGTGTCCGGGGCAAAGCGGCCTCCACCGGCCAGGCCACCTCCGCCAGCCTGCGGTCCTGGGGCGCCTCCTGGTGGCCAACGGGCCAGACCTGAGAGGCCACCAGGGGTCCCAGAGCACAGGGCCTGGGCAGGGTCTCCCCCCCATTCCAGAGCTCAGGGGATGAGGGGTCCCTGGGAGGGGGTCCTGGGGTCTCTGGGGAAGGGGCACACAGAAGTCACCTGTTCGCATGTGTTACCCGCAAGCTCCCAGAAGCCGGGCTACTCAGATCCCCATTTTCTCAGAGAAACTGAGGCCCAGAGTTAAGGAGCCCGAAGGATTTGCAGGGTGTGAGCCAGGACTGTGGGGCTCCAGGGCCACTCCCGTGCTGCCCTGTCCTGCCCTTGCTTGAAGGGACAGTGTCTGCGGAGCCTGCCATGCTGACAACCTGACAGCTGGCCCGGCCGTGCCGCCCTCCAGGACAGCGCACACGGGGCACCGGCGCCTCTCAGCTTTGTGGGCCCAGTCTCTGCCCACGTGTCCTCCACGGACGGCCGGCCACACCCCCTGGAGGCGGCCATTCCCACCTGCTGCAGAGGTAAACTGAGGGCCGGCGGGAGGCGGAGACACGGGTGTGGCACAGCCGTCCCCTCCCCCCCAGGCCGCGGAGGGAGGGAGGGACAGCAGCTAGCCCCACATGGGGTCACCTCTTGGCACCGGGAGACTGGCCACGCCCACGGGGGTCACGGGGCCCGTCAGGCCCGGGGAAGGCTGGCCCTCGCGCCCGGTGGCTTTGGCCGCAGCAGCCCTGTGGGCCGGGTGGGGCGGAGATCGGGTGGCGCCCGGCGCTGGTCACGGCGTTGGCCGCCCAGGTGCCGGGCGTGGCGGCGGGGAGGAGGAGGGGCGGCGCCAGGCTGTGGGCACCTCCACCCGCTCCTCCCCGCGTGTCCGGGCCCGGAGAGAAAGCAGGCAGGTGGGCGCCCTGGCCGCCAGCCCCCAGGGGGAGCGGGAGTCGGGGCACCGTCCACCCTGGCCACAGGCTGCCGCTCGTCTCCGTTTCCTCCTCTGGAGCCTGGGGAGAGCCCGGCCTTCCAGACGGTCCCTCTGCAGGGGAGGGGGGCTGGGGGTGGGTCTGGGCAGGGGGGCGGCCCCGCGGAGCCGGGGCTCAGAGCCGGTGCCTGTCCCGCTGGGGGGCTCACAAGCGCGTGGGCAGCTGTGCCCCCTCGCTGCCCCCTCTCCTGGCCCGGGAGACCCGTGTCCTCACTGGGGGCCGGGGGCTGCTGTGCTGACCGCCGCCCTGCTGAGCGTGGGACCCCTGTGTGCCCCCTCCTCCCCATCTCAGGGAGGAGCAGAGGGGCCGAGCGGGTGAGGGGCTTGCCCGGGGGGTGGACTGGGACCCCCGGGGCCTGGCCGCCCGGCTCCGCCTGCGCTGGGGCCGTTTCCCTGGTGGCCTCTGACCAGGGGCGGCCGTCTGCCCCCCGAGCAAGAGCCCCCGGTGCCCTTGCTGGGGCTGAAGATCCTGCCTCTGTGCTCCCTGTCAGCTGTCAGGGGGGGGCGGGATTCCAGTGGGGGGTGACGCAGGACCCCCAGCTGCCCAGACACCCCTCCCGCCCCTTCTGGGAACAGGGCTGTCAAAGACCGGACACCTGTTCATGAAAATGAGCCGTTTGCATGTCCTTCCTGCTTGGTGGCCCCATTTGCCTGGTGTCTGGCCCAGTGCCCCCCCGGCTCTCAGCACAGGACCCCAATGCCCCCTTGGCCCCCCGTGGCTGGGAAGCCAGGGGTCGGGCCCAGGCCTTAAGGGAGTGGGGTGAGGGGAGCTGGTCGTGGCCCCGGGGACAGTGAGGACCACCTGCCCTGTCAGTGAGGAAAGGGCGACGTGGGCTAGGGGGAGGGGGAGAACCACAGCACCCTCCCCCCGCCGCCGTCCCCTCCAGGTCCCCCTCCCTGGGGGAGCAAACCCGGGGCTCTCGGGCTACGAGCACACCAGTGCTGCCCAGCCCCCACACCCCCCGGGCCAGGGGCGCGTCCAGCGGTGGGAGGGATGCCAGGCCCCCGGCGGGAGCGAGGCCCCTGCTCAGCCCCACCCTCCCCGCATGGTGCGAGCACATCCCACGTCGCTGCCCGTGCTTTGGGGTTGAAGACTGTCCCCCAAAATTCATATCCACCCAGAACCCCAGAACATGACCTTATTTGGAAAGAGGGTCTTTGCTGAAGCTATTAGTTACGATGATGTCATAGTGGAGTAGGGAGGCCCTCATCCAATGACCGGTGTCCTTATAAGGAGAGGGAGACTCGGACGGGGACTTGAAGATGGAGGCAGAGGCTGGAGGGACGAGGCCACAAGCCCAGGGACGCCTGGAGCCCCCAGAGCTGCCAGAGGCAGGAAGGACCCTCCCTTAGAGCCTCCGGAGGGAGCTCAGCCCTGCGACACCTTGTTTTGGGATTTCTGGCCTCCAGAACCACGAGAGAATCAACTCCTGTTGTTTTAAGATGCCCAGTTGGTGGTCGCTCGTTACAGCCGCCCTGGGACACCCCTGCAGTTATAACCCAGAGGGCGGCAGTGCCAAGGGGGTGGGCGTTGGCCGGTGCCCAAGCCCAGGCCAGGTCTAGCCTCCCCCCGGCTATGTGGTCGCGTGCAGGTCTCCCCACTCCCCTCCGTGCCTTGGCAGGGCCGGGCCTCAGAGGCTCTTGGTACCAACAGCGTCAGGCCCAGCCCTGGGGGGCGGGGTCGGATGCAATCCTCCCACTTCCCACCCAGAGCAGGGAGCACAGAGGAGTGGGATTTGAATATGGCCTTTCCATATCCCTCCAGCGGAGAGTCCTTCCTGCCTCTTCCAGCTTCTGGGTGTCCAGGCGTCCCTGGGCTGTGGCCGCATCCCCCAACTCTCTGCCTCCATCTTCACTTGGCTTCTTCCCTCTTCTTATAAGGACGCTCAGGTCACTGGATGAGGGCCCATCCTAATGACCTCCTCTTAAACTGATGACATCTGCAAAGAGCTTATTTCTACAAAAGGCGCATTCACAGGCACCAGGAGCTAGGGCTTGGACACATGATTTTGGGGGACACAGTGGGAGGACCATGTCATGCCTGCAGGTGCCCCCCACTGGCCCCTCCTGTGTACCCAGGTGGCCCCTCTCCAAGAAACAAAGGGCTGGCCTGGCCTTGAGAACCGGAGCCGCCATAGGAAAGCGTTTTACCGAGAGATTCATTCTCCTCTCCCAAAGGGCCCCATCCGTCCGGGGGGTGGGGCTGACCCTGGAGAAGCTGGGAAAATACCCCAGCCGAACGGGGCGCTGCCGACACCCGTGATGGACGGGGCGACCAGGGAGACAGAGCTTCACAGGTGGGCCTCTCAGGTCTCCTGGGACCTGGGGTCCCACCGGCTCTGAGAAGACCTTTGCCCCTCCTGTGTTCTGGCCCCGGACTCTGCGGGGGGGGGGGGGGCAGGGCGGGCGCGCTCTCCCCGCTGAGCCCGCAAAGCAGCCACTGGAGACAGGCAGTGGGGGCCATGGGGAGCCGTGGGCAGGTGGTGGGGGGCCCGGGCTGGGCCCTGGCTGGCAGCCGTCGGCAGTGGGTCTGGGAGGCACTGGGGGTGCTTGCTGTCAGGCAAGTTGATGGAACCCAGGTCCTTGTCACTTGGGCCACTCCTGGGACCCTGGCGTGGCTCCCGAGTCTCTGCTAATGTGCCAACCCCGCCGGGCACGTGGGCAGCGCTGGGCCAGGGGTGCTCGGTGGGAAGGTCCCTGGGTGGTGGGAGGGGCGGGGGGTGGCTAGAGCCTCCCCTCCCCGGGCCTCCTGGGCCCACCTGGGCAAGGAGGGGCGTCTCTACCACCTCGGCTCCCGCCCAGCCCCCCAGGTCCCCCTGCACCTGAGCTGTGGACACAGCCCTCACCTGCTCGCCTCCCACCCGCTTTCTGCCGGGGCACCAGGCACACCCAGGGTCCCATCCGTGTCCTGGGCTGCGAGACTTCCACTGAGCCTTTGGGGTTTCCAGGAAGCCCCCTGCCAAAGCCTCTGCAGAAGTGGCGATGGGCGTGGCCGGCTGGCTACTCCCAGGGAGGGGTGAGTGGGCGCATAACGGGGGGCGGGCGGCGGGCCAGGAGGCGGGGCTGGGGAAGGGGGAGACGGAGCCGACATGGTGGGGCTTCAGGAGGGCCGGCCGGTGGGAAGGGCACCGGGGCAGACACCCTCTTGGGGGCCCCCCATTTCTGCCAGAGCGGCGCCTGGGGAGAGGGGCTTCCCTGGTGAAGGCGCCCCGGCCTCTGGCAGGAAGGGGGGCAGCACTTGCCTCTCGCGCCCTCAGGAGTGGGCTCTGTCCCTGCAGAGAGGGCCCCATGCAGGGTGCCGGGGGCGCCCGTCCTGGCAGCCACGGGGGTGCTGGCGACCGACAGGGGCCGGGCCTGTGCCGGGGTGAGATCGAATTCGGAGGGTCTGGGAAGAAGCGAGGCAAGGTGAGAGGCTGCCCGCACCCCACGTCCTCCCCTAAACGCTGAGCCCCGGCGCCCGCTCTCCCGCAGCGGGGGTGGCGGGTGCACAGGGGTTGTTCAGATCCCCAGGTGGAGACAGCTGTGGAGCTGGCAGCGCCCTCCGGCCCCTGCCTCCTACCCCCAGGCACGGCGTGTCCAGAGCCCTCCTCTCTCTGGCCTCAGCCTCTCCCGAGGCGATGGGGACACCCAGGTCACACAGCAGGTCAAGACGGGGCCTGTGGGAGCCCTGGCCTCTGGCTGCGACCCTGTCGCAGGTCAAGACGGGGCCTGTGGGACCCTGGGGACCCAGGTCAAGACGGGGCCTGTGGGACCCTGGGGACCCAGGGCCCCCTTACCCAGCACCCCCATACTCAGTACCCCCATGCCCAGCACCGCCATAGCCAGCACCCCCATGCCCAGCACTCTCATGCTCAGTGCCCCCTTACCCAGCACCCCCATACTCAGCACCCCCATACCCAGCACCCCCATACTCAGCACCCCCATACTCAGTACCCTCATTCCCAGCACCCCATACTCAGTACCCCCATGCCCAGCACCCCCATACTCAGTACCCCCTTGCCCAGCACCCCCATACTCAGTACCCCCATACTCAGTACCCTCATTCCCAGCACCCCCATACTCAGTACCCCCACGCCCAACACACTCATGCTCAGCACCCCCATGCCCAGCACCCTGTGCCTAGGGCCCTCCTCACCCAGGACCCCTGCTCCCTGCCCTGCAGTTCGTGAAGTTGCCCAGTGGCGTGGCCCCGTCTGTGCTCTTTGACCTTCTGCTGGCCGAATGGCACCTGCCGGTCCCCAACCTGGTGGTGTCGCTGGTGGGCGAGGAGCGGCCCTTCGCCCTGAAGCCGTGGCTGCGAGACGTCCTGCGCAAGGGGCTGGTGAAGGCGGCTCAGAGCACACGTGAGGCCCCGGGCCAGGGCCTCGGCCCCGCAGCCCGCTAACCCCACGGTCACCCTTCCCCGACGGTGCCACGGTGGCAGTGGGAGCAGCTCCAGGGACGCAGCAGAGGAGCCTTCCCCAGGAGGACCCGGCCACACCGTGGGGCCCGCAGGCCTCAGCGAGACACCCGGGGGCGGCGCCAGTTTCCACACCCCGCTGCCCGTGGGTGGGCGCCCTTGGCCCCTCTGCTTCCCCTGGGGGAGGACTCTGGCCAGTCGCAGGGGTCAGAATCAAACTTCTGGGCTTTATTTTCAGGCCGGCTGGGCCTTCAGAAAACCCAGTCAAGGACGTGGATTCTCTGATCTCCTTCACCCCAGAAATGATTGATTGTAGAAAAGACAAAAAGCCTGGTCTGTGCACCCACTGGGCTGAGGGCTTTGTAATCTGGAAAGATCTTCCTGGGTTCTGGCCCAGCACAGGCCACGGGACAGAGTCGTGGCCTGTTCTGTCCAGATGGCACCTGGCGGGGCCAGCTCCCAACAGATGCCCCAAAGGCGGGAGGGGGCCCTGGGGTGGGGGCCACTGGGGAGGCCCTGGGGCCGCTGGGCGCGGTGACTCCCGGGCCTGCAGGTGCCTGGATCCTGACCAGCGCGCTCCGTGTGGGCCTTGCCCGGTACGTCGGACAGGCTGTGCGTGACCGCTCACTGGCCAGCACGTCCACCAAGGCCCGCGTGGTGGCCATCGGCATCGCCTCGCTGGGCCGCGTGCTGCACCATCGGCTTCTGGACGACGCCCAGGTGAGCGTCTGGCTCGGGGCACGGTGGCCTTGGGACACGGTGGGCCTGGGAGGCCCCCGAATATCGGCCACCCCCCGGGGCAGGAGGGCATACCTTATGGAGGCCACCAAGGCAGCCTCACAGCTGACCACAGCCCTCCATCTGCGACTGAGTCCCCCCACAGTGGACAGGCCAGCAGTGGACGGACCAGCCCCTGACCTCGGGGGCTCACGGGCCTGGGGGGGGGGGGGAGCGAGGCTGCTCTGAAGGACTGAGGCAGTGAAATGACTCAGAGCCAGGGGAGGGGGAGGGCAGAAGGGGGGGGCAGGAAGGGGGAGGGGGGTGAAGGGGAGGGACCGGAGGGGGAGCTGGGAGCCGCATGCCCAGCATGTGGCCAGCAGGTGGCAGCATCGCCCAGGGAACGGCATGGGGAGGGGGCTGCCAGGCTCCCAGCCCGCACAGACCTGGCATGGGGACCTGGGCTCCAAGGATCCCGCACAGATCGGTGCCCAAATGCCTGGCTTGGCCACCGCCCCGCAAGTTTGGGTGACTCTGGACAAGTGGCCTCTGCTCCCACCCTGGGGGAGGGGTCTGAGGCAGGTCCAAAGGAGGCCCAGGCAGCCCTGTGAGAGAAGCTCCCCCCAGCGCTGGGCTCTGTCTAGAGGGTCCCCTCCCTGTGCCCGCCTCTGGGCCTCCCGAAACAGCAGCCAGCCCTCCCTTCATTTGGGGGGCGGGGGGCCTGGACAGAAGCCTCGCCCAGCCTCATGATGTGCATGCGGGACCCAGGAGGACAGCCCTGTCCACTACCCCATGGACGATGGTGGCCGCCAGGGCCCCCTGTGCGCCCTGAACAGCAACCACCCCCACTTCATCCTGGTGGACCCGGGCGCCCCGGGGAGGGCAGTGAGCCCACTGAGCTGCGGCTGAGGCTGGAGAAGCACATCTCGGAGCAGAGGACCGGCTACGGGGGTGAGGCCCGCCTGGCTGCCAGGGAACACGGGAGGGGGGTGACCACAGCGTGTGGACAGGGCTGGAAGGACCACCAGGGCGGGCAGGGAAGGGCCTTCCCGGCTGAAGGCACAAAGCCTGCCAGAGTGTTGAGACTCAGGCCACTGGGAAGACCTGGGAGGGGGAGCTGCCGGCCACGGTGACAGGGGACACAGCTGTGGGGAGTAGCCCTGCCAGGCAGCGACATTCCCACCAGTTGGCAGAGTGGCTGCAGGTCCATTTCCAGTGGGGCTCCCCTGGCTAGAGGCTCTGGTTGTGGGCTCCGAGCTTTGGAAAGAAAATGAGATTTGCAAGTTTCAAGAAGCCTATTTCCCTCCACTGGCCCGAGGTAAGGTGCCACCAGGGGGCAGTGTTGTCCGAGACCTGGGCACCGCTGTGGCCAGTGGTGGGTTCGAAAGCTGGATTTGCTAACACTAGTGCACGACTAATATTTATAAACAAGATATGTATAATTGCTTACAATATTTATAAGCAATGCGAAATATCTGTCAGCTGAGCACTCTTTAATGAAAACACAACCGAAGCTGTGTTTAAACCATCACCATGTGGTGCAGTGCTGAGCCCTGTGTTCCTGATGCCTGGCGGCCCACGCAACCCAAGGATCCTCCACATTCATTCAGGTGGCGCCTTAGGAGTTAGAGGGGACCCTGCTGGGCGTGGGGAGGGGGGACGATCCCGCCTGCCTGGAGTCCTCCCAGCAGTTTTCCAGGCTCCTCCCGCACAGCCTACCCAGCAGGTCCAGGCTTCTCTGGGGCTTCACATTCGAAAGTCTCATTTCTGGTTTGTTTGGGGAAAAAACTGACCAGCGCCCCTCCTTTACCTCTTCGATGTGCTCTGTGGGCCTCGGATGACCTGGCAGGTGGTCAATAGAGCTTTCTGCCCTGATGCGGAGAGATGCCAGGCCCTTGGAATGTGGCTGGTACAGCCGGGGACTGAATATTCAACTTGAGGTTTAAATAGTCACGAAGCGGCCACATCGGATAGTGAGGTGCGGAACTGGCATCCTTTCCCCGGGTGACGGGGCAGCCTGGAGCCTGCACTTCTCTAGAAAAAGCCTCTTGGCTGGAGTTTGCCCAGAAGACGTGGCAAGTTGATGGTCTGAGGCCGTGGTGGTCACCCCACGGGGAGGGTCCCAGGCCCTCCGCTCGCCCGGGCACCTCGGTGGACCCTGTGCTCCGTCTGCAGGCACCAGCAGCATCGAGACCCCCGTCCTCTGTCTGCTGGTCAACGGTGACCCCAGCACCCTGGAGGTAGCCAGGGGCGGCAGGTGGGGGTCTCCTGCAGGGTCCCCCGCCAGGGCAGGGACGGACCTGGAGCTGACTCGGCCTGCTGTCCCTCCCTGCCCGCCTCAGAGGATTTCCAGGGCCGTGGAGCACGCCGGCCCGTGGCTGATCCTGGCGGGCTCGGGGGGCATTACCGACGTGCTTGCTGCCCTGATGAACCAGCCCCACCTCCTGGTGCCCCAGGTGGCCGAGAAGCAGTTTAGAGAGAAGTTCCCCAGTGAGAACTTCTCCTGGGAGGACATCGTGCACTGGACAGAACTGGTATGAGCCGCCTGAGACCGCAGTCAGGAGGGCCAAGCGCTGGTCCCTACCCCAGACCCCGCCCCCTGCAATGCCCATGCCCGGCCCCTCTGGCTGCAAAGCCACCCCACCGCCCCGTGCTCACCCCTGCTTCAGGCCCTCACGCCTGGGGGCGGAGCCTCGGTCTGTGGGCGGGGCTGCCCTGGGCCCAGTGGGCAGAGGGCTGGCATACTCGCTGGGGGACGTGGGGTCATATACAACCTCGGGGCCTTTGTCCTGGTGTCCCAGCTGCGGAACATCACCTCCCACCCGCACCTGCTCACCGTGCATGACTTCGAGCAGGAGGGCCCCCGAGGAGCTGGACATGGTCATCCTCAAGGCGCGGGTGAAAGGTGAGGCCTGGCCGTGCCCGCTGGGAGGCCCACGGAGGGCACCAGGCAGAGGCAGATGGAGGACCAGCCTGGTGAGGGGCGGCTCCCGGCCCCTGCCCCATCCTGGGTCTCGGCCTCCAGGGGCAGGGCTGCCACCTGGGGGCTGTGAGTGGCTGGGAGGGACCCCTGGCACGGCTGCACTCTGCTGTGTATGTGAGTGTGTGGGCGTGGGTACCGGTCACAGCTCACTTTGGCGGTGGCAGCACGTGTAACAAAACTGGAGGAATACAGAGCCTACCAAGGCCTCCGTGCAAATCCGCAGAAAGTCCTGCCTTTGACAAGTTTTACGTTACTATATTTTATCACAATTTAAAAAACTAAAGTGTTCAATTAATTCAGGGAGTTTTAGTGTTTTCACAAGGTTGTGCACCATTACTACTAATTCCAGAACGTTTCCACCACCCAGAAGACCCCTGCTAGTCACCCCAGTTTCCCCCAGCCCCCTGCAACCACGAATCTGCCGTCTCTAAGGGTCTGCCTACTTGTGGCATTTCCTACGGATGGGATCACACACTGTGTGGCCACTGGCGGCTCTCCTTCGCAGAGCACGATGTTTCGGGGGTTGTCCACGTTGTAGCCTGTGTCGGGGCTTCACTCCTTTTTAGGGTGGAGTGATGTTCCACATTTTGTGTCTCTGTCCCTCTGTTGATGGACACTCGGGTTGTCTCCGCTTTCTGGCTGTCTCTTGATGTGCTTCTTCTTGGACATAAACACCTGTGGAGGGGCCGACCGCTGGTGGGGCACACAGGCCCAGGCAGGGAGGGGCTGTGCGGGGCAGGGGGCCGGGACACCCTTGAGGGAGGGGAGTCTCCACCAGACAGGCTGCCGGCTCCCCACTCTTCCGCTCACCCCTGGGGTCCCCTTGGGGTCCCGGCGCTCCCGGCATTGGCTCCTGGGGGTCTTGGGATGTCTTGTGAATCTAGAGGGTGTGGAGCGAACCAGGGCGCCATTCCCGTGGCTGTGCGTCTAGGAGACTCACCTTGAGGGACCCTGTGCCCAGCGGCTCTGCTGGCGTCTAGGTTCACCCTCACGCCCTCCGCCCGCTCCGCCCGCGGCCTGCAAGAGCCACAGCCAGGAGGCACAGGACTACCCGGATGAGCTGAAGCTGGCCGTGGCCTGGGACCGCGTGGACATCGCCAGGAGCGAGATCCTCAACGGGGATGTGGAGTGGAAGGTGCCGCCCGACGCTGGCCAGCTCCGGGCAGGGACGCGTGGAGGGCTGGGGCAGGTGGTGTCCGGGTCCATCCTGGCCCAGCTGTGGCTGCGCGGGCCGGGGGAGACCGGGGCACCTCCCGCTGCTGCCTCACTTGTCTGCCCCCCAAGGCAGGATGGGCTGAACTGCGGCGGGTGTGGGCCACCCGGCGCAGCGGGACAGGCGGGGGCCTTGCCGAGGGTCCCCACGCCCCGCCCCACCGGCTCCCTCTCACCCTCCGCCCAGTCCCGCCACCTGGAGGAGGTGATGATGGACGCACTGGTGAGCAACAAGCCCGAGTTCGTGCGCCTCTTCGTGGATGGTGGCGCCGACGTGGCGGACGTCGTGACGTACGGGCGGCTGCAGCAGCTCTACCGCTCGGCGCCCCCCAAGAGCCTGCCCTTCCACCTGCTGCGGCGCAAGCGCGAGGAAGGCCGGCTGACGCTGGCCGGGCTGGGCGCCAGCAGGCCCGGGAGCCGCCCGCCTTCTCCCTGCACGAGGTGTCGCGGGTGCTCAAGGACTTCCTGCACGACGCCTGCCGTGGGCTCTTCCAGGCGGTGAGCTGTGAGGGGGCGGCGGGGGGCCAGGCGGGGCCGCGGCTACAGGCTGACACCCCCGTCCCCCAGGAGCAGGGCCCGACCCGGCGGCCCACGGGGCAGAAGGGGCTGCTGGACCTGAACCAGAGGAGCGAGAGCTCCTGGAGGGACCTGTTCCTGTGGGCGGTGCTGCAGAACCGCCACGAGATGGCTACCTACTTCTGGGCCATGGTGAGGACTCCGGGGAGGGGGCCTGGGGGGGGCGGGGAGGCAGCCGCATCCTCAGACCTGGCCTCCCAGGGCCAGGAGGGCGTGGCAGCCGCTCTGGCCACCCGCAAGATCCTCAAAGAGATGTCCCACCTGGAGACGGAGGCCGAGGTGGGCCACACCCCGCGTGAGGCCAAGTACGAGCAGCTGGCCCTGGGTGAGCAGCCGAGGCAGTGGGAGCTGCAGGGACCCTGTGCTCCGCGGGGCCCCTGGGCTCCTCCCTAAAGCCTATGGGGGCAGACGGGTACACGGCTGACGAGGACGCAGCTCCAAAGCTCGGGCCAGCTGGGCCTTGCGGCCGGGCGGGCAGGGACACCCGGGGAGAGGGAGGCTCCCCCGGTCCCGACAGGCAGGCCGGGCCGGGATGAGCAGCCTCCACGTGGCTGGCCTCTCCCGGGCCTCACCAGCCCCCCGGGAGGCAGGCACAGGGCAGAGGGCCGGCCGGAGGAGGAGGGCAGGCGGGCCGGCCCTGGCATCGAGGCAGCAGCCGCGCCCTCGGGCAGACCTCTTCTCCGAGTGCTACCGTAACAGCGAGGAGCGCGCCTTCGCCCTGCTGGTGCGCCGGAACCGCTCAGGGAGCAGGACCACGTGTCTGCACCTGGCCACCGAGGCCGACACCAAGGCCTTCTTCGCCCACGACGGGGTGCAGGTGAGCCCCGGGGAGGGCTGTGGGGCGAGGGGCTGGGCAGACAGGGGGTGCCCCAGCCGACCCCCCTCACGCGCCTCCCACTGCTTGTGTCCCGGCCATGGGGGTGGGGGGCTCCGGCGGGGGTTTCCGTTCCTGGAAGCCACCTGCCCGGCTCCCTCAGCTGGCCACTCTCCCCACGTCCAGCCCTCTCTCCACCTCCGGTCTCGGCAGAAACCCCACTTTCTCAGCTCAGCCCTCCTGGACCCCCGAGCCTGGCCTCTCCCATCAAAGGGTCTTCCTTCCCCAGCAGGATGGAGGCTCCAGGGGACTCCAGGAGCCAGGGCTGGGAGGGGCGATGCTTCCGCTGAACCTGGAAGGGCAGGCCTGCTGCGGGCACAGCAGGGCAGAGGTGTGGAGGCAGGGGGGGGGGGCAACTGTGCCTTTATTTCAGGCCTTCCTGACCAAGATCTGGTGGGGGGACATGGCCTCGGGCACGCCCATCCTGCGGCTGCTGGGCACCTTCCTCTGCCCGGCCCTCATGTTCACCAACCTCATCACCTTCAGGTCTGTCAGGACAGAGTAGCTGGGGGGCCTTGCGCTTCACTGGGGCTGGTGGCGGCATGTCCCCGGCGCCGGCCCCCGCTGCACCCAGCATCCGTGTGGGCCCCCCATGCACGCCCCCTACCCGTGTCCCTTCGCAGTGTGTCCAGCACTTCCTCTGCTGGCTGGGTGCCTTGGACCAAGCGGGGGGCCTCTGGGTGCCCTTCCCACGTCCCTGAGGGCCCCCTGTGCTCCCAGTGAGGAGGCCCCTCTAAGGACGGGCCCAGAGGACCTGCAGGGGCTAGACAGCCTGGACGCGGAGAAGAGGCTGGACCCCGGTGGGCAGTGGCAAGCTTGGGGCTCTGGCCACCCGTCTCACCGCTGGCCGTGGCCTCCTTCGTGGTGCAGGGCGGCGGAGCTGGCCAAGGCACCGAGGACTCAGAGCAGCCGGGGCCCACGAGCCGCCTTCTTGCTCACGTGCTGGCGGAAGTTCTGGGGGGCGCCCGTGACCGTGTTCCTGGGGAACATGGTCATGTACTTCGCGTTCCTCTTCCTGTTCACCTACGTCCTGCTGGTGGACTTCAGGCCCCCTCCCCAGGGGCTGTCGGGGGCTGAGGTCACCCTCTACTTCTGGCTCTTCACGCTGGTGCTGGAGGAGATCTGGCAGGTCAGTGGTGGGCCCGGCCCACCGAGCCCCGTCCCAGCTCCAGATGGAGCCCCGATCCCTGACGGTCACAGCCTGGCCCAGGCGGGGCTGTCCCCAGCTAGGTGGGGTGCCGTCTGCCCCCTGCCAGGGCTTCTTCACAGATGAGGACATGCGCCTGGTGAAGAAGGTCACTCTCTCCGTGGAGGACAACTGGATCAAGTGTGACATGGTAGCCATCTTCCTGTTCATCTTCGGTGTCACCTGCAGGTCTGTGGGTCCCAGAGGCCTGGCAGGGGCAGCCCTGCTGGGCTGGTGGGCCGGGCTGCCTTCAGGATGGGTCTGCTCAGGCCCCGGAAACCCTGTGTTTGTATGTCCCATGCTGTGTGTCCTCGGGGAAGCCCCTGCCCTCTCTGGGCACCAGCAGCCGTCCAGCCTGCCTTACCCCCGCCCTGCCAGGATGCTGCCCTCGGTGTTTGAGGCCGGCCGCACGATCCTCGCCATCGACTTCATGGTGTTCACGCTCCGGCTGATCCACATCTTTGCCATCCACAAGCAGCTGGGCCCCAAGATCATCATCGTGGAGCGGATGGTGAGCCCCTGCCCCTGGGAGGGCGGTGAGGCCGAGGCCCACCGCCAGGCGGGGGCTGATGCTTCTCTCCCCACACGCCTACCCCCGTGGAGATGAAGGACGTCTTTTTCTTCCTCTTCTTCCTGAGCGTGTGTCTTGTGGCCTACGGTGTGACCAGCCAGGCGCTGCTGCACCCGCATGACAGGCAGCTGGAGTGGATCTTCCGCCATGTGCTCTACCGGCCATACCTACAGATCTTCGGGCAGATCCCACTGGATGAGATCGATGGTCAGCACGCAGCCTGGGGGTGGGCGTGGGGGGTCCTCTGTGCCCGCTCCACATAGGACCCCCACCCCGAGGTGCAGCTGAACCGACTCCAGTTATGAACGTTCCTTTTGTAAGACCCTGGACATGTGGCCCTTGAGAGGGGTGTTTCAGGGTCACAGGAGATCCCGGCCTGGAGTGGCTGAGAGCAGGGGGTCCCCAAGGCTGGCCCCCCAGGCCCTGCCCACCCACACAGGGCCACGTCCGGCAGGGGACAGCTCCGGGCTGATGTGTGTCAGCTGCGGAGGCCCCAAACTTGGGCCTCAGGCTGGAGATGGAGACGGGGCTGCAGGGAGAGAGAGCAGCCTGGGCGGGGCGGCGGGAGCCTTGCCGGGAGGGGGGATGGGTAGGCACTACAGGTCGCCTGGGGTCTGGGCCCTCCAGCTGCCCCGCCCCCCCCCGGCATGTCCCCAGTGGGCATCAGGTCTCTTGTCAGCCCCCATCCACCCGGCCCCGCACCCAGCCCCGGACCCACCTGCTGGAAAGGCCCTTAGCTAGGAAGCCGCTCCTGATGGCATCCGTGCTTCTGGGGACCCACCCAGCATGTGTGCCTGATCTCCGGCTGGGTGTGTGTGATCTGTCTGAGGGGTGTCTCCAGGGCGGGCCCTGTACGGGGTGTTGGGGGCGCTGGGGCTGGTGGAGGCTCTGAGAACTTCCCACAAGTCAGCACAGTGTGGGGGGCAGAGTGGCTCAGCCATGGGGGTTCAGGGAGCCCTGGACTGGCGGCGGGGATGCCTGTACAGGCCCTGGGATGGCTGGGACTCAGTGAGGGGGAGGGGGGGAGGAGGGGGAGGAGGGGGGGAGGAGGGGAGGGGGAGGAGGGGGGAGGAGGGGAGGGGGGAGGAGGGGGGGAGGAGGGGGAGGGGGGGGAGGGGGAGGAGGGGAGGGGGGAGGAGGGTGGAGAAGGGGAAGGGGAGGGGGAGGGGGGACCAGCCCCTCAAGCAAGGTGGGCCAGCAGCAGGGGCCAGTGTGAGGGCCCAGGGCACCCGACCCTGCCTGGCAATCCTGGCGCAAGGAGGGGTGGTGGAGGGGATCATTCGCTCAGGCTAGTGTCAGACTGAGGCCGCCCGGGGCCCACCAGGCGATCACGGGCACACTGTCCCTGAGGCCTGACCGCGGCCACTGCAGCTAATGAGGCAAGGTCAGCGCCCCACGACCTGGTAAATATTTGTCAATGGGATGAGGATGTGACCGAAGCAAACAGGCCTCCAGGATGGGGCGGGGGTGGGGCTGCGCCGTCATGGGAGTTGCCTCCTAATGAGGGTGTTCTGCAGGCTCATTTCCTCGGCTGTTTTCTTAGTCCCCCAGCCCCCGGCACTGGGTCCAGTGTTTGCTCATCCGTGGGCACCAGTTTCCAGTCCATTAGTTTAACGAGGCCCTGCCCGCCCTCCAGCCCTCCCCGCCCGCACCATATGGCCCCTGCTGGGGGATGCTACCATGACCCCCAGCACTGCCTCAGTCCCATGGGGCCCCTCGGAAGGAGGGGAGTGAGGTGGGCGCCCCCAGGACCAGGCGGGGGGGGGGGTCACTCCTGCCCCCATGGCCACACGCTGGTACGAGGGAACTCTGTCATGGTTCGGGGGCCCCAGGAGCCTGGGGCCACCTGGGCAGGATGGAGGAAGTGCAGACTCCCGGGGGTCCAGCCTGAAGTGCTGCTGTGGCTGCCAGGCCGAGTTCCACAGTGGAAAGCCCGTGACCAGGGCCGGGCCTGGGCCGGCACCGAGGGTCCCAGGCAGGTGCCTGTCTCCCTCCCTGTCTCTCTCCCACCCCCACCCCCGGCCCCGGCCCCTCCCTGTGAGCCCACGGTGGTGCAGCCAAGAGTAATTCACTTACGGCCGAGAGGGAAGGTAGCCTGCGGTCCCACGGGCTCCCAGGTGGCCGCCCTGCCCTCCCTGCCCCACACGCGCCCACGGGAGCTGGGGGCCGAGTGTCCAGGGCAAAGCTCCGTCTCTGGGCTCTAGGAGGTCAGAGACGAGGACAACTCATTTCCCAGCCTAGCCTGGTGGCGCCTTTGAGAGTTATGGGGGAGACGCAGGGGTCTTGTGACCACGGAGCCGCTTCCATCAGACAGGTTTACAGCTTCACAGACACGCTTTCCAGGCCTGGCCCTGGCCCACCTCTCGGGGTGCCGGAGGGAGAGGGGAGGGTCACCCATCAGCCCCGGGCAGATCTGCGGGCGGGGAGGGAGGGGGCAGCTGGGGAGGGAACTCACGTGGGGACCTGCCAATCCCCATCACAGTAACTCACTCAGGAGGGACTCGCCCCCGTGAGGGAGACACGTGCACACGGAAACAGGCCCTGCCAGCCTGACACGCAAGCACGGAGGCGGGGACACAGGCACACACAGAGAGACAGAGGCCCCCAGTGCCCCCGGACTCAGTCACAGCATGAAGACTGGGAGGAGGGGCAGTCACAGAAACACAGGCCTACATGCAGGCGTGTGTCCGGGTCCACGCACATGCACACACATGCACACACACGCACGGCCTGTGGAGGTCACCACCTGGGGCCACAAGCCCTCTTGATGGGGAGGCGCCCCAGCACCTGGGGCCTCCGCAGCTGCGCACTACCCCCGCTTCCTCTGCACCTTCCTCCCATCTCCTGGGATGGGGTGGGGGGTCCAGGCTGGCCCTGCAGGGGTAGAGGCAGGCAGGGGAGGGGCTGGAGCTGGGCTCCTCGGGCCCTTCAAGGATGTTGGCCCCTCCAGGGCGTCCCTGTCCACGGCGTGGAGCTCAGCCTGCTCCCAGGGCACTCACTGCCCCACCCAGAGGGCACTCTTCAGGCTGGCTCGTCCCCATGCCCACAGTGATCAGTGTCAAGGGTGTTCTGCCTCCATAGGCTTTGGAAATGGTGCAGACCTGCCCCCCAGCTTAGAGTCCTGTGATAGGCAGTAGAGCCATAAAGGCCCCGAGAAGTCCTGCAGGACGGACTCCACCTCCCCTCGCCGAGGCCAGCTCTCCCCAGACTGGCTCTAGCAGAGCCTTTGGCGGCTGTGGTGGTGGTGCTTGGGGGTGACCCACGAAGCAACCAGCAGAAACCGGGATCCTCCACACGGCCTTGGAGCTGCCTCCAAAGCCTGCGGTCCGGCTGTGAGCTCGGCCCAGCAGCAGTGGGGAAGTGGGGTAGCACCACCAGGCCAGCCACCCAGGGCTGGAGTGTCCCACGACAGGAACTCAGCGCTGAAGCCCAGATGATCCCCAGGAAACCACAAGAGTTGGCCACCTAACCAGGGCCCTCTGTCCCAGGGTGGCCTCGACTGCGGGACAGAGCTCTCGATACCCAAGGGCATTTGCGGCTCAGCCCCGCACCGCCCGCACCGAGCCCACTCCCCTTTCAGAAGCCCGCGTGAACTGCTCCGTGCACCCCCTGCTGCTGGAGGACTCGCCCTCCTGCCCCAACCTCTACGCCAACCGGCTGGTCATCGTCCTGCTGGTCACCAACGTGCTGCTCGTGAACTTGCTCATTGCCATGTTCAGGTGCCCGCCCTGCCGCCTTGCTCCGTCCACGTCGGGGGCCCTTAGTTCCAGTGTCTCTGGCCCAGACCTGCCTGGCCCTCCGGACCTCAAGCTGCAGTCACCTCTCTGCCCCCAGGAGGGGCCTGGAAATGGGGTGTCACCCAAAACTGTGGCTCCCCTTCGGGTTGGGCCTGGAGGTCAGGGCACCTAGGAGGTGGTGCAGGGCACGGCAGGTGTGTGCGTGTGGGTGGAGTGATGATGCTTTCCCAGGCCCCCGCCCCCCAGGGAGTAGGGCCCGGGTCTGCGAAGGCTGCAGCAGAGGGGGCAGTGGAAGACCCCAGAGGAGTGGAGAGAAGTCACAGGAGGAGGGGACGGCGGGGGGGTGGGGGGGGAGCCCTTGGGACTCCGGGAACAGCGCAGGGAGCCGGGCCGTGTGCCCACCACCGCCCACAAGCGTCTGCAGCTACACGTTGCAGGTGGTGCGGGGCAACGCGGACACCTTCTGGAAGTTCCAGCGCTACCACCTCATCGTGGAGTACCACGAGCGCCCCGCCCTGGCCCCGCCCTTCATCCTCCTCAGCCACCTGAACCTGGTGCTCAAGAGGTTCTTCCGGAAGGAGGCCCAGCAAAAGCGGCGCACCTGGGTGAGGCTTGGGCTGGACTCAGCTGCCCGGACCAAGGGGGGTGGGGTGGGGGCCCTGGGCCTGGGGAGGGGCAGCACGCCCTGGCTGCGTCTGCAGTGACCCTGCAGGCTGGCGCACCACAGGAAGGGCTCCTCCTGCCTGGCTCTGCCCCTGAGGCTGCCTGGCCTTCCCAGAGAGGGACCTGCCGGAGCCCCTGGACCAGAAGGTGGTCACCTGGGAGGCGGTGCAGAAGGAGAACTTCCTGAGCGAGCTGGAGAAGCGGAGGAAGGACAGCGGGGAGGAGCTGCTGCGGGAGACGGCCCACAGGTGTGGGGCCCCGCCCCCCGGGTGGGCGCGGCAGGCGGCCGGGGGTGCTGAGCCCACGGGGCGGCTTACAGGGACACGGGCCCCGCCTGGAGCGCTGGTCGCCTCGCCTGCAGGGTGCCGGTAAGTAGAGGCGCCGGCGGAGCTGGCGCGGGGCCGGACCTCACGCCACGGGACTGGGGGCTGTGAGACCTCTGCCAGCATCACTGCTGGGCATCAGGCTGCCTTACAGCTGGCGTGGGCTCTCACGTCACGGGGTCTGAGCAGGGAAACGGGCTGAGGGGCAGGGACGCGGCCCGGTCCAGCACACAGCCTCCCTCCCGACCCCGGACAGAGCTCTGCTGGGGCCTTGCCCCCCGCCACCTCCTTCGAGAGGCAGCCACTAGAGTTGGGTCACAGAGCAGTGCGGGCGCCGGTGGGCAGGGGGAGGCGGACACAGGGCTTGGCCCGGGAGCTCCCAGCGCGCCTCCCTTCTCGAGGGCAACTACTGCATGACGCTCCTCTCCTTCACGGCCGACACGCTGGCCCGCAGGAACACCTACTACGCTAGGTGTGGCTGTCCCCACACGTCCTGGGCGGGCTTGGGGCGGGGTGGGCGCAAGCAATCCACCGCCAGCCCGCTGGCTTGGGCCTCCGCTTCCCACCTGCCCTGGGAGGGGCCCGGCCTACGTCTCTGACGGCCTTTGGCTGACCACGGTCTTCAGGGTGGGTAGGGGCCCTCTGACGAAGCCCACCGACCCAGCCAGGGTGTGAGGGCGTGGCCACCCAGACTCCCGAGCCTCTGCCTGGCCCCACTGGGCTGCTGCCCTCCCCGCCCCCGGCCAGGGCCACCTCTCCCTTCTCCGGCTGCCCCACTGGGCACCCAGCAGCTGAGGAGGGGCCTACCTTCCCCCACCAGACTCCCGGAACTTCAGTGGTGGGAACCCACAGGCCTCTGCTGCCCGTGGAGGGGGCCTGGGCAGCAGGAAACACCCAAAGGCCGGCCGGCTGCCTCGAACACCTGAGCCACTTGGACCATCTGCACGCGGGGCCCACCTCTCCCAGAGCCCCAGGCCCCACAGACACGCCGGCCTGCCCCCACCTCCAGTGGAGCCCCCCCAGCAGGATGTGGCTCGGGGCTTTGCCAAAAGGAACCACTCGCCGCCCTGCCCGGCACCTTCCCTGGACGTCCTGGGCCCGGAGTGCAGCGGTGTGTCGTGGGCCCTCCCTGACAGGCAGAGCCCTCAGGACCCCGACCAGAACCAACCAGCCAGGACCAGGAGAGCAGACACTTGCTGAGCGCCCTGTGCGGGGCACCTCCCGTTAGGTGGGCAGCTAGCTGCCTTGGAGTCCATGCCCAACCTGTGTCGCCCACCAAGAGACTGGTCTTTTTCTGAAACTTTTGCACTTGAAATTTCTGTCCTTTAAGACCCAAGACTGAGTGTTCACTGTGTGTGTCGGCTGCCACCGCACGCCCCCAACAGCTCGCACGGTGAGTGCCGGGCTGTCCAGCCTGGGCAGCAGCTGCGGGTCACCTCCCCAAGAGGACCCGCCCCCAAAGCTGCTGTATCTTAAAGCACACCCACACCTTGGGCTGCAGCCCCACATGAGTGGACCCCGGGGATGTCTGGGAGGTGTCAGGTGGTCAGTAAAGCACGTGCAGGGGGAGAGGGATTTCCTGCCCTGCGGGGAGGGGGTCTGGGCTCCTGAGCTTGCCCCAGCTGAGTGGCCAGCCAGGCCGGTCTCTCCTTCCCTTAGGGACCTGGAGCCCTGGGGTCGGGGCAGCAGGGGCAGGGCCAGGCCCGGGGCTCAGCAGCACGAGGGGCTGGCCAACCCCAAGTGCTGTCACAGGAGAGCCACGCCCACTCCCGGCTGCCTCCCCAGCACCCTCTGGGGACCGGCCTCATCGCCCTGCACAGCAGCTCAGCAGCCCTGGCGACACTGTTCCAGGACACCGGCCATCTTCACACAGCCTGAGTAGGACAGTGTCAAGGGCGAGCTTGGTCTGGGCTGGAGAGGGCACCGCTCAGCTGGCGCTTCCCCCTCCCAGCCCTGGGGTCTACAGGCGTATGCTGGGGGCAGGGGCTGCACACCAGCGGCTGTGAGCCCGCCCCTGGATGGGTCTGGGGTCTCCACCTCTTGCTATGGACTGAGGAGGGGGTCACCTCAGCTAGGCTGGGAAGACGTGCCACTGAGGAACACAGGCTTGATTTAAAAACCTTCAGAACCCCCTGACGCTAAGCTGGGAGGCTCCAATGTGGGAACAGGGTGATGGGGTGTCTGGAGAGAAGAGAGGGCCCTGGCCACAGTCCTGGGCGGAGGGGGGGTGACAAAGAGACACGGAGCCTGAGGAACACCCAGAGCTTTTACTGTCCCCCTGGGCACGAGGTGGGTCAGGGCTTCCGCCATCCCCTGGCCCACACCCTCAGCAAGGTCTCTGCTCTGGCCGCTGGTGCCACCGACAGGCCCCCCTTTGGCTCCCTTCCCTGGGGGTGGGGCCCCGAGCCTGCGCCACCCCTGAAGCCACCCCGGGGGGACAGTGGTGGCCGTCCCTCCAGCTCAGCCAGGGCAGGCAGGCGGCCAGGCAGTCTCCCCACTCAGACCTCCGCGCCTGGGGCCTCGGGGCTGCTGCCCTTGCTCCGGAATTGGCCCCTGCTCCGCTTCTTGCTGCTGTGGAAGCCCACCGTCTCCACCGGCAGGGCGCTGGCCCCAGACCCCGCGTGGGCCTCCCCCTCGGGTGCACCCACCTCCTGCAGGCCCCCCCGGGGTCTGCTCCACTCCTCGGCCTCCGGGCTCCCGGGCCTGGCCAGGTGGGCCAGCTCCACGGGGCCCTCGCCCCCCGCCGCTCCCGGGATCCCACGGGTGCCCCCACCCGGCTCCCCTGCCTTCCTCGGGACCCTCCTCTTGTCAAGCCGGGCCTCGCCGGTTCGGACCGGTTTGGTGAAGATGAGCCGGCCCTCCCCACAGCTGGAGGGGTCCTGGTTGAAGGAGGGCACGTAGTCGCTGGGGGCGGCCAGGCTCTGGGGGCCCAGGAAGGCCAGGGCGGCGGCCCGGTTGCTCTGTTTGCTGACCTCAGCCACGTCCTCCAGGCTGTACTTGGTCCAGCGCTCGGGGTGGGCCACGTAGTCAGGGACGGGGGGCACCCTCAGGGGAGCGGGATTCCGAGTGGCCCTGCTCAGGCCCCCCGCTGGAGGCTGGCTGGAGAGTGTCGGCAGCTGCCGGAAGCCCCCACTGTCGCCGGGGCCGGCTGGGGCCGCGGAGGGCGGAGCCCGCCTGGCTGCCCGCTCCAGGCCGTCGAAGATGTCGTGGCTGCGCTGGGAGAAGGTGGGGCTCGTGCCTCTCAGGTGGAAGGGCTGCACCGCCGCTGTGGGGAAGCGCCTGGGGGGCGAGGGGGGCTCATCGGGGCCCGAATCCCCCAGGGCCTCCCCGGGCGGCGCCCCTGGAGACAGAGCTTCCACCTCAGCATCATCGGGTAGGCTGAGGTCGGAGTCCGAGTCGCTGAGGCAGACGGGGTCGGGAGGCAGAGCGTCGCCCCCGGAGCCAAGGAAGTGCTGGCCGTCCCCCGCCTCAGCCATGTGTCCCCCAGCCACGCCACACCTGCACCAAAGCAGCCCAGGGAGTCGGTCACTGGGGACACCACCAGCTCAGAACAAGTCCCTCCTGCAGACCCACCACCCCGGGGAAGGATGAGCAGGAAGAGCTGCGTCCAAGGAGGAACGGCCAGGCCCCCCACCCCGAAAGCCCTCCTCTTACCTCCCTGGCTGCTGGGCGCCTGTGCTGGACGGCTGGTGGGCCGAGCGCTGGAGAAGGTTCTTGGTCGCAAAGGCCCCCCCCAGGCACGGCTCTGCTCAGCGGCTCAGTGGCTGGCTGAGGGCAGGGAGGGAGAGGCAGCCTCAGACCAGACGGCAGACGTGCTGGAGTGGAGCCACCACCCCGGGAGTGGGCCTGGGTTTACGGAGCCCCTGACACAGCCAGGCCCAGGAGCCGGTCCTTCTGACGTGTCACCTCATTCAATCCTCTCCAGCCAGTCTGACTAAAGCCACTAGGAGGCCTGCTGCAGGGGGGTCTAAGCAGCCAGCCAGGGCTTGAACCCGGGGCCGAGAGCGACCTCTGCTCTGCACTCCCTCTCTCGGCCAAGCACGGTGCGTGGTGCGTGGCAGACAGCGAGTACCCCACAAAGGCCGGGCGCCTGCCTGCTCCGTGGGGAGGAGGTGTGCTCCTGGCCGCTGTGAGACGCCCTGGAGCTCCAGGAGTCTGCGGACACATCCTTGGCATCTGCGGGCCAAGCGCTCAGGAAGCCGGAGCGGCCCTGCTCCGCAGAGGCCAGCCCCACAGCTCCTGGGGCATTTGTCCTGTGCTCCTCCGCACACCCGTCACTCTCCCAGCTGAGCAGAGAAGTGCTGCCAACACCTGGTTAGTGTTCCAGTGTCACCAGGCACCCTGAAGCTTGTTTGCAGGCTCAGAGGACAGCCCAGTCTCACCCTCCGCACAGCCCTCCGTCCACCAACTCCCTCCTCCCACCAAGCCACCCTCGCCCACGGTGACCCGTTGCTCGTGCACCCACCGAGGACCAGGCCAGGCAGACCAGGAGTGGCTCTGAGTGCCCGGCACCAGATCAAACACAGGCAAGATCTCCATTCCTCTGGGCCTCGCGTGACTCCCAAATTGAAGGCACAACTCCAGGAAAGGGACACGAAGTAAACGCCAATGGTGTCTGTTTTAGAGCTGGCAGGACCGGAGCGGGGAGAGAATTTGCCCGTCATACAGTATGTTGCAGGCAAAGCTGGAGTTCCAACCTGACTCCGGCTTCCTAAATTTGCAACCCCGTCCCCTGAAATCGCGGGAACGCCCGTGGTGAGTGGGACACGCCGCGGAGAGACGGGGATCGCGCCCCAAGATAGGGAATGCGAGGTCTGCGTCTCTGAGTTCTCTGAGAACTTCCCGAGCTCAGCGCAGGGCAGGACTGAGTACAGGCTGAGGGCCTGGGGGGCTCGGGGTTTTCTCAGGGCCGGGGTCCGGGCAGGCCAGGTACCAGGGAACACTGGCTTCTTTGCCGGTTGTCTCGCTCCCCTGGGAGGCGGACCCTTGACTTTCTCCACTCCACGCGCCCAGGGCCTCAGCCCGTGCCCAGCAGGCTCTCCGTGTCGGGGGCTTAAGTTCTGGGGCCAACTCGCGTGGATGGGCCAAGGGTCCGGGCCTCACGAGGGTCTCCCTGCTCGGCGCAGCAGACTGCGGACGGCGGCCTACCGAAGCCCGACCGCCCAGCAGCACCGTCCTCCCCACCACAAACCTACCGGCTCACCGCGGCCTGGCTGCCTCCATCTTGCGCCGCGCTCGGCCCTCTGGGAAACTGAGTCCTCTGCCGGCCGACGGCCGCGGCTTCCGCGCCTGAAGAACTACATCTCCCACAAGTCACTGGGCCGCTACTCCCGAGGCCTATCGGGAGTGTGGTCTCTGCGCATTCGCTGTCTTCGCTCCCGGAAACGGCGCTCTCTCGCGAAGAGACCGGAATTGACTAAGGCCAGGAGGGAGGCTGGGAGGCGGAACTACGACTCCCAAAATGCTCGAGGGCTAACGGTCAGCGCCGCGTTCCCGGGGCCGCAGCGCCACTTGCCGGAAGCCGCGAGGACCGGAAGTGCGTCAACGCGTGCGGCGTCGTTCCCGGGCACTTCCGGTCCTGGCCTGGAGCGGCCGGCCACGCCCTCGTGGGTTCCGGGAGCCGGGCAGCTGGGCGTGTCCCACGTTGCCCGCTCGTCCCAACCTCCCGACTGCCCGGGCCCGCCGTGCAGCAGCCCTCCTGGGAGAGGCGCCCTTACCTATTCCTACCGATGGCCGATGGTCTGGCTGGTTATTTCTGCCCCGAAGCGCAGGGCAGATCCCGGTCTCCCCTGGACGGGCTGCACGTACCTCGGCCCGGGGCCCAGGCGGCCGGCGCCCTTTCCCTGCTGGCGCCTCGCCTGCTGGACGGCCAGAGCGCTCTCCCTCGCCCAGGGCTGCACCCCGAGAATCCAGCGTTCAGGCCATGCTGCGGCCTAGCCCAGGGACCCAGAGGGGAAACAGGACCCGTTCTGATCATCCCTAAGGCTGCCCCCATGCAGGGCCTCACCAGGAACGCGGAATCCAGGCCACCGCAGGCAGCTAGTTCACACTGCAGCTAGCAGGGGTGACACCCAGGCCTCGGCCAGGACGTTCCCAGGGCTTCGCAGCACAGGGAGAAGTAAAAAGGAGCGGGTTCCTTGGGCCATCCAGTTTTCCCAACCCACCAGCACCCCCCTGGACTGTGGAAGGGCAGGCCCGCTGAGGCCCTGTGACCCCCAATGCAGGGCTGGGGTTAGTTTCCAAAATCAGCCCCCCAAGGAGGTCCCAGGGAGCCCTTGACGTATGAATCCCAGCCAGGGACTTGTTGTCTCAAGAGGTCAAGTTAATGTACATGCAGGGGGGTACCTGCATGCAGCTCATGGTGACATCACCCAGCATTCCCGCTGGGGGCAGCAGCCTACCCAAGAGGTGGCTGGGCCTCAGTCCACGGTGGTGGGCCAGGTAGGCTCCCCCAGGTAGTGGCTGAGGCCTTGCCCTCCAGCCCCTGCAAGATGGCCACCCAGCCCCTTGATGGGACGTCTGCAAGCAACTAGAAGGTCAGAGAAGAGCCCCTCAGACCCTTGGGAGGGAGCAGTGTGTCCATCCTCCTGAGCTGGCCCTCAGGAGGGCGGCGAGTCTTGCAGGGGCCCCACATCCTGTACCACATTCTTGGGCCGCCTGCCTGCCCCGCACAGACCCCTCTGGGCAGTGGCGCACAAGGAATGGGGGTGGGAGGGAGGGCCGGGTGGGGGCTGCTCTAGGTGGCACAAGGCCCAACAAAGGGGCACGCCCTCCGCGGAGTCCTTCTGGGCGCCCCACAGACACCCACCAACAGGGTCGGCGGCACAGCCTGGGCCCAGCGAGGTCCAAAGAGCTGAGCACCGCCTGCGCCAGGCTCCTCGGCCCCTCGGGCTGCCCCTGGGTCTCAGACACCACGGGCACAGGAAGGGGCTGGACACTGTGGTAGCATGCCTGATTTTTCCTTCTTTATTGAATGACTTTCAAGATGTAATTACAATCGAAGGTGACGCGTTAGAAAGGAGAGGTGCGTTGAAGGCATAAGGCTGCTCGTGGACCCGGCTCTAGAGACAGGTGGCCGGAAAGGAACAAGGATTAAAAAAGGCTGAGCGTGTGCCACCCATGGGGACGGGTGGGTAGGAGGGCGCAGCTCAGCCGGACGGCCCTTCGTGGCCCCGAGGAGAAGCCCGGCTGAGCAAGCAGCGCCCCCGAGCAGCCCCAAAAGCAGAGGGGGCCCCTGCCCTGCAGTCCCCAGGGCCACTCACGTGCCACCTACAGGTGACATCAGCCCCGAAAGCAACAGGGAACTTCAGGACAAGAACAAAACCTCAAAAGTAAAAAGGCTGATAAGTGTAGCAGTGATACCAGGAGGTTATATACACAGGTGGTGACGGCCCCTTCTCAGAAGTGTCCAGGTCACTCTGGGGGCACTGCAGGGGTCCCAGCGGCCCTCCCTGCGGCCTCAGCCTCAGTACACCGAGCTGTTCCGGATGCCACAGCAGAGCACCATGCTCAGGATCATCTCAAAGATCTGCGGAGAAGGGGGTGCGGGTGGGCAGGTGGGTCAGCACCCGGAGACCCGTGGGGGGGCCCTGAGCAGACGCCCGGCCCGCCCCACTCACCATGATCACAGCCACCACGATGGCGGCGATGCCGATGAGGTACAGCTTCCCCGAGAAGAGCTCGTCGATCTTCCCGTGGCAGTCCTCCTGCGGGGGCGGCCAGAGAGCAGTCAGAGGTGCCCGTCCTCAGCCCCCGGCGAGGCCGCAGCCCAGGGGCATTGCAGAAGGAGCACAGAGGGGCACAGCCCTGCCCCCCAGGACCCCTCAGCGGACGTGTGAACAGGGCCTGGTCTCTGCCAGGTTTTAACTCACATCCGTTTTAAACAAACACGGAAATGGCGAGTGTGCCGTGTGCGCCCTCTTGCACTCAGAGATTGGGAAGCACCCACGACGGGGCTGACCCGGGAGGTCAGGGCGCCTCCATGCCAGGTTTGGAGGGCTTCCCGATCGGGAACCTGGGCCAGAGATTCGCCTCCCCATAGGCCGGCCGGCAGCAAAAATCTGGCCGCAGTCCCCAGGCAGAGCAGCCCCAACTCCAGCCACAGGACTGCCCAGTATGGCCGTGTCCTTGCCCTTGCCAGCGGGAGCCCCGAGAGGGCCAGCCACCACCCAGGACCCACCAGGGGTGGCAGCCAAATGGGAGAGGCAGCAGGCCCCGGCCCACCCTGGGAGGCCCCACCCATCAGCACACACCTTTAGCAAGTTGCTGACGACGTTGCCGCCCGAGGGACACAGGCTGTTCTTGAACACGGAGGTGGTCACTGTGGTCAGCGCGTTGGAGCCACAGCAGTTAAGCTGCAGAGATAGAGGGCGCCCGCCGTCAGCCCTGGACACGCGGTCCGCAGGCTACAGAGGCCCCAGGAGCTGCGCCGGCCAGGCGTGGGGGCGGGGGGCTGGGCGGGTCCCCTCCAGGGGGAGAACGGAGCCCAGCGGCCCACTCCGCCCCCTCCTCGCACTCAGCTGTGCTGCGCAGAGACCCCTGCACCCCAGCTGCCTTGGCTCATCTAGTTCCCACCAGGGACCCCCAGGTCCCTCAGAATCTCCCCAGGTCCCAATGCCCCTCCCGCTACTGGCTGAGGTCTCACTGAGAGGACAAAACCCCCGGCCCTCCGGACGCCCTCCCCGACCCCCGCCTCTCCCCTGGTCCCCCGGCCCCCCGGACGCCCTCCCCACCTCCCCCCAGCCCCGCTGGACGCCCTCCCCGGCCCCCGCCTCTCCCCTGGTCCCCCGGCCCCCCGGACGCCCTCCCCTCCTCCCCCCAGTCCCCCCGGACACCCTCCCCGGCCCCCGCCTCTCCCCTGGTCCCCCGGCCCCCCGGACGCCCTCCCCACCTCCCCCCAGCCCCCCTGGACGCCCTCCCCGACCCCCGCCTCTCCCCTGGTCCCCCAGTCCCCCTGGACGCCCTCCCCGGCCCCCACCTCTCCCCTGGTCCCCCGGCCCCCCGGACGCCCTCCCCACCTCCCCCCAGCCCCCCTGGACGCCCTCCCCGACCCCCGCCTCTCCCCTGGTCCCTCAGTCCTCCTGGACGCCCTCCCCGGCCCCCCGGCCCCCCGGACGCCCTCCCCGCCCTCCCCCATCCCCCCTGGACGCCCTCCCCGACCCCCGCCTCTCCCCTGGTCCCTCAGTCCTCCTGGACGCCCTCCCCGGCCCCCGCCTCTCCCCTGGTCCCCCAGTCCCCCTGGACGCCCTCCCCGGCCCCCACCTCTCCCCTGGTCCCCCGGCCCCCCGGACGCCCTTCCCGCCTCCCCCGGCCCCCCCGCACCGTCTCGTGGAAGGTCTTCACCACGGCCTTGGCATTGTTGGCGTCATCGTCCATGATGGCCTGCTGCAAGGCCTGGTCGTAGAACTGTTTCACGTCCTTGGCGATCTGGGGAGGGAGGCGGTCACAGCACAGCGGGACTGTCCCCCCTGAGACGTGCCCTCACCTGGCTCTCCCAGAAGCTATCACTCCCAGGACAGACCTGCCCACCACCGAGCCCTAGAGGTGACCCTGCCTTCCACTCGGTCGCCATGCTGCCTCTTCCAGAAAGCCCTCTGTGGGCTTCCTACCGGGAAGAGCCCTCCCAAAGCACCCTGCAATCCGACCCCTCCCCCGCAGCCTGAGCCCCTCCTCCCTCCCCACCAGCAGCCCCCCTGCCCCTCCCCACGGACACTGGCTCACCTGGTCCTTGTTGACAAAACCCCAGATGCCGGCGGCCACTTCACAGGCAAAGAGGATCACCAGGCAGGTGAAGAACTGAAAAGGGGAGGGGAGGGCAGAGAGAGGAGGTCAGAGCCGGCCAGAGAGGGCCCGGGGCTTCCTGAGGCCCCAGTGACCGACCGGCGTGTGTGGGGTGGCCGCTGGTATCCACCCACCCAAGACCCGACAGGGGATGAGAGGCGTGGAGCCGAGAAGCAGAATCTAGGACTCGGCCCGGCAGCGAGATGCCAATGTTCTCATCATCGCCGAGGGACCGGGCTCCACAGGATGGGGTGGGTGTGGGAGGGGAGGACACGGTTGGTTCTGGGTGGGTTGGAAAGGGCAGGGAGGCAAAGCCCATGGGAAGGGGGTCGCCGTGGTACGCCTGGGCTCGCCCACCGGAGACACAGGCACAGCCTCCTGCAGCCTGCGTCTCCCAGACGCCAGGCCCTGGGCAGCACAGCCAGGCCTCCACTTCCCGTCCGTCGGTGGGTGACATGCCCAGGGCCACCTGAGGCTGGCTCTGGCACTGGGACCGGGACTCACTCCCTATTATATCTGTGGCTTTTTTTAAGAAGGAAGAAAGAGAAAAAGCAACTTTGGAACTCAGTAGGAACTAGACAAAGAACTAGACGTTAACGGCAGTCCACCTCGGAGGAATT
Source organism: Balaenoptera musculus (assembly GCF_009873245.2). NCBI lineage: Eukaryota > Metazoa > Chordata > Mammalia > Artiodactyla > Balaenopteridae > Balaenoptera > Balaenoptera musculus. Next base: position 108,527,625 of record NC_045792.1, read on the forward strand.
TGAGACCCGATCGGGGAAACCAGAGAGCTGGCATTCTGGGGGAGGTCCGCAGGGCCAGACTGGCAAGGGGGGGGCACCAAGCTCCACATCGGGGACTGAAGGCGTTCTGTCTCCACCGGAGCTCCCGGTTCTGCCCCCGGCCAGCCCCGCAGCCCTCACCCTCAGCCCAGCCCCGGCCCAGGGCCTTACCGTCCCCAGCAAGCACTGGGACTCCTGGATGGCTCCGTAGCAGCCCAGGAACCCAACAAACATCATCACAGCACCCACGGCAATGAGGATGTAGATGCCTGCAGGGGAGAGACGGCTGCCCTCAGCGCCCTGACATCCCAAGGAGGCAGGACAGACAGACACCCCGATGCCCTGACGTCCCAGAGGCCCCAGCGCCCCCGGAAGCCCTCCTCCCCGGCTGCGTACATACACCCCACTGCCCAGGACTCTGGAGGGGCCACCAGGCGCTGACGCCCGCCCTGCTGGGAAGACGTCAGATGCCCGGTGGCTTGGAGAGGAGCTGCAAGGGCTTGGCAGCCCGGCGGGGCCGTGTGGGCCCCTCTGCAGGCCTCAGTTTCCTCCTCTGTGACATGGATGGAGACCGGCGTTGCCGAGGCCAGGACCGAACGGCCCGTGGTGAGTGTTCAGAGAACTCAGTACGACGCCACAACCCGGACCCACTCTGGTTCCCGCAGTCTCCGGGACTTGGGGGCGCCGTGGAGGATCACCCCCGTCTTGGCACAGAGGACCCAGCTGCTGGCCCGTGGGGTGGGGTGGAGGTGAGCCCAGGGGTCTGGCGACCCCACTTCACTTGTGCCCTCTCAGGCGGGGGCTCGAGTCCGGCTGCTCTGCTCAGAGGAGGGGGCTCTACCCGGCTTCTGAGGCCCTGACCCTGGGGGCTGGAGCCTGCTGGACGCAGAGGCCTGGCGGCTGGGACAGCTCGAGCATGGCCCACGGGGTCAGTCTGCCCCCCTGGCCTGCCCAGCACCCACTGCTGGTCATGCGGTCCTTCTCCGCGTCCACAGCTCACCCAGGCGGGGCCCGCGCCCCTTGAAACGCGGACCACGTCTCTCCAAGGACCTCCCACAACCCTAGTCCTACCAGCAGACCTGGGCCCACCCCCCAGTCGCCGTGGTTACGCGGCGGGCAGGCAGCCCGAGCCCCCTCCACAGTGCTAGGACAATGGGTCCCAGGGCTCCGGTGCCAAGGGCCCGTCGCCCCTGCCTGGCCAGGCTTTGGAGAAGGAGCCTGGGGGCCAGGACCCACTGCTGGGCTCAGAAAGCACACGGGGCCTCCCCTCTGGCCAGATGGAGCCTCCTGCCAGGCCTGCCCTCGGGAGCGCCTCACTCGGGCACAGCACCCTTGAGCCAGGTGTCCTCTGCTCAGGTCCTGAGACCCCCATCCCCACATCACTACCTGAGGTTCAGCGAGATGGCACAGGGCGCCAGGGAGGGGCACCTTGGCGTTCGGGGCTCTGGAGGGTCCTGCGAGAGGCTGGGAGACCCAGAGGTGGTACCTGACCCACCCCACCCCCCCCAGGCCCAGCCCCAAGCCCCCCACGGTGCCGGGCTTCCACCTAGAGCCCACGGCCTGGCTCTGGCCAGTGAGGTCCGGGACCCTCCTGGGCCCTGCAGCATTGCCCGGGGTGCTGAGCGAGCCCAGCTCCCCCACCCCCGCTGCCTGGCATTGGACAAAGAGCTCTTGTCAGGGCCCACATCTGCTCCCCCACCTCCCTGGCAGGCCCAGTCTGCACCGGAGCCAGCAAGAGGCTCCAGAAGGCCGGCCCTGGGTGGGCAGGAACTCTGTGGCCAGAGGGGCTCTGAGAGGCCCCCGCCCACGGGGACACAGCAGAAGGCCCAGGGGCTGGCACCCAGCCTGCCGGGTGGTCCAGCAGCCAGCACTGCTTCCCCAAGGGCAGGATTCTCCAGAGCCAGGAGAAGCCAGGGTCAGGCCCCAGGTGACGTGCGGCCCCCAGTGAGTGGACCGGGGGGACACCTGCTCCAATGCCAGCCTTGCCCCCCCGACGAGCCTCTCCCGTGGGACCACTTCCCCGCCAGAGCCTGAGCACAGCCCCGACGCCTCCATTCTCCCGCCAAGGTCCCCCCGACGTCTGCGCGCCTGGCCCGGACTGTGTCCCTAACCCAAGTCTGCAGCCCGTTGCCACTCCTGCCCCATCCTGGCCTGAAGCAGGGGAGCTTTCAGCTCCTCTCCCGCCTGCTGGGCCAGACGCTGGGCTGAGAGCACGAGCCGCCCCAGCCACGAGGCTGGCGGCCCCGTCCCCAGCAACTTGGGAGGGACCCCTTCCCAGACTGCTCGCCCTGGGGCCGGTTCAACTCTGCCACCGGCAGAGCCCACACCCACTGCACCCAAGGTCCCAGAGATGGGGACGCAGAGGTGGCAGCAGCCCTTCCCACACTGGGACAGAAGGCCCGGGCACGTGCTGGCTCAGACCCCCGGGGGGGCTCTGAGAGGGAAAGGAAAGGCCTGGGAGGAGCCCCGCGGGAGAGAAACACCCCTCGAGGGCCCAGAGGACACTCCTGCGCCCTCAGACGTGTGGGCCCAGCTGACTGCCTTGCTTCTGAGGGGGCCCGGCACGTGTGCGGGGGCCCCGGGTCACGCACCCCTCGTGCCCTCTCGGGGGGCGGCCTCACCCTCTCCTCCTGAGACTCAGACCTGTGAGGGGCCCCACAGCGCGGGGGGAGCCCAGGAACCTGCGGAAGAGGGCTCGGGACCCTCCCCGGGACGGCTGGCCCTGGGAGCCACAGCCCCAGACGGCCACGGGCAGGGAGGCGGCAGGCAGCCCCACGGCCCCGGGCGGGACGGTGAGCGTGTGGGCCACTCCCACTTCAGCAGCGGAGCGTGTGTCCCGCGTGCGGGGTCCACACAGGACGGAGGGCGCGCGCCAGGCCGCGGGGTGGCTGCTGGCCCCTCAGGGCGCCCTGAGCCCCGAAGGCCCCCTGCCCTGCTGCTCGGCCTGTGGGAGCGAGAGGGCCGGCCCAGGAGCCAGTCCTTTAAAGGACAGAAGCATCTCAACAAACACTCCCAGAGCTCCACAAGGGCCAGGCCCCACCTTCCCTGATGGGGGGGGGGCGGGGCCCCAGCAGGAGGCAGGGGGCACCCCTTCTCCCCTCCCGCCCCTCTGTCGCTCCTCCGGCACTCCCACCCCCACCCCAGGGGCTGCTGGCCCAAACCCCCCGCCCCCCAGCCTGACGGACACCCCGAAGGGGCCGCCACGGGCGCCCAGGAGGCAGACTCGCAGCCTCACACGGCGGCTATAGGTGTGGCTGCAGGGCTGAGTCACGCAGGCCCCGAGTCTCCATCCCAGGGGGCTCCGGGATCCAGCCCCACCCTCCCAGGAAGCCTCCCCTGAAACACCCACCATATGACACAGGGGAGCGCAGGGGAAAGGGGCAGGCGCGGCCCAGTCTCAGCGCCACTAGACATTCCTGGTCCCCCCCACTGGAAGGGACCTCTGTGCTGCCCAGCAACGCCCCTGTGTCGGGCCTCCCGAATGTCCCTCTGCCCCCGCCCCACCCAGCTGCCGCTCTCCTGCTCCTGCCCGCCCCCCAGAGGTGATCTGGTGGGGTCCCAAAAAGCCACACACACCCCGCCCCCAGTTCCAGCTCTCCCTGGGAGCACCCCCGGCCCAGGCAGGCACTGCACCAACTCCGGAGGGGACCCTCAAGGCCCCCAGGCTGACATAACCCCACCTGCTCTCTGGCTCCGTCTCACCCTCTGGCCCCAAGAGCCCTTCCTGGCTGGCCTCCTCCCTGCCCCAGCAAGAAGCCGGCCCCGCTGAGCTGGCTCAGCCCCTGCTTCCTCCTGGAAGCCCTCCCTGACAGCCTGTCTGAGGCCTTACTGAGCTTATGATCACACACTCCAGTGGCCCGTTCGTGCCGGCCCCCAGCCCAGAGCTGGCCGGGGTCCCTCAGCCCGTCCTCTGCCACTTACCTACGTAGAAGGTGTTGGGTGCAGGCCTGTCTCCGAGCTCCAGGTAGAGGAGGTTGGTGGTCTGAGGGTCATGGCGAAGCCACAGGGCCACGCCTAGGATCACACCTCCAGCCAGCTGGGGAAAGAGCAGGGCATGGTGTCACTCGTGGCCCAGAGCCCAGCAGTGGTGAGCGAGAATCCACCACACTACACACACACAGAAAGGAGGGTGCCGAACCCTCCTGCCTGCTGGGTCTGCGTGAAGGGCTTCCCTCCAGGCAGGACTCGCTAGCCCCTGGGGTCTGGGCCGCCGCTGGCTCCAAATGTCTGATTTGCTGCCTTGGTTGTCAAGATGCCCGGGGGGGCCTGGGCATGGGGGACCATGTGGCTGGTCCCCGACCCTCCCGCCAGCACCACTGGAGTGAGACTCCCAGACAGGTTGCCAGATAAGATGCAGGACACCTGGTTAATCTGCATTCAGACAGACAACAAACACTTCTTTAGTGTAAGTGTGTCCCAAACACTGCATGGAACATACTTATACCAAAAAAGTATTCACTGTTTATCTGAAGCGGAAGTTTAACTGATGACCTGTACATTATCTGCTAAATCTGGCCAGACCCCGAGCACCCCAGGGAACGCTGGGCCCTCCTCCAGGGCGTGGCACTGCCCCAAGAGTCTCGAGCTCATCCGGGAGCCCCATCTTTGCTGCCAGGACAAGGAGGGTGTGGGCACTTGATGCCACTGGGGCCCTGGTGTGGTTGGCAGAGGCTGCTGGGGCCAGTGGCAGCCGGGAAGCCACAGGGCCGGGGCTTTGTGGGGTAACTCCCTGCCGTCGCGGAGACGGGAAACAGCCGGGGGAGCAAGGGAGCTCGCTGTGCTCGCCAGAGAGACCGCGAGGCAGAGGCTGCGCCGAGCGGCGGGCAGGAAAGGGGGCTCTGCTCAGAGCCTGGCATGGGGGGCGCGGGCTTCCGGCTGACTCATGCCCCTGCAAGCACAGTGGCTCAGTGCTAGGTGAGGTCTGTCCTTGAGGGTGAGCCCAGACCAGGCCCAGCAGGCCCACGCCTGAGCATCTGACCCACCCAGGCACGCGCCCGGGCTGCCCCCCGCACCCCGGCCTCCTCCCCGAGGCAGCAACTGTCCCCGGAGCTACGAGCACCAGCTCTTACACAGACCGTCAGCTACGTGTCCAATGAGGAAGAGAAACCAAAAAGCGGACCCCAAGAAGACCACCTGGCCGGCCCAGTGCCTGCCCCCAAGGCCCTGGCCAGGGAGCGCGGCCCCGAGACAGGCTCAGTAGAGCGTGTGAGACTCGAAGCCCCAGCACCAGGGGCTGCCCCAAGGAAAGCCCCAAGCATCTCCAGGGATCTCCAGGCAGGTGACGCTAGGGCGCTGATGGGGGGCGGGGAGGCCAGGAGCCCCGCGGCCGCGGCCCAGGCCCTCCTATGCTGGGCTCCGGGGACGATAAGGTTGGTGGGTACTGCTGGGACCGTCGGCGCCAGGCAGCAGCTGGGCTGCCCCTGAAGGTGGTGCTGTCGACACCGCCCCCCGGGGCAGGATGGCACCCTCTCTGCCCCCCTCTTCCAAACTTTCAAGTAGGGACTCCACTCCCCACACCCAGGGCAGCACGCTTGCTCTCCCCCTTCCCGGAGCACAGGCAGCGGGACCGGCAGGGTCCCTCCGGGGCACCCGGGCCCTGCGCACCCCTGGAAGGGCAACGCCGAACTCCCGAACTCCCGGCGTCCCGCAGCTGCTCCGGGTGCCTGTCACACCCACAAGCGGGGGGGAGGGCCCGGGACGTGGGCAGGGGCAGGGGGAGGGCGGGGACGGGGCAGGTAGGGCAGGGGGAGGGCGGGGACGGGGCAGGTAGGCTCCGGAGGGAGTCCTGCCCCTCCGGCTCTCCCCGAGCTGGCTGCCATCTGCAGCTCCAGGGGAGGCAGTGGTGAGGCTGCGGGTTGCCGTGGTAACTCTGGCTAGAAACCGCCACTTATTCTGTTTTGAAACTGTGGTCCAGAGACCGCTTTGTGAGACGTTCCAGGACGGAGGGGGTGGGGCGGGGGAGCCCTGTCCTGGGCCTCCCTTGCAGTCAGAGAGGCCTGGCCCCAAGCCCTGACTCAGCCTCAGTATCCCCGTCGGTAAGGAGAGCTGAGCGTGGAGTGGCGCCTCCCGCCCCCCTGGCTGGGCTGGGACCACCCCCATCTTCCCCATGCAGCCCCTCACCCCAGAAGCCAAGGGGACAAGCCCATCTAGGGCACTTGGTCCTGACAGAAGTGCTGTGAGGGTGATGCTTATCCCAGCACCCAGATGCTAACCGTGGGGTGGCAGGCAAAGTCCCCAGCTCTCCTGTCTCGGGAAGGGCTTTCCACTGCAGGCCCCAGGATGTGCGGGGGGCAGGGGCGGAGGGGGGACAGCAGCCTCCAGGCTCCCCTGTGGCTCCAGCCCCCCTCCTGAAGGGTGAACAGGGAAGGCAGTCCTGCCTCCAGGCAGGGGAGAGCCTGGTGCTTAAGTGCACCCTCCTCAGCCGGTCCTCAGTCATTCCAGGCCCCGCACAGACCCGCTGGGGTGGGCCTGGCTGAAGGCAATGGTGGCAGTGACCACCCCCAGTTTCGGGGGGTGGGATGGGCATTCACCTAAGGTCACCTACAGAGGAAGGGCAAAGGTAGCACTGCGAATCCCCCCCCAATCCCCCCACCCAGGCCGTGAGAAAGGGCAGAGGGTGGGGTGGACCCATGCCTCTGCAGGGAGGGGGTGCCCAGGGCAGGGCAGGGGTCCCAGAAGCAGCAGAGGTCTGAAAGAAGCCTGCTCTTCAAAAGATAACCCACAGACCGGGGCTTGCAAATGGCTAACAAAGGACCCGTATCCAAAATTTATAAAGAACTTGCAAAACTCTAACGACAAGAAAACAAAACAACCGATTTTTTAAAAACGGGCAAAAAAAAAAAAAAAAAATTGGACACGTCACCAAAGAAGAAATGTGCACAGCAAATAAACACATGGAAAGACACGCAGAGTCATTGGTCACAGGGAGATGCAAATCAAACCACACTGAGACACCCCCAAGCTCCTATGGGATGGGCTGAAGTGAGAAGACCCCCAGGCGAGGGTGGGGAGCAGCGGGGACACAGGAGACAGAGCTCGGGTCCTCGGGACGTTCTCCACCCCTCCACCCGCCATGTGCCCAGCCCCTGCACCCCCAGTACTGCCCCAGGTGGGGTGGAAGCTCGTGCCCACACAAACGTGCCAGCAGCTTTCCTGGTAACACCCCCAAACCGGGGACAAGCCGATGTCCTTCAAGCGGTCAGTGGGTGGATACCCACCAGCAGGGGAAAGGAAGAAACTACTGGAACTACTGACACAACCACCAGAGTGAATCTCCAGATAATCCCGCGGATCATCAGAAACAGACCAAGAGGAAAAACCACCACCTTCCGATTCCGTTCATATAAAAAGTACAGGAAATGCCGATCACAGGCACAGATGACAGGCCAGCGGGTGGCCTGGGATGGGGAGGAGGGATCCCAAGGCCCCGGGGACACCTCTGGGGGTGATGGATACATTCACTCTCCTGGTGGACCACTCTCTAGGTCTCACAGGTGCCTCCTTACGTCAAGACCTACCAAGCTGTACATTTTAAACGTGCAGTTGACGCTATGTCAAACAAAGCTGTTTAAAAAACCCCACACACCCAAATCCCCGTCCACTGAACTTCTAAGCAGCAAAGGCTTTAGGGGTAAATGTTTCTTCTGGTCCCAAAGGATCCAGCCTGCTGTCTTCATGCCAACCATCCACCAAGGTGAGGACCCCCAGGCTTCTAGCGGCCAACAGCAAGCATCTGGAAACGCTGAAGTCCTGTCCACAGAACTGAGGTTTTAGGGTCAAAGAAGGGACTGGATAAACTAAGGAACACTTATGCCCACTATAAAACAGAGTCCAGACTTAACGGAAAGCACTCAGTCCTCGCATTGGGTGGGAATCAGAGTGTGGCAGCCAAGGGCCCCCAGAGCCTCTGGCTGCTGGGTCATCTCGGCACCTTTGTGCCTCCAATATCCTTGTGTGCATAATGAGGAACTAAAAGTACACAAGCTGAAAAGATGTGGTACATATATACAATGGAATATTACTCAGCCATAAAAAGGAACGGAACTGGGTCATTTGCAGAGACGTGGATGGATCTAGAGACTGTCATACAGAGTGAAGTTAAGTCAGAAAGAAAAAAACAAATATCGTATATTAACGCATATATGTGGAACCTAGAAAAATGGTACAGATGAACCGGTTTGCAGGGCAGAAATAGAGACACAGACGTAGAGAACAAACGTATGGACACCAAGGGGGGAAAGTGGAAGCGGGGGTGGGGTGGTGGTGGGATGAATTGGGAGATCGGGATTGACATGTAGACACTGATGTGTATAAAATAGATAACTAATAAGAACCTGCTGTATAAAAAATAAACAAAATAAAATTCAAAAAATAAAAGTACACAAGCTGACATACGCAGAGCGCTCAGATGATGCCACTGTATAGAGAGAGCGTTCAACGGCGCTGGAGGTTACTGTGGCCACCCGCAGGAGTTTCCGGGCAGGCTGATCAGTGGCAGAGTTTGACACATCGTCACTCACCCCCTCCCTCTCTCCTGCTAGCTGGCCTGGCAGAAGTGCCACTGCCACCTGCTCCTGCATCCTGAGATGCTCCGGCTCGGGTGGGGCTGGCGAGCAGCTCAGGAAGGAGCCCCTAAGCTGTTGGGATTACTGAAGGGCTCCACACCAGGGGACGGCACGGACTGTTTGTAATCCTATGAAAGATGCAGTTTCTGTTTCTTTCTTCCTCCTTTCCGAGAATTAATAAATAATAGCGTCAACTAAAAAGGCGGGGGGTGGGGGGGCGCTGCCAAGTACACTGGGTTCCTGCCCGGCCTGTCTGCGTTTCCAAGAAGCAGCTGGAAGGGCGTAGGAGTGGGTGCTGCCCGGGCAGGCCTGGGGCAACCTTCCCCCCTCCACCCCTGGCTCCTGCCAGGCCCTGAGTGGGAGCTGAGCTGGGATCTGTCTTCCATCCCTCCCCACCCACACGTGCTGGCCCAGTGGTCACCCCAAGTCCTGCCCACGCGTTCCAGGAGTGACAGGGACACCCACGCATCAACGTGCTCCCTTAATTAGCAGCGCTGATGCTCTCAGAGACAGATGATAGAGGGGGCAGCTCCGTCGTGACCCGGGAAGGGCCTTGGCTCTGAGCCGCTCTGCTCCCTAACCCACCACCGCAAGGGGTGCACACTCTTGCTGGGAAAATGTGCCACGAAGTGCCCATGCAGTTCGGCAACCAGGAGGTCCCGGGGGCCTGGAGACCCTCCCCAGGAGGGCAGTGAAGGCCACAGGCAGGAAACGCCCTTGCAGACACCGGGATAAGTCAGAGGAGAGAGGTGCAGCAAAGACCCTTTGAGGATGGGATGTGGAGGGTCAGTGGGGGCAGAAGCCACCACCCTTGGGCTGGGCGGGGACCTGGGTCCCTGAAGGCGGACCCTCCATCTCCACCCACCATGAGAACGGGGTGACGCGGGGCCCGACTCAGCCTTCCCGGGGGGTGGGCAGCGACCCTATGGCCCTGTCGCGCCCTCCGGGAACACGGCCACCCAGCTCAAGGCGGGAAGGAAGTACAGAGAGAGGAGCAGGGACCCTCGCCTCAGCCAGGAAGCGGAAACCACTCTCCAGGCCCCTCGACGTCAGGAAGCCGCCTGGACTGGCCTCTAAGAATAGCTGCGGGGGCGGAAGAGGACACTGGCCCTCCTGGGCCCCACCAGCTGCGGGATGCAGGAGCCCCTTGTCACCGGGAGGGGAGTGCAGGCCCCCGAGGACACCCTGCCACCTCTCCGGGCACAGCAGAGTGGGCCTGGGGAACCCGCAGGGCCCGGCTGCTTCCTGGGCCCGTCCCCGAGCCTACCTACCACCCACTGCAGGCGGGGAGGCCGGGAAGCGGCCTGCTACCCGGCCCCACACCCACCCCACTGGCTGAAAGGGCCCCTCCTGTGGGATGTCCCTCTGTCCCCTCAGCCCCTGCAGCGAGGGGCGTGTGGACACAGACGTCCCAGCCACCTGCCAGCAAAGGGCACTCGAGGGGCTGCAGCGGGGCGCACACATCCGACAAGGAGGATCTGGGTAGGCTGGGCAAACTCTGGGAGGAAGACAGGAGGTGGGTGGGCCCAGGCAGGGGCCAGAGGTGAGTGGAGGGGCCCCGGGGCAGGTGGGGTTCTCTGGCTGCCACGTGCTCCCCGCGCAAACCCAGGCACAGCCACTCGCCCTTGGGGATGCCCCGGCCCCTGCCTGGAGCCATGCCGGCCGCGAACCACAGTGGTTGAAGGACCGGCCCTGGTTTCCAGTCTGCCTCCACCACTTCCTCGTGTGGGCACTTGGGACCTCGGTCTCCTTATCGCTCCAGTGGGCCAGCTGGAGGCAAAGGGCATGGCTCCAGCCCAGTGCCCGCCTGGCACAGGGGAGTGGGGCTTCGTGTGCGCCCGAGCTGTCGGACAGAAGGGAAGACTGTTCGTCCAGCAGGCGGGCGGCCGAGCCCCTGGGATGTGGAGCAGAGAGGGCCTGGGCCGTGTGAGAGGGAGCCTCCCCGTGAGCTCCGGGGGCGGGCAGGACTGCAGAGGGTGCTTCCCAAGCCCGCCGGGCACCCCCGAGACCAATGCCGTCAAGCTCTGGGGCTCAGGCCTCCCAGCACCCGGGACTGGAGACCAGGAAGGCGGGCGGCCCGGGGTCCTTCCTTCTGTTCCCCTGCAGCCCCGGGGTCACGGCCTGACCTCCACATCCCCGCCAGGAGCTGGCTGCTGGCTACCAAACTCAACGCCCAGCTGCAGGTGATGTGACAGGTAAGGCGGGTTACAGGGCGCCGTTAGACGTTCCCCGAGGGACAGTTATGACCCAGGCCGGCCTGCGTGTGGGAGTTGGTACAGAAGATTCCCGTGTGACGGCTCGGGATGCCAGGGGGCCGCCCACCCACCCGCCCCGCATGGTCCCAGTTTCCTGTCCTTCACCTTCTCCACAATCATCCCATTACCCCAGTAACTGGGGGCAGGGGAAGCACTAAGTTTCCAAAGTTAGAAGGGGCATGGCTTCAAAGAGGGCAAGGCGGCTGCCTGCTCCCCAGGCCTCTGTGGCGTTCGGCCCCCCACGGCTGGGCTCTCGACCACCCTGCCCGCAGCACCCTCCCCCACCACGCACCGAGCCCCAGCTCTAAGGTGCCTCCCTGCCCGCCGAGCCCCGCAGCCCTCAAGCCCAGGGAGGGCGGCTACGCGCCCACAGGCACCCCTGCGACCACGCGCTGGTGGCCGGCCAGCGAAGGGAGACCTACTGCCAGCTGATCGGCCACCCCTGGGGCCAGGACCCCTGCCCGCCTGTGGGGATTCCCCCAGCACCTGGGGGCCCACCTGGAGCCCCAGGTGGTCTTGCGTGAAGCAGCACCTGCTCTGCCATTGGAAGGAGGGGCTTAGGCCAGGCCCCACAGTACAAAGTATGGGGGCGGGGGAGGGGCACTGAAGCCCAGAGGCTCTGGAAGGAGGTGTGCTGGGTCACACCACACCTGCAGGACACCTGGAAAGGGCCGATTCGAAGTGAGATTGGTGCTCCATGCAGCATGAGGAGTCCCGGCCACGGGGGTGTGCTACCTCCAAGGCGGAAACCCCCAGCCCGGGCTGCGGGCCCAGCCTGCGTCTTGGGGGGTGGGCAGAGCCAGGGTCCCCGCATTTCTCCCCCACCCCTACCTGGGGCCCTCTCCAAAACGCTGCACAAGTGCAAAGGTGACGTCCGCCCCTCCCACGGGTGCCCGGACTCTACACCTTATTGATTTTCATGGCTCTTCCCTGTCGTGGGATTTCAGGCGCTGAAATGAAGGCGGGGGGGTGGGGGGGTAGATTATATGGGACGGGGGTGCTTTGGGGGGCCCATCTCCCTGTCTGGACTTGGAAGCAGTATGAGTGAGGGATTGGGGGTGAACTCAATTCCTGGAGGCACACTGAGCTGGGGGTGGGGGTGGGAACCCCACAGGGTGGGTACCGCATCGGCACTGGAGCAGAGCCGGCCAGGGTCCCAGGCTCCCCGCTTCTGGCTCCAGCTCTGCACCCCGTAACGCCCAGACACTCTCCCTGGGGCCAGCCTGTCCTGGGCACAGACCACAGATTTCCTCTTCTCAGCAGGGCCTGGCCCAACAGCCGTTTCCCCAAAGCGTGGCAGCCAGACGCCCGGGGGCACCAGGGGAGCCCACTTGCCCTCCCACTGAAACCAGGAACAGGAAATCCCTGCCCCCAGCCAGAGCCTGCCGGGGTCACGTCCCCTCTCCGAGAAGGAAGAAGACAGACCACTAAGTGAGAGACAGCCATGTGCTGTCCGGAAGCAAGAATTTAAAGCCAGTTAGCAGGGCTGCTCGTCAGCCCCACTCCCAGCCAGGTCTGGCCCCCCTGCCCCTGCTACCTCTGGAAGGAAGCCCTGACTGCATTCGGCTGGAGGAGCTGCCAGGCCCAGGCAGGAGAGGCTGTGATCACACCCATTTCACAGATGAGGCAAGCAGGGCTCACACAGGGCGTTCGCCCGCCCCAGGTCGCCCCAGGTGGCCCACTCGAGTGGGGCGAGCAAGGAAGCAGCGGCAGGCGCCTCTGCTCATCCTGAGCTGCTCCACCAGCAGGCCTTGAGCCCCAGTCACCTCGCCAGGAAGCTCCCGGGCCACCCCACCGGCAGGAATTCCATGCCCTTGGTGGAGCACCTGCACCGTCTCCCCAGCTCGGGCCGGGCTGCTGCTCTTCCTCCTGCCGTGTCCCCACCTCACACCTCCGGGCCCGCCTGGCCAGGGGGCCCCAAAGCAGGCCGGGGTCAGGCGTGCTGAGTGCACACAGCCTGGGCCCCGGGGTCTGGCGCGGAGAGGTGGGACAGCAAGTGTGTGTGCTGGTGTGTGTGGGCGTGCATGGTGACCGGCTCCTTCTTAGACAGCATGCCAGCCTGCCTCTGATGCTGCCGCCCACGGGGGAAGGCTTTACTCTCTGAAATGAAACTTTAAAAAGTGCCCAGATCCAGGGACTGGATCCTGCCCAGATCCTGGTGGCGCAGTGGTTGAGAATCCGCCAGCCAATGCAGGGGACACGGGTTCGAGCCCTGGTCCGGGAAGATCCCACGTGCTGCGGAGCAACTAAGCCCATGCGCCACGACTACTGAGCCTGCGCTCTAGAGCCCGTGAGCCACAACTACGGAGCCCGCGAGCCACAACTACTGAAGCCCACACGCCTAGAGCCCATGCTCCACAAGAGAAGCCACTGCAATGAGAAGCCCGCACACCGCAACGAAGAGTAGCCCCCTCTCGCCGCAACCAGAGAAAGCCCGCTCACAGCAATGAAGACCCAACACAGCCAAAAAAAAAAAGCCCAGATCCAAGTCCAGACACCCATCCCCAACCTCTTGACCCAGCTCCCACCCCCAGCACCCCCTTACTGCACTGTGGCCGGGTGCACGGTGAGTGGGTGGGGCTGGGCACCAGGGGCCCTCCCTCACCCACTGGACCCTGCGGGGGCCTCCCAGGCACCCAGGCGTCTAAGCCCCTTCCCCAGACACTGCCTACACCGGCCAAGGAATGCGGTCTTCCCTACCAGCCACCATACCCAACACCCATTTCCTGAACGAATCCGACAACAACCCCCGGGGAAGGACCCCCGCTTCAGCAGGGAGGAAGCCCAGGACCAGAGCAGCAGGGTGGGGACTCCACCGAGGTCCAAACCCCTGCCTGGCACCAAGCTCTTGGCCAAGCGATGCAGGGGGAGGGGTTGCACAGAGAGCCCCGCCCCCACCCCCCCCCACCCCGCCTGGCTCAGCGTGGCATCCCACCACAGGGGGCGGCCCAGCATGGGTGGGTGGGGCCTTGCTGCCACTGGAAGCGAATGCTCCGCTGGTTTGCTGGGCATGCCCAGGGAGGGAGGGAAGGGGAGAGGCCTCAGAAACAATTCCTTAAGCCCGAATACAAAGTGGCCCAGGGTGGGGGTGGGGATGTGTCAGGCCTCCACCCCTGCTGCCTGGGAAATTACCAGAGGTACCCAGGCTGAGCTAGGAGGGGGCGGGGGGAGCCTGCCCTGGAGACCTCCCAGGCTGTGCGGGTGGGAGGGACTTACCCCGCCCCTACACTCAGTCCAAAGGCAAGAATCCACTCCTGCTAAGTCCCCTTCCTCCGCCCCCCTCCCCCTCCCACCAGGGCCCTCCCAGGCTCTGCGGGTACGGACTGGCTCAGGGGCTGGCAGAGGGGTGTCCCGGTGACACCCCTTGCCAAGACCACCCCCTCAGCAAAGGCTGCTCAGCCCACCCTGGCCCATCCTGACAGCCTAACCGCTCCCACCCCCAGGGCAGAGGCTGCTGGCTGCAAGGACCCCCACCGGTGCCCCTGCAGGGAGGATGTGACACCTCCACTCCGTGTCCAGTCCCTGCCCTCCCCACCCCAAATACCTCAGTGCCCCGAGGTCCACCCTGGGACCCTTGGTCGTCCAGATGGCAAACAGATGTCCCCGGGCCCACACACTTTTCCAGGAGCCATTTTAAAAGTTTACCCTCCCAGTGTCAACTTAAGAAAGCACCCACCAGACGTTGTCCTGGTCCTCCGTTGCAAGGGGTGAGCAGCCTGGGGTGGCAGAGAAGCAAGAAGGGGCCAGGAGGGGGCCCGGGTCACTCTGCCCAGGGGACCGCAGGGGACGCAGGACACAGCTGTGAGAGGGGCTCCCGACAACCATTCCTGGTCTCTCCGGGCCAGAAGGCGATCTCCACCCCCCTAATTCCAACACTGACAGGAAATGGAAACAAAAGCCAAAGCTTCATCAGTCACAGGCCAGCAGTGAAGACTGATGAGGAAACACAACTCAGGCCAGCAGCCCACAGACCCCAGGAGACCCTCCCGCACCCTGAGACGTCCAACCCGTGGGCTCCTCTTTCCAAAGCGGCCTCCCAAGCCCGGACCTGGACATCCACCCAGCCCCGGCACCCCTGGGGCTCGGAAACCCCAGGTCTCCAGGCTCCCTGCCTGTGCCAACTCAGAACACCCGCCCAGCCCCTTGCCCCTCACAGCCTCCACGGAGCCCCAGGGGGAGGACGGACTGGAAGGTCAGGCTGGGTGAGGGGGGGAGGAGGATGGGGCTCCACAATCTGAGGGCACCGGGGGGGAGGCACCCCAGCACGCGGGCCACCCGGGGCCCTGGGCGCTTCCTCTCTGCGCTTCGCCCCGGCCCGGACCCCCATACGACCCTCAGGGTGGCGACAGCAGGCAGGAGGGTGAACTGGACTGGGCCCAGGATGGGGTGGACGGTCCCCAAGACTCTGGCAGAGTGTGCGTCGCCCGCCACCGCACTGGGCCGCCCATCTAGGGGCGGTGGCCCCGATGAGCTCATGGGGGCGGGGCGTCTGGAGCCCCGCCCTCGAGCCCCTCAGTCCCCGCGAAGCAGGGTGGTCCCAGAAACAGCGGCCAGCAGGGCTGAGCAGTGGCCGGGTACTGGGTTGGGAGCGCGCACCCACCGCACCACCACCATCACCAACCGGGAACAGACCCCAGGTCCCCAAACGGCCCGGCCCGGCCGCGGGGCTCTGGGTCCCGACGCGCAGAGGCCCGAAACCCGTCTTGGAGCCCCCCGCCCCGCCCTCGAGGGGCACGGCGGCCCCGGACGAGCCCCACCGCTGCGACCCGCCGGCCTAGGACCCCCCACCACGCGCTCGGCGCACACAGGTGGCCCTGCAACTTGGCGGCCCGGTTGCGCCCCCTTGGCAGGGCCTAGCGGGGCGCGGCCTGCCAGGCTCGGGGAGCGCCCTCCCACCCGCGGCTCCGGGCTCACCCAGAAGACGAAATTGAAGACGAAGAGCAGGTACTTGATGCACTTGGTGCAGCCCTCCACCCCCATGGTGGCGCGGGCGGCGGGCGGCCTGCGGGGCGCGGGCCGGTCCTGGGCGGCGGGCGCGGGGCCTGGGCGCCTGGTGGGCGGCCGGTGGCCTGGCGGGCGTCTGGGACGCGCGGACGGGGGGCACGAAGGGCGCTGGAGGCCGGGCCGAGAATCGCCTGTGTGTTTGCCGCCGTTGCGCGCTCGCTTTCTGGCCGGGCGCGCGCCCCACTCCGTCACTTATAGGGCGCCGAGGCCCCGCCCCCGAGGCCCCGCCCCCGACCCTGCCGCCTGAGCGCGGAGAGGCAGCAGCCCCAGGCCCCAGCCCAGCCCCCGGGGGGGCGGAGCGCACGTCCCTTCCCCCCTCGCTCACACACATCGGGGTGTCAGACCTGGTGCAGTCAGGACCCCGGGGCCTGGGCACAGAGTGCCAGGCGCGGCACGCGTCCCTGGGCTGCAGGCGCGCTCGGATTCCCCTAAGGGGCCGCGCCGGAGGACAGGCCTGCAGGCGGGGAAAACTGCTTCGCCTCCTCCCTCAGGCGCCTGGGACTCCGGTAGCAGGCCCCGCGGAGGAGGTGATGCACGGGCGCCAGCTCTGCCGAGATAGCAGCGCGCTTGGTTCACAGCGTTCCCGGGATAGGAACCCGGCTGGCGGTGACGAGGCCCTGGCCTGAATATCCCGGAAGGCGAGCCTCGGCCGCCAAGCCCTTGTCCCATGGAAGGGGGAGTCCCTGAGGGCTGTTGGAAGAGTCTGTGCTGGAAAGGTCACGGACAGGGTGTCCCCTAGGCCCGTGTTGTGTCCAAGAGGCCCAAGCCGCTTATGGAACCTCCAGGTGTTGTGTATTTCATGCACAGCCTGGTGGCGCCAGTACCGCAGGGGGCCGGCCCCACACTCCTGCTGTCTCCCGAGGGCTACGGAGGCAGAGAGGTGACTCATCAAGCTGTCTCCCCAGGTGACAGCAAGGTGACATGCAGCTGGAAAGATGAGAGCTCTGCGTCTGCAGTAACCCTGGCACGAGTGACTACTGACCACTTGCAAGGTGGCCAGTGCCACCGCTGGGGGCTGAAGTTTTCATTTTGTTCATTGTACAGTGGTTTGAATTTCAACAGCCGTGGGCGGCCAGAGCAGCGCCGTCGTACTCATCGGGACTCTGGTAGTTTTGTAGTTTTCTTGGTGGCTTATTGTAAAGTTTGTTTTGGCTTCATGCTTGTGTAAGAGCCACAAGCACAAGTGTGGGGTTTGTGGGTGTCGAAGGGACGTTACAACAGAAGTAACATCTTTGGAGGTCTGCCCAGATTCTTTCTGTTGAAGAGGAGGTAGAACAGGTCTTCAGTGTGAAGAATCGCTTGTCTAGGTGCCCTGGGCACCCTGCCCTGCCATCAGCTCCCTGCTGCCCACAGTGATAGGGACATTTCCTGCCAAAGGTGTGGGCTGTCCCTTCCCTGGGCCCTCTGGGGAAGGGGGTGGTAGGGGCGGAGAGCCCCCCCCTCAGGGAGCAGCAAAACCACGCACCTGCGTCCTCGGCCCGCCATCCCCCAAAGTGGGTCGCGCCTGGCCAGCTTGTTCTGTCCTCTGCTTCAGTCCTGCATTTAGTGGGTGCCAGCTGTGTGCCAGGCACTATTCCAGGCACTGGCTGTGAGGAGCTGGACAGCCAGGACCCCTTCGCTTGAGGACCTTAGGCCGTGGTGAGGGTGACAGATGTCACCCCGCGATGATCATGCCAGTGCTGCAAAGGGGGGGAGTTCTGAGGATGTGTGACAGGTGGGGGGTGGCACTCCTCCCTGTGGGTCCTGGAAGGAATCAGCCATGGAGCCGACCCTGAGGGGTGCTGGGGGGAGCATTCCAGGCAGAGGGGCAGCTTGGAGGAGTGGTGGGGTGGGAGCGGAAGGATGTGGGAAGGGCTGGACCCTGGGGTCTGAGGTTGGGGCCAGCGGTGAGGTCAGGGGCCAGGTGGGCTGGCTCTTGGACCTGAAGGCCAGAGTGGGGCTACACTGGATTCTGGCCCCAGTGGGAGTGACTGGGGGTATTCCACAGGGGAGCCTCAGGCGTTGCCCCTGTGAGGTAGCTCGCGTGGTCATGGGGGCTGGGAATGACCTGCTGTCTGCACACTGGCGGCCCAGGAAGGCCAGTTTGGTGATGCCATCCAGTCTGAATCTGGAGGCCTGAGACCCAGGGGAGAGGATGGTGTAAACCCCAGTCTGAGGGCAGGAGGAGGTGACAGGAGCTGTCCCAGCTCAAGGGGTGGGGCCAGAAAAGGGCACGTTCTCCCTCCCCTGCCTTGCGTTCTGTTCAGGCCTCCGGGACCAGATGGTGTCCTCCCACCTGCTCTCCTGCATCCGCGATTCAATGCTGATCTCACCTGGAAACACGCCCCCCAGACTCCCCCAGAAGTAATGTCCCACCTGGGCGCCTGGGGCCGGTGATGTTGACACAACAGTAAACATCACAGGGAGCGGTGACATGATGTGTGTGCCAGTGTGATCGGGGGCAGGGGGCACCCAGCGGGGATGTCCTGGGGAAGGCTCCCGTTGTTGGCTGGACTGCAGCACTTTCGATCCCAGCTCCAGGACTCGTGGACAAGCTCCCAGAGGTGCTGCGTTAGAGAATGAGGGAGATGGGGCAGAGCTTGCTATGCCTGGGATAGGAGACCCCCTCCCTGTGCTCCCCTTGCCCTGCGGCCCTGACTGCCCTAGGAAGGGGAGCTGATGGGGATACAGCTGGCAGCTCGGCAGGACCAGCAGACTTTGCTGCCCAGCTGGGTTTGGCCTGAGTCTTCCCCTCCCAGTGACTTCGGGCTGGTTCCACCGTGTCCCTGTCTGCCGTGGAACATGACCACAGGCCCAGGCACGCGAGCAAGGCCTGGCCCACGGGAGGCAGGAGGCCAGGGCCTCCTTTCAGCTTGTCTGATGGAGAGGCTTCTCTGCCCGTAGCTGGTGACTCACTGCTCTCCTGGGGCACACGTTCTGTCGGGGGGGAGTCGGTGAATCACTGAACCCCGCCTCTTTGCCTTCATTTCCTGTGGAAATAAACAAAGACCACCTAAATGAGACAAACCGGCTGTATCTGCAGAGCCTGCTACATACAAGGGAATCAGCCACCCTCGCTGCATTTGGCAGGGACTCGAAGGCCGTCCCCAAGGGAGACAGGTTTATGTTGAAAAAAACAACAAAAAAAGGAGGAGTTTAACATCTGAAAAATGTACTACACCATATCAATAGAATAAAGGACAGAAATTATGTGATCATCTCAATGGATGTAGGAAGAGCATCTAACAAAACCCAATATTCTTTCATGGTGAAAACACTCAGCACACTCAAAATAGAAGGGAATGTCCTCCATCCAATAAGGGGCGTCTACAAATACCCACAGCTGACATCACACCTAGTGGTAAAAGTCTGAGAGCGTCCCACCTAAGATCAGGAACGAGACAAGGACCCCACATCCTGCCGCTATCTTTGTGTTGATTTCTGCTGTACAGCAAAGTGACTCAGTTATACATATATATTCTTTTTCATATTCTTTTCCGTTATGGCTTATCACAGGATATTGAATATAGTTCCCTGCGCTATACAGTAAGACCTTGTTGTTTGTCCATTCTATATGTAATAGTTTGCATGTGTAATCCTAAACTCCCGACTTCCCTGGTGGTCCAGTGGGTAAGACTCCGTGCTCCCAATGCAGGGGGCCCGGGTTCGATCCCTGGTGGGGGAACTAGATCCCGCATGCATGCCGCAACTAAGAAGTCTGCATGCTGCAACTGAAGATCCCGCATGCCACCACTAAGACCTGGCGCGGCCAAAATAAATAAATAAATAAATAAAATCCCAAACTCCCAATCCAGCCCTCCCCCACTCTACCTCCCCCTTGGCAACCATAAGTCTATTCTGTTCTCTGTGTCCTTGAGTCTGTTTCTGTTTCGTAGATAAGTTCATTTGTGTCATATTTTAGATTCCACATATAAGTGATATCATATGCTATTTGTCTTTCTCTTTCTGACTTACTTCACTTAGTATGATCATCTCTCGGTCCATCCATGTTGGTGCATACTCCTGCCACTTCTATTCAACATTGTCCTGGAGGTTCTGGCCAGAGCATTGAGGCAAGAAGAAGGAGTAAAAAAGGCACCCATATTAGAAAGGAAGGCTTGAACTATCTCTATTTGCAGATGACATGATGTTGTGTATGGAAGATCCTAAGAGATCCACACACACAAAGTTAAAACTAATAAGTGTGTTCAACAATTGGCAGAATACAAGATCAATATACAAAAATCAATTTTATTTCTGTACCTAGCAATGAGCAATCCAAACGTGGAATTATGACGACAATCCCATGTGTAACAGCAGCAAACGAACAAAATACCTAGGAATAAATGGAGCAAAAGAAGCGTAAGACTTGTACACTGAAAACTACAAAACGTTGTCAAAGGAATTAAAGAACATCTAACTAACTGAAAAGATAACTGGTGTTCATGGATCAGAAGACTTAATATGTTTATGGTGCCAATACTCCCCCAAACTGATCTACAGCTTCAATGAAATCCCTATCAAAATCCCAGCTGGCTTTTTACAATCTGATCGTAAAATTCATATGGGAATGCAAGGGCCCCAGAATAGCCAAAAGAAACTTGAAAAATAAGAAGAAAGTTGTTGGATTCACACTTCCCCATTCAAACTTACTGCAAAACTACAGAGATCAAGGCAGTGTGGCACTGGCATTAAGGACAGATGAACAGAGCAGTGGAATAGAATTGAGAGTCCAGAAATAAACCCTCACATTCATGGTGGGTTGCCACAAGGACACCGAGACAATTCGATGAGGAAAAGAACAGTCTTTTCAACAACTGGTGCTGGGACAGCTGGATATCCACAGGCGAAAGAATGAAGTTGGGGCCCTACCTCACGCTGTACACAAACATTAACTCAAAATGGGTCATGGACCTCAATGTAAGAGCTGAAACTATAAAACTCTTAGAGAAAAACATAAACCTTCGTGACCTTGTGTTAGACAATGGTTTCTTATATACAACTCCCAGAGCACAAGCGAAATAAGAAAAAAATAAGTAGGGTAATCCCTGGTGGTCCAGTGGTTAGGACTTGGCGCTTTCACTGCAGTGGCCCAAGTTCAATCCCTGGTCAGGGAACTAAGATCCCACAAGCCACGCGGCTCAGCCAAAAAAAAAAAAGAAAAAGGAAAAAATAGGTAAATTGGACTTGGTCAAACTTTCGTGTGTCAAAGGATATTGTGTATTGATTGATATGATTTCAAATCCACTTGATGATTTAAGTGAAGTTGTTTTAATCCACTTGATTATGGCAAAGACAAAAAAAAAGTTGTTTTTAGAAGTAAAGTTGTTTTGGGGAGGAGGGATAAATTAGGAGGTTGGGATTAACATATACACACTACTATATATAAGATAGATAATCAACAAGGATATACTGTATAGCACAGGGAACTCTGCTCAATACAGTGTAATAACCTATATGGGAAAAGAATCTGAAAAAGAATAGACATACGTGTACGTATAATCGAATCACTTTGCTGTACGCCTGAAACTAACACAACATTGTTAATGAACTATGCTCCAGTATAAAATTAAAATTAAAGACAAAACAAACAAAATAGAAGTAAAGTTGTTTTGATATAAGAATGAACCGTGTCAGGATGTAATGTTATTATCAGAGCTCAGCAGCTCAGGGCTCCCTGGGGGCTTATCAATAAGAACCGTGTGAAAAAGCAGCTCTGGTGCCGGACATTAGGGCTGTAAATACCAAGAGTCTGTGAGGACCAGGCGAGACTGCTGATCTAGCTCTCCGAAGCCCTTGGGGCATTAGCTCCCGCCCTGGTAAAGGTGATTCCTTTATGAGCAGTGGTGACAAACGGTGCAGCCTTCTCTCCAAAGAGATCAGCCAGCCGGCCAACACCAGCACCGTGATTCCCTAGCAACGCGCTCTAGCAACGAGGGACTTTTATTTTTGCGCGGGCAGCGGGACATCCGCTCTCCCGAGAAACCAAAACTTTGTACAAAAGGTACATCTCAACTGAATGTGGACGTTATTCCTTATACTTCCCCTTGGCTGGAACAAAGGGGTAATTAATCTATCATTTGTTTGGAGTATGTTATTTCTGTATTGGCTTATTAAGAGACATTATCCTGTATGCTTGTGATATCATTATAACTCCCGCCGTGAACCTGTGTTAAATAAACTATTGGCAAAGACAATCCCAGTCTCTGAGCATGATCTGCCGGCCCCCTAAACAAAACAGATATCATCAAGAAAGTGGAGAGACAGCCCATGAAATGGGAGACAATATTTATAAATCAGATATCTGATAAGAGACTAGTATCCAGAACATGTAAAGAGCTCTTAACAACAACATAAAGGCAAACAACCCAACTTAAAAATGGACACGGGATCTGAATAAACATTACATTTTTCTTCCTTTTTTTTTTTTGGCCGGCAGCTTGCAGGATCTTAGTTCCGCGACCAGTGATCAAACCCACTCGCTCGGCAGTGAAAGCGCAGAGCCCTAACCATTGGACTGCCAGGGAAGTCCCCGAATAAACAGTTTCCAAAGAAGATAGATAGTAGCCAATAAACACATGGAAAGATCTCAACATCACTAATCATCAGGGAAGTGCAAATCAAAACCACCATAAGTAATCACTTCGCACCCACTAGGATGGCTATCACAAAAAAGACAGAAAATAACAAGTGTTTATAAGGATGTGGAGAGGCTGGAGCTCTCAAACGTTGCTGGTGGGAATGTAGAGTGATGCAGTCATTTTGGCGACAGTCTGGCAGTTCCTCAAAATGCTAAATGGATTTACCACATCACCCGGCAATGCCTCTTAGGTACATTCCCAAGAGAAACGAAACCATACGTCCTCTCAAAAATGTGTCCAGCACTGTTCACGACAGCTAACGGGTGGAAACAAACCACGTGCCCACTGATGGCTGAACAGATACACAAAATATAGAGCAGCCGTACCGTGAAGTATCATTCAACCGTGAAGAGGAAGGAAGCACCGACACAGGCTACACTGTGGGTGACCCTGAAACCATGATGCTGAGTGAAAGAAACCAGTCACAGAAGGCCATGTGTTATATTTCTGCTTATGGGAAATGTCCGTTTTGGGGAAATGTCGAAAACAGGCCAATGCACAGATAAAAAGCAGATTAGCGGTTGCCTGGGGCTGGGGAGTGGGGGCGGAGGGAGTGAGTACTGATGTGTACCTGCGGGGTCTCTTCCTGGGGTGTTGAAACGTGAAATTAGGTAGTGCTGATGGTGGCACAGCTCCGTGAGCATATAAAAACCCCTGAACTGTACATTTTAAAGGAGTGAATTTGATGGTATGTGAATTACATCTCAGTAAAGCTGAAAGAGAAGGGAAGCTTCACTGTGTTCCGATCAGAGGCTGTCAGCCCTGGGGGAGATGGAGGTGGCTAACCAGCCAGGCGGCCCGTGGGAGTGGTTTGGGGGCTATTTGGCTTTCTCTGGGCGGTCCTGGGTTGGGAGCAAGAATAGGGAAGCCGGTGGTCCTGGCCACGGCCTGACCCTCTGGGCCGATTTCTGCAGAGGTTGTGGTTGGTCTTCCTGGACTTCTCATGTGGGTCAGACCTTGCTGTCATATGTGGTCTGTCCTTGTCCTTTGCATAGTCACCTCTTGCTCCGTGAGTCTAAAATAGGGATAAAGAATGCACTACATCGGGTGTGAGAGGCATGGTGGGGTAGGGTTATCTCTACTGACCTTCTCGGCCCAGCTCTCAACCGGGGGGCCCTGCTTTCACCCGGGGTGGGGGGCCCTGCCCTCCTGGAGCTCCCACTTCATAAACTAGAGAATTGAGAGTAGTGACAGGAGCTCAGGAACGGCCGAGGTGATGGGACAGGACGAGCCCTCTGGGGGCGTCCTGGCCCGGGGGAGAGCAGAGACCCCAGGCCGTAGAGTGCTGCAGGGGAATGAGCTGGGAGAGGGGAGGGCTGGGGGTCTAGGGTTCTTCTGAGGGCGGTGGCAGGCCAGGGGACCCTGGGGGCTGGCAGGTGTGTTTTGGAAAGTGGGGCGGTCAAGGGCTCAGTAACTGCAGGAGTCCAGGCCAGCGCTGACTGTGCAGGATGAGGGGCAGAGATGGACAAGGGGTCTCAGGCCAGGAGGGCCTCCCTGCGTCTTGGGGGTCAAGGGAGGGAGGACAGGCCAGCCACCAGAGGGTGAGGGATAGTTTAGGGTTTGTGCAGGGAGGGATCGGGGTGTGATTAAGGGCACAGTGAGATGTCTCTTAGGAGACCCCCAAGGTGTAGAATCTGTCCCTCTGGGGCAGTTTGCGGTGACAGTGTGGGGCCTGGTCAGGCGTTTCGGGGGTCCACTGGCCTCCCCTTCAGTCTTGCCCTGGGTACGAGGAGGGGTGAGGGGCCCTGGGCCCAGACAGGAAAAGAGGCCTGGAGGCTGTGACCCTGGTTGCACTGAGGCTGGTGGGGCTCCACGGCCCAGGGTGGACATTGGAGTTCCCGCACCCTGACCCCCCACCAGCCATGGGACCCCCAGAGCCGCACAGCCACGTGCACTCACTATTCACAGGGGACCTCCTCCTGGTCAGCATTTGAGGCCTGAGGGCGGCCTGGCATCTGGTTACCGCTTAGCCTCAGGACCACTGGAAATCTTAGCCCAGGGCAGCTGGAGGAGGCCCCGCCCCAGGGAGAAGGACAGAGATGGTCCCTGTCCGGCTTGGGGGGTCGGGGAGCCTCAGCTGAGGGAGTCAGGGGGCCCCTTAAACTTGTCCCTGGGCGCCCAGGCCCCCAACAAGAGGCTCCCAGGGTCCTTCTCCCTCGAACAAGCTCTGATACCATTGCCTTGTTTACGTCTACATGATTAGGACCACGGAGAGGAACTCTGCATCCTGGCTGCCCTGCTGAGACGGGCGGTGCCCAGAGAGGAAGGGATTCACGATTCACTGTCCAGTACCGGCTCCCACGTGGGCAGGGAGGGGGCCCCACGTCATGACGGGCCCGGAGTGAAGGTCAGGTCGGGTCTACTGAGAATGGGAAGTTTGGTCGATGGGGGATCTTTCAACACTGGGACCGGGATGGCCCAGGCTACAGGGATCCCATTTGGTGGACGCAGCAGAGAGTGGGGTCGGAGCCTTAAACCGTTGGTGCTTCCCGTTGAGGAGCTGGTGGGTCTCTCTGGAGGGAGGCCCAAGGCCCCTGAACAGCCTGCTGTAGACGAGGCGGGGTCGTGCAGATGGAGACGTAGGCTGGGGAGCGGAGGCGGGGTCCTCGGTATCCAAACTGTGGTGGCGTGGGGTAATGGGGTTTCCGTTCTTAAGATTAAGGAAAACGAATAGCAATCAACACTGCCTACTCTCACTGCTTTACCGAACGACTCAGCTCTGGTTTCCAAATCAATACCAAATAATCAAATAACTGGGAGAGAACATTTAAAATCGATACCAGCCGATGGAGGTGGGAGGGCAGCAGCGGATGAGAGGCGGGCAGAGGTCCTGGGGTCTCGAAGGCCCCCCAAGGAGCTGATATCTGACCTCGGGCAGTGGGGCCCCAGGGAGGACTCAGGGGAGGGCGGGACGCTCTCCAGTGTTTGGATGCCTTTGGTGGCGACTCTGAGGATGGATTCAAAATGTGTGTGTGGGGAGGGTCCTCCAGGGACCCAAGTGGGCGATGAGGAGGCCGGATGCAGTGACAGCATGACTACCGGGGGACAGGCCAAGGGACTTGCAAGAGAGGGCACTGAGGAATGTACCAGGCTTGGCTGCCTTGTGGGAGTGGAGAGGCCGTTTCCCGTGGGGGCACAGGTGCGGGGGAGGGTGGAGAGGGTCTGAGTCTGGGGGGCCGGGGGCCCGACGGGGCCTCAGCAGGCAGGTGAGACGAGGCTGCCCCCCCCGTCCGTCCCTCTCCCCGGATTACACACCAGGGGCTCTCGGAAGGCGGGCGGGAGCAGGCAGGGGACTGGGGACACTGGATGCCCAGCCTGAGGTGCTGTACCTGGGATGATCCCAGCGTCTGGGTGCAGCCAGGGGGCCTTTGACCTCAAACAACAGGCTCAGCTGGCCAGGCAGGTGGATGGGGGCAGTGAGTCCCGCAGCCCTTCTCCCTGGGGACTCCCCGGGGGCCGGTCCCCATCACCCACTTGGGCCAGGTGCTACTCTAAGTCCCCTTTAGAGCTGAGGCCCTGGCCAGAGTGCCTCCACTCCCGCTGGCCGTGGGGGTCTGGACGGCGCGTGGGTCCGGTAGAGGCTGAGCCCTCGGCACCACCGGCCTCGCTGAAACTAGCCCTGGTCTCTGGCTTCCCGGCTCTCTGCCCTGCTCGCCCTCTGGGCCCCTTGCATCACTTCTAGGCTCCCATTCTCTTGCTGCCCCTCCTCCCCTCCCCACCTCTGAACTCGCCCAGCCCCGCTCGCACCACAAAGCCTGGTCACACTGATCCCAAGAACTCCTGAGTCTCCGGAACACTGGAATGGGGGCCCCACTCGGGCCAGCCTCCCATGGGGACTTGGAGCCTTGACCCCAGGTGGGCAGAGCAAGGACCCCAGCCGACCCAGCACTCAGGTGGGGTGGGTGATGGGGAAGGGCTCCGAACCCCCGAGCTTGGGGCTGGGGAGAGCGGAGGCTGCACCCCTCCCCGCTGTGCCCGGAGCAGGAGCAGGGGGAAAGGCGAGTCCTGGGGAGCCCCCAACGCCTAGCCTCCCCAGAGCGTCAGCCTTGGGGCCAGCATCTGTGCCCGATCTGGGCCCTGCTGCATCCTGGGGGCCATTTATGTTGCCTGGTATGGACTATAGGGGTTCAACCAACATATGTAAACGACTGAGCAAAGCCCACAGCCCCCCACCCTCCTGGCCTGGCTGGTGGGGCGGGAGGGCGTGACACTGGGTAACTGACCACTCACAGTGCTGGGCTGGGCGGCCGGCTTCTCTCAGACCCCGCCCCGGGCCACAGGCCCCTCCCTGCTCCTTCGCCTCACAGAGCCCACGGGGTAGGGGAAGCTGGGGGAGCCATCTCCTCCCCGAGACGTGGCCCATCTCCGTGCTGAGGCCGCCGGGTCACTGCCGGTCAGTCTCCCACGCTCCTGGGCCGCCAGCGTGTAGCTCCATCTTGTACCACCCCCGTCTCATTTTCCTTGAGCCCCTCTGTACGGGGTGCCAGGGTGGGGACGCAGCACCCTTTGGGCTGGGGGTCTGCTCTGTCTCCGTCTGTAACTCCAGACTCCATGTTCCCCTCCCCCACCCCCATCCCCGAAGTGCATAGGGGTGTGTAAGGTGGAGAGGGTCCCGGGGGGCCAGAACGGAGCTGCAGACCTGCAGGTGTCTGCAGGCGTCGCCATCCGTCCAGTTCAGAGCCCCCTGCTGGCCCATTCCTGCTGGCCCATGCATGAAGCCCCTCCTCACCCGGGGTCTGCCAGCCTCCCAAGAGTCCCCTCCCAGGGCAGGTGGGACGTCCTGCTTCCCTGCACGCCATGCCCAGGTCCGGGAGCACAGGCCTTGCGCCTGCTCCTCCCTATGCCCTGTGCTGGCTCTGGGGCAACATGGAGCCATCTGTGGAAGTTTTCATCCTCCCTGGGCGATGCCCTGCCTGCACCCCACCTCCAGGGTTCCCGAGTCCGCGATGCCCTGCCTGCACCCCACCTCCAGGGTTCCCGAGTCCTCTCTGCCTGTTTATTTTATTATCTCCAAAATGTTTTCTGCAAATCACCCGGAAACCTGATTTTGGTGGTGAGGGAGCTGGGAGGACAGCGTGGTTACAGGGACAGACCTCTGATCACAGGGTGCAGGGCGGGAGACAGACCCGAGAAGTCCAGGACACAGTGACCCCCCACTTCCTCCCGGGGGATCATGGCCCCTTGGCCACAGGAGCCCGTGCAGAGCTGGCGCCCATCTTGAAGTACCTCCAGTTCTTTTCTTCTAACTGTTGAGTGTTCCCCACACTTTCTGCTCAGATTCCAGAGACGGGCACCCAATGGCTCATCGGCTGTTATCGTTTTTACCCTTGACCAGGTCAAAGGATGCTGGCCAGACCCAGATGCTCTGCAGGGGCCCCGGGGGTCCAAGGTCGTGAGGGACAGAACACGGACATCTACGCATAAGGACGGACCTTGGTCCGACCCCTCCAGAGGCTGTGGGCAGGGCCTGGGCTGGGAGGCCCAGGGCTGGATTCCTGATGGAGCACCTGTACTTCTTCATGCTGCTGACCTTCCCTGAGCCATCGGGTCAAGCCGTGGGGTGTCTGCCCCCATCCCCCTCCAGCCAGCCCCCCTGCATCACACCTGCTGGTCTGCTTCCTCTATGGGAGGGGTGATGTTATGGGTTGAATTGTGTCCCCGACAAACTCATATGTTGACGTCATAACCCCCAGTACCTCAGAATGTGACCGTATTTGGAAATAGGGCCTTTACAGAGGGAATTAAGTTTTTGATCTCAGGAGGCGATCACCCCGCATTTAGAGTGGACCCTAAATCCAGGGACAATTGTTCTTATAAGAGAAAGTAACAGGGAGATTGGACACAGACACAGGGAGAAGGCCATGTGAAGATGAAGGCAGAGGCCGGGGGGACGCTTCTTCAAGCCAAGGAGGCCCACCTATCTCCAGCAAACCACTAGGAGCTGGGAGAGGGGCCTGGACCAGATCCTCCATCACAGCCCTCAGAGGAACCAGCCAAGCCCTCACCTTGACCTTGGACTTCCCGCCTCCAGGCTGTCAGAGGGTAAACCTCTGTTGTCCAATTTGCCCAGGCTGTGGTATCTTGTTACACAGCCCTGGATGACTTCGACACTTAGATTTGGTTCTTTTTGGTGCCCAGGAATCCAAGGGCCAATCTAGCGATGTTTTAGTGCTGTCTTCCAGGACCCTTGCAGGGAGTTAAATCCTGTGTCACAGGGAGTGTTCAATATCCACACACTTACTCAACTTGGTATCCCTTCCCCGTGGGGCGGCCCGCTCAGGACCCGACTTCTCCGGCCTCTCCCAGCCCCCGAAGAGGTCCTGCGGCTTCCTCTGCATCTGGTCCTCAACAGGTCTGAACCAGCTCAGGGCTTGTGGCGGCCTTGGTCCCGAAGGGGGAGGTGGGGTGGAATTCCACCACCATTACAAGGACAGAAGCCACGTGAGGGGGTTCATCGTGTGTGTCAACCTGACTGGGCCACGGGGGACCCAGACTTTTGGCCAGACCTTATCCTGGGTGTGTCCATGTTTCTGGAGGAGCTTAGCGTTGGAATGTGTAGACTGGATAAAGCAGGTGGCCCTCCCCAGCACGGTGGGCCTTGTCCAGTCAGGTGAAGGCCCGAATAGAACAAAAGGCTGAGTGAGAGGGAACTCCCCCAGCTTGATGGAGGAGCTGGGACACAGCCTTTTCCTGCCTTCAGACTCAGACTGAAATGTGGACCCTTCTCCGGTCTCGAGCCCACTGGCTTTTGGACTAGAACTGATACCATCTGCCCTCCTGGTTCTCCCACTCGCCAACTCCAGGTCCCGGGACTTGCCAGCCTCCCTGACGGCATGAGCCAATTCCTTGTAATCAGTCTCCTATGTACACACACAGTCTACTGGCTCTGTGTCTCTTGAGAACCCTGATGAATATGCTCTGTCTTTGGAATTGTTCCAAGAGTCTGAAGTCAGCAGGGGACCGAATCTCCATCCTAGGAGCCGGGTGTGCTGGATCTGGAGGGGACCAGCTCACAGTCGTCTTCTCCAACCCAGCCCTGTGCCCATCGCAGGTGGGACAACACACTCAACGCCACTGACCTCCCATCGCCGGTGACCTTCACTCCACCTGCGAGCCCACTGTCACCCCTTGGGTGTCATCAGCCTCAGAACTGCCTCACCCGTGAGACTGAAGATCCCAGGCTCCTCACTTCCACCCTTCCACTTGCCCTGTGTTTACCTCATACCTGCTTTGTCTTGACCACCTACTTTGCTGCCGTTCCTGTCTCCACATCTTAGCCACCAGCCTACAACAGCCATCCTTCATACTAATCGTGCCCTAGCTCGTGTTGATGCCGAAAACTCGGCCTCTGTGCACCGGTGCCGAATCGAATCTCGGAGAGGGAGTTTTGGGTGGAGTAGAAGAGAATAACTTTATTGCTTTGCCAGGCAAAGGGGGACACAGTGAGCTGCCCCCGCCCTGAAAAACCATGTGTCCCAACCCGGGAGGATTTGTTGAGGAGTTTATAGCAGTGGTTCAAGGGCGGGGTTGCCAGGGTTGTGTGTAGGGCCTGCATCCTTTAATCTGGCCTCGGGCGGTCTCCTGATGAGCTTCTCTGGTTCCTTTAATCTGGCTTCAGGTAGTCTCTTGACGCAGTTCTCTGGAATGAGGAATGATAACATCTTCTGTTTGTAGGGGGTTTTAGTTCTGCAGAAGAGCTCAAAGATATTGTTATGTGCATCCCTTGAGGGGGAACCAGGACCCTATTGTTTCTTGACTGTTCCTCCCTTGTCTCTGCATCCCCTCCCTTCCCTGATTAGCAACTGTTTGCAAGGCTTCCTGCCCAGGAGCCCCACAGGGTCCTCCGGGCTTTCAGAGTCTGCGACTCCTTTTAGT
The DNA here is from genome assembly GCF_009873245.2 of Balaenoptera musculus. Classification (NCBI taxonomy): domain Eukaryota; kingdom Metazoa; phylum Chordata; class Mammalia; order Artiodactyla; family Balaenopteridae; genus Balaenoptera; species Balaenoptera musculus. The sequence continues at coordinate 108,557,961 of NC_045792.1, forward strand.
TGGAATGGACACCACACTCCCTGGGGGCCTTGTTAGGACGTGATTGCTCCAGCATTCCTGAGTCAGAAGTTCCAGGGTGGGGCCTGAGGATCTGCATTTCTACCCCGTTCAGGGGTTGCTACTGGTTCAGCCACCACACTCTGAAACTAGGCTATGTTGCAGTAACAAATACACCCTGAACTCTCAGGGTTCTTCTTTCTACCGCACGCAGTCTCGTGGGCTGAGCACGTCTGCCTCATCTTCTGTTTTTGGAAACTGTGGCCTCCAAGGTCACCTTGAAAGGGGGGACCATGTGGGAATTAGCTTACTTCCCTTCCCCTCGAATCCCATTGGTCGGAATGCAGTCATGTGATGCTGAGTGACCGCACTGACCGTAGGGGAGGCTGGGAATTGCAGTCTATCTGTTTGCCCAGCACCTACTATTGCCTCTTCCACCAGGGCCCCTCTCCTCACCAGGCAACTTCTTCTCACACACAGAACACATCCTCTTCCTCCCCGAAGCCCCCTGGCTACGGAATCCACCCCCCAGGTCCGAATCTCCAGGTGGTAACACATCAGGTGGGGGTGAGCCTCCTTCTGGTCCTGCAGCTTTTGACTTTAAAAGTTGACAGATTGTATCCGCGTCCTCAGGCCTCACCCTTACCTGTGCCCACGCTTTTGCTATGGGACTTTGGGGTGCCCTCCCTCCCACCGTGATTCGGGAGCTTTGCCCCTTGACGCTGGTCTTAGTCACATGACTTGCTTTTGTTCTCACCAAGACAACACACCCAGGACAGCCTTCTTGAGGATGAGACATGGGGCGTGGAGCCAGCCAAGGTCTGGGCACAGCAGCCAATGTCCTGACATGGCAGTGAGCCCAGCCAAGACCAGGCGGGTGGAGCCCCACCTCATGTGCTGCAAAGTGTACTGCCTGGTGTCACGGTGACGTGTGGATACTTGTTAATTTAGGTGTTTTGTTATGGCAGCACCCTACTTCAAAGAACCTTTTTCTCTGTTAGTCAGGATAGACCAGGTTATGCTGTGGTAACAAATAAGCCCTAGGCTAAAATGATGTGGCACTGGCTTAGCAGACAGGCTGCTGGTGTTACAGAACCAAGCTTGGGTCTGCGCACTCGTGCAGTAAAGCCAATCTCCTGACCTCAGGTCATGGAAAAGGAAAGTGCAGCGTTTATTGCAGGTGCCAAGCAAGGAGTCCGAGGAACTAGTGCTTAAAAGGCCCGAACTCCCCGAAGGCTTTCAGGGAAGGATTTTTTTTTCTTTGTTTTTTTGTGTGCGTTGGGTCTTAGTTGCGGCACGCAGGGTCTTCGATGAGGTGTGCAGGCTTCTCTCTAGCTGTGGCACATGGGCTCCAGGCCACCTGGTCTCTGTAGTTTTGCGGCACGCAGGCTCTATCATTGAGGCGCCTGAGCTCAGTAGCTGTGTCGCACGGGCTTAGCTGCCCCGCAACATGTGGGATCTTTGTTCCCTGACCAGGGATCGAACCCAAGTCCCCTGAGTTGGAAGGCGGATTCTTTACCACTGGACCCCCAGGGAAGTCCTCAGGGAAGGATTTTTAAAGACAGGTTGAGGGACGGGAGGTTGTGGGGTGTGTGATCAGCTCGTGGACACTCTTCTGATTGGTTGGTGGTGAGGTAACAAGGAGTCAACATCACCAGCCTTCTGATTCCAACCGGTCTGGGGTCTACGTGCTGGTGGTCAGCATGTAGTTAACGTCTTCCACCTGGTGGGGTTTCAGTATCTGCAAAACAACTCAAGGGACATGGCTCAGAATATGATCTACAGCCCTGGAGGAGGAACTAAAGGTCCTTGACTTTGTTTAGTGGCTAAACCATTATTATTTTATCTTATTTGACGGTTTTTCTTTCTTTCTACATTTTCTCACTTCTCTGATTAAATTTATTCTTTGACTAAAGATTTTTGCAGACAAAAGGCAGGCGGAGGACATGGAGGGGGAGTTCTGCTCTGTTACACTGGCCAGGGAGCCGATAGCAGAGGCTGGAACGATGGTGGTTGGTGGTCCACGTGATGCTGAGGCCCTGCATTTGGTAGAAAACGCCCGTGGTCACTTGGCAGGGGGACTGTGAGGGGACTGAGCCAGTAGCCAAGGGCAGAAGTCGGAAAACAGAATGATGCGTGTGTGCAGGTGTGCTGTGTATGTAAGTGTGCTCTGTGTGTGTGCAGGTGTGCTGTGTGTGTGTTGGGTGCCATTGGCCTCATGTGTACAAGGAAGAGGTGAGGTCGAGAAGAAGGCCCACTTTGTGAGCAGAAATGAAAGTGAATACGGACACGGATCCAGGAATTCAGAAGTTGGCAAAGTTGGAAAGCCAGCTGCTTCCAGAGTTGGGATTTTAGAAGCTTGGTGACAGAGGCCCAGAACAATGTCTGAGTTGGGGCAAGCGAGGCAAAGGTCAGAGGGAGGGTCAGGCGCACGTCAGCGCCCGAGAGCCCCGGCAGCGGCCGTCGGGTGCAGAGAGGAGTGAGCAGACTGGCGCGTCCAGTGGGCGTGTGTGGGGCTGGCAGCTGTCCCGTCGTCCCGTCGCCGCTCCCCACCCAGGACGTCCAGCTTTTGTTGCTCCTGACACAGGGCCCTCACCTCCGAGCAGCTGGACATTTGGTTTCCTCTGCTTGGAATTTCCCCCCGACCCTGCCCGACACACACGTGCACACACACACACAGCCAGGTGCACACACACACGCATGTGCATACACACATCCACATGTACACAAGCATGCCCACATGCACACACATCCACGTATATGCACACACATCCACGTATATGCACACACAGGCACACACCTCTTCATCCCTCTGGCCTTTCGGGTCTCAGCTTGCAGCTTGCCCACCAGCTGGGCTGAGACCCTTGCAGCGCCCCCTGTGGCTCCCACCCCGCCCCGTCTTCCTTCCTTCATCTAGCTGGCCACCCCACGAGGTTGTGGCCCATTGGCGGGTCTTCCTCTGTCACCGCCGGCGTTGCCAGCTCCGAGCCGTGTCCTGGTGCCCGGGGTGGGCGCAGCAGGTTTTGGTCCAGTGGGCAGAGGAGGGCACAGCTGAGTGAACAGGGGAGGGGCTGACTGTGGCCTCCAGTGCTGGTGCTGCAGCTGGTGTGGGGGGTCAGGCCTGACCCCGGGGAACCCTGGGACACCCCTCAGTGGGAGGCTGTGAAGGGACCCCCAGGCCCAACCAGGCTGGGCCGGGCCGCAGGTGGTGGACCTGAGAGTGAGCTCCACGGCCCAGACAGAGGCTGCCGACACTTGGACACCGGGCAACCCGGGGGGCCCTGCGGGGCCCCAGCCCCGGCTTTACTGGAGCCTCCAGCTCTGGGGCTGAGGCTGGGACGGAGGCAGCAGCCGGCAAATCCCGGGTTCTGATCCTGAGCAGCCCGGTAGCTGTTCTTTTGTGCCACCCGATCCTCCCAGCCCCCCTCCAGCGTCTCTGAACCTGGGTCCTGGCAGCCTGGAAGGGACTTGGCCTTGGACGCGGGGGTGGGAACCCTGAAGCTGCCGGTGGGAGGCACGGGGTCCCTGCACAGCAGACTCCAGCTCCCGGGGGCTCTCCAGACCTTGCCCACCAAGGCCCTCGGCCCCCTGGACGTGTGTCCTCACGGACAAAGTGCCTGACAACCCGCACCTCGCCATCCCCAGAGCCGCCCGGAGGTGCCCGACAGCCAGTGGGGGAGGGTAAGTGCTCTCATTCCCCCCGTGAGGTCTCCCAGCTCCTGGCGGGGAGGTGAGGCAGACACCCCGGCCACGTGGACAGAGGGACACCCAGGGCCTGGCTGTGGGGACTGCTGCGTGACCTCTGCCCCCAAGGCCTAGCAGGGCCTCCGACCCGGGCCTGGGGCCTGGGGGGGTCTCCCTTGCTGCACGTGTCCCCTGGATTGGGCGCTTTCTGATCCAGAGGACGGAAACCACCGGTGCCCACCCCTCGCCCTGCCGAGTGATGAGGACTTGCAATCCCCTCTGGTCTGAGAGCTGGGGTGTTTGTCCTCCCGGGTCACCCTGACCCATCTGGAGAGGTGCCCCGGACTCAGCGGGCTGCGTGCCGGCAGGAGGGAGGGCTGCCCCGCGGGCACGGCGGGGCCGGAGAACCCCCGGTGGGGGGTGGCCCCTTCCTGCCACCGGCCAGGCCCCCCAGCGCTGCACCCCGACAGTGGATGTCAGCCTTTCCGCCCCTCACTGCCCTTCCCCCCGGAGCGAGTGTTGCAGGTGGGGGGAGGGAGTTCTGCTACTGCTGGGCACCGAGTCCGTGTGATGAAGGACGGCCTGGGCCCTCCTGGGCCGGAGCGAGTCAGTGCCTGCCAAGCGCCCAGACCAGCGCTGGGGGTGGAGGTTGCAGTGTGACTTCGGGGACCCCTACCATCCCTGGGACACTGGGGCTGGCGGGGGGCAGGGGGCACTGCTGGGCCTCCGCCGTTGCGTTGTACATTTGTGAAATTGTGAAATGTTTTCACATATACGGAAGGGTGTGTCAATATGCAGGTGACGAGACAGACAGCAGTGCCCCGGCTAAGCGGTAGGCCGCCGCCAGCACATCGCGTGTCATCTGCCAGGGCACCCCTGGGGGGTTAGTGCCCAGCGCTGAAAGCCTGAGCGGCCGGCACACACCAGACGGGGAAGGAAGAGGCCTGGCTGCCCTGGGATGGAAGCCAAGCAGAGCCTCTGAGCACCGTCCGCCTGCAGCTCCTGGAGAGTCTGCAAGAACCCATTCTGGGGGGGCAGGGGGAGTCACAAGGAAGGCCTGGGAGGCCTGTGACCATTAGAAGGGCAGCTATGGGACCAGATAATGTGGCAGGACTGTGGCCGGGGGCACCAGAGCCTGTCTCAGGAGCCTGCTGGGGGGTGAGTGTCCCCGGCTGACCCTGGGTTGGGGGAAGGGGTGCTCATTGTCACATGGTCAGGACAGGCCAAGGACCAAGCCGAGCCGGGCCAGCCTCGCCAGGGCGCTCTGAGGACGGCGGACGTGGGGCCCAGCGCAGGGTGCCCCTGGAGCGCGTCCCTCCACTGTCGGCCACGAGACCTTCTCCACGAAGGCCAAGGACTCAGGAGGCCAGAAGTCAGGAACAAGATAGTTTAAAACATTTACCCCAAACAACGAAGGGCCATAGGAGGAAATCGTTGTGGGAAGTTAACAATACCTACCTTGGAAGAGCAGAAAATAATGAAATGGGGGCGGGGGTGGATACAGGAGAGAGGGTTGATAGCCAAAAGCTTCCCTGAAAAGATGAACGAAATTAACAAAGTCTGGCGAATTGGATCACGAAAGGACGAAAACAACGAAAAAATGTTAGGAAGGTAAAAAGGGACCTACTGACAGATTCAGCAGGAGATTAAAATGATAGTGAGAGAGTATTGGATTACGTTGGCAGGTTTTTATTTGTTTATTTTTCAATAAAACTAAGCATGCAACTACCGCACAACCCAGCGATTACAGGCTTGGGCATTTCTCCAAAAGAAATGAAAATTTGCGTCCACTCAAAAAACTGTACACGGGTGTCCATAGCAGCTTTACTTATCACAGCCCCTTGAGGGTGTTTCCCAGCACCCACATCCAGTTCTCTGAGTCTCTGGACACCAGTGGGGAATCCAAGTCTGTTCTGACGCCGTCGGCCTGGAGTTAGTGTCAGACCCCCAGGTTAAGGGCTCAGCCCCGCACGATGGTCCCCACGCCAACCGCAAGTCCAGGGCCACCCCTACTTCTGACCAACCAGCTGGGAGTTGGGGGCTCTCACCACTCCCTCCTCAGGTTTGATAATTTCCTAGAATGGCTCCCAGAACTCAGGAAAGTGCTTTACTTACTATCACCCGTTTATTATAAAAGATGTAACTCAGGAACAGCCAGATGGAAGAGATGCTTGGGACCAGGTGGGGGGGTGGGGGGGCGAGGAGCTTCCACACCCTCCTGGGTGCACCACCTCTCCTGGCACCTCCACTGTCCTCCAACCAAACCCCGTCGGTTTGGGGCTTTTATGGAGGTTCCAGTCATAGGCATGGCTGATTAAATCACCGCCACGGGGACTAACTCTGCCTCCAGCCCCTCTCCCCTCCCCAGAGGTCGAGAGGGGGCGCTGACGGTTGCAAACCTCTAATCACGCCTGGTGTTTTTGGAGACCAGGGCTCATCCTGAAGTGATCTAGGGGCCCCCAGATACCCTTCATCTCATTAGCTCACAAAAGGACGCTCATTACTCCAGAGACGCCAAGCGTTTTATTTTATTTTTTAATTTCTTATTTATTTATTGCTTTAGGCTGCACCGTGCAGCATGAGGGATCTTAGTTCCCCGACCAGGGATTGAACCTATGCCCCCTGCACTGGGAGTGCAGAGTCTTAAACACTGGACCGCCGGGGAAGTCCCAAGAAATGCCAAGGGTTTTAGGACTGTGTGCCACGAACCAAAACAAAGACCAAATATTTATATTTTCTTATATCACAGCCCACCCTCTGGTCTCTGACTGCATCCCTTACAGCAAAGCGATCATAAACGTCAAAAGATATTGGCACATTGCTAGAATCGGCCCGGTCCGTAGTCATATCAGGTGGGAATATCCCCCAGGGTGAGGCCCCTCGGGACTGCAGGCCTCCAACCGATCTGGTCAGGTTCCAGAACAGGAGTGGCCCTGTCCCCGTGGCCTCAGCTTTCAGGCCTCTGGTGTCACTGAGCCTGAGCTAAGGACTGCCGCCGTCTTCCTCAGGCCCTCTCTCAGGTGTCGGTGTAGTACCGGGTTTCCTTCCTGACATCACAGAACCCACTGATTCATCTCTTCACCCTCAGCTGCTGTTCCTCCTTCCCTCCCCTGGTACCCGGACAAGCTGGTCTAGATCTCAGGCCAGGATACGAGCCCCAAGAGTCCTCCCCCCCGTCCACTCCCGTCCACGCAGGTGCGGGGCTAGCGGGCTATCCGGCCCCTGGCCACACGGCAGCATCCGCTGTCAGCCCCCGGTTTGCCAGATGGGGCGACGTCACCACTGGCCTCTTCAGGAATTCTGACATCAGGTTTAAAAACATAGTTGCAGTTTCTTTTTTTCTTTTTTAAATTTACCATCTTAACCAGTTTTTAACCAGTTTTTAAAATTAATTAACTAATTAATCTGGCTGTGTCAGGTCTTAGTTGCAGCACGCCGGCTCTTCGGTTTGGCGTGGGGGCTTCTCTCTAGTCGTGGTGCGCGGGTTCCACAGCATATGGGCTCAGTAGCTGCAGCGCGCGGGCTTCGCTGCCCCGCAGCACGTGGGATCTTAGTTCCCCACCCAGGGATCGAACCCGCGTCCCCTGGATTGGAAGGCGGATTCTTAACCACTGGACCACCAGGGAAATCCCCCACTTGCAGTCTCTTGCATAGGAATCATCCCTGCTTCTGGCACTTGTAGTTGCAGATTTGGCCCTGTGACCACTGCAGCAATTAGGGGAAAAACATTGAGGTGACGTGGGGAAGAAAGAAAAAAGTGCGCCCCCCACTGGCCCTGCAGGAACTGCACAGTCGTACCAGCGTCCTCCTCCAGCCCCGCTGCCCCAGCTCCACCAGAAAAACAGCAGCAACCGTCCGGTGGGATCACCCCACCAGCCCACCCACGCGGAGAGCGCGCCCTCATGCTTTCATCTCCCTGTGCTTCAACGCCCGGCTGGTCCCCCTCCGCCCTCCAACCTGTGCTCTGAGGAGGGGAGCTCTGCCCGTGCTGGACATTCTGGGCCCTAGAGTGAGTTCCTCGTTCTGATGAAATGGCAGTTGGCCGCCCAGATTGGTGCAACATTTCTGCTCCAGTTTCTTGTGGCTCTGCGCGTCTACAGCTCAGATCAGATGGAGTCAGCCAGGCCCCATCCCGAGTGAGCGTCTGTTCCTGTCGGGACCCCATTGCAGACCCAGGAGCCCAGCTGTGACCAGGGCCTTGCCCCCGGGAACGCCCACATGGTCACTGGCCGCCTCCGTCTCTTGTTGGTGGCAGAGCAGCTCTCCTTGGCATGTTGTGCCTACTGGAACGCACCCCCCAGATTCCCATGGAGATTTCCATGGGACCACGTCTCGCGTGGGCATCCCTGTGATAGGCCAGTTCTCCTCGGCCCTCCTGCCTGACCATATGGCCGGGTCGTTGGATGCTGCCCATGTGTCAGTAAAAACCCGAACGTGGGGACTTTTCCCACCATTCGGTCCTTCCCCCGCTGCTAGGACAGCACACGCAAGCCTGCAGGACGCCAGGCTGAGCTATTTGCACCCTCCTCGGCCAGGCTGGAGGGCTTCCAAACTGGCTGCTGCTGCTGTCCGCACACCGAGCAGCTCTGGGTCGGTCAGTCGAGAGCTGTTTGCAGGGCGCTGTCCCAGGGACAGCCGAATCCAGCAGCTCCTTACTCGGTCCGTCCTGGGGGAGCCAGTCCTGGGCCAGAAGAGGGTCCCCGCCCGGGAGGGTCTCCCCTCACATTTCCCAGGCTGCACGACCCGGTGTAAAGTGTTTCCATGTCATCATAGGGCTCTTCTAGGCAGCACCGCCCCCGTGAGAGCATTTCCCCCACATCATCCTGGACTTTATGGGTATTTCAGGATTCGTGATCATTTTACGTCCTTCGACTACTGGGGTAGCTCCAGTGGGCGTCTGATAACAAGGTAATAAGTCCACCCAAACGGAAGTTCTCTCGTCCCAAGTGCCTGCGGTCATTACTGGGAGGTGCCCGCAGGCTTCTGCCCTGAGCCCCCGTCTCGGCCTCACGCAGGACCATCGCACAGGGACCTGCCTGCCTAGCGCCCCAGCTTCTACTCCCCACTGCGTGGCTCAGGTCGTCTTACTGGTTCCCATTTAGCATGTCTGGTGAACGCAGCTTGAAGGGTGGAGTCACATGCCTGTTTTACTGGCTCAGGCAGGAGAAACGCCCCCCGATCGGGCACCATGTCCATCCCCCCAGTGCAATCAAGTGGAAGAGGTGCAGTTGCATCCCATAAAGCCTGTTCAAACATTCCAATGCTCCTCCAAAGTTTGACCTTGCTTCCATCAACCCTGACATTCTTCGCGGTGGCCTGCACTGGGATTTCATCTACAGGATTTGGTTTCACAGTACTAGGTAGGGGACGCGTCCCCCACTATGACATAATATCCATGTCATAAAACATTAGGTAAGGGAGGCACAACTTCTTTACCGAAAGCCTGTTCAAACGTCCCAGCTGCCATCATCCTACCATCTCCGGCGCCCCTGTACTCTCCCCATCCCATCGTTCCGATTGTTGGCTGCACCAGCTGGTTTTGGTACCACCACGCGCGGGGCTCCGGCATCAAGGAGTCCTGGACCATGTCTCTCCACCCCTGACCCTGGGGCCCACTCTGTGCACAAGGCTCTGGGTCCCCAGCAGGGGGTTGAGCCAAGGGACCCTTTTGTCAACTTTTATCTTTTTTTTTTTTAATTGGAGTGCAGTCGATTTACAATGTTCTATTAGTTTCTGCTGTACAGTAAAGTGAATCAGTTATACATATACATATATCCACTCTTTTTTAGATTCTTTTCCCATATAGGACATTACAGAGTAGTGAGTAGAGTTCCCTGTGCTATACAGTAGGTCCTTGTTAGTTATCTATTTTATATATAGTAGTGTGTATGTGTCAATCCCAATCTCCCAGTTTATCCCTCCCTGCCTTTCCTCCCTGGTAACTATAAGTTTGTTTTCTGTATCTGTGACTCTATTTCTGTTTTGTAAATAAGTTCATTTTTACCATTTTTTTTAGATTCCACATATAAGTGATATCATATGGTATTTGTCTTTCTCTTTCTGACTTCACTTCGTATGATAATCCCATTCATGTTGCTGCAGATGGCATTATTTCATTCCTTTTTATAGCTGAGTAGTATTCCATCGTGTGTGTGTGTGTGTGTGTGTGTGTGTGTGTGTGGTGTACCACATCTTCTTTATCCATTCCTCTGTTGATGGACTTTTAGGTTGCTTCCATATCCTGGCTATTGTAAATAGTAGTGTCAACTTTTATCTTGATTAAGCTGCCCCATCATTGTCCCCGGGAGATTCCAGGTCTGCTTTCTCATTGTCACCTCTGCCTTCCTGCTTCTTGCACTCCTCCAAACTGGGGGAAACAGACCAGACTTGTTGGGAGCCCTTTAATGTTAGGGGTTCAGTAGGGGGTCCCTTTGTCCCACCCACCCTTGAGAGGGCTGTATGAAGACCTTTGTTTTGCTCCTATCAATGTCCCTTTTATTAATCCATTTTTTAATAATGACCTAAAGATTTCCACCCTGCTAGGAGGAGTTCCTTGACTCTGCATGTCCCTTTCCCCATTTTTTTGTTAGTTACTTATGTTTTGAGTAGTGTCTGTAAGACCCGTTCAGGAAAGCTGAGACAGCAGATTCTCCCATCAGGCTTCCTGGAGGAGGGGTGAAGGGTGCATGGGAGCTCCCTGTACACTTCTTTGCAACTTCCTGTAAACCTATAATTATTCCAAAATAGAGTGTCACAAAAAAGTTGTAGGCCATGAAATATGAAAACTTCAATGAAACGAAAACATTGATAGAGAATTATGAATGGACCAAGCTGACTCAAGAAGAAATAGAAGTAAGGATCTCCCAAGTTCTCAAGTAAGTCTCAGTTGATGAAGGAAAGCGTGTCTTTCCAAAGAAGAGCCATCTAAGGGACGCAGAAGGAATGGCAAAATCAGCACATTAGCTGTCTATGGCTGAGTAGCCAGTTAGCCCCAAATGTAGTAGCTTAAAATAATAAACACTTACGGGAATTCCGTGGCGGTCCAGTGGTTACAACTCCACGCTTTCACTGCTGAGGGCCCAGGTTCAATCCCTGGATCGGGAAATAAGATCCCGTGAGCCATGTGGCATGGCCAAAATAATAATAATAAAATAAAATAAAATAACAAACACTTATTATCTCAGTTTCTGTGGGTGGGGAGCCCAAGCATGGCTTAGTGCTGAGTCTTCTGGCCCAGGGTCTCTCATAGGCTAAGTCCCAGGACGCACTGCATGGTGTCTCACAAGGTGGCCCTCAGTGGCTGGGCTGCAGTCTCATCTGAAGGCACGACTGGGCAGTGTCCCTGTCCAAACTCACTGACTGGTTGTGGGCAGGATTCATCCTTGCTGGCTGTTGATTGGAGGCTGCCCTCCTTTATAGGACAGCCCTCAATACAGGGGCTACTCCCCGTAGAGCGAGCAAGAGAGGGTAAGAGGACGGAAGCTGGGTCTGGTCTCGGAAGACACCCCATCACTTTTACCTCATTCAGGTGTTGGAAGTAAGTCACTCACTAGATCAGCCCACACTCTAGACAAGGGGGTTGCACAGGGGGGCATGACTGTAGCAGGAGGAAGGGCTCTCTGGGGCTAATGTGTGTGTGTGTGTGTGTGTGTGTGTTAAAAAATTAAACTTTAATAAATGTTCATTAAGTCAAATGCAAGCTCTTATTTAATAGGAGAGAATGAATTTATCTTAAGCTCTAACTATTGAATTTTACTGGTCAGTAGTAAGTAATGAAGTTTTACACTAAAACATTATACTATGACGTTTGTATCTTATGTGAAAACAGTGCTGTAAGCCAGCGGTCAGCAAACTGGGACCCGCAAGTCAAATATAAATAAAGCTTTACTGAAACACACCCACAGCTACTCCTCTGTGTTATGATAGATGGCTCCTTTTGCAAACAGTCGCAGATTTGAGTAGTCAGACAGATACCACAGAGTCTCGGGCTAATTTCAATGCCGACTCCCACAGTCAGCAACTTGCCGCCTTGCCACACCTGGTGAAATAATCGATTCAGACAGGGACGATCCACAGGTGCTACAACCAGGAGGAGGATGCTTGCTGGGGAACTGGTTACCACCAGGACGTCCAGAGCTACAACTTTACAGTGGAAGTATCTGGTGTCCCCAGTGATCAAACTTAGCCTCACTCACGTGGGACAAGCAGGCACCATGCTCCCCGGGCATGGGCAGCAAGGAGCACCACGCCTCACCTGTGCAGGGTTCCTGCCAAAGTGGTGCAGCTGCCATACAACCAAGCCTTTAGTGCTGACCTCCAGCTGCAGGAAAAACAGGGGAGAGAGGAACACGGAAAATGGCACCGTGAGGATGTCACCTCCAGAACCTGGGACCTTCGGGCACCTGACCTGGGCTCCTGAAATGAGTTAGTGGCGTGGGGAAAAATACTGGGGGTGGGAGGAAACTGCTGTAAATTAGAAAAGACTGGAGACATACCCAAAGCAGGGGGTTTGACCGAATCTTGGAGTAAACAAACCAGCAATAAAAGCTAATGGGGGGCATGGTGGAAATGGAATATGGATTAGGTTTTTCAATGCTATTATGGAATTATTGTTAACTTAGCCCCATGATAATGGGATTGTGGGTCTGCTGGGGAATGTCTTCCATTTTTGGAGATGAATGCTGAACTGCTTATCTATTCTATTTCTGGTTGAAGTGTCATGATGTATGGAATTGACTTTAAGAAACTTACATATATCAATACATACATCTTAAAGTAAATATATGTGTGTATATATGTGTGCATGTCTATATATAAAGAGAGAGACAGAGACAGAGAGGGACAGACAGACAGAGGGAAAGAGAGAGAAAATGAGATATTTATTCTAAGGAATTGGTCCATGCAGTTGGGAGAGGGGCACATCTGAACTCCATGGGCAGGTGGGCAGGCAGGAACCCAGGCAGGCTCTGTATGTTGCAGTCTTGAGGTTGAAATCCTTCTTTTCTGGGAAACCTCAGTCTTTGCTCTTAAGGCCTTTGACTGATTGGGCGAGGCCCATCCACTCGGTGGCAGGTGACCTGCTTTACTCCAAGTCTTCTGATTTAAATGTTAATTTCATCTAAAAATACCTTCAGGGCAACAGCCAGCTGTTGGTTGGACCAAACAGCTGGACACCAAGGCCCTGCCAAGTTGACACATAAAATGAGCTGTCCCAGTGGATATATGTGCGTTCACTGCATTACCCTTTCTACTTCTTTTCTGTATTAAAGCTTTCATTAAAAGGTAAAACACAAAGACAGAACATTTGTGCACAGAAGTCACTATAAAGAAAGTGAAAGTCAAGTCACAAATATGAGACAATATTCACAATACGTATAAGTAACACATGATTTCTACCCAGTAATACATAAAAACTTCCCCATGCATCAGAAGAAAGAGACTTAGGATCCAATTTAAAAAGTGGGCAAAAGACATGAACAGACATTTGGCAGAATACGAAACAGAAATGGCCAATAATCGTGAAAACAGGAAACAGGAACAGGAGATTAGAGCCATAATGTGATACCACTTAACACCTACTAGAAGGACAGAAGTTTTAAGTTTGTGGGCAAGAACACGTGTGCGCTGCTGCGAGCCCTGAAATTGGATCGAGAAGTCAGAGGACCGCTGGGCGATGTCCCTGGGGGTGGGCCCGCGCACGCGCAGTGATTCAGCGCCCCTGCCTCTGGACGGAACCCTGGATCAAGTCGTCGGATTGTGAGCTGTGCCCCATTGGGGGCGGGGGTGGGGGCGGGGGGGATCTTGAAATCAGGTGGTGACATAAGCGCAGCCGTAGCTTCAGGTGTTCTTAATCGGCGCAAATCGATGCACGGGGCCGCCCCCTGGCATGCGGCTCCTCGGCCAGTGAATCCCTGGTTTTGTTTTTGCATTTTTAGGTTTGTCCAGAGATGCAGAAAACCAGAGGCCGTTTGCTTTCACCTGGAAGGGCGGGAGTGCGGTCTTGCCTCGGGGCCACACGGACACTCGGGGTCTCAGCCACAGCTGAATCCACAGGGACCTTTACCACGTGTCCCCCGCACCCCCCGAGATCCTGTGCTGATGAGATCTGGAGGAGACATGTCTGGTCACTTCGGTGAAAACTGCACCTGGCAGAGTGAGAGTAAACCCTGTGAACACACAAGTCCTCGCTGGGTCCAGTGGACACAAGCGTGTCCCCTCTGCAGCCTTGGTCACCTGTGCACAGGTGGAGGAAACCACGTTTGGGCGTCGGCTTTGCTTTCACCGGCATCCAGGCGGCGTGTTGGGCTGCTGGCTTTGAGCGAGGTGCAGAGCAGCGGAGGTGCCCTGGTGGCCACACAGCTTGGTCCTTGTGACCCGGGGACCCCGTGGCCCCAGCGGCTGCTGTGGAAGCTGAGATGGGGAATCTCAGCGCCAGTCCCACACGGGCACACAGCCACACTCTTTGCAAGGACCTCGCCTCCCTTTGCGACTCAGCATTTGGCTTCCCTCTGGGCCAGGGAAGAAGTTGACTCCTGTCCGTGGGACAACAGGGTGACCTGAACCACCCATCCTGAAGTGGGTGTCATCTGTCCACTGGGTCGCGTAGCTGGGCAGGCCCAGCAGTTCCGCATCGCCCAGTGAGGTTGGGTGTCTGGACTCTTGTAAGGTTCTTGGAACCCCGTGGCGGGCAGGCAGCCTCTTCTCCAACCACCCCCGCGCTGCCCGGTGGCCTCGTGAAAAGCAGACAGAGGGTAGGAGTGGGAGCCGCCCGTGGTCCAGCCGCCGAGCCTCACCTGGACACCCCTACAGCCAGATGCTCGGTTTGTCACAGTAGCGTCCAACTCTGCACTGCAATGCAGTATCTTCATGGGAGACCAGCCTGCCATCTGTAGCAGGTTCACTGATTTTGGACCCTGTATTGGTCAGGATTCTCCAGAGAAACTGCACCAGTGGGATATCTGTCTCTATATCCATCCATCCATCCACCCATCCACCCACCCATCCACCTATCATCCATCTATTTACCTACCTACCTCTCTATAAAAAGAGATGATTATGAGGAATTGGCTCAGGTGGTCATGGGGGCTGGGAACGACCTGCCGTCTGCACACTGGCAGCCCAGGAAGGCCAGTTTGGTTTGGTCTCAGGTCTGGAGGCCTGAGACCCAGGGGAGAGGATGGTGTAAACCCCAGTCTGAGGGCAGGAGGAGGTGACAGGAGCTGTCCCAGCTCAAGGGGTGGGGCCAGAAAAGGGCACGTTCTCCCTCCCCTGCCTTGTGTTCTGTTCAGGCCTCGGGGACCAGATGGTGCCCTCCCACCTGCTCTCCTGCGTCCGCGATTCAATGCTGATCTCACCTGGAAACACCCCCCCGAGACTCCCCCAGAAGTAATGTCCCACCTGGGCGCCCGTCACGTTGACACAACCATAGACATCATGGGCCCCTCCCTTGTGGGGAAGGGTAGGGACTGTTCCCCCTGGACTTGGGCCTCGTTCTGGATTTGGATTTTCTCCCCTGCATGCACCGGCACTTTCCTTATTTACTTACTTAAAGCCTTATTTGCTGTCCCGGTTCCTCACGTATGATTATTTCTGGCCACGGACCTGACTTTACAGTCAAAGAAACAAGGCAATGGGAGGTGCCCATGGGCTTCCCAAGGGCCACCATGTACCCTGCTCCTCAAAGGAGGCGACCCTGAGGGATGGCGGCCTAGTCTTGGGCATGGTTTAGGACCACGGCCGGGGGACAGTGCGGTGACACTGACGCTGTGTCCTGCAGGACACGCTAGTCAGCAGTGCCTTTTCCCCTGAATCAGGATGCATGGTGGGGGGGAGGTAGGGGTGGGGGGCGGCACCCTTCCTGTGATTAGAACGACTGAGCCACTCACAAACGTTTGCCTCTCGGCCCTGTTGGTCCCTGCTCTCCTGGTTTGGGCATTTTAGTAACCAACAGAGGAATGCTTTGAACAAAACAATAGTGTCCTTGAGTTGGAAGCTGGGTGGGGGGTTCCACCTGGCCCACTTGGGGCTCCTCTGCCACTGGGTTAAGAGGCCACGAAGGGGGCCACGGGGATGGCTGGGTGATCCTAGCAAGAGGAAACAAGGTGCTGCTACTGAGTGTGGGTGGGCTGAGGGGTTCCCCGCGTCTCTCCTCATCCTGCGCATCTGGTGATGAGAGTCGGTGGCAGAGGTGACCACAGGATGGAGACCTTCCATCCCAGCTCCGTCCCCGACGAAGAGTGGCCTCACCCAGCAGGAGAAGCGCTCGGACCCATGGGAGGATGTGGACGGGGTGGAGGAGCGGGGAAGCCCGAAGGTCGGTCACAGCCTCGCGGCCACTGCGGAAAGGAGCACCGTTTACAGCTCCCGGCAAAGCCCTTTCTCCTGCGGTGTCATGTACGTTTCTACAGAATTTTACTGCATTCCCTTTTCTTTCCACCACTGCTGTACACAGGAATTTAGCTGGTGCTTCTTTACAGTTTATTTTGTCTGATGAGAAGAACGGGACCAGGAGAGGCGCGCACATCCCCGGATGCCCTGGACAGTTATCAAATGCAGAACCACTGGACTTCCGGCACATTCCTTGGGGGCAAGGCCTGTGTGCCTTCAGCTGTAGGAGAGCTATTTGCTTTATCCTGGCTGAGCACCGTTTTGGTTTTGGAGGTGTAAGTGTGGGAAGAGAGGGTGTGTGTGTGTGTGTGTGTGTGTGTGTGTGTGTGATTGGAAACACAAGGGCTGGACTGCAGTGGGCATTGGTCACTTTGTCCCTTTTTGGTTGCCCATCACAGAGGGCTGCTTCTTACAGGGGAGGTACCCGACTTTGTTGGTTTTGTGGGGGGCAGGGCTGAGCTCCCTCTATGGAAGTTAAAAGGGCCCCACAGTCCCTTCTTCCTTGTCAGTTACGCTGGGGCCTCGGCCTAGGCTGGGCCAGTCTGGCGTCCCACCCAGGACTTTGGTTTTGAGCCAAGAATGCAAATCGTCAGGGACGGTTCGTTAGAGAGAAATCACCAGCGGGGTAGTTGGATGGCCACGGGGAGAGGTCGTGGCAGGCGGGATTTCTCAAATGTATTCCCCGGAACCCGTGAACACAGTATCACTACAAATGTGATTTCTCTGTATGGCAGGAAGTTTACCCGGGTGGCCCTCATCTACACATGTGAGCCTTTGAAAGCAGACTGTCCTCCAGCCTTGGGGACGGTCAGAGGAATTCCCAGCAGGAGAAGAAGCCCACCTGCCGTGCTGACTTGAGGATGGAGGGGAAGGGGTCTCGGGGAGCACAGCGGCCCCGCAGACAGCGGGCAAGGAAGGGACGTCAGTCCTACAGCCGCACAGAACCGAACTCTGGCAACAGCCTGACCCAGCCTGGAGTGGGTCCTCCCCAGAGCCTGCGGGCGGAGCCAAGCCCAGCCCAGCCCACCCCTGGGTTTGACCCTGTGAGACTCAAAGCAGAGCCCAGCCAAGTTGCCCTCTGCTTCCTCTGTCCTGACTCACCTCCCAGCCTGTTCCCAGAGTCTGCAAATGACCCCTGGTCCCCCGTCTGCTTACATGGAGGCAGCTTGTCTAGTGGGGTCCCCTCCCTCCCCATCCCACCGCCATGCGGAGGAAAATAGCTCATCCCCTCCTGGTAAGGAACCCGTGCGGGCCGAGGCCGGAGCGTCTCTGTTGCTCCTGTGTGCAGGCGGGTGGGTGTCCTGGAGCAGCGGAGGGTGACCCGAGTGACTGCTTGGACCCCGACGGCCCCTGAGAGCATCTGCTTCAGACGGGTGATGAGGGGCGGGCCCCTCCTGGCAGCGTCTGTAGAAGCAGGGCTCCTGGGGCTGGCAGCCACGGGCCCTGAGGGGCAGAGGGACCGTGAGGCCGTTGGAGGATGCAGAGGGGCCAGGCGGGATGCCTGGGCAGGGAGGGCACCCGGGTGGCCAGGGCGGAGCGGCTGGGTCAGGGAGTGGAGGAGGTGGCGGGCAGGGACACTGTGAGCGCTGAGGGGTGGTGGGTGCTGCTCGGCTGCTGGGACCGGGTCCTCCCTGCTCCTTGCTCATGGGAGGTCCTAGCCGGGGGCCCCAAAAGCACCGTCTCTCGATGTCGGTGGAGTTGGCAGCTGTGAGGCCAGGTCTCGGCCAGGATGGGGGCCGCAGGGTGGAGTGCAAGCTGCCCCTCCCTCAGTGGGCCCAGCCTCCCCCAAAGCATCTCCTCTGGAGAACTGGCCTGGCCCGTGGTCCAGGGGTCCCACTCGCTGGGCAGAGGCTGAGATCTTGGGAGTGGGGCGGGGGGGGGGGGCGCGTGCTCTCTGCCTGCCCGCCTCCAGCTGCAGGGCTGTAGGACCCCTCTGGGGAGGTGGGGAGGGGCGGGCGGGCCTACCGTGGGCTCAGGGTGTATTTGCCCGAGCGGATGGCAGACCAGAGGAAGGCACTGAGCAGCGTCGCGTACACCTGGGGGGAGGGGGAGGCACCTGCACCAGCAGCCCCAGGGGAGGGGGCTCATCGCCCCCCGAGGGGGTCACTGGGCTGTGCAGGGTTCCCAGCCGTCTAGGGAAGGGAATCAGGGAGGCCCTGTCACCCCGCAGGCCTGCTCCTCCCTGCTCCCTGTGCAGGGCAAGCCTTGCTGGTCCCCAAGACCCGCGATCGGACCTGGGGCTGCCCAGCCCTGCCCTTCCGTCTGAGGGGGGGGGGCGCACAGGCAGGTGGGGGAGGGGTGGGGGGGGGAGAGGGTACCGTGGAGGCGAGGCCGAGGCTGATCAGGGCGGAGACGACGTTCCTGTGCAACCTCAGGAAGCTCCTGATCCCCTGCAGGCAGTCCTGCGCAGAGGGCAGCACGCGTGGGCCCCTGAGCGCCCCTCCCAGCCCAGGCCAAGGCGCCTCCGCCAAGGCATGGAGCTGCAGCGCCCGCCTAGGACAAACGCTAGGGAGATGGAAAGTCGAGGTGTGGCACATCCCAGGGAAAACCGCCCCGAGCTCTGGGGACCGGTGTTGAAAACAGGCAAAAACAAGCAGGGTGGAGCCCACCTCTGCGGGGACCGTGAGGCCCCCGGGGTCCAGTGGGTGCCTTCCTCTGGGTGTCCCCTGAGCTGTCTGTGTTGGGCCCCCCCAAACCCCATCCAGGGTGGGACACAGAGCCTGGGTGAGGAGAGGACACTGGCTAACAGGGTGGGGCGTGGGGGTCCCCGGGCTGTCCTAGCTCCATCCTGAACTTCCACGGCCTCTCCAGGACGTGGCATCCGCAGAGGCTCTCTGTCTCCAAGGAAACGGGAGGTGACGGTCTCAACTCCGAACCACTCTGATGGTGGCATTTGGTTTTGGGGAAGGACTTGGCATCTGGGGGCACGCTGGGGAAGGATGTGCAGTGGGACATGCAGGGTTTGGTTCTGAAGGCTGGGATGCCGGGAGAAAGGAGGCCGGCTTGGTGTCTGACTGTCCGTGCATCTGTCCATGAATTCCCTTGATCGGGTCTGGTCCCCCAGCGTGCTCCCACTTCCTCTTGGAAGGCAGCCCGGGGTCAGACCACCATCTAGGACAACGTCCCTGCCCTCCCGCCCCCTCCCGCCCCCTCCCCCAGGTGTCCCCACCCACAAGGCCTTTACAGTCTCCCCGTGGCCCCCACCACCCCAGAAGGTACAAGAAACCAGACTTTGCCCCCACTTTGCGGACGGGGACCTGAGGCCTCTCCCTGGGTGGCGTGAACAGGCCCCCCGACGGCCCCCTTCCCTGCATGCAGGGCCCTCCTCTGCCCTCGCCCCTCCCAGTGCGAGAGCCCGGGGCGCTGTGCTGGCTCTGTCCCTGGCTGGGCCTCCAGCCATTCGCATCCTCCTGTCTGTTTCTTGGAGGGTGGCCAGGAGCCTCTTGCCAGAGACAGGGGTGTTTGCTTCCCGGACAGCGGGGGAGGGGAGCCGAGGAGGCGGGGTGGGGGGAGGGGGGAGGCCGCCGTCGTCCGGAAGAAGAGCGTCCCTGCCTCTGTCTCTCCGTCACTGAAGCCCTCGTGGCCAGACTTTGGCCTAGGCTGACCTTCTGGGAAACGCCCTTCTGGCCTTCAGGGGCCCTCGAACACCTGCCCCCAGCCCAACGCAGGCAGAGCTGCCCACCCGCCCCCCCCGCCCTTCTAGAGGCTTCCGATGGGGGGGCGCTCTCAGTGCCTGACACTGTGCCTGGCCACGGGGAGCCCCCAGGCTGGGAACTGTGTGAAGGGGTGAGGGAGTGATTGGGGCCTGGAGAGGACCCGGGCCCGCGTCGGTCATGTCCCCCCAGCCCAGCGCAGCCCCCAGGGTCGAGGCGTGGGAGTGGCCCTGCTCTGGGGCTGAGCCCCCCGGGGTCTCTGCAGGCCCTTCCCCCTCACCTGTCTGGCGGCCTCCTGCCCCCGACACAGGTCAGCCTCCGAGCCCTCCGGGAGGCCGAGGGGGGGGCTCTTACCACAGCACTGAAACTGCAGGGACAGAAGAGGGAGGCGGTTCGCTCTGAGAACCCCAGGATCCCTGTCGGACAGATGGGGAAACTGAGGCACGAAGGGCACCCCCCCCTCCCCCCCAGAGGCCAGGACCGGGGCTCAGGGCGAGGCGGCTGGCTCTGCAGGGGGTGCCGGCTTCCGGGCAGCCTGGCCAGCGGTCACCGGGGCCCCACCGAATGCTGTGCCGTCGCCATCCTGCAATTCTTCATCACTTTTGGACAAGGGGTCTTGCATTCTGCTCTGGGCCCCGCAAATTCTGGAAGTAGCTGGGCAGACGGAGGACAGGAGCTCTCTGTCCCCGCCCCCTCCCCCCAAGGGGCACTGATAACCTGTGTCCTGGGACCTCCTGCTCGGCACCTGGCCCCAGCCGGCTGGCTCTGGGGGGCTACCTCTGCCCATTTGCTAGATCACAGTCTGCCTGGGGAGGCTGACCAGTCCAGGGCTGCCCAGGGAGGGGGCCTCCCCCACCATGCTCACCATGTCCTGGATGGCCACCAGCTCCTGCCGCCACATTCCCGACGAGCTCTTCACCGCCTGCTCGTACACCTGATCGTAGGCGTCCAACACGGCGTCCTCCACCTGTACCGAGAGCATCACGGGAAGGCCCCTGTGCTGGTGAAGCCCCTCCCCCGACGGAGCCCCCCCGAAGGCGGGGCCTGGCCCTCGGGTGCTGAGTGATGTCCAACTGGCCCCCTCCTTCTCCTTCCACCGGGCAGAGCTCCCTGGAAGCGGAGACTGGGTCCCCTGGGTGGCCGGTCACAGGGGTCCCCATACTTCAGTTGTGGGGACCTCCCCCCAGGAATGGCCGTTAATGCCACTCCTGCCCCTGGGGGGTCCTGCAGGATAAACCAGAGGCCCGAGCTTGGCCACCCGACCCCAGCTCTTGTCTTACAGTGGGAGGAGGCCCTGGCCGAAGTGTCCACCTGCTTCTGTTGATCTGGAAACAGGCAGTGGAGAGGGAAAGCCAACGGTGGGCCCTGGGGGGAGACGGCCAGCAGTGACCTCGTGCCAGGAGCTCAGCTCCCCGGTGATGCTCCAGGTCTTTGCCCAGAACCATCGGTAGGTCCTAAAAAGCCCAGGCAGCTACCCAGAGCTGGCCAAGGGCACCCGGGGCAGACGAGGCCCCTTGGGGGCAGACAAAGGAGAAGGAGAGTAGCAACAGGGGCCCGGCCGGCTCTGCCTTCACACCTCACCCAGACCTCATTGCCTCTGCCCAGCCAAGCATCCCCTTCTGTGCCTTTGCTCGTGCTGCCCCCAGACCGAAATGCCCTCCCCTTGCCAAGTGATTTCATCAGAGACAAACTGGAATCTTGCCTCCTCCAGGAAGGCTTCTGTGACTGCACTGGGGTTGCTGGCCTCTGGCATGGGCAACGTCTCTGAGCTCCCTTGCCCTCTGATGCCTCTTTTCCCACCTCAGAGACCCTGCGCCCTGCCTCCCTTCCCTTCCCATCCCCATGCTGTGCTGACAGCGGGGACAGGCTGACAGGCGCTCAGGGGTGCCCTGCTCTGGCCACTCACCCCCACCCTCCAGAAAGGAAGGGCGGCTTCCCTACTCCCAGCCTGGAGGACTTGGGGGCAGGTGGGCAGGGGGCGGTCTCGCCCAGTGCTGTCCAGTAGGAACCAGACCAGTTTCCACCCTGAACATCGCTCCAGGGCTCATTAACCCTCCCGGCTGAGACCTTGCCCCCAGAGTCAGCCAGCTGCTTTGTTCCCCACCCAGTGGGAGGTGGGCAGCGTCCTGGGCTGGGGGCCAGGCGCCAGGCCGGCCACCACTGCAGGAGGCCTGGCTAGGGGCCCTCTCTTGGCCTTCGTTTCCTCAAGTGACGTGGGGGTGCAGACCTGCCAGGCTGTACTGTGTCCTTGTGGGAGGGGGTCCTGGTGAGGCCTGGGGGGCTAGCAGAGCGGGCCTGGGGTCGGTGGTGCAGGAGGCCGGGACAAGGAGGCCAGCTCAGACCACCACCCCCAACACCCACGAGGGCCCAGGGAGACCCCGTCCCCTCTGGAGGTGTTGTTACTGAAACATGAGCGGGAGGAACAGACCCGCTGGTGGCTGAGCTGCGTGTCTCTCCCCGTGACCCCCGCAGTGGGGCGCGAGTTTCTCCTTCAGCTGAAGAAGCAGATCTGGCAAAGCCACGCCCCTGCCCAAGACCCCTGGGCCTGGCATCAGGGGGCCAGGCTGACTCTCCCGAGGTCTGGGTGCCTGGGTGGTGCTCTACCGTCTGCACCCCCGCCCCTGTCACCAGGTTCAGGGACTGTGTTTCTCCAGGAGAAAACCAGGGGTGGGCTGGGAGGTCTCAGAGGCCCTTGGGCCCTGATACCTGGGTGCTCCCTGCCAGGGTGCCCTGATCTTTAAGCCCCATCTTCCAGGGCTCCAGGGGGCACCCCTCAGGACGGGGGTTCCTGGGCTGCTGAATACAAACCAGGTGCCTGGGGCGTCCCCGCCAGCCCGGCTCCCCACCCTGCCATTGACCTCTGCCTCCCCATCGTCTGCTAAACCTGCGGGGGGGGGCGGGGGGGAATAGCTGGGGAGGGGGTGGCCCGTGGGAGCTGCAGGTGGTCTGCAGACCAGGGCCTTGTGCCCCAGGGCTGGTTCTGGTGGCCGCTGGACTATGGGGGAGGGGAGTGGCCTCGAGGGGCGGGGCCCAGACCTGGGAGCCAGCGGACAGACAGCCTTCCTCTGGGGCTCCCGGCACTGCCACTGCTGTACTTAATCCGGGCATGAATTATTCAGTGGAGCCGGGCAATTCGTTGCCCCGCAGCCCGTCTGGGGACAGAGCACTGTGGCAGAGCGGCTCTCAGGCTCCTGCAGGAACGTAATTAACAGCCCTCATGCTCTGTATTCATAGTCCCTGCATTGCCGGCCCTCCCAGCTTCAGGGCGCCTACCAGGGCCCCCAGGGAGTGAGCGCCCGGGGTGGGGGGAGGGAGTGGCGGGGGAAGCGGGGAGGGTGCCCCCCCCCAGGGTCTGCGGCCTGGCTTCTGGGCCACCAGAAGTCGTGGCCGGTCCCCGTCCTCTCCTTGTCCTCAGGTTTCCCATTTGTAGGGTTGCCCTAGATGGGCCATCTTGACCCCGTGTTTCAGGATATCTTAGTGGGTCACTCAGGGGAGGTGCAGGGGGAGAAATGGGGGTGAACAGATCCCCCGGAGCAAACAGCTTGGCCCTTTGTGCTTCTCTGCTCCCTGGGCCTCCAGGAGGACCTCGTGGAAGGAAGGAGCGGGGCTGGGATCTGTCTGGCCCAGGTTGGCCCTGATGCCAAGGCACCTGCCCAGGTTCCCGAGGTTGGGGGGCACAGGACGGGTGGCTCGTCCTGCCCCTGCTGCTTGGGGCCCGTGCCCTGGCCAGTGCCCGGCTCTGCACTGGCCCCAGTGATGGAGGACAGACCCGGGCTCAGGGGGTGCAGGTGGGTCCCACTGGTTCATTCCCACCACTCAGCAGCCCCTCATCGGGGTTCCCATGCTCCTTTCACAGATGAGGAAACCGAGGCCCAGGAAGGCTAGCTGATCCCAAGGCACCAGGTAAGAGGCTGACCCCAGGCTTTGAAGCCAGAGCTGCCCCACCCAGGCCTCCTCTGGGCCCACGTGGGCCCGGACACAGAGGAAGCCCCAACCCCGACTGGGGTCAGGCAGGACCCCGAGAGCTGGACCCTGAGGGCCAGCTGGAGCGTGGACCAGACAGGAAGATTTCTGTCGGGGATGGCGGCAGGGGTTGGGACAGGGAAGAGGCCCAGCTGGGAGCCATCCGCTTTTGCCCCCTCCCCTTCCCGGAGTGGGGACCCCAGCCAGATGATGGCCTGTGGCCCCTGCATGGCCCCTCCCCTGCAGAAGTGCAAATCCTGGGCTCAGAGCTGTAAACACACAGTGTCAGAGCAGAAAGGATGGGCTGCAGCCGCCCCCCAGGAGAGCTGCACGCGGGGCCCAGGGCACCCTGGCAGCTGTCTTGGCTGGGACCACCCATGAGGTGACCCAGACCTAGCACGGGCTTCTCGGTGGATGGGAAATGTGAGGCCAAAACACCAGCCGGGCCCAGCGCTCCCTGGTCACCGAGAACCGAGGCTGCCTTGCCAGGCTCCGACCCCTCCAGAGCCAGAGGAAATGCCCTTTTTCCATCTGGCATTCCATCTGGGTGACCCCAGATGATGCCAAGGTGGTGGTGAACAGTTTGGGGTGACCCTTGGGCAGGGAAGGGTAAAAAGGCATTGAGTCAGGGCGAAGAGCCCTGGATGGTGGACCCCTCCTGCCCTGCCTCTGCCAGGGTGATCTTGCCCTCCCCCCCACCCCCGTGGGCCTGAGTCCCTCCATCTGCAGACCAAGGGGATGGCCACCACCCTGGAAGGTCTGGTGACGGCCTCATCAACTCCAAGGAGCACTGGGGCGGGCAGAGGGCAGGGGGGAGAAACTAGGCCCATTACTGCAGGTAAGACCAGAGTGGGTAATCACACACCTAAAAGCACACAGCACGAGCTCGGCCTCCAACCTGGCTGCTCTCTGTGTCTTGCGTGAACATCTGGGGGGGCCTGGGCAACAAGGGGGTGGGGGCCGCTGGGACTCCTGATACACAGGCAAAAAATCATTGCCGGTCACCTGCTTGCACAGGGTTTTGCCCAGAAACCGGGTATACTCCAGCTGGACTGGCTTTGGTTTCCCTGGGCTTGTCCTTACAGAGTGCATGGGGAAACTGAGTTCCAGTGAGAGGAGAAAGGATTGATCCGGGTCTCAGAGAGTCCAGCCGGATGGGGCCTGTGGGGCTGGACTCTCCCGTCCCTCTCTGTGGCCCTGCCCGCTGTCCCCGCAGCTTCTTGGGGGGCTGCCTCGGGGTCTCGCCTGGGGCTGGGCTCTCACAGGTGAAGGCTGGGGCCTGAGTTCTGCTGCCTGGGTCGTGTCCATTGCTGCGGACGGGGGGAGGCTGCTTCCCGGCCCCTCTGCAGGCTGTGGCCTCTCAGCCGGGGAGCAGCAGGGGCCTGAGGCCTGGGGCAGATGCTGAGAAGCAGACGCGGGGGGGGGGGGGGGGGGGGTGGCGAGAGGGCCCTTTGGGAAGGGCGCCCTGGGGGGTGCCCTGCAGGCTCGCAGCTCAGCTGCGGAGAGAAGTCTGATCCTGTTGGGGGGCCATGGGCACAGGGTGCTGGAGGGCAGTGACGTTGGCCAGCCTTGCTCTGTGCCCTGGCCTGGTACTGGCCAACTGGAGCCACCGGTGTCCCCTCCTCAGCCAACTGTGGACCCTCCTGGCCCCCACTAGTCCCCGGGCCCTACACGTGAGCCCGTCTGGGGTCGCTGCCCCTCTCTCTGAGCCTCTTGGGCACCCATTTCCTCTGCCCGGCCAGAGGGGGTCTGGCCTTGACCCCCAGCCCTGGTCTGGGAGGGGTCAGCTCTGCTCATGAACTTGGCCAGCCCCATTTCCCAGGCAGGCTCTCAGCTCCCTCTCAGGACCCAGAGTTCAGACAGAATTTCTGGAGGGCCAGGCTGCCCCAGCCCCCTGTGTCCCTTGGGAGCGGTCCCTCCCAAGCTGTGGTCCTGCCCTGCTCCCTGGGGTCAGCGCCCACCCGAGACCCGTGGCCTGCAGTCTTCGAGCCCTGCTCTCTGGGGGCCGGGGCCCTGCGTGACCGTGTTATCCCAGAGCTGGGGCCTCCCTGCCTCCCAGCCCTGAGCTGCCCCGGAGCCCAGCTGAACCAGCGGCACCCAGAGGACAGAGGGATGGATGAACGGACGAAGGAAGGAAGAAACAAAGGAGCCCCCTGCTATGCGGACCCACACCCACCATTACCACAGTCACCAACGACATGCACGTCCCTGGGAAAAGCCCACAGTGAACATGGAAGGAGTAGGGTCACCTGGAGAGTGCCACCTCCAGGCAGCTCGAGTCCGGGACCGCAGCGCCGCTGTCGTCCTGCGGATGAGGCCTGGCCATCCCCTCCACTGTCCTGCAGCGCCCACACCCGGACAAGCCTCTCCCTGCCTGGCCTGACCCCCGTCAGGAGAGCAGCCCCCAGTGCATTTTCTGGAAGCGACCCCCACTAATCAATCCCTCAGGCCAGCTGGGGGGCCTCCCTCCAACCCCCCAGGTCCCATCTTCTGGGCCCAGGGGGGCCTTAGTGAGAAGGGGGTGTCCGAGACCTGTACCTGCTTCCCCTCCTTCTCTGGGGATCCGCTGTCCCCAGCCCAGGAGAGGACCTGCCCTCTGGTCTCTGCATCCCCACCTCACCCCCAGGCAGAGAATGTCCCCAGAGTGGTCCCTCCACACCCGCCCTGTCTCCCCTGGTGACCGGCAGGTGAGAGGAAGCACGGAACCGACTTTCTCATACCTGAGGGACCCTCCCCTGCAGGATGGGGGCGGGCTGGGGCGCTCACCTGCGTGGGGTTGTGGAATCTCCAGAAGGCTACCTGTACCAGGGCGCAGAACACCAGGGCAAAGCACAGGAAGGCCTGGGGCAGAGGAGGACCGTTAGTCCGGGCGCCGTGGTGGTGGCCTGGCGGCTCCCCACTGCCCAAGGGGGAGACCTTGGGCGGCGGGCACACTGGTCCCCATCCCTTCTTTTGGCCCTTCTCGGGAGACCCCCTATTGATGGTTTTGGCTCCTGAGGGCCTTGATAGCAGTGCCACAGCCCCTGCCCCAGGGACGCAGGCAGGCAGTAGCTGGGATCAGGGAGACCCCTGCCCTCTGTGGCTGCTGCCGGGAAGGGCACTGACCCTGGGCAGGGCACTGACCCCGGTAGGGCCAGGCAGGGCCTTCCCGAGCCTGAGATTCGGATCCCGGAGAAGAAACGAACCCCTTTTAAGTCTGGGCAGGAGGGGTGGCTCAGGGGCTGCCGGCTCCCCTTCGACAGGGAGGGCCTTTTGGAGAAGGGACTGCTGGTTTGGTTTTGTTTTCTGAAACATGCCTCCCAGGGGTTCAGAGTCGGCGTTCCGACCGAGAGCGTGGCCAGGAGGACACCCCGAGACGGGGTGACTCCTGCGGAGAAGCCCCACTCCCTTCTTCCCACCCTGCTCTGTCCCCGTGGCCCAGCCAACCCCGTCCTCACCTCCTGCCACCCCCTGGGCCCCAGGGCTTTGGTGGCGCATCTGTCTGTCTCTCACGGGGGTTCTGAAGCTGATGAACTTTACGGCCCCTCCTCCCAAAATGCACACATGCCCCCAAAGCTCTTTTGTGGGTCGTTTCAGAGGGTCATCCCAGACTAGGAACGCTGGCCCACGTGCTGCCTTGGGGACATCCCCCCACCCATAGTCTGACTTGTCACTTTGTGCCGGTGACCCTCTGATTCGGGTCTCGGGCTGAGGCTCCTTCTGGAGCCCTGGACAGTCAATCCGCCTGCTGACCACACGGCCCAGGGGTCCGGAGGCCTGGTGTCACCGCCCCACCTCAGTCACCCCGGACTGTCCGTGGCCGGGGGCAGGCTGCGGCCAGGCTCTCCCAACCTAGGGGCCGCACTCAGGGTGGCACCTGGAATGGAATGGAGGGACACCCCAGATGCAGATGGACACGTACACTGCCCGGGCTGGATGGGGTTGAAGAAGCCGTCTACACGGGGGTAGGGGGTGCCCACCAGGCTCCAGGAAAGAGTGGGCCACCCCGCCAGCGCCCAGACTCAGTGCAGGCACGGGGACCTCCGGCTCTTCTCAGGGGCGGGCGGTCCACCGGCCTTCACCCCATGTTCCCTCCTGCCTGCCCAGGGGTCTGCAAGGCCTCAGTCTCGGGACAGCCCTGAGATGCCGCCGCCTCCTCCTCCTCCCTCTCCCTCCTCCCCCCCCTTCCCCCCGGGCTGGCCGAGGGCCGCCTTCCCCATCTGGAAGCCATCGCTCAGCACTGCCTAGCAGGCTGGAGGCCCAGCGCCAGCTCAGGGGACCAGCATTTTCCAGGAACCGGCTCATTCCTCGGGAGAGCCAGCACCTCTCCCTGCCCTCCCGCCGGCCAGCCTGCCTGCACGGAGGGTCCTGGGCCCTGGCTCCCCTGGCCCTCTGCGGGGCTGAGGCGCTGGGGGCGGCCGGGCCCAATCCCCACCGATTTCTTTCTCCCGATTCCAAACAAAAACACACAAATAAATCAAAATGGCTTCCTCGGCGCTGCTGCCAGCCCTGCTCTGAGCCTGCGAGCCTCTCATTTCCTGTGTGTGAGGCTGGTCCGGGAGGAGGCTGGGGGCGGGGGCAGGACGCGGCGGGGGAGCGTCGGGATGGGAAAGATCTCCGCTCCCTGGCCCTCCACGTGGGCTCACACACGCCAGACACGCCAGACACATGCCAGACACAACACGCACACTGAGATGCACACACACGGCCGTGGCTCAGCCGGGCAGCAGGGGAGTGAGGTCTCCCAGACCCCGCGGGGCCGTGCTGGGCTTGCCATCCAGGCTGGGGGCCCAGGGTGGGAGGTTGGGGTGCAGCAGGCGGGCGGCCGTGGGGCCCGACCCAAGTAACGGGGAGGGATGCGGAACCGAGACCCTGGTGCTCCCCGCCCCCTGCCTCCGGATCAGGGTGCAGAGCTGGGGCTGCCGGGAGCTGGGGAAGGCCGCGGTGACCGGCTGGGCCAAGAACGGGCGAGCGAGGAACCTTGGGAACAGGAGCCTTTGGCATCTTCCCGCCTCGGCTCTGAGCCCAGCACCATGGCGCCCCCTGGTGGCCAATGCTGTAGCTTCGGCGCTGGCCTCTCCGGTCCGCCCTCTCCAGGACCCCTGGGTCTGGCCCCGCCAGCAGCCTTGACCTCCAGCCCTGAGCCCCTCTGGCAAGCCCCACGCCTCAGGGCTCCCCTTTGGGAGGACAGTGCACCTGCCTGGTCAGCTGCCACTGGGGCCTCCTTCCCTCCCCCCATCCCCCAGCCAGACTGCACAGGCCCGGGTCTTAGTGCGCCCACGCTGCACTGCCCTGCCCACGCTCCTGCGGGGTCCTGGTTAGGGCTCAAGCTGCCGGACGCCCCTCTACTCCCCAAGCACACCCAGGGCCGGGGCCCGGCTCCAGGAGGTGACTCTGTCCCTGCCCTTGGAGATGTTTACAACCCAGGAGTCATTCCACCAACATTTGCTGACACAGACTGGGCCGAGAGCCCCGCCAGCCCTGGGGACCCAGAAGGCTGCCCTCAGGGAGCCCAGGGTTGCCGGCCTCAGAAGGCACCCTGGGAAACAGCCCCGGCATGAACTCCCAGGGGTTGTCAGCCCCACAAACCACTCCCAGGGGAGGGGTGGGTTTGCAGGACAGAGGGCTGGGGGCAGGGAAGTGGGGGGCCAGAGGGACCCATGGAGGCACAGGGAGGCTGGACTTGGTCTCACGCACCTCGGGGAGCCTGAGAAGGCTCTGGGGGGTGGTGTGCATCAGGTGTCAGCACAGGGCACCAGCCAGGAGCCGAGGCCCCAGTTCAGGTGAGAGGAGGGGCTTGAGCCCAGAGCGGGCAGGCCCGTGGTCCCTGGGGAGACAGGGCTGGCAGGTGGGACAGCAGGACAGGCCGGTGGGGACCAAGATAGGGCCACATGGAGGGACAGGTGTGGGGGCAACAAAGGGCCGCTGCTGTGGGGCGAGGTCAGAGGCTTGTGGGACCGCGAGGGGTGGGGAGACCCCACCGCTGGTCGCTGCAAAGGAGGGTGTGCCGCTCAGGAGGAGCCCGGGCTGCAGGCCGCCTCGGGGCCACTGCCCAGTCCCGACCTACAGGTGATCGACTGGGCCTGGCCTCCTGGTAAGGGGATGGAATTCACCCAAACCACGTACGCAGAGACTCCAGTGTCACAGAACCAGACCCTCCCTGGGCCTTTGAAACAGTGCCCAGGCCTGGGAGGGTCAGCTCTGTCTTTCAAGGCCCCCATGGATGATGGGGGTGAGATAGGCACCTGGTGGAGGGGCCCTGGTTGTCCCGGGTGGAGGGGCTCCTGGCTGTCCCGGGTGGAGGGGCCCTGGCTGTCCCGGGTGGAGGGGCCCTAGCTGTCCCGGGTGGAGGGGCCCTGGCTGTCCCGGGTGGAGGGGCCCTGGCTGTCCCGGGTGGAGGGTTCCTGGCTGTCCCGGGTGGAGGGGCCCTGGCTGTCCCGGGTGGAGGGGCCCTGGCTGTCCCGGGTGGAGGGGTCCCGGCTGGCCCACATCCCTGGAGCCTCAGTTTCCGTCGGGACACAGGGAAGAGGCAGGCTCCGTGGGCTCACAGCCCTGGCAGATCCCATCTGGGGGAGCTGGGGACACAGGGAACTCACCCCAGCCATGAGGCCCCCCGCCTCTCTCACAGTGGCTGCAGCACTCAGCACAGCCCCCAGGGTCAGGAGCCCGGCCAGGATGATCCCTGCAGAGAAGGCTGAGAGTGGAGAGAGAGGGGTGTCAGGGTGCCCAGGGCAGGGGTCCCATGTGCACAGAGCCAAGGTCTGAAATCCAACCTGAGAGTCAACTTGGGGTGCTGGACTTCGGGGAGCTCTGAATGGGCCTTGTCTGGTCAGGCAGGGGTGTACCTCCCACCACCCACCCGCCTCCATGCGGCCCTGCCCCTCCCTCCTTGCTTCCTGTCTGCCCTGTCCCCCCATCCCCGGGGCTATCTCAGAACCCACATCCCTGCCCCCAGGCCCTACTGACAGGTGGCTGTAATCTTATCAGTCCAGGCCCGGCCCCAGGCTTCCTGCTCTAGGGAGTCTGGGGTTCAGGGCTCAGGGTAAAAACATGGGGCCTGCGGCCACCAGGAGGCCTGGGGTTGGGACCACGAGCCCCAATCCCCTGAGCCTCGGCTTCCCCCACAGCCGCCCTCCTCGGCCTCCAGTACTCTCTCCGGAGGCCAAGCCCCCCGGGGGGCAGGGTAGGGGGGACAGGATGCCATCTCTGTGACGCTCAAGGCCTCATCATGGGTGAGCACCTGTTCCTGGACACAGAGGACAGAGTCCGGATACCACCCGACACGCCCACGCTGGCCCCAGGGTCCCAGGACGGGAGACCTGGGCAGACCCCAGGCTCTGCCCAGTGGAGCTGGGACTTCCAGGTGGCCCTTTCTGCCTCTGACCCCACTGCCTGCCCCAGCCCGGCTCCACTTGGGAGACCTCACGCCAGCCTGGGGCTCCTCCCCAGCCACCTGTGCTCCTGAAGCCCCCTCCCCGACAGTGGCTGCCCTGCCCAGAGGCTCGCTTACCCCAGAGGTGCAAAACTTCGTAGGGGGTCCTCTCTGAGGACGCGTGGCCGATGACAGCAAAGTGGGGTCCGAAGTAGGTGAGCACTGCCGTGGTGGCCATAGCGAGGCCCAGTAGCTGGGGGTGGGGCAGACCCAGCGTGTGGGGCAGGGCTGGGCACTGACCCGTCCCCCCTGCCAGCCTTCCTCAGCTTCCGGATCTCACAGGAGACAGGCTCGGCTGCGGGGCCTCTGGGTGTTTCTGGGGGTGGTCTCAGGGAGACCTTTGCCCCAGAAACTCCTCGACACAGACACCCACCCCCCCGCACACACAGATACACTCACACTCACACAACACACCCAGTACACACACCCACACTCACATTCCCCCCTCCCCTGCCACACGCACACCTGCTGTCCATCTTCTCCAAGGGCCTGGAACCTTGCATCATTCCGTTTGCAGAGCAGGGAACGGACCCACCCCAGCCCTTCTCAGCCTGCCTGTCTCCCCCGGCCACGAGAGCACCTTCCAGAGTGGGAGGCCAGCCCCCGCCCCGCTCCCCCAGGGAAAGCCCCTCCGAGCCCGGTTCACCAGCCACCCGAGGCCCTCAGGCCTTCTCTTGGGCCCGTGCCACCCGGCAGGACAGGCAATGCCCACGGGGCATCCTTCGGCTGCCAGGACTCTGCTGCCAGAACCCCAGGTGCATGTCCACCGGGGCTGCAGGGCTGGTGTGGTCGGGGCGGGGACCACAGTTCCAGAGGTCCAGGAACGCGGCTCAGCAACCCCCCCCCACCCCCGCCTCCTGCCCCTGCCCAGCCTGCCTGTTACCAAGACAAAGAGGCTGGTGACCAGCATCTGGCATTTGGCCACCCTGACTCGACTCCAAGGCCCCATGGAGGTCTCCTCTGCTCTCCTCTCCTCTCCTCTGCTCTCCCCTCCCCTCCTCTTCCTTCCCCTCCCCTCCCATTGTGGTTTCCAACTGGGCGGGGGCCTCAGACCGCAGCTGCCCGCCCAGGAGCTGGGTTACGTTGGTCGCCCGTCTGTCTGTTTGCCAGCACACCAGGAACTGAGCCTCTGGGGACCCCAGAAGAAGGGCAGGCAGGAAGGCAGGGGGTGGCGAGGCCAGCTTCTGCCCCCCTGCTGCCCCCGCCCCTGGCCCAAGACCCCAGGATGCTTGCAGATAAACAAGGCCTCTCCTAGGGGGTGCTCCTGGCGTGGCTGCAGAGGACCCTGGGTGGAGGTGGGCAAGTGGGAGAGGGCACATGGGCGGGGGTGACAGAGCTTCCTGTCTCTGGAGTGTGCGAGCAGAGGCTGGACCCCCCGTTAAGTCCTGCCTGGGGCCATCGTCCTTGGAGGACTTGGGGAGAGAGGGTCTGATCCGGACGTCCTTACTGAAGCATTGTCTTATGAAACATCTTTTGAAATGTTCTGTGACATCAAAAGTTTTGAAAAAGCAACTTGATTTTTGATGCCTCAGCGGCACAAATGAGTAATTTAGGGCCGAGCCATCTGGAGGGCGCAGGGGGTTGGGGGGTGCTGGGGCCCTCACCGGTACTCACACCGAGGCTTTGTCAAAACCCGAATCCGTAATCAAACTAAATCACGTGAACCCGGGGATGGGGCACGGCTCTAAACTGAAATGAACGTGGGGCTGTGCTACCTGGGCCACTGGGCCCAGCGTGGGCCTGGAGGGGACACGCGGTGAAGGCACTCGTTGGGTCCCGCCTAGGCCAGCTGGAACCACTAGGGCCCCTGCTGCGGTCCTCCAGGGCTGGCCACCTGTGCACGGCTCACCTCTCACGCTGGAGTTTCCCCCCTTCGGTGTCTCGTAATGCAGGTCCTCTGGACACTGGGGGACCTCAGCCGGGGAGGATGAGTGCCCCAGATAGCTGTGGGCGTGGTGATGCCTTGGCCTTCTAGAAACCAGCAGAATGGGGCTGTGTGCTGGCTGTCAGCTCCGCCACCTCCTTCCTCTCCTTGCCCAGAGCAGGGGCCAGCCAGGACCCCTCATCTATCCCAGTGCCCCCCGTGTGCCCCCTGGCCCCCAGGAATCCCTGCCCTGGGTCTGCAGGGGCAGGAGGGGGTCCCCGATGTCACCACGTGTGGGTCGTTCCGGTGGAGCCCAGGTGTGGCCCAAGGGGGCGCAGCGAGTGTGAGAGTCTGGGATCCAGGGGCAGCAGGGCCGTGGGCTGGGGAGCTGGCCACCTGGACCCTCCCTCCCGCAGAGGTGAGCCACAGGCCACTATGCCTGCCTCACTTCTGGCACTGTCTTTCTCTGACTTTGGGGAAAATCTTTTGGAGCAGGGCCAGGCCTGGCTTCTTGACCTAGCCCTGTGGAGCACCTACCCTGTGCCAGGCACCTGGCACAGATGACCTCGCTGTGTTTTCCCAAAGGGGCACCAGACCCCTCTGTGGGCAGGAAATGAGGCTTCCTTGGTGACTGGCCTTGTGGACTGAGCCCGGGTCAGACCCCCTAAAGACCAGGCTTCTGACCGTGGCCCCCGACCGCGGCGCCCTTGCCCCGTGCCCACCGCCTGGGCAGGGAGCCTGGCCTATGTGGGGCGCCATCCACACTTGCCCCAGGGAACCCCTTTCCGTGGCTGAACCTCACCTTCCCACTTCGACAGCCTGTCTGCGAGAGGAAGTGGCATCTGGAGGGGAAGCTGCTGGCCCTGCCCGGCTGCCTGACCCTCAGCCACTCGCCCATCCCCTCTGGCACCCGGGGTGGCCACCCCCTCGTGAGGGCAGAGCTGCCCAAAGGGGGCCCGAAGCGGCGGCTTCTGTCCGGAGGAGCTGGGCCAGGGGACAGACCCCCACCCTGCACAGACCCCGTGCTGAGGACCAGGCCCTGCTGTGGGCCGCCTAGGCTGCCTCCTGTCTCTGTGTCCACGGAAGACGTGTGTGCACGTGTGTGCCTGTGCATTTGTGTGCACCCACGTGTGTTTGTGTAGCGTTCGTTGCTGGCCAGTGACCTCCTTTTTCTCCCTCTTCTCCGCCCTCATTTAATAATTACTTGGTTAATAGAAAACTGTTTTGTCAGGGGAACCAACTGACAGAGCTCCCAGTGGCCAAAGCTGGGACGGTTTGAGCAACAGAATAAATAACATATTGGATGACAACCCGCGATAGTAAGCCAACATCCATGAATCCATGCCGGTCCAAAGAAAGGATTGAATAGACCACTGGGGGAGGAAAGAAATCGTCCGTGCAGAAGAATTCCAAATAATGTGTGCGGATCGTCCCCCGTCAGGGGTGGGGTCCTCACTCCCAGCCGCCAGATGCGGCCGCACATAGCAGCCTCCTTCTGGCCCCCCTTCCGGTTCCGGCAAGCACACCTCAGCCAGGTGAGCGCGGACAGCATCGCAGAGATA
Source organism: Balaenoptera musculus (assembly GCF_009873245.2). Lineage (NCBI taxonomy): Eukaryota > Metazoa > Chordata > Mammalia > Artiodactyla > Balaenopteridae > Balaenoptera > Balaenoptera musculus. Next base: position 108,592,482 of record NC_045792.1, read on the forward strand.
AGCCGTGCTGAGGGTGTGTGCCCTGCTGGGGTGGGATGGGTGGGCCCTTCACCCCTGGGGTCTTCCTGCCCAAACCCACAGCCCTAGTCTAATCGTGACACAAACACCAGACAAACCCGTCAGAGGGCCGTCCTGCTGTACACCCGGCAGTCCTCCTTGACACTGTCAAGGTCATCAAAACTGTCACAGCCCAGGGGCTTCCCTGGTGGCGCAGTGGTTAAGAACCCGCTTGCCAATGCAGGGGACATGGGTTCGAGCCCTGGTCCGGGAAGATCCCACATACCACGGAGCAACTAAGCCCGTGTGCCACAACTACTGAGCCTGAGCTCTAGAGCCCGCGTGCCACAGCTACTGAAGCCTGTGCACCTAGAGCCTGTGCTCCACAACAAGAGAAGCCACCGCAATGAGAAGCCCGCTCACTGCAACTAGAGAAAGCCCACGCACAGCAACAAAGACCCAAGGCAACCAAAAATAAATAATAAATAAATTAATTTAAAAAAAACAAAAAAACAAAAAAAACAAACTGTCACAGCCCAGAGGAGGCGAAGGAGACGTGATGACCAGATGTGTGTGCGATCCTGGATGGGGTCCCAGAACAGAAAAAGCGAAGCAGGTACAGACTAAAGAAACCTGAATAAAGTATGAGCTTCAGTCAATAATAATGGATCCATATTAATTGAATCGTTGTGACAAATGTCCCACACTCACGTCAGACGTTGATATTAGGGGACACTGTCGGTCGGGTAGTATAGGTGAACTCGCTGTACTATCTTTGCAACTCTCTTCTGTAAATCCCAAAATGTTCTCAGATGAGTTTTATTTAAAAACATGGTTTTGGCTGCCACCCCAGTGTCACGGCACAGAGGGCGCAGGCAGTATGGTGTTGCCTCTGCCCGTCTACTCACTGGGTCGTGAACTCTTGGCCCCATGCTTGCCCGAGCTCCACTCCATCAACTGCTTGTCTCCAAGATGTTCGCTTACTCAGTGATGTCACCTGTCCCCTGCCCACCTGCCCACCTGCCCACCTGCCCACCTGCCCACCTGCCCCCTGCTCTCCTGCCCACCTGCTCCTTCCCCCACCCACCCTTCGTTCACTCTTCACTTGCTCCCTTGCTCCAGCCTGCTCTCTGCCAGCCGCCTCAGTTCACCTGGGCAGTGACCTCTGGGGATCCGGGAGCGGGTGTTGGCGCTCAGGTGGGCCCCTCCTACAGCGAGGCTAGTTCCCCCGGGCTAGGAGGTGGCAGCCTCCGCCCTGCTTCCTAACAGCCACCCAGAGGGAGGCCAGGGACAGGTCCCCCCTTCTCTTCCATCAGAGGAGACCCTGCAGGCCTCACGGGGGCAGTGACACGGCCCCTCCCAGCCAGGGAGGAGCGCCTGGGCCGCCAGTGAGCGCATCACCACACCGCAGCCCTTTGGGTGGGGCTCTGCCGGCTGGGTCACCCTCCTCAGGTGGGGCTCAGGGCCGGGAGGAGACCCTGAGTTCAGTCTCTGGCTCCCTCTCTGCCCTTTGCCCTGATTCTGACATTGTCCCAGCCGCCCAGACATGTCCGCCCTGGGCAGCGTCTCCTGAGCCCTGGGCGAGTGGGGAGGTTTCTCTTCCCAGTTGTCTTATGTCTGGTCAACTGTGTGAGCTCTGGTGTTCTTGACCAGCTTTCCCGTCCACAGGACATCATGCTGGTCCATTGCCTTGACGACATCGTGCTGGTTGGGCCCGGTGAGCAGGAAGTGGCGATTATTCAGACACCGTGTTACCACCACTGTGCCGGAGATGGGAAACCAATCCCACAGAACTGGGCGTCTGCTACCTTGGTGACACTCCAGGGGTCCTGTGGTCTGGGGTGTGTCTGGGTCGTGCCGAGATCCACATCCGGCCCTTCCTACTGCTTAAGAAGACGCGTGATGCCCAGTGGACCTCTTCGGGTTCTGGAGGCGGCGCAGACATGAGGCCCATTAATCGAACGACCTGGAAAGCTGTCTGTGTTGAGCGTGGCTCAGAGCGAGAGAAGCCTCTGCAGCAGATCCAGGCTGCTGTGCCAGCCGAGGTACCCCAAGGGCCTTACACGAATAACTAGCAGATCCAGGCTGCTGTGCCAGCCGAGGTACCCCAAGGGCCTTACACGAATAACTAGCAGATCCAGGGAGCTTGAGGGGTCTGCGGCAGGTGGGGACGCCCTTTGGAGGCATCAGCAGCTCCTGTCGGTAGATCACAGCCCAGCGCCCTCAGGATTGGAGCAAAGCCCCACCATCCTCTGAGGATAAGTCTCCTTTGGAGAAACGGATCCTGGCTTGCTTCTGGGCCTCAGTGGAGACTGAACGTGTGACCACGGGCCACCAAGTTACCATGAGACCTGAATTGTCCATCAGGATGGGTGTCGTCTGACCCACCAAGGAGACCAGACCAGACCAGACCATGCAGCTGGGCTTACACGGTTTTACGCCATGAAGTTGGGCATGCACAGTTGTATTACACCATCAGAGAAGGGGCGCATACAATACGGGCTCAGAGCAGGTTCTGCGGGCACAAGTAGGTCACGTGAAGAAGTGGCTGGAAAGCCTGTTGTGCCCACCCCCTGTTGTGTCGCCTCTGGCTTCATGGGATCTTCCCTATGACCTGGTGATCGAGGAAGGAAAAGCCTGGGCCTGCCTTTCCCGTGGTTCTGAGCCATGTAGGGGCATCACCCGAAGGTGGAAGGCCCCGGAGCTCCAACCCCGCTGAGGACAGGGGTGAGGGGAAGTGCTCCCGCTGGGCCAGGAATTCCAACAGTGCCTCTTCATTTGATTTTGCCTGGAACGATAGGTTGGAGTTACAGGTCTACACCGATCATAGCTGCTAACAGTTTGGATAGATGGTCAGGGACTTGGAAGGGGCACAGTTGGAAAACTGGTGGCAGGAGGTCTGGGAACAAGGGGTGTGGTTAGACCTCCCTACAGGGCACGGAGTGTGGAGGCGTTTGGGGCCTGTGTGAACGCTGAGCTGCCCCCACGGCCCGGGAGACTCTCACTTACCAGGCAGACCGCCGGCCCTTCTGTGGACCTCAGTCAGCCTCCTCCCCCATCTCCATCACCACCCAAAGGGCTCGTTGTGCCACGGCGATGGAGGTGATGGGTGGGCTCAGCACACAGACTCCACTCCCCAGGGCCGTCCGCGAGCTGGGGGTGAGACAGCGACACTGACAGCCAAGTATGCGCCAGGGGGCGAGGGTGAGGCCGGCTGCTTCCACTTCGGGAGGGGCTCCGCTTGGCTTCCCTAGAAGAGACGCTCTGAGTATAGATCCCCTTTCCTGTCCACACGCGTCTGCTGACACCACACCTGTGCCCAGTGGGATGCCTGACCCACCATCATGGGTCTCACGGAATGTTTCTTCCAGCGAAGGAGCCCATTTCCCAGCCGGTGGGGGGCTGGGGGCAGTGGGCCCAGGCTCACAGACTCACAGGCCTCACCATGTGCCCTGTCACGCTGAAGCAGCTGGCCTGATGGGACAGTGCGATGGCCTTTTGAAGACGTGGCTATGGCACCTGCTGGGTGGCAACACCGTGTGAGGCTGGGACGCTCTGAATCAGCGTTTTCCCTCTTAGCTCAGATTTGTGGTTCTGGGACTCTCGAGGGAGAAACGGCAATGACCTCTCTTACCCTAATGAAACGCCCCCAGTGCAGTCTTTGCCTCCTGTCCCCACAATTCTAGCTTTTCTTGGTCTAGACGTTCTAGTTCCCGAGGGAGGAGGGTTCCCACCAAGGACACATGAGGAGTCCATTAACCCAGGCCACCTTGGGGTCCTCGTACCAGAGGATCAACAGGCAAAGAGGGGTGACTGTACGGCTGGAGTGACCTGTCCCTTCAGGTGGGAACCGGTGGTTACCCCACGGTGGGGATGAGGCGGAGCCCGTTTGGAAAGCAGGCAGTCCCCTGGAGCATGAGATTCTGGTCCTGTGATGGAAATCAATGGAGGGTTGCAGCCATTGGCCCAGACCCCTCAGGAAAGAGGCCTGAATGATCCACGAGGCGAGGAGCCACCGTCGGCCAAGGTGCCTGTGGAGGCAAAGAGGATGGGGAGGGGGGCGTGGAGGAAGGTGGTTGTAGGGACCAGCTGCGGCCACGTGACCAGCCACAGAGCTTGGGGGATGTGACCACGGTTTATGGCCCGTCACTCTGCCTCAGCAGGTAGATCCTGGGACGTCAGGGTGGGAATGTGACTTGGCTGGAAGAGGAGAGGACACCACCCCAGGGTGGATAAAGGGACCTCCTCTCCCTGGGGGCGAGGGGAGCATGCTTTTGGTTGTACAGATATAGTCACACCTCGTTAGGTAGAAGCATGATTTTACTTTTTCTTTATTTGGAAGTTAAGAACAATCCAAAAAGGTGCATGGGGTTTTGTACGACTTCATTTGTATGAAAAATCCAGAACAGGCAAATCCAGAAACAGAAAGTGGAGTCTTGGCTGCACAGGCTGGGAGGGGGATGGGGAGTGACTGCTGAGGAGACAGGGTTTCCTTTTGGGGAGGTGACAAAGTTCTAGCCGTACGTAGATGGTGCTGGTAGTTGCAGGACCCTGCCAAGACCCTGACAGCCATTGACTGGTAACTAAAAGAGTGAATTTCATGGTGTGTGAGTTACATCTCAATAACACTGAGTTTTTGTAAGAGAAGGGTTGCCTGGGGATGCCAAGGGGAGGGGCACCACGGTGGATTGGCAGGGTGTCACCTTAGCTGAACTGGAAGTGAATTTCCCAGAACTACCCTCCCTGCTGGGCTCCAGGTTGGTCTGGGTCATGTGACCCGTGCGAGCTGTGGAAGGTGAAAGGGGACGTGTGACCATTTTCTCCGTATGCTCAGAGATTTGCTCAGGGAGCCACCGTGCCCTCTGGCCCGGTTGGGCCCCTCCCTCAGCTCCAGGCCAGGCTGCCCAGCCCCCTCGTGGCAGAGGCAAGGGCTGCTCGGGCTCTGATTAAGCACACCACGATCGTAGGGGGTCACACCCAGATTCCAGGTCAGTCCCGGGGTCCTGTTGGCGCGAGGATGCAGTTGGGAGCCCGCCGTCGGGCTGCTGACCCCCGCGGTGACCTGTGAGCTCCCAAACCCAGAGACACGGTTCCGTCCTCCCTGGGGTCCTCTTAGGGCAGCCCAGCCCGTGGCGCTGCGGACCCCGGGGAGTCCTTGTCTCTCAGCATCACTGACACTCCTCTCTCGCACTGAAGTCAGTGCCCCTTCTCAGTCTCCTGCTGACCCCTCCACTCTCCCGCTGGCTGAAATCTTGGGGTTCCTTGAGGCTGGATCCCTTTCTCTTCTCTCTCTGGCTCCCTGGGTGGTATCATCAGTTCCTGGGGATTAAATGTCACTGAATGCAGGGGACTCTCCAGCCACCCCCCCTACTTTGTGTCCCACGCTGGCATTTCAATGGCCCGCCTCCCGTTTCTGTGTGGATACTTCTCAGATATCCCAAACTCCACGTGTCCAAGAGGGAGCTGCACCTTCCCCTGAGTCCTCCCCCCACCCCTGTGGCCAGCCTTCTGCCCCACCCCAGGCAGAAACCCTGAATCAGCTGTGGCTCCCCCTCCCCCCGTCCATGAGCGCCACGTGCCAGGCCTTCTTCCTTTTTAAGATTGTGGTGCCATACACGTAACATAAAATTTACCATCATAACCCTAAGTGCACAGTTCAGCGGCATTAAGTGCACTCACATTGTTGTGCAACCATCACCACCATCCGCCTCCAGAACTTTCTCATCTTCCCAAACTGAAGCTCTGTCCCCATGAAACACTCACTCCCCTCCCCTCCCCCACCCCGGGCCCCACCGTCCCACCTTCCGTCTATGGATGTGACTCTTTCAGGGACTTCCTGGGAGTGGAATCAGATAGGATTTGGTCCTCTCATATGACATCCGACATATTTGATGAATCGTACAGGACGTGTCCTTTTGTGTCTGGCTTCTTTGCAGAACGTCCAGAATATTTCATACGACTGTGCTTCTCTCCTTCACGGCCGTCGGCCTACGACCTTGCTCATCTGACTGCAACATCCGTCAGCTGGACTCACCGGTCCTGCCCACCCCATCCACTCTCCTTTCCAGAGAGAGGTTGGAGTGACCATCGCAACGTCAGAATTGGCCGCTAGATGGGGACACGCAGAATCAACCCCTAGAACCTGGAGGGAGGGATGGATCTGGGGAAAGATCAGCAAGGGTGATAAACTTCCGGGAACACTAAAGGCCGTGGTGATCCGGTGTGTGTGTGTGTGTGTGTGTGTGTGTGTGTATGCGATGTGTCTCTCTCCTTCCCTCCCTCCACGGATCTGCCTGCAAATTCTACTTGCCTCAGCCTCCCTGAACTCTGATCTCCGCTCCCCCAAGTTCATGAGACCTTGGGCTCAGCTGGAGAGTCACGGGGTTCCGCTGGGTTGTTTCCCTTCTTTCACGGATGCTTCACTCCCCGTTGTCTGTGTTTGAACGCCACTGTGCCAGATGTCGTGTCCTGTTCTCTGGGCGCTGACAGTAGGTAAATGTGGTCCTGGTTACTCCATCATGGCCAAGAGAGAACAACCTGGAGATATTAACTTCGAACACTTGCTGGACGTCGTAAGTGGCAGGTTTGCCATTACAGGGTAAAGTTAATATTTTGCCCTCTGTAATTTATATTTTGTGGGGAGGAACTCTGAAGCTGTGTAAATATCCTGTTGCTCCTCAAACTTACTCACTGCTTTAGAATCATTTGGTGGTTTGCGCCTACATACATCATTTACTATGATGCTGTGAAATGGAATATCAGGTGGAGGAATTCAGAACGGTTCTATTACTTATATTGGGTTAACTTTGCTCTTCTTTTTCTAATTACTTAAGGAAGCTGAAGTCAGGGATTTGAGGCCTTTATTCAACTTTAATACATGTTGGCATTTAAAATTTTCCTCTAAGTACTGCATTCCACAAATTTTGAAGTATTATGTTTATATTTTTATTCAGTTCAAAGTAGTGTCTAATTTTTCTTTTGATTTATTTTTGAATCATGGACTATTTAGATCTATTTTTTACTTCCAAGTGTTTGGAGACTTTCCAGATATAATAAGATATATTATTAGTCTAATTATTAGTCCAATTTAATTCTATTATGGCTAGCAAGTATACTTTGTATAACTTGAATCCTTTTACGTTTTTCAAGACTTGTCTTATGGCCCTTAAGATAGTTTAATTTGGTAACTATTTCATGTGCATTTCAATAGAACGTATATTTTTCTGTTATTGGGTGGAATTTTCTATCAAGGTCAATTAGGTCAAGTTGGTTGATAGTGTTATTTACCTTTTCTATATTTTTTGGATTTTCTGTCTATATGTTCTACCAGGTATGAAGGAAGGAGTATTGAAGTCTCCAACTATATAAGTCTCCAACTATAATAGCAGATTTACTTGTTTCTCCTGTGGATCAATCAGGTTTTGCTTAATGCATTAACATTTAGGATTCTTATCTTCTTAACTGACCCCTTAGTTATTGTGAAATGAACTTCTTTATCCCTGGTAATATTCTTTACTCTGAAATATACTTTTTCTGATATTAAAATGGCTTCTCCAGCTTTCTTTCTTCTTTTATCCCCAGCTTTATTGAGATATAATTGACCTATAACATTGGGTAAGTATAGGTGCACATGATGATTTGATATCCTTATATGCTGCAAAATGATTACCATGATCAGGTTAGTTAATTCATCCATCAACTCACATATTTACCGTTTTTGTGGTGAGAACTTTTAAGACCTACTCTCTTAACAGCTTTCAAGTGTATAGTACAGTCTTGTTAAGTTCAGTCATCATGCTGTACATCAGCTCCCCAGAACTTATTCTGTTTCCTCTAACCAACATCTTTCCATTTTCCCCAACCCCCAGCCCCTGACAACAGCCATTCAACTCTGTTTTTATGAGTTTGGTTCCTTTAGATTCCTCTTATAAATAATATTATACAGTATTACTCTTTCTCTGCCTGACTTATTTCACTTAATATAATGCCCTCAAGTTCCATCTACTATGCAAATGGCAGGATTTCCTTCTTTCTCATGGCTGAATAATATTCCATTAATTCTAGTAGTATACCACATCTTCTTTATCCATTCATTCACTGATAGACACTTAGGCTGTTTCCATGTCTTGGTTATTGTAAATAATGCTGCAGTGAACGTGGGGGTACAGATATCTCTTCAAGAGAGTGATTTTATTTCCTTCAGATATATACCCAGAAATGGGATTGCTGGGTCATATAGTAAATCTATTTTTAATTTCTTGAGGAACCTCCATACTGTTTTCCACAGTGGCTGTACCAATTTACAATCCCACCAACAATGAACAAGGGCTCCCTTTTTTCCACATACTCACCAGAATTTGCTATCTCTTGTCTTTTTGATGATAGCCATTCTAACAGATGTGAGGTCATATCTCATTATCGTTTTGATTTGCATTTCCCTGATGATTAGCGATGTTGGGCATCTTTTCAACATCTGCTGACCATCAGTATGTCTTCCTTGGAAAGATGTCTATGCAGGCCCTTGGCCCATTTTTTAATTGGATTGTTTGGGGTTTTTCTGCTATTGAGTTTTATGAGTTCTTTATATCTTTTGTATGTTAACCCCTTACCAGATATATGGTTTGCAAATATTTTCTCCCATTCTGTAAGTTGTGTTTTCATTTTGTTGATTGTTTCTTTTGCTATGCAGAAGCCTTTTAGTTTGATGTGGTCTCACTTGTTTACTTTTCCTTTTGTTGCTTATGACTTTGGTGTCATTCACAAAAAATCATTTTGAAGACCAGCGTTAAGGAGCTTACCATCTTTGTCTTCTAGGAGTTTTATGGTTTCAAATCTTACATATAAGCCTTTAATCCATTTTGAGTTAATTTTTGTGAATGATATTAAGTAGGGTTCCAGTTTCACTCTTTTGCATGTGGCTGTCCAGTTTTCTCAGCACCATTTATTGAAGAGATTATCTTTTCTCCACTGAGCATTCTTGGCTGCTTTGTTAAATATTACATATACACATGAGTTTATTTGGGGCTCTTGATTCTGTTCCATTAGTCATTGTGCCCATTTTTATGCTAATACCATACTGTTTTAATTACTATAGCTTTGTAGTATAGTTTGAAACCAGGACGTGTGATGCCTCCATTCTCAAGATTGCTTTGGCTATTCAGGATCTTTTGTGGTTCCCTAAGAATTTTAGGATTTTTTTCTACTTCTGTAAAAATGCCATCAGAATTTTGATAGGGATTGCATAGAATCTATAGATGGCTTTGGGTAGTATAGACATTTTCACAATATTAATTTTTCCTATACATGAACATGGGATAGCTTTCCATTTATTTGCATCTTCTTCAATTTTTTTCATTAATGTCTTATAGTTTTCACTGTACAGGTCTTTGGCTAAACTTATTCCTAAGTATTTTCTCATTTTTGATGCTATTGTAAATGGGATTGTTTGCTTCGTTTCTTTTTCAGATAGTTTGTTATTTGTGTGTAGAAACATACTGATTTTTGTATGTTTATTTTGTATCCTGCAATTTTACTGAATGTGTTGATTAGTAGTAACAGGTTTTTTCTTTTCTTTTTTTTTGTGGAATCTTTGGGGTTTTCTATATATAAGATCATGTCATCTTCAAAAAGAGGCAATTTTACTTCTTCCTTTCTGATTTGTATGTCCTTTATTTCTTTTTCTTGCCCGATTGCTCTGGCTAGGACTTTCAGTGCTTTGTTGAATAGGAGTGGCAACAGTGAGCACACTTGTCTTTTTCCTGATCTTAGAGGAAAAGCTCTCAGCTTTTCACCACTGAATATGATGTTAGCCATGGGCTTGTCATATATGGTCTCTATTATGTTGAGGTTTGTTTCTTCTATACCCACTTAGTTAAGAGTTCTTATCATGGAAAGATGTTGCATTTTGTCAAGTGCTTTTTCTGCATCTATTGAGATGAGCATATGATTTTTATCTTTCATTCTATTAATATGATGTATCACATTGATTGATTTGTGTATGTTGAGCCATCCTTGCATTCCAGGGATGAATCCCACTTGATCATAGCATATGATCTTTTTTAATGTGCTGTTGAATTTGGTTTGCTAGTATTTTGCTGAGAATTTTTGTCTGTATATTCATCAGAGATATTGGTCTGTAGTTTTCTTTTCTTGTAGTGTTCTTATCTGGTTTCGGTGTCAGAGTAATGTTGATCTTGTAAAATGAGTTTGGGGGTATTCCCTCCTCTTCAATTTTGGAAGAATTTGAGAAGTATTGGCATTAATTTTTCTTTAAAAGTTTAGTAGAATCCATCAGTGAAACCATCTGGTCCTCTGTTGAGAGGTTTTTGATTCAATCTCTTTACTCACTTGTCTGTTAAGATTTTCCATTTCTTCATGATTTAGTCTCAGTAAGTTGAATGTTTCTAGGAATATATCCATTTCTTCTAGGTTGTCCAATTTGTTGGTGAATAACTGTTCATAGTAGTCTCTTATGATCCTTTGTATTTCTGTGGTATTAGCTGTAGTGTCTCCTCTTTTGTTTATAATTTTATTTATTTGAATTCTGTCTCTTTTTTTCTTTGTTAATCTAGCTAAATTTTTGTCAATTTCTTTATGTTTTCAAAGAACAAACGCTTAGTTTTGTTAATCTTTTCTACTGTTTTCCTATTCCCTATTTCATTTATTTCTGCTCTAATCTTTACTATCCCATTCCTTTTGCTAACTTGGGGCTTAGTTTTTCTTCTTCTAGTTCCTTGAGGTGTAATGTTAGTTTTTTTTTTTTGAGATCTTTCTTTTTTCTTAATGTATGTGACTCCAGGTTTCTTTTGATTAGTTTTGACACAGAATAGCTTTTGAAATCTGTACTAATTATTTATTGTTGTATAACAAATACCCCCAAACTTATTGGCTTAAAACAATAAAAAATATTTTATCTTACAGTTTTCTGTGGGCCAGAAAACTGGTGATTTAGCTGGGTGCCTCTGGGTCAAGGATTCCCACAGGGCTAATTTTTTCCCTTTGCCTCAGACCCCAGTAGGGCTTGGCATGGCATGGTACCATTATTAATCCTGTATTTAAAACTTATATTTTGGTTTTCATGGAATATTTTTACATAAATTTGTATTTAAAAAATACTGCATTAAGATATTATTTGTCTTGATTGATGAGTTTTTTTGGGGGGGGGGTGCATTCTTAAATTTACTGACTGAGGCAAGTGCCTCACTCATCTCACCTTAGACTCAGCCTTGGATGTGATTACCAGGATAATTGGGGCTTCCTTAGCCACTGCCTGTCAGAGTATTGTCTTACTTTTAACATATTTGTGTCTTTATATTTGATGTGTGTTTCTAAAAGGCAGCCAAGAGTTAGATCTTGTTTTTTTGTCCAATGTGACAGTATCTGACTTTTAATTGGTGTATTTAGACCATTTACATTTAATGTGATTATTGATTTGGTTAGGTCTGTCATCTTACTCTTTGTTTCCTATTTACCCATCTTCTCTTTGCTCCTTTTTATTATTTTTTTCTGGATTTAAAAAGTTAATTGAATATTGTAATTTTTAATGACCCCATTAGTTCCCTAATTGGCTTATTAACTATAACCCTTAGTTTTCTTATTTTGGTAGTTGCTTTGGGGTTTGTAGTTTACATCTTAAATTTATAGTCTGCCTTCAAGTGATATTATACAACTTCACGTGTAGTATAAGAACTTCACAAAAGTTACTTTCATTCCTCCCTCCTGGCCTTTGTACTATTGTTGTCATGCAATTTACTTCTACATATGCTCACAACCCCACACTAAGTTGTTATTATTTTGTTTAAACAATGTCTTTTTAAAATATTTAAGCAACAACAACAATTTAAATATATTTACTCATACAGTTACCATTTCTCATCCTCTTCATTCTTTTGTGTACATCTACAATTCCATCTCATATAATTTTCCTTCTTCCTGAAAGACCTTCTTTAATATTTTTGTAGTGCAGGTCTGCTGGTGATGAATTCTTTCAGATTCTGAATGCCTGAAAAAAATCTTTATATCTCTTAGCTTTTGCAAGATACTTTCACTGGGTATAGAATCCTAGGTTGACAGACTTTTTTCTCTCAGTACGTTAAAAGTTATGCTTCACTGTCTTCTCCTTGCATTGCTACTGATGAGAAATCTGTATTGTCCTTATTTTAATACCTTTGTACATACCTTATTCCTCTGTACATATGTAATGTGTCTTTTTCCTCTGGCTGCTTAAAATTTATTTTTTCTTTACTATACTTTTGAACCATTGATTAAGTTGTGTCTTAGTGTTGTTTTCTTCATGTTCCTTGTTTTTAGGGTTTGTTGGGCTTCTTGGATTTGTGGGTTTGTAATTTTCATGAAATTTGGAAAAGCTTTAGCCATCTTTCTGTCTCCTCCTTTATCTCCTTTTATTCAGGGACTTCAGTTACTTGTGTATTAGACCACTTGGAGTTGTCCAATGCTCTTTGGTGCACTTTATAGTCTTAAACAAATCTCTTTTCTCTTTATGCTTAATTTTAGGTATCATATATTTCTATGTCTTCAAGTTCATTATTTTTTTCTTTTGTAATATGTAATTTTCTGTTAATCCAGTGCAGTGCATTTTTCATCTCAGACACTGTAGAAGTTCAATTTGGGTCTTTTTTCATATCTCAACTTTTCAGCTTATGAAATACAGTCATAATTACTGTTTTAATATCCTGGTCTGTTCATTTCCTTGCCCTTGTTAATATCTTTATCAGTTCTGGGTATTTATTTATTTATCTATCTCTTCATTATGTGTCATATTTTCCTGATCTTTTTCATGCTTGGCATTTGTGATCAGATATTAGACATTGTAACTTTTATCTTTTTCTTTGCTAGGTATTTTTGTTTTCCTATTTTTTAGCTTTGTACTGGGACAGAGTTGAGGTACTTGGAAACACTTTGAGTCTTCCGGGTCAGCCAGGACTGGGGCTGTGCTCAGTTTAGGGAAAATTGTCCCCACTGGTAAGGCAAGAGACTACTGTGAACTCTACTGCATGCCCCATGAGTTACGAGGTTTCCCACCCTGGCTGACAGAGAAGCCTTATTCCAACCTGAGGGAGAGTGGGCACCACTCTCTACTCTTTTAGGGCAATTCGTGCCCCACCTCTGGTAGTTTCCTCACCTGTGTGCTCTGGGCAGTTCTCTGCTGGCTCGAGGGGGCTTTCTGCAGACCTCTGGGGAACCTCTCCTCTCTGGGTCTCTGGTATGAGCCCTCCAGCTGCTTCAGCCTTCTAGGGCTCTGTGCTCTGTCTCCTCAACCAAAACTCCACTGGGCTCTGCCTGGTACCTCTTCTGCATCTCAGCCTGGATGCGCTGCCAGGGCAGCAGCAGGGCAGCTGCAGCCCCTCCCCCAATATGTGTCTCATCTCTTGAGGGCCACTGTTATCTGCTGCCCGCTGTCCAGCGTCTTGAATTTGGCCCTTTTTTATTGTTTAGGGGGAGGGGGAGGGTAAAGTGAGTTCGTCTTACTCCATTTCGGTCAGAAATGGAAGTCTTTAATTTTTAATCTTTTTCATGTGTGTGCTTATGTCACCTTTCATATTTCTGTTATTTTAAGAAATGTATCTTCTATTTATTTTAATTAGATTTGCCTACTTTGTTGGTCTTTTAAAAAATCAGTTTTTCATTTTATTGACTAAGTTATTGATTATTTTCTGTCTTGTTAATTTCTTCCCTTATCACCATTAATTAGCCTTGTTCCTTCTTTTATTTGTTTTGGATTTTTCTTTTCCTGATGTTCCTGAGTTGAATGCTTTGTCCATTCTCACCCAATCTCTCTGGTTTTCTAGTAAATCCATCAAAAGCTATATGATTGTTCTGGGGATATTAGAAATTGTTCTCGTGAGTATTTTCAGAAAGCCTATGCTTGCTGGGTTTTTTAAAATTTTTATTATTTATTTGTTAATTTTGGCTGTGCTGGGTCTTAGTTGCAGCATGTAGGATCTTCATTGTGGCATGCGGGATCTTTAGCTGTGGCACGCAGACTTCTTAGTTGCAGCATGCAGACTCTTAGTTGCGGCATGCATGCGGGATCTAGTTCCCTGACCAGGGATCGAACCTGGGCCCACTGTATTGGGAGCTTGGAGTCTCATCCACTGGACCACCACAGAAGTCCCTATGCTTGCTGTTTAGATTTCTTCTTTATGCTGAGATTTATTTAGAGGCTTTCTCTTTTTGTTTTGCCCTGCTAGTGACTATACTTGGGAGGTTTTCTTTCTAGCTTTACTGCATCGTGGTTAGAAAGTGTGGCCTGAAGGATTTGTCTTGTCATGACTGCATTGCACTTTCCTCTTGGTCTAATATCCACCTGGCTTTCTGTTCACGGAAGCATGAGGTGGACTTGGTCGAGGGGAGACCTCTCCCCTACCGGTGGGCTGGGTGGCTGCTTTCCAGGTGGGCTTGACCGGTCCTCAGGGTCACACCCACAGGAGCCCTCTCAGCTTCAGGGGGGTGGAGGGATGTATAGGAGGCCAAATCAAAGGGACTCAGCAATGGGATGACTGAGTCTCTCCTCCCACTGGCTGGCCTGCCTTTGGCAAGAGGCCTCAGTTTGCTTGTCTGTCATGTGAGGCAACGGGTGTTTTAAAATGTAGGTTTTGTTATTATTCAGGTACTGCAAGACCAGCAGAGCAGAAGACGAATGTCATTGAAAAGACAGTTACAGTTTCCGAGAGGAGGGGGCAGGTGATGGGATGCACTGCGCTGGGTCAGGAGGCAGAAGGAGAATGGGGAAGGGGGGAAACGTGGGCAGGAACTTTTATCGTGGTTTCTGTGGGAAGGAACAGGCAAGGCTGGGTGGGCAAGCTTAGCATTGGCTGGTTTTAATCATTTCAAGGGGCTCTGGGGCACAGGGTCTGTCCCTGGCTTTCTGGCACCTGGTCTGGGATGACGAGGGCAGGGGATGGCAGTCCTGAGCGTGAGAGGCCAGTGGAGGAGGTGGTGGGGGTGAGCTCTGCATGGGGTGGTTTGCATGTGAAAGGAGCACTGCAGCCTGGCCTTTATCTCTAGGAATTGGCCTGTCCTGGAAAGGGCAGTCTCTTCAGGGTCCCCGCAGCCCCAAGATGTCAAGGCACAAAATACAGACTAGAAAATGTAGTATTACAATGAGGCGTGACGATCCCTCTGTCCAGATCTGTGTGGCCCAACGTGGTAATCACGAGCCACACGTGGCTTTTCAGCATTTGAAATGTGGTCAGTCCTAATTGAGATGCACTGTTAAGTATAAAAAAATACACGTCTGATTTCAAAAACTTAGTGTGAAAAGAAATTGTGAACTACCTCCTTAATGATTTCTATATC
Organism: Balaenoptera musculus; assembly: GCF_009873245.2. Classification (NCBI taxonomy): domain Eukaryota; kingdom Metazoa; phylum Chordata; class Mammalia; order Artiodactyla; family Balaenopteridae; genus Balaenoptera; species Balaenoptera musculus. The sequence goes on from NC_045792.1 coordinate 108,607,797, forward strand.
AATTACATGTTGAAAAGCTATTAATTTGGATATATCATGAAAATGCATTTCTTTTGTTCCTCTTTAGTTTTTTTTTTAACATGGCTATTAGATAATTCAGTTACATTTAAGGTTCACATTCTATTCCTCCCGGGAGGCCTGGGGCTCTTCCAACATGTGTTCCCATGGGGACTTCACAGCCCTGGAGGTGGGAAGGGCCTAGCAACACCCCCTCCATGTGGGGACCCCATGCTCTTCTCTCCAGAGCAGGCTTTGAATCTGTTCTCTCAGCTGGCATAGTTAATTTTGAGTCGACATGACTGACCACCGGGTGCCCAGGTTAAACACGATTCTGGGGTGTCTGGGAGGAGGATTCCAGGTGAGATTAGCATTGAATCATGGATGCAGTAGAGCAGGTGGCCTCCCCGTGTGGATGGTGAGTCCAGCGAGGCCCGACAGAACACAAGGTGGAGGAAGTAGGAATTCTCTGCTTCCTGTCTGGTTGCTCGAGCTGGACATTGATCTTCTGTCCTTGGCGGTCCAAGGCCTTTGGACTTGGACTGAATCACACCACCAGCTTTCCTGGGTGGCCCTCTTGCAGACGGCAGATGGTGGGACTTCTCAGCCCCCATAATTGCATGAGCCAAGTTACCAAGACAAATCTCTATCTCTTAGTGGTTCTCTTTCTCCGGAGAACCCCAACTAACACAGATTTTGGTACTGAGCATGGTTCCAGAGGGTAAAGAATGTTAAGATTGAATTTTCTGAATTGGTTCCGGGTTTCCGGAATCAGCTTTCTAATTCGATGGGATTTAAAGACGCCAATGACTCTATTTCCGGCCGGAGAGGAAGCACTGACAGCCCACGGCGGGATCTGGCGAGAGAGACGCCCGAAGTACCTGCACCCTCCCCGTAATGCGCTCATACGAAGCCGGGAGCTGCATTACTCTGGATAGGATACTTCTGAACATCCTTGGAAAACTGAAGAATATGATGACATTGGCTGGTGGCTCCTGGTTTTTGCTGGACAAAGTGGTTTAAGAAAAGGGTGAGTTCAGGGTTTTGAACTCCCAGCTCAAGTGCCCCATAAATAACCTAAGAGCACTTCTGTGTGTGGCCCAAGGAAAGCCTTATCTCCTACCACTGCAAGGCTGAGATTACTGACAACCAAATGCAGAATCTCATCCTGACTCACAACGTAAATTGAACTCCCAGTCTTGCAGGGTGTCTATGGTTAAAGCAGAAAGACTGAAAGACTGTGTATTGGGGTGAGGGTGTGTGGGAAGACCCTGAAGGAGCGGGGGATACTGAGCCCTTAAATTCTGATGAGTCCCCTTTGCCAGTGGAAGAGGTCTCCCCACTCCTAACGGGTAGGGAGTCTTCCCACCTCCATTTGGATGGGTTAACCGTGCGTTGCCTGGGGAGGCGCTAACAGCCCCCCAGAGGCGGTTGCCATGGGAGACACTGCTGCTTCTCGTCAGGACCCACCCTCACCATCCCTTTACTCCTAGACCCATAACTAGACTCAAGTCCCAGCAAGTCCTCAGAGGTGATGTACAAAGTGTGACTCATGACGAGGTGTGCTGCGTTCCAGAAGAACGAGTTGAGTTTCCTAATTTATACAGACAGAAGCCGAGGGAATGTGTGAGATGGAAACTGAAGGTATGGGATACGGGAGAAAGGAAGATGAAGTTTGCCGGACCGAATTTATTCACATGAGCCCTCTGAGCACGGATTCTGGGTCTCATGTTGCAGCTCTGCGGGTGAGGGAGGGCTCTCACAGTTCGTTTAGCTGCTTGGCTGAAACAGGGACCTAAAGGTGGCCCATAACGGTTGAACTGGAGATGGCTTACCTCCCTTGGTCAAAGGCTCAGGGATATAGGATGTCGGAGTGGATTTGTCGTGTGAGATCTGCCCACCCTCCCGGGAGGGTCCAGAAGACCCTCTCACCACGACAGCGGGGAGCACGTCCACGGAGAGCCCCAGCATCCCCTCAGACCGCATCCTCAGACGGCTCCGTTCTCCGCTGTCCAGACCTCACAGTGGGAGCTGCAGTCACCCAACTAGGAAACCTAAGTGAGTGGGGTCCCTGGATCCCAGGGTGCAGGGGCCAAGTGGGGGCACTCACCGCCAAAGGCGAGGTGGGCGTGGTGACCGGCACGGACGGCAGAGCAGAGGCAGAGGTCAGAATAGTCAGACTCGTGCTGACCCGTGGCCTTGGCTGGTTGACCCCGGTTTTCCTAGACGTGAACTGGGCAGGAAGCCTGCTGGATTCTCACCGCATCTGGATAAGGGAGAAGTCCTAGGTCCAGTGAACAAACATCTATCCCGAATTGTAAAAACAGAGGGTCGTGGCCACTCAGTCAATCCCCAGACGTGAGCCAGTTTTCAGCCCCAGAACGCTTGAAGGAAGGGGAGGCGGGGTCCCCTTGAGGAAGGACCCAGGACACCCTTGGAAATGGATGCTGTCAGTCTTTCTCCCAGCCTTGCCCAGAGGACCTGCAGACACAGGGCGACTGTGCTCTGGGGAAGGGGAAATAATGAGGCTTTCCAGGGACTCCAGGACACTGGCTCTGAACTGACACCGATTCCAGGAGACCCCAAACTTCCCCGCGGTCCCCCAGCCAGATAGGGGCCCCTGGAGGTCAGGGGGTCAGGGCAGCTCCAGCTCAGGTCCATCCACAGCGGTCCCACTAGAAGGCATAACTGGAATAGAAATCCTCGGCAGTTGGCAGAATCCACACATTGGTTCCCTGACCCACGGAGTGAGGGCGATTAATGGTGGGAAAGGCCAAGTGGAAGCCCCTAGAACTGCCTCTACCAAGGAAGATGGTAAAACAACCAGCGTTTCTGATTGGATTGCAGAGATTAGTGCCTCCATCTAGGACTTGAAGGGTGAAGGGGCGGTGATCCCACCACATCCCCATTCTATTTGGCCTGTGCAGAAGACAGGTGGGTCTTGGAGAGTGACAGTGGATTCTCATAAGCTTAATGATGTGGTGACTCCAACTGTAGCTGCTGTACCAGATGTGGTTTCATTGCTTGAGCAAATTCACACATCCCCTGGTACCCAGCATGCAACTTTTGATTTGACAGATGCCTTTTTCTCCATCCCTGTCCATGAAGCCCAGCAGAATCAGTTTCCTTTTACCTGGCAAGGCCAGCAGTATACTTCACTGTCCTACCCCAGGCGTAAGTCAGATCTCCAGCCCTGGGTCACAGTTGAATTCACAGCGATCTTGGTCACCTTTCCCTTCCACAAGACACCACACTGGTCCACCTCATTGATGACATTATACCGATTGGACCTACTGAGCAAGAAGCAGCAACTACTCCAGACTTATTGGTATGACATTTGCATGTCAGAGGGGTAGGAAATAAATTCAACAAAAATTCAGGGGCCTTCTATCTCAGTGAAATTTCTAGGGGGTCCAGTAAAGCGGCAAGATATCCCTTCTAAGGTGAAGGATAGATTGTTGCATCTGGCTCCTCCTGCAACCAAAAAATGGGGCCAACACCAATGGGACTTTTTGGATTCTGGAGACAACGTAGTCCTCATTTGGGTGTGTTACTCCAGCCCATTGACTGATTGACCTGGACAACTGCTCGTTTGGGGTGGGGCCCACACAGGAGAAGGCTCTGCGCTGGGTCCAGGCTGTGCTGCCCTGGGGCCACATGATCCAGCAGATCCAGTGGCGCCTGAAGTGTCAGGGCAGAGAGGGATGCTCTTTGAGTCTTTGGCAGTCCCTAGAGGTGAAGCACAGGGCAAGCCCTTAGGATTTTGGAGCAAGACCCTGCCATCCACCCCGGATAACTACTCTCTTCTTGAGAAACAGCTCCGGGCCTGCTACGAGCCTTAGCAGAAACTGAACACTTAACCATGGGTCACCGAGTTACCATGTGACCTGCCCATCATGAACTGGGTGTTACCTTTATCTGACCCACTGAGCCATAAAGCTGGGCATGTAGAGAAAAAAACACTCCACCATCCAATGCAAGTGGCGTATAGGTGAGCCTGCCCGAGCAGGCCCTGAAGGCACAAGTAGGTTACCTGCAGAAGTGGCCCAAATGCCCATGGCCCCTACCCCTGCTACACTGCCTTCTCTCTCCCAGCCTTAACTTATGGCCTCAGGGGTGTTTCCTAGGATCCACTGACAGAGGAAGAGGTGACTAGGTCTAGTTATAGGTGGTCCTGATTGATATGCAGGCTCCACCCACCAGTGGTGGGACATCCCTCAAGGACACGGTGAAGGGTGATCCAGTGGGCAGAGCTTCGGGCACTGCACCTGGTCCTGCACTTTGACTGGAAGGAGAAATGGCCAGATGCGTGATTATAACCAGATCCATGGGCTGTGGCCAGCGGTTTGGCTGGGTGGTCAGGGACTTAGAATTAACATGATTAGAAAATTGGTGACAAGGAAATTTGGGGAACAGGTGTGTGGATTGGCAAGAACCCTGAAAATATTCGTGTCCCATGTGAATGCTCACCAAAGGGTGACCTCAGCAGAAGATTTTAATAATAGAGTGGACAGGAGAACCGTCCTGTGGGTCCTGGTCAGCCTCTTTCCCAGCCACTCTGTCATCGCCCAGTGGGCTTATCAGCAAAGCGGCCATGGTGGCACGGATGGAGGTGACGCATGGGCCCAGCAACATGGGCTCCACTCACCAAGGCTGAGTTTCCCGTCTGCCAGCAGCAGACACCAACACTGAACCCCCGGTAAGGGACCATCCCCCGGGGTGGCCAGCCAGCTACCCTGTGGCTGGTTAATTACACCAGCGTGTAACCGAGCAGGACCTTATGGGGCCCTCCCAGAAGAGCCCCCCCCACCGTGTCCTTCACCTGCCTCTTCTCTGTAGAGAAACTTCAGCCTCCTAGACCTTCCCCGAGTTCCAAAGAGTAGATTTAATCAGAGAAGTGAGAAAATGCAGTCAGAAAGGAAAACAGTCAGATAAGAAAAAAATACTACTTTAGCCATTAAACAAAGTCCAGGACCTTTAGTTCCTCCTCAAGGTCTATAGATCATATTCTGAGCCATGTCCTTGAGCTGTTTTGCAGATACTGAAACCCCCACCAGGTGGAAGAAGTTAACTCTATGCTGCCCACCAGCACAGTAGACCCCAGACCAGCTGGAATCAGAAGGCTGGTGATGTTGACTCCTTGTTACCTCACCACCAACCAATCAGAAGAGTGTCCACGAGCTGATCACACACCCCACAACCTCCCCTCCCTCACCCTGTCTTTAAAAACCTTTAAAAATCCTTCCCCTGAAAGTTTCTGGGGAGTTTGGGCCTTTTAAGCTCTAGCTCCCTGGACTTCTTGCTTGATGACTGCAATAAATGCTGCACTTTCTGCACTTCACTTCACCACAACCTGGTGTCAGTAGATTGGCTTTACTGTGCGCAGGCAAGGGGACCCAAGTTTGGTTCAGTGACAGGACAGGACTGCTTCCATCATGGAAGGGGCAGTGTTTTGTTCTTACTGGAATAGTTACTCTGGATATGGATTTGCCTTCTTTGCATGCAATACTTGTGCCAAAACTACCATCCGTGGACTTACAGAATGCCTTATCCACCCTCCTGGCATTCCACACGGCACTGCTTCTGATCAGGGAACCCTCTTCGCAGCAAAGGGAGAGTGGCAGGGGCCCCTGCCTGTGGAATTCGCTGGTCTCACCATGTCCCCATCATCCTGAAGCAGCTGGCTTGAAAGAATGGTGGAACAGCCTTTTGAAGACTCAGTTATGGCACTAGCGAGGTGGCAATACCCTGCGGGGCTGGGGCAGGGTTCTCCAGGAGGTTGTATATGCTCTGAGTCCGTGTCCACTATATGGCGCTGTTTCCCAGCCAAGACTCCTGGGTCCAGGAATCGATGGGTGGAAAAGGCAGTGGCACCCCTGACTATTACCCTAGTGACCCACCAGGAGAACTTTTACTTCCTGTTCCTGAGACTTTGTGCTCTTAGAGGTATTAGTTCCAGAGGGAGGGATGCCTCGATCAGGAAACGCAGCAATGATTCCTCTGAACTGGAAGTTAAGACTCACCGACCACTTTGGGCTCCTCATGTCTCAGCAGGCAAAGAAGGGACTTACCGTGCTGGCCGGCGTGACTGATCCTGACCACCAGGGGGAAACCGGGCTCCTGCTCCCTCCACACCGGAGGTAAGAAAGGGCACGAGGGACGCAGGAGATCCCTTAGGGCATCTCTTACTGTTACCGTGCCCTGGGATTGAGGCCAAGGGAACATGACGACAGCCCAATCCCGGCAGGACCACTGATGACCCAGACCCTTTAGGGACGAAGGTTTGGGTTGACTACCAGGTACAGAACCACAACCAGCTGAGGTGCTTACTGAAGGGACAGGAATACGCAGGGGGTGGTGGGAGAGGATAGTTATATATATGAGTTACAACCTCGAGACCAGTTACAGAAATGAGGACTGTAATTGTCGTACTTATTTCCTTCTTTTGCTATAAGTGTTACGGAACCAAACTTGGGTCTGCTCATCCATGCGCAGTAAAGCCAATCTATTGACACCGGGTCGTAGTGAAGAAAAGTGCAGCATTTATTGCAGGTGCCAAGCAAGGGTCCAGGCAGCCAGTGCTTAAAAGGCCCGAACTCCCCAAAGGCTTTCATGGAAAGGTTTTTAAAGACAGGGTGAGGGAGGCGGGTTGCGGGGTGTGTGATCAGCTGGTGGACATTCTTCTGATTGATTGGTTGGTGGTGAGGTAATCAGGAGTCAACGTTATCAACCTTCTGGTTCCAACCGGTCTGGGGTCTACGTGCTGGTGGTCAGCATGTAGTTAACTTCTTCCACCTGGTGGGGGTTTCAGTATCTGCAAAACAGCTCAAGGATGTGGCTCAGAATATGATCTATAGCCCTGGAGGAGGAACTAAACGTCCTTGACTTTGTTTAATGGCTAAACTATTATTAGTTTGTCTTGCTGGACTGTTTCCTTTCTGCATTTTCTCATTTCTCTGATTACATTTATTCTTTGACTGAAGTTTTTCTACAGACAAGAGGCAAGCAGAGGACACGGAGGGGGTCTGTTCTGGGAAGCCCCCATAGGGTCCTGCTCGGTTACGTGTGTGTGTGTGTATCTTTGTTTCTTTCCTCTCTTCTCCCCTTGCCATGTCACATAAGATATACTAACTTTGCATCACAGCATTTAGTCCTGGGAATTTACACCCTAGCGTTTAAGCTGCAGGACGTCAGCTCTGGGGAGAGGGGGGACTTCACCTCCTCTTCTGAGGAAGGGGTTTGTGCGTTTTTGGTTGTAGGCAGGACAGTTTGAGGCAGAATTATGACCTCTGTGTTGTCTTTGTTTGGGGATCAGGTATGGCTTAAGGAGGTGGGTACAGGTGCTGAGGTGGCAAGGGGTGGATGTGTGTTGGTCAGTTTTATGTATCAGCTGGACCAGGCCACGGGTGTTCACATTAAATATTATTTCTGGGTGTGTGGGGGGCGGGTGTTTCTGGATGAGGTTAGCATTAGAACTGGTGGACCCAGTAAAATAGAGGCTCTTCCCAGTGCGGGTGGGCATCACCCAGTTCACTGAGGGCTTGAATAGAACAAAAGATGCAGGAGGGAGGAATCTGCCTTTTCTCTTCCTGCCCACCTGCTTGAGCTGGGACAGCCCACCTCAGCATTTCCGGCCCCTGGATTGGGATTTACACCACCAGCTCCCCAGGTTCTCAGGCCTCCAGACTTGGACTGGATTCCACCAGCAAATAGGCTTTCTGGGTCTGTAGCTTGCAGGCAGTAGACGTGGGGCTTCCCAGCCTTCACGATCATGTGAGCTGGTTCCTCATAATAAATCTCTTTCTATGTATTCTGTGTGTTTGTCTCTCTGGAGAACCCTATCAGCAGTGGGTCTGAAGCTTGATGTCTGGAAACACTTCATTTCCCATGGCTCCTGCCTCTCCACAGCTGGATTCCAGAAGGCTCCAGGCTCCCAAGTGACCTGGGCACACAGGTGGGACTCCCACGCGAGGGCTGCAGCACGACCTGCGGGCTTGGAGAAGGTGTCGGCCCGGCCCAGCTGGGCTCTCCACCTGCCACCTGTGACCCGACCCAGAGAACGCAATTAGGCAGCCAGTGAGGAAGGCCCTGGAGGGGGCGGAGAGGGAGGTGGGCAGAGGCCCTGGGCTACAGGCAGAGAGAGTGAAGAGCCCAGGCCAAGCCAGCCGGCAGCTGGCGCCCCTCACCTGGGCATCGAGCTCGCCCGGCCTCTGCCTGGTCCAGTCCGCCACGGGGGAGGCCCCAGAGGGTCCAGACAACTCCCGTTGCTCCAAGAAGGGGACCCAGAGCCTCTCTGAGGAGCACGTTCTGGACCTTGTGTGTCCCCAGGGCACCCCATGCTTCTGGGGCCTGCACCCCAGTCCCACGGAGCCCGAGGTGATTTCAGAGCTGACAAGTGCTCAGCCTTGGTCACCCCTGGAGCAGGGGCCGGCATACCCCTATTGGGCAGCAGGACGCTGGGCTACGGGACCCCTCAGGGTCAGTGGCAGAGCTGGGCCTGGACGCTGCGGGCTCCTCCCGACCCCCGAATGGCTGGCTCCAGTGCCGCCGCCTCCTGAACTTCTGTGCTGGATGTGAGGTCCCCTTAGCGAAGCAGCGTCATGCACGGCTTGGCACGGGCGGTGTCCTGTGGACACAGAGAAGGGCACATTTCTGCCTGTGCGGAGCCCTCCGATGGACGCCCGGGTGTGATGAGTGACATGCCGTGTGGAGCACAGGGCAGAGGGGTCAGGGCAGGCTTCCAGCTGATGTGGCGTCAAAGCTGAGCAGGAGGCCAGCGGGGCAGCAGAGGGCAGAGGGGCCAGGGCTTAATCCCCAGGGCCAAGGCATGAGCCAACTCGCCTCCGTCACGTCCCTCCTGCTTCGAGGCAGTGGACGGGCGGGAGGAAGCAAAGCCAGAGCCCAGGAGATGGGGCAGGAGGAGAGGCAGCACCCAAGGCTGTCCAGGGCCTGGAGGCCCAGCGCAAGTCCAGGCAGGGCCCTGTTTGCAGGACTCCGGGATTTTTCCTGGCACCCTTGGCACGGGCAGGGAAGGAAGGACAAGCACCTGGCTGGGGTTTGCCAAATAACCCTCAGGGAAGGAGGGGGTGGGCTCTGACCAGAGAGGATGCAGAGGTGAGCCAGGCCTTCCGCTCTGAAAGGGATAAAGATCGGGCCACCTGGGCTCTGTCAGGGACCCGATTCCTACCTGATTGCTCCACTGGCCAGAGGTGTGACTGTGGACACATTCCATGTCCTTTCTGAGTCAGCTTCCTCCTAAGACAAACAGGGCCCCTTGCTCCTGGCAAGTGCTGGCCTCCAGGTAACTTCCTAAAGCAGGAAAGTCAAGCCGATTTGCCAGGAGAATCCGGCAGGGTAACGGGAGCCGGTGGGCGCCATGAGGTGGGCAGTAAATCCTCGCCCGTGTGCCCTGCGGACTTCTTGGGAGGGGCCCTGGGTCCCCCCACCTGCCCCCAGAACAGTAAGTCGGCTCCGGGAAGCTGGGCCCGCCCGCTCCCACCTCCATTTCCAGAGGTCCTGGCCCAGGAGAGTCAGGTCGCTTTTCGGGAAAAACCTGCTGGGTATGGCCTCCTGAGGGCACAGCCACTTGACTGGCCTTCCCAGGCCGCGGGGCAGGACAACACTCTCCCAGTAACGGCGCATTCTGCACACTTCCAAAGTCCCTGCCCCCTCAGACCCCAAAATGTACCCCCATCGGTCAGGGAGGAAGTCTCTTGACGCCTCACATCCCCTGGGAGACTCTGGAAAGGCTGCGGCCCCAGCGACCTTCCCCCACTGGCCAATCTCAGTGCGGGCGTAGGTGGATGGTGCTGGAGGCATGGCAGTGAGGAAGAAGGGCCACGAAGGCGGGTACACATCGACGGGTGAGCGGCCGGAGGGAACTGGACCAGGAAGGGAGGAAGCTTTGGGGGGAACGTGGAAAGCGGAGGAAGCTGCGGGGGCGGGGGGAGGGCGGAGGGGAGAGGCAGGCCGACAGCCACGCGGGTCTGAAGCGGTCTGTGCAAACCTCCAGGCGCTCCGCTTCAAGGCTCCCCAAGGCCCGGGGCGCACGGCAACCACCCGCAGAGAGTGGGCGTGGGGGGATGTTGGCGAAAAGCGCCCCAGGAACCTGAACCCCCTACCCAAGCGCGCCAGGTCTTCACCACCTCTCAAGCCCCGCCCCGCCCGGAGGGCTGCGTTCCTCTCTCGCAGGCCCGGTGGAGTCATAAGGAGGTGCGCGCCCGGCCAGGAACAGGCGCGCGTGGGAGTGCGCGCCCACCCTGGTCGCCGGGAGGGGCCGGGCGGGGCCGCGCAGGCGCCGAGCTTTGTTAGAGACGCTCCCGGGAGCCACGCGCCGGGCATACAGGCTTCCTCCCAGGGGCCGGGCGTGGGGCGGTGCCCGCCGCGATTGGCCAAACGGGCGGCCCGCCACCGGCTGAAACCCCGGCCCCCGCCCCTCGGCCGCAGGGGGCGGGGCGCGGGTGCAGGTTGGTCGGCGCGTGCTGCCCCCCGGGGTCTCACGCGCCCCAGGGATGGGTGCTCTGTGGCCTTAGACCTGCCCTACCCCCAAAGGCGAGCGCGGCAGGGGCCGCACCAGGGACCTGCGGACAGCAGCTTGGGGGTCGGTGCGCACACGGGACCTGCGTACTGCATCTTGGGGGGCGCACTGGACACCTGCTGGAAGCCGGGACCCCCTGGGGACCTGCGGACTGTGCCCGGGGGACGGGGTGCGGTCGCGCTCACGGCTTGGTCTTTGCAGGCTGTGTGCGCCAGGGGTTGGACGAAGCGTGGCGGGAGGGCGAGGCAAGGGAAGGAGGGCGTGAGAAAGGAGGCGGCGGCGGCGCGGAGGAGGGTTATCTATACATTTAAAAACGAGCCGCCTGCGCCGCTCGGGGAAGACCTGGGGAGCGTCCGACAGCACGCGCGAGTCACGAGCGCCCCACGCTCCCCGGTGCGCACTGCCCGCCACCTCTCGGCCTCCCGCGCCTCGTTGTCTCCGGACCCCAGACGACCTGGCACCACGTACCCTGTGTAGTCGTTTGGCAGCACGGTGCCAGATCGTCGTTGAGGCTTGACCGTCGTTCCTCCGCCCTCGGTTCCTCGCCCCATACCTTCCTGCGGCGCGCAGGGACTCGGAGGAGGCGCGGGGCGAGTGGATGCGGGCGCGATGGACAGCGGCGCTCTGCCCCGGCCCGCGCCCCCTGCGCCTGGTGTCTCGGGCTGCTGCGCCGCTCGGCGGCGACCGGAGTCCCCAGAGCTGCTGCGCTGCAGCCGGCGGCGGCGGCCAGGCGCGGTGGAGACCGGGAGTGGAGCGGCGGCCGTGGCGCGGCGCAACGAGCGGGAGCGCAACCGAGTGAAGCTGGTGAACTTAGGGTTCCAGGCGCTGCGGCAGCACGTGCCTCAGGGCGGCGCCAGCAAGAAGCTGAGCAAGGTGGAGACGCTGCGCTCGGCGGTGGAGTACATTCGCGCGCTGCAGCGCCTGCTGGCCGAGCACGATGCCGTGCGCGCCGCGCTGGCCCGGGGGCTGCTGGCGCCAGCCGCGCGCCACCCACTGCCCCGCGGGCCACCCGGGGCCGCCGCCGCCTCGCCCTCCTGCGCCTTGTCGTCCCCGGGCCGCGAGCACAGCTCGGAGCCCGGATCCCCGCGCTCCGCCTACTCGTCGGACGACAGCGCCTGTGAGGGCGCGCTGAGCCCCGCGGAGCGCGAGCTTCTCGATTTCTCCAGCTGGTTAGGGGGCTACTGAGCTCTCGTCCCAGCAAGGTAAGCGCCGAGAGGGGGAAGAGGGAGGGTCGGAGGCAGGGCTGCCGGGCGCGGTGGAACAAACGGCCTCGCAGTTCGCGCCCCCGAGAGCCCGCGGAGCCCAGCATCAGGCCCGGGCGATGGCCTGGATTTCGCTCACTCTTCATTTCCCCCAAACTTTTTCAAGCCTGTGCAAGACCAGCGTTTGTTTGTCCGGGATTGCAAAACTTCCTCTCGCTGCTCCGCCGCCGAAGTGGAAGCGGGGAGACGGAGGGGGGCGGCCCTCGGGCGGGTGAGGCCCCGAGGGCTTGCGGATCCGGGGCAGATTCGGGCGCTTGGAGGCGGAGTGACTTTGCATTGCAAATTGCGCGCCGGGCCGGGTGGCAGAAATGAGTCGGCGGGGTGCGGATCCCTGACTCACTGCGGATCCGAGCGCTCGCCCCGCCCCGCCCCGCCCCGCCCCGCGCCCTGGCTCGGGCCGTACTCTGAAGCCGAGGCACCCACGGACCCGAGCTCCAAAATCCACCGAGCAAACGAAACTGCCGGCTCCGCTTGTGGGAGGTGGGGGCAGGGCCGGGCTGGGCGGGGTCTCCCGGGCCGGATCCCGCACTGACGCGCGTGCCTATTCCCTCTTCCCTCCTAGCGGCCGCGAGCGGGCTCACCACTTGGGAGCCAGCGCGTTGGAACGGCTCACGTTTCCGTCCCCGCCATTCCCGCGGGCCAAGCCACCACCGAGCCGGGGATCCCGCCAACTTTCCCCGGCCGTCCAGCCTGACCAAGGGCTAGTGTGGAAGCGGCCCAGCCTGACATCATCCGGGCGGCAGCTTCCTCGGACCCCAGCCACTCTGTCCCCAGAGACCTTCCACTGGAACGGGTCTGCGGCACCAACACTTGGAGGTTTGAAGGGGAGAGGATTTTATGCCGACACAGATAATCTATTTTTTACGCATGAACTTGAACTGCCCAGGGACACTGACAGTGTGAACACTTATTTTTGTGCAAAGAATCCTTAGATTTGGAACACAATAAAGATTGTCTACTCCCGCCCACTCCCTCTTCCTGGAATTTTTGAACCTGGCCGAGATCTGGACATGCTGCAGCCCTTGAGGGGCAGGGTCCCTGGTGGGTGTCCCCTTGCAGCGCTGCCAGCTGGGGAGAGACCTGTGTCAGAAAACCTGTTTTAGGGAGGGTGGATCTTATAAATAAATCGGTGCTGTGTATCCGTGCTGTTGGGGGTGCCCACTCCATACCCCCGAGTCCCCCCATTTCCCAGGTGAGGGCCCGGTATGGGTGGGAGGTTGGCGGCTTAGATCCTGTACCCAGCAGGCCCCACCTCTGTGGTCGCATCTCCTTGGACTCCGCTCCCTCCTCTGTAGGGTGGGCGGGCAGAGAGAAGTGAGGTCTGGGAGTCCAACCTGGTCGCCACTGTGCCAAAGCAATTCACAGGTGCCCTGTGGAGCTGGGAGCTCCTGGCAGGTGGCAGCAGGCTGGCGGGTGGTTCAGGCAGGGCTACTTCACTGTTGGGAAGCTGAGGCCCGCACGCTGCTGACTGGCTCGGGGATCTAGGGCAAGTGCCCAGTGTAGCGCTGGGCCTGAGGGGGTCTGACCCGGGCCATCCTCTGTCTCAGGGTCCAGGCTGCTGGGTTCAGATCTCCGCTGCCTACCACCAGCTGGGTGACCCCGGGCAAGTTGCTCAACCTGCAAATGCGGGTGACCTACAGTTGCGGGAGGACTTAAGGAGAGGTGTCCGGCAGTGTCCAGCATCCCGTACTCGGCCCTCAGCTGCTGCTACTGTGGCTTCCAGGCCACTTGTGCCCTGCGGGCTGCAGAGGCCTAGGCCTCTCTGCCTGCCTATTTGTGGGCGGGGGCTGTGAGAGCCTCCCATGAGGGGAACAAGGAGGGCCCCCCAGGCTCCCTGAGCCCAGAGGGCCCGCAGGTGATTACTCAGCTCTACCTTTGACCAGGGCCTCGGCAGCTTTGAAGTCTCGCTGTGCCCAAAGCTCTCTTTTATTGCAGGGATGGGTGTGAGGCTGACAGGGATCCCCTGTGCTGCTTTAGGATGCTGAAAGCACCCCTTCCTCCGGCAGGGAGTGGTTGGGTCAAAGCCGTTGGAACCCTGGGAGGTGGGGCGCCGGGTGCTGGCAGAGCAGATGTCTCCTGGGTAACCATGGCGACAGGGTTGGTGGGTCTGTTGAGGCTCAGCCTTGGAGGGGGGGGGACAGCAGAGCAGCTGTGGCTGGGGGCTGCAGGGCCGAGTGACCCAGCCGCATGCACGGGACAGAAGGAGGCATGTGACATGGCCACCCAGCAAGCGCCGCCCCTCAGCCTTCTCCCAGGGATCCACTCCACAGTCAGTGACCTCGCTGAGCCACTGCCTCTGGGCTCTCCTGGGACTCCTTACCTTGACCCCAGGGAAAGGTCTGCAGCCCCCAGGACACAGAGTGGTACCAGGTGGGCAGGGTGGGACCACACCTGGGTGTGGGGGAGGAAAGCATGGGAGGAGCGGGCGGAGGGGAGCTGGGGCCGGCAATGAAGCTCTGCGAAGGATAAGAGCTGCCATTTTTGTGTTCCTGTTTTTTATTATGGAAAATTCCAAACACATGCAGAAGTTCCAGAACTTTTATTGGACATCTTCTCTGTACCAGGCACCGAGGATGCACCGGTGCCCTCATGGAGCCTACGTTCTAGCAGGGCATACAGGCTCTAACCCACAGCGGCATCGTTGAGTCAGATGTGTGGTCCTGTCGACGATGGACGTGCCGGACCCTGGAGAAGTCTCTGAGAAGCCCCCATCACCAGCACCAAAAACTATTAACACCAGGCCTCTCCCACCCATCCACCCCACCACTCCCACCCCCACGTGGTTCTGAAGCAGATCCCAGGCATCATGTGGTTTCACCTGTAAATTCTCCATGTGTGCCTCCAAGGGAAAACCCAATACCACGGTCCCCCCCAAAATGAACAACAGCTCTTTCATTTCATTGAACACCCAGCGGTGGCACAGCCCTCTGATTGCCTCCGTTTTTCACAGTTGGTTTTACAGAATGAGAATCTGGTGCAGATCCGCACTGGAATTAAAGACTCTTGTGAGCGTACCTTCCCCAGTCCCCTTACTGAGAAAACGAGGTAATCCGTGTTCTGGGTGTTGCTGACGGCACCACCCTAGGTGTTAATATTATTGAGTGTCTGTCCCTGTATTTTCTGTAATTGGAAGGGGGTGGGTCGGAAGCAGATGCGTGATCAGATTCTGGTTTGGTTTTTGGTTCCTGCACTTCAGAGGTGGTGCCGTGTCCCTGACACTGCATCCCATGAAGATGCACGTATGGTGACCGGATCAGAGTGTCTGAGCGGGTTCATTTTTGAGAGAAGAAAGGACTGTGTTTGATCAGGCAGGATGACAGGTGTGTCACCTGGGCACACTGGCCTGCCTGCTCACTCTAGTTAGAAAGTGCCCCCCCTCCACCACCAGCTGTCATTTACTGGGTGCCATTCGCTGTGCCATTTTACATAATTGGAAAGGGCAGCTCTGAAAGATTAGGTGCCTTAGGTCACAGAGCTTGAAGGTGATGGGACTTGGGATTCCAACCTGGGTTGGCTTCATTCCTAAGTCCTTGCAGTGGTCCCCTTCCAGGAGGGTGGGGCTGCCTGGGGCTGTCCTGGGGAGGACACCTTAGCAGTTCCGTGTTCTAGATCAGCACATCTGCACGGATCCCCCCCGGGCCAGGTGGCCAGCCAGCCGTCGGCTCTGCAGTGCGGTCAGCAGGGCTCTCCTGGGAGCCTGTGGTCCAGCCTTGCCCCCATCTGGAGGTTGGAAGCCAATTGCAGACGAAAGGTGACCAGGGGCTGAGTGGTGGGGTTGGGTCGGGGACCCCTGGGGACCCCATCTGTGGTGCGAGGGGAATGGTGCTTCAGCCTTGGGGTAAAGCTGGGTGGGACCAGGGGGTCTTTACAACAACTCTGAATCAGGCAGGGCTGGGGTGGATGGGCAGTGGGGTAGCACAGTCTGGATGACTAGAGCCCCGGGGTGCCCTCTGCGGGTACTTTGCTACTGGGGGTCCATATGTCGTCTTGTCTATTCATGACAGCAGGCGCCCCAAGGAGCCCTGCTTTGTAGTCCCGGGAGTATCTCTGTGGCTGAAACTCACCCACTCAGAGAATGATGTGTCCCCGGTGGCCACCCACATCAGGGCCCTGCTGACACAGGACCGCCTTCTCGGAGGCTGGGGCCCAGCACGGGTCCCTGTGTCCAGGCCCGCCTTATCTGGTCTGCTGGGGTCCCACGCCCGCTCATTCTGAAACCTTTATCGGACTCCTTCTCTGTATTCCAGGTGCATCAGCGCCCGAGGGAAGCCCTGCCTTCAAGGAGCTTGTGTTCTAGGGGGGCACACTGGTACCGTCGGGCCCCTGTTGGACACACCGGTTCGGGGGGGAAACAGCAGGGGTCCTGGGGTGTTGTCCAGGTCACTCAGCATCTCCGAGCCATGTCCCTGAAATAGAGGCTGCAGTGCTGACCTCACAGGGCTGTCGCCTGTCCTGTGTGCTGGAACCAGTGGGACGTGGGTCCCGAGAGGGGCAGTCAAAACCTCAGTGGTTCCTGCCTGTTTCGGGGCAGCCTCACTGCCTCTGGGACGCACCCGTAGCCCCCACTGGGAAGATGACGTGTATCTGCTCCTTCTGGCTTTGGTTTTGGTGGCGAGTGGCGGGTGGCGGGTGGCGGGCGGGGTGGGCGGGGCTTGCAGCTCGCCTGTCAGTCTGCCTCTGAAGCCTCCCCGGCACTTGGAAGCAAATGAATCGACTTGGCAGCTCCTCCCCGCCCAGGGCCCGCTTCCGCATCTGCGCAACCACCTGCGGGGCCAGATGACGACGGCCAGGCAGCCTTGCTCAAAATTGGGAAAAGGTGATGTTAAAGGTGCTGAGATAGAAAGCTTTTTCCTTTTTTCCATGGTCTATGTCTTGACTTACGGTGTTTTAAACTTGCTATTTAATGCCGTTCTAAGTAAAGAAAAATTAACAGTTTAAGTTATTAGCATGAATTTTTATACTGTGCGATGCCAGTCTTAAACGCAGAGATAAGAGCGTTAACTGCTATGCAGAATCACCGAAATGACGCCATTCGTATTTTGCAATTTGCACTTGTACGTTATTTTATTTATGTTATTGGGATAGCCGAGACGCCACACAAAACTAGCACCAATTATTTTATTTAATCATTTTATTTTATTTTACTTTATTTCACTTTATTTTATTATTAATTTTTTTCACCGGTGATTTCATTTCCCTCCTTGGTACGCGCGTTCTACCTGCACCCGCTCCCTTCAGCTTGTGTCTGAGGAAGAGCTGAAAGGAAGGAACTCTGGACTCACCCATCTCCCCTTTTCCTTCTGTGGTTATTTTCCCCGTAAGTGGTGGCCGGTGCAGGAAGTCACTCGAGGAAGGAGGGACGATGGTTCCCGTGGGCGTGCACGTGGTACGTCTTTCTGCACTTGAGCAGGTTCCGGTTGGAGTGAGAACATGGCTCTGGGGGCTGTGGGCGCCCCGATTGCTGCGTGGAGGACGCAACACACACGCCTCGGGTTTCCCTGGGCTCCCACGTTGCCGGTCCGCGCGACCACTGGTTCCTGCGAGGGGGCGGACTCGCAAGGGGTGCGCATCTCCTCTGCGCACGCGCCTCCCGCGCTGTCGCGTTAACCTTCACTGGCAAACACAAGGCCTGGGTGTCTGCCGAGCTCCAACGGCTGGGAAGGCGGCCGTGGTGCAGCACCCCTCCCAAGCTGGGGTTGGGGGGCCACGTGGGGAGGCGGCCAGCACGAAGCGCATCACCAGACCCTGCTCCACGAAAAGGATCCCCGGAATGGGAGCGAGCCCGCCCCGCTCCACCACGGAAGGGACAGGGCATCAGCTGCGGGGTCCGTGCGCTCACCTTGCCTTCCTGCAGAGTCTGGGGGATAGACGGGCATTGAGGGCAGGGGAGGGGCCACGCAGACCCCTCCTCGGTGACACTGACACTGTGTCCTCACCATAAGGCAGGGAGTAGTCCAGTGTGGCCTAGAGGGCTCGGGAGGGGGGCAGGCAGGTGGCTGGCTCCCTGGGGGGCTGGCGTGGCGTAGCCTGAATAAGGTCAGGGGGCTGTGTCTGCTCCCACACCCATCTCCCGGGCCAGCCCTGCCTTCCTTCCCTGCCCTAGTTCCCTCCAGGTCCCTAAATCCCCGTGGGGTGGGACCTTGGGGAGAGGGCCAGCCACTGTGCTGCCAGGAAGCAGGGAGGGTCCCGGGGCTCTGAGGCCACAGACCAGAAGACCAGGAGAGGACCCTTTGTGGAAGGAAGAGGTGGAGCCTCAAATGCACTTTGAGAGGCTGCGGCTCTGCTGGTCGGGGAGGGGCATGGGGGGATTCCAGGCGGGGCTAGGGTCCCCCCACCCCCGCTGTTGGGTGGGGGCAGGGAGCCCATGGGGAGTCTAGGGGGAGAGCAGGAGGAGGCTGGAGTCAACGTGGGGGGGACGGGAGAAGGGCCCCAACCACAGCGATGGCGTTGGGGGGTGCTGGTCGGGGGGGTGGCCCTGAGAGGCTTTGGAGGTGGGGCAGAGCGGCTGCCCGTGGGTGAGGAAGAAGGGGTCCAAGAGGGCTCGTGGACCCGTTCCCAGCAGTGACAGTCGGGGTGGGTGGCTGTCTCTGGGGGCTGCACCAGGGCGGGTGGCTGGAAGACAAGGTCACACCCTCCGTCTTTGCTGCATGAAAGTGGGGAGTGGGCCTGGGGCCCACCCAGCGCCTGCGCACTGCCGTCCCGAGCCTGTGGGCTGTGAGTCAGCCTTGAGCTCTTCGGGGTGATGGTGCGGCCAGGTCTCCTGGGAGCCCCTCGTTCTCCCAGCCCCCTCGAGGGCTCTCATCCCCCTGATAGGCCCAGGGAGGCCCAGTGACCTGCCCGAGGCCCACAGGTACCCAGAGGTGCTGGGGTTCTGAGCCGGCAGTGCCGCTGAAGCCTCCATCACAGCTCCCCCTGCCGCCTCCCCTGGGCCTGGAGGGGCACCGTTTTGCTGTGCTTCCGCTGGGAACACTGTGAGAGAGGGTCTCGCCAGCGGGCGGGGACAGAGAGAGGATGCAGGGTGCCAGCTCAGGCCTCCGGACACGCCCGCCGTCCACCTGGGGGGACCTGGGGAGGCGCACGTGATGAAGGGGCGGGGGCGGGGGCCTGGGTGGGCTCTGGGGGCTCCTGAGGAGCTGGACTGGGGGCCAAGCGCTCTGCCCCCTCCTCCGCCTTCCCCTCAGCCTGGGCTGGTGCAGACGGATGGGGGAGCGTCTGTGAGCTGCGGCCTCCCCACCTCCCGCCTCCCAGGACCCCCTCCGGCCCCGCCCGAGCCCCCACCCCCAGCTGCTGCGGCAAATCTATCGGCTGGGGGTGGGGAGGTGAGGCATCTGTCTCCAACGCCACAGGGAACTGCCGTCAGCCTGGCGACCTTGCCCCCAGCAGTGCCCCCTGCTGAGCCTGGCACCGCTGCCCCCTCTTACAAGTTGAAGTGGGCCTTTATCACCGGAGCTCTGAACTCCAGCTTCTCAGAGGCAGAGAGGGGCCTGCTGAGGGGCTCCCCCGGTCAGCACCCCCAGAGCAGCCCCTGCCCAAAGCCACACACCAAACAGAGGGAGAAGCCGGGGTGGGTGCCAGCTCTGTGCACCCTGCCGCGAACCGGGGGCACGGTGGGGTTTCCAGGCCAGGCCCTGTCTGCCCGCCTGCCATCAGCAAGGCCCTTTCTCCACAGTGATGGGGAAAACCAGGCCCCAGAGCTAAGGCACCCAGGGTGGGCTTGGCAAAGCTGCAGCAAGAACCCAGGAGTCCTGACAGCCGGGGGGTGGGGGCAGTGCATGCGTCCGCCAGGGCCGCTGTGACCGACACCACAGCCGGGGTGACTCTAACCGCAGACATTCACTGTCTCCAGTCCTGGAGGCTGGAATCCCAGATCCAGGTGTGGGCAGGGCTGGTCCTCCTGAGGCCTCTCTCCTCGACGTGTAGACAGCCGTCTCCTCCCTGTGTCCTCACGGGGTCATCCCTCCATGTGTGTCTGTGTCCTGACCTCCTCTTCTTATAAGGACCCCAGTCACACTGGACCAGGGCCCACCCTAGTGGCCTCATGTTACCTTCATCACCTCTGTAAAGGCCCAGCTCCAATACAACCACATTCTGATGTCCTGGGGGTTAAGGCTTCAACATAGGGATCTGGGGACACAATTCAGCCCATCACAGGCTGGGCTTTCCAGTAACCCCGGCCTCCAGGGGCACTGCCCCCTCCCCCTCCCCCAGGACCCCACGGGCACGTTCTCCACTGCCATGGCCTCATCCCTTGGGTTAAGCACTGTCCTCTCCGGGCCCCTGATGCAGAGTGGAGCCGGCCGGGTGAGAGGCATGGGCCACTAGGGACCATAGGCACCGCCGAGGACAGAGAGGCCTGGGTGGCCTTGGACAAGCTGCCTCTCCTCCTGGGGCCCCAACGAGCCCTGAGAAGGGTGGGACAGGCTCCAGGCCTTCCCAGGGAAGGTCCCTGAGTGTCCACTACCTGTGACATCGGTCCTGACAGCTGTCCCCTCGGTGGGGTGATGTAGCCCGGGTCAGGGGGTGCTTGGCGTCATCAGGACCCTCTCTTCCCCTCGCTTGTCCCACCGGGCTTCTGTGTGGCGTAGCCGGCCCCAGGTTCCGAGTTCCGCACCACAGCCCAGGCCCCACGTGGGTGGCCTCCCCCCAGTTCAGGTTTGGTACCCGATATTACTGAGGAGGTGCTGGCCGCCACCCAGGGCTCCTGAGTCCTTCCCCCCACTGCCCGCCTGGCATTTGCCTACAAGCCCTGGGGCCCCGTCCAAGCCTGGCACCCAGTGGCTGGCCATTGCCCGCATTGATAAACATGCAAATTTCTGAACGAAGTCCAATTAATACCCAAATGAGGGCCTGGGAGCAGCTCGGGCTGCCTGAAGAGGGAGGCTGGGCTGGGCTTTATCTTCAGTCTCAAATATTTGTCTCTCGTTTGAATGCCTTTTGTGGGCTTGAAAGGGGGCGGGGCTCCAGCAGGCAAAGCCTGGTTCTGGCACGCTAGGTTTAGGGAGATCTGAGCTGTGCCGAGTTCACCTTCCTTCACCCATCCTACCCGCACCCCCTGCAAGGCCTCCCAGGCCCCATGGCCTCTCCCTGACCATCCCCTCCCAACCCACAGCCCTGACAGTCCCCTCCCCCATTGGGTCTCTGTGCTGCCCACACCCTCCTGCAGGGGCCAGGGGAGGGACAGGGTCCTGGGTCCTTCTGCCCCAGGCCAGAGCCTGGGTTCTGTGGGAGCAGCTGGCAGGCTGGGGGTCACTTCCCCGTCGGCACTGGGGTTGGGACGCGCAGGAGCTCGGGCGTGATGGGCCCAGCTCCACAGGTGGTGTTGTGGAGTGGTCCCTCAGTGGAGGGCGTGCATCTTTCTGTGGGTGGGTGTGAGCCCGTGGCCGAGGTGGACGGCTGGGCATGCGTGGCTGTGTGTGCGCTAGTGTGGTTAGCATGTGCCTTACCCCTCCAGCCCCGTCTGACTGCCCCTGGTGACAGAGCCTGGCCCTAGGCTGTGTCCCAGCATTGCTCAGCTCATCCTGGTGTGTTGTGCCCATTTTACAGGTATGGAAACTGAGACTCTCAGATGTGGGATAAGCTTCCAGGGCTGGGAATCCAGCCAGGGCTCTCTCAGTCCAGAGCTCTTACCAAGGAGAGGACACACATAGGCGGCTTTGCTCAGGGGAGTGGGGCTGGCTAGGGTGGGGTGTCCTTCCCACAGCCCCTGGCAGTCACCCCCTTACCCTCAATTGCCCCTCAGCTTGCGCACGACCTCTCCTCCAGAGCCCTCTCCTCCCAGACACTGGCTTTCCTCCAGGAAGCCTTCCGGGTCTGCCTCACCTGTCTCAGTGGGCAGGGCCAGCAAAGGCCTCCTTTCAGCTCCCTCTGGGAGATGGGAACAGAGGTGGGTGAGATGGGAGCAGGCAGCCAAGAGGGGGAAGCCCAGCGGGCCCCCACTCACCCCGGGCCCTGTGTGTGCTCCCTGCCCCTGTAGCGACACCGCTTGGCTCCTGGCCCGCCCTCCCTGGGGTGCGGGGAGCCCTAGGGCTTGGCCAGAAACTTAGGAGGGCAGAGGTGGGGGGATTTCAGAGAAGAGAGGGCAGTGGGTGTTCAGCAGCTGAGGGCTCGGAGTCAGGACCTTAGTCTTTTGAGCAAAGCCCGGCAGCAGGATTTTGCGCCCACACGGCTGCCCTGCAGGGGCTCCTTGGGCCTCCTCACCTGGGGAACAGGGAGTGACAGGGCCACGAGGCCAGAGGGCACCTGGGAAGCCCGCGGGAGGGGGCCAAGAAGCTGTGGCAGAGGCTGGGTGGGTCCTGGGGGGAGAGTGGGGTGGACGGGAGAGACGAGCCCCTAACCAGGGAACATGGAGGGGCGGGTTGCAGACCCGTATCTCCCATTCCAGCCGGGCTGCCCAGGGCGCTGGTGGCCCAGCCCTGCCCAGCTCCCTGTAGCACAGCCCGCACTTTCCTGGCTGCCTCTCTGGCCAGAAGGAGGAGGTGGGGTCGGGAGGGGGCACGCAGCCTGGAGTTGGGTGCTGGGCTGGAGGGACGAGCCCTGGGGACTAGCCTTGGAGCCCCCGCGCAGGAATGCCCCGCCCCCGGCTCCCGGCCTCTTCACCCGGGGGCTGTCTGGGCTGGGGGCCTGCTCTGGATCCAGTGGACACCCTGTGCCCGGGGCCCCTGGCCCCTTCTCCTCCGCCTCCCAGGACACCGATGGAGGGTCTGCGGGTCGCGGGGCACTGCACGAGCAGCTCTGTCCTCTCCTAACTGGGGTACAATTTACCTAAAATGCACCAACCTGGAGTGTCTGCTCACTAATTTTGCACGTGTGTAGACGTGTATAACCTCCACCCAGGTCGCCACGAGGAATGTTCCCGGCCCAGCAGGTGGTCCCCAGACCCCTGCCCTCCACCCCTGCCCTACCCTCGATCACCGGGCACCAGCTTGTCCCTGAACTTCACGTCAGCCTAACCACACAGCACAGACCCTCGGTGTCCAGCTTTATCCGGGCTCCTTTTGGCGGTGGTCAGCACACTGGGACTTTTGTGGGCCTGTGTCTTGGCACATGTGAGCTCTCGTGTGTCTTGTGCTCGTGCCAGGAGGGGACAGGCCAGGCCTCAGCGTCACCTGCATCTGTGTCTTGTGGCTGCCCAAGGCCCCGTGGGCTGCACTGACCGAGAGCCACAGGGCTTGCCCTCCATCTGCGGGGCTGGCAGCTAGGGCCGAGGTCCGCGTGCCTGTGTGCTGGGGGGACACTGGGCTTCTCTCCGTGCCCCACGGGGTCACCATCCTCATCTCTGTCCTGCAGCATGTTCAGGGAGGCCCCTTTCCGCTTCTTCTCCTCACATCCCTTTTGGAAGGAGGCAGAATGTCATTAAAATTAATAGATGCACCAATTTTAAATGAAAAAGAAAACGAAACCAGCCCACTGCCTGAGGTCTGACCCCCTGCATGGTGCTGGTCCTGGGCCGGGCTGGCTCGGGTTGGGGAGTGAGGGGGAGATGAGGACCCTCCCTTCTTAGGCAGGCCCACCCCCTGGTCCTCAGTCCCTGGCTGTGGGGACCTGGAAGGAAGGTGCGTGGACGAGTGTCTCTGGGACCCTCTCCTCTTGGATACCTGGGTCCCCAGCCTCTCCGAAGCCCTTGTGGGTGCTAGGAGGTGATCTGACATGGGCGTCAAAGGTCGGCCAAGGGGACGGCCCTGTGGGCGGGGTAGGCAGCAAGGGCTTCCCGGAGGTGGGAACTGTAGGACGGGGAACCTTCGGGCAGGTGGGCCAGGATCGGGCTCCCTCGGGAGAGGGACGCAGCCAGGCCTGGGCCCCCACCGCCACCACCCCTGCTTCCCCTCCCAGCCCCAGCCCCCAGGGCAGCCGGGCAGTGCTCGGTCAGGTCCAACCTGTTCTGGGCAGTGCCGCGCTGCCGCCGGGGATGGATTCCAGCTTTCTCTTCCTGTTGCACTTCATCTGAAGGCTCGTAACCACAGCCTCCGCCCAGCCCAGCCTCAGCCCTCCCTCCCTCCCTCCCTCCCCCTTACACACACACACACACACACACACCTGAACATGTACACACGCACACAGAGGGACACACAAAGATACACACATTGCAAACATAGGCACACAGACACATACTTGTATACACACACACAGACACATACATATACACACACACAGACATACACTCAGACACACACCTACGTATACACAGTGACACACAAACACTCTGACACAGAATATACATATACACACAGAGACACACACACATATACACACACACTCAGACACATACATATACACACACACAGACATACACTCAGACACATACCTACGTATACACAGTGACACACAAACACTCTGACACAGAATATACATATACACACAGAGACACACACACATATACACACACACTCAGACATACACTCAGACACATACCTACGTATACACAGTGACACACAAACACTCTGACACAGAATATACATATACACACAGAGACACACACACATATACACACACACTCAGACACACATACATATACACACACACAGACATACACTCAGACACACACCTACGTATACACAGTGACACACAAACACTCTGACACAGAATATACATATACACACAGAGACACACATACATATACACACACACTCAGACACACATACATATACACACACAGACATTACACACACAGACACACACACACATACATTACACACACAGACACACACTCAGAGACACACGTATACATACACACACACACTCAGACACAGACACACACATGTGCACACCCAGAGACATACATGTACACAGACACACTCATAGAGACATATACACTACACATATACACACACAGACACACACAGAGACAGACACATACATACATACACACACACAGACACACACTCATAGAGACAAATACATATACAAACAGACACACACCTGGAGAAGGTGTGGCCTTGCTGCTCTCAGGCTGTGCCAACAGGGCCCTAGCCTCCCTGGGCTGGGTGAGGAAGCCGGGCACCCCGAGGCTGCCTCTGCTCTCCCAGCGCCCCCCACCCGGCCTTCCTAGCCCCTCCAGCTGTGCAGAAGGCCCCCGCTGCCCAGGAGCACAGATGCGCCGCCCCAGCACCGCCTTGCCCCCCTCCAGCAATGTGAGGTCACCACCCACTCCACCCTCGCCGGTACTGGGACTGTCCTTTCTGTTTCTATTGTTTGGTTTTATTCTTGGCCTTTGCCATAGGCGTATCCCAATGTCCTCGTGGCTTTCATTTGCATTTCCCCAATGACTGATGGTGTTGAGCGCCTTTTCATGTGCTTTTTTGCCATCCCGTATCTGCATTGCTGATTTTTAAATTGGTTTGTTTTCTTATTACTGAGGTTTGAGAATTCTTTGTATATATATATATATATATATATATGTGTGTGTGTGTGTGTGTGTGTGTGTGTGTGTGTGTGTGTATCTTTGTATATTCTCAAACCTTGTATATTCTGGGTACAAGTTCTGTATCTGAGATGTGATTTGTAAGTATTTGCTCCCAGTCTGCCATTTGCCTTTTAATGTCTTCACATTGCCTTTTACAGAGGAAAAGTTTTAAATTTAACGAAATCCAATGTATACTTTTTTTTTTTTTTTTTTTAATGGTGTCATGTCTGAGAGCTCTTTGCCTAACCTAGTGGTTCTCAACCAGGGGCCCTTTTGCCCCCTGGGGGGTATTTGGCAATGTCTGGAGAGACATTTTTCATTGTCACGTTGTTGAATATTTGGCTAAATATTCGACAGTACACAGGACGAGCGCCCACAACAAAGAATTATCTGGCCCCAAATGTCAGTAGTGCTGTCAGTAGTGCTGAGGCTGGAGGCCCTGGCTATCCAGGTCACAAGGATTTTCTCCCATGTTTTCTTCTAGATGTTTTATAGCTTTATATTTTACATAAAGGCATGTGATTTATTTTGAGTTAATTTTCATATAAGGTGTGAGATGTGTGTGCCAAGTTTCATTTTTTTGCACCTGGATGTGCAGTTGATCCAGTATCATTTATCGAAAAGACTATACTTCATTGAATTGCCTTTGCACTTTGGCCAAAGCTCAATCGACTACATTTGTGTGGATCTATTTCTGGACTTTCTATTCTGTCCCATTGATCTATGAGTCTTTCCCTTCATTGTAACACACTGTCTTGATTACTGTAGCTTTTAGTAAAGTCAGTAAATAATAAATATATAGTAAAGTGAAGTGCAATCAGGTAGAGTGAGTCCTCCAACTTTGTTCTTCTTTTTATAAATTGTTTTAACTATCCTAGCTTATTTGCATTTCCATATGAATTTTAGAATCAACTTATTGCCATCTACAAAAAAATTTGCTGGGGTAATGCTTGGATGTGTGAATCTTTAGATCAATCTGGGGAGAGTTGACCTCTTAATAATACTGAATCATCCAATCCATGAACATAGAATATCTTTCTGTTTATTTAGGCATTTGATTTCTTTCATCAGTGTTTTATAGTTTTCAGCATAAAGTATTTACATATTTTTAGTTATATATTTATACCCAAGTATTTCATTTTGGGGATGCTATTGTAAGTGGAGCTACATTTTAAAATTTAGAATTTGAATTGTTCATTGCTAATATACAGAAGTAAATTAGTTTTGTATATTGTATTTATACTGAGATCTTGCTAAACTCTCTTACTAGTTCTAGTTTCCTGAAGTTTTGGGGAGGATTTTCTATATAAACATTCATGTCATTGTGAATAGAGATGGTTTTGTTTTTTCCTTTCCAATCTGTATGTCATTTGTTTCTTTTTCTTATCTTGTTACACTGGCTAGGCCTCCAGTAAAACACTGGCTGGGAGCAGTAAGAGAGGATAGCCAGGACTTCTTCCCAATCTTGAGGAAAAGCATTCAATCTTTCCCCATTTAGTATGTTAGCTTTTCTTTTTAGAAGTTGCCTTTTATTAAGTTAAGGAAGTTTTCTTATATTCCTGCTTTTCTGAGAGTTTTTTTTTTTTAATCATGAATGAATATTGAATTTTTTTGGATCACTTTTTGATTCCTGTATTTTGAACCTCTGTTGTTTGGAGCCTGCACATCTAGGATTGTTCTCTCTTCTTGGAAAACTGATCCCTTTATCATTACGTGATATCCCTCTTATCCTTTGCAATATTTCTTGTTCTGAAGTCTACTCTGTCTGAGATGGATATAGCCACTCCAGCTTCCTTTTGACAAGTGTTTGCATGGCATATTTCCCACATCCTTCTACTCTAAACCTATTCATGTCTTTATATGAAGTGGGTTTCTCATAGGCAGCATCTAGTTGAGTCTTGCTTTGCTTTTCAACTTGACAATCTCTTTTAATTGGTTCATTGAGATTGTTTAAATTGAATGGGATTATCTATATGTTTGGATTAAACTTTACAATCTTGTTAGCTCTTTTCTATTTGTTCCATCTGTTATTTGTTTTCCCCCCTCTTCTGCCCTCTTTTGGATTAACTGACTGTTAGTATTCCATTTTATCTTCACTATTGCCTTACTGTTTAAATCTCTTTTTAAAAAAATTAATAGTTTTCCTAGGTTTTATGATACATGTCTTTCATCAATCGACATGTACCAAATAACATCACATTGCTCTGTGTCATGTGAGGAATTTACAACTGTATATTCTCAATTCTTCCCTATTTGTGCTATTGTTTCCATAAATTATATTTTACATTATGCTGTAAACATACACTACATTACCACTATTTTTTTCTTTAGATGGTCAGTTATCTTCTAGAGCAATTAAAATGAAGAAGAAATAAATTTTATTTTTACCTTTATTTGTTCCATTTCCAGTGCTCTTTCTTCCTTTGTGCAGATACAAGTTTCTATCTGGCATCATAATCCTTCTGCCCAAAGGACCTCCTTTAACGTTTCTTATAACGAAGATTTTCCAGCGATGAATTATCCAGTTTTTGCTTTTCTGATAAAGACTTTACTTCTCTTCTTTTTTTGAAAGATATTTGTGGTGGGTGTTGAATTCTGGGTCAAGAGTCTTTTTTTCCCTTTCAGCCCTGGCTTACTTGGTTTCTGATAAGAAGTATGCTGTTAATTTTATCTTTTTCCTCTGAATGGAACATACCTTCATTTTCTGGCTACTTTCAGGATTTTGTTTTTTGTTGTATGTTTTCATCGTCTGAATACAATATACCTTAGTTTCTTTTTTTATGGTATTTATCTTGCTTGGTGTTCTCCATGCTTCTCGGCTGTATGGTTTATTGTTTGTCAATAATTCTGTGAAATTCTCATCTGTTATGTCTTCAGTTATTTCTTCTGCACCATTCTTCCTCTCTTCTGTTTCTGAGATTCCAACTATGCCTGTGCTCTAACCTTCAACATTACCCCACAGCTCTTGGATGCTTTGTTCTGCTTTTTTCCTTCTCCTTTCATTATTTTTCTTTCTTACATTTCAGTTTGGATATTTTCTGTGGCCCCGTCTTCAGGTTCACCGATTCTTTCCTTGGCTGCGTCAGCTTTACTGATGAATCCATCTTTTCTGTTATGGTGTTTTTCACTCTAGTGTTTCCACTTGATTTTTCCTTCGAGTTTCCATCTCTTTGCTGAAATCTATCTGACCTTGCATATTGCCCTCCTTCCCATTAGAATCTTTAACATATTTATCACAGTTACTTAAAATGTCCTGACAGTTTCAACATCTGTACTATGAATGAGTCTGGTTGTTCTGATGGCTTTGTCTTGATAGTGTGTTGTTTTTTCTTGCTTATTTTAATAGCCTCATAATTCTTGTTGAAATCCAGACATCTTTTGGAGGATGGCAGAAACTGGGGTAAATAGTTTTATGCCTGAAAATGATGATCTCCTTCTTTTTGCCATTTTTTTTGTTGTTTGTTTGTTTGTTTTTGTTTTTTTAGTGTGGGGTTTGCAGTCAATCTAGTTGAGAGTGGAGCTGGGTTTGGGTTTTTCGTTGCCATGGTTACCCTCAGAACACCACCATCCACATCAAATTCCTCTAGCATCACCTTGTGTTTAGTGTGGAAATAGTTATAGTTTCTCCCGGTGTCAGATCCATCTCCAGCCTCAACTATTACTTTGTGCTGTGCCTTAGGCGGTGTGTCTTTCTACACTCCTGGAACTTTCCCAGTGATATTCCAACATCACCTGCTACTTGTCAGCCTGGTGGTGGGGTTGGGACTGTTCTCTGTTTTTCTGATTAAACCTATGTCTTGTGGGTATAGCCTTCTCAAGGTTCCGGCCCCACCTGCAGCTGTAATCAGGGCCGTATGTGTCTTATCTCTCTGCTGGGGGTGCAGGGTCCTTATGATTCTTTCCCCCAGCTGCAGTGGGTTTTCACCAGTGCGCTAAGTGTGACAGTGTGTTTTGCACTTGCCCCAGCATCTCAAGGCTTGTGCCCCACAGGGGAGATGGGGGAGAGTAGCCTGGGGGGTTTTCTTCAGTGTCTGCCTTTCCACTGCCCCAGGCCCACACACAAGGCATGTATTCGTGGGAATCTCACCCATTTCTGTGAGTGTCCCCAAGGTCCATGGGGACCTGCAAGTGGGGGTGCATTTCCCTTCTATTTGCAGCCCCAGGGCTTCTTTATCCTCTCCTGACCCTTCACTCAGCCACCACAAATTTTAGCCGATGCTTCTCCTGGTGTCCTCTGTCCCAGGTCAGCAGGTGGTCACACCTGTCTCCCCTGCAGGTGCACCTGCAGGGGCCCTGTGGCCCCAGCTCTCTGACAGTTTCCATGGGTGTGAATTTCAGGTTGTTTGGTGCCTCTTGTTGTTTTCATTGTTGTGGAGAGAGGGCTGCCCTTTCCAGCTTTTGCATCCCACATCCCAGGCAGAAGCTGGAAGTCTCCTCTTACTTCTGCTTCTGAGGAGCCTCACAAGCCCCTTCCCATGGGAGCTCGCCATGCCCTCCTGAGGGGCCCTCGCCCACCCTTAGCCCTTTGCCCAAATGGAGCAACCAAGGACCCAAGGGGTGGGCACCTAGCCCCAGACACTCCGTTATGTGGAGGTCAAGCCATGTCTAGGACACGTTCTCAACTTGGAGGTTCTGGAACTGCCAGGGGCATGTCCTAAGTGGGACGCTTGGGGTGGTCTGGGGGTATGGAGTTTCTACTGCTTCTTGGATGCTCCCCAGCCTGGCCCCCTCCTGGGGTCACCTCTTATGCCTGTTCCTGGGAGCCTCTGATGCCACCTGGGGCCCGTAGCCCCCAAGGCCCATCCCTGGAAGTGCAGGCAGACTGGGATATTGAGTCTGACGTATGGGGCCTTCCGGACAGTCTGGGGGTCAGTCGGGCCAGCAGTGGGGGTGGGGGGGGCGGGTGGGTCAGGTTTCTGATTCTCCTTGGAGCACCCTATCCCAACCATGCCATCATTTCCTTCTGCTGTCACCTGTTCTAGGTGGCCTGCCTCCTTGGTAATCCATAGCTGCCATGACTTATCGTGCTGGGCTGGGGGACTTGGGCATTTGCAGTAAAGTGTGGGTATGGGGGCTCCAAGAATGCCCCAGGGGATCCCCTGAGCCCCAGAAACACTCCTTCCCGCACCCATGGGCTAACAGCGCCCTACCTCATTGTGATGCTCAGGGTCGCCACCCCTGCAGGTTTGCTGGCCCAGGAGCCCCCGTGACCAGGTGACAGCTCTTCCTTTAGGTTTAATAGTGTCCCCTGGTGGAGGCATTCCCCCCCCCCCACCAGGAACCAGGACCTTTGGACCAACAGCCTAAACTGCTGGATATGGAATCACAGATTTGGTTCTCTCTCCACTCAGAATGGATGACCAGGTACAGCACTCAAAGCTTTGCCCACTGGGAAGTTTTCCCCCCAAAGCTGCCCTTTAGTCCACAACCATCACCGCCCCTGGGAGGGCGGCAGAGCACAAGCAGGCCACGTGGGCTTCGCCTAATACACCCTGCTAAGCTGTCAAGGAATCATGCTCAGGCTTTCCCTCCTCCATCACCTGACCTTAGGGGACCTCCCCACAAGACTGGGGTTGTGACCTGAATGCAGCGTTGGTGGATGGCATGGGGGTTGGGCTCCCTGTTTGTGTGGCATTCCTATGCCCTCTGCTCGGACCCAATCCCAGACATGGCTCTTCATTTCCTGACGTATCACTGCTGGGCTGGCCTGATCTTACAACTCGGTGGGTCCAACAGAAGCCAGCTCATGATGGGCGTTTATAACCATGTGGTCACTAGATATCCGTGGTCAGGCACTGTGTCTCTGCCAGGGGCTCCCTTCTAAACGGTATGGTTCTCTGCACGACATGCTCCAGAACCCTAGGGGTCTGTGCTGTGTCTCTCCTATGGCTCTGTATGTATGGTGTCTTTCTCTATTGCAGGCGCCCCCGGCACCATGGAACATGCCAGATTTTATGGTAAAGATTATGCAAAGTATTAGATCCCCAAATCTTTGTAGAGTGTATCTCCCATCTTGTAGGGTTCACATGTCTTACTTGGAGCATCCAGAGTACTTGCCCCTTCTTGCTCATCATATCCAATTAACACAATGTCCTCCATATAGAAAACTAGAGAGATTACCTATGGAATGTCCAGAAGTCCTTTTCCCTTTGGACCGTATTGTGACAGAGAGCGGGGGAATTAACATATTCCTGGGGTAAGACCATGAATATATGCTGTTGCCCATCCCATGTGCATGCAAACTGCTTCTGAGACTCCTGATGGGAATTGAAAAGAATTGGACAACGCCTACATGCCACACCCCTGAGGCTCCGTTAATCTAATCTGGGGAGGGCCCACCACATCTGCGCTTGGAGCTGCTCCCTACTTGGTTAAGTTTGTGGTGTCCACAGGCAACAACCACAATTCAGCCAGTCACTGGAGAAGCCAGAGTGGTGATATGAGCAGAGATATGATGGGGAGTGCTACCCGGGTGTTAAGTCTTTGAAGGTGTCATCAGTCCCTGCCATTTCCCCTGGGAAATTATACCTTTTATAGCTTTATTGCAACATGATTGAAATATAACAGACCACATAGTTAAAGAGTGCAGTCTGATAAGTCTTGACCTACGTGTATAACAGTGAAACCATCTCCACAATCAAAAGAGTGCATGTATTCATCACCCCTAAAGTTTCTTTATGCCTTTTGTATCCCCTTTCTCTTGCCCCTCTCTGCAGACCTTAGATAATACTGATCTGCTTTCTTTTTTTTTCTAATTTTTTAAAATTGAAGTATAGTTGATGTACAATATTATGTAAGTTACAGGTGTACCGTATACTGATTCACAAGTTTTAAAGGTTATACTCCATTTGTAGTTATAAAACATTACCTTTATTCCCCATATATATATATACCTTTATACCTTTATATATATATTGTGTGTGTATATATATATATATATATATATACAATGTATTCTTGTAGTTTATTTTATACATAATAGTTTGTACCTCTTAATCTCCTGCCCCTATATTTCCCCTCCCCCCTTCCCTCTCCCCACTGGTAACCACTAGTTTGTTCTGTATATCTGTGAGTCTGCTTCCTTTTTGTTATATTCACTAGTTTGCTGTATTTTATAGCTTCCACATATAAGTGATGTCATACAGTATTTGTCTTTTTCTGTCTGACTTATTTCACTTAGCATAACGCCCTCCAAGTCCATCCATGTTGCTGCAAATGGCAAAATTTCATTTTTTAGATCGCTGAGTAGTATTCTATTGTGTATGTATATATATATATCAACAGATGAATGGCTAAAGAAGATGTGATATATATATCACATCTTCTTTAGCCATTCATCTGTTGATAGACACTTAGGTTGTTTCCATATCTTGGCTATTATAAATACTGCTGCTATGAACATTGGGGTGCATGTATCTTTTCGAATTCGTGTTTTCTTTTTTTTTTTTGGATATATGCCCAGGAGTGGGATTGCAGGATCATATGATAGTTCTATTTTTAGTTTTTTGAGGAACCTCCATACTGTTCTCCATAGTGGCTGCACCAATTTACATTCACACCAACAGTGTACAAGGGTTCCTTTTTCTCCACACCCTCGTGACCGCTGATCTGCTTTCTGTCACTGTAGGTGAGTTTTCATTTTCTAGAGTTTTATGTCCATGGAATCCTGCAGTGTGTATTCTTTTGTCAGGCTTCTTTCATTCTGCATACTTACTTTGAGATTCGTCAGTATTTTTCCATGTATCCATAGGTCATGCATTTTTACTGATGATTAATATGAATGGATATTTTGTTTAGACATTTGCTTGTTAAAGATCATTTGGGTTGTTTCAGTTTGGGCTACAAACAATGCTGTAAATGTTCACATTCACGCACAAGTCTTTGTGTGGATACTTTCATTTCTCTTGAATAAATACCTATGAGTGGAATGCCTACGTCATATGGTAGGTGTCTGTTTAACCTTTTAAGAAACAGCCCAACTGTTTTCCAAAGTGTTTGTACAATTTTCCATTCCCACACGTACAGTGTGAGAATCTAGTTTCTAATATTCTCACCAAAACTTGGTATAATCAGTTTTTAAACATTTTAGCCATTCTAATAGCTGTGTGGTTGTAGCTAATAATTTTAATTTGCGCTTTTCTAATGACTAATTATGTTGAGCATGTTTTCCTGGGTTTACTTACCATCTTTTTAGTCAAGTGTTTTTTTCAATTCTTTGTCCAGTTTTACAGGGTTGTTTGTTTTCTTATTACTGATTTTTGAGAGTTCTTTGTATATTCTGAATAAGTCTTTTGTCAGAATATGATTTACAAGTTTTTTCTGTCAGTCTGTGGTTTGTATTTTAATTCTCTTAATACCTCCTTTCAAAGAGCAGAAGTTTAAATTTTTTATGAAATCCAATTTATCCATTTTTTTTTCTTTTATGAAGTTGCTTTTGGTGTCCAACACCAAAACATATTCTTTTGGTGCCTAACCCAAGGTCACAAAGATTTTCTCCTTTGTTTTCTTCTAGATGTTGCATAGTTTTAGGTTTTATATTAGGTCTCTAATTCATTATGAGTTAATTTTTGTAGATGGTGTGAGGTATGGGTCAAAGTTCTTTCTTTTTTAAATTTCTGCACGTGGATATCCAATTGTCCCAGTGCCATTTGTTGAAAAGACTATGCTTTCTCTTTTAATCGCCTCTGCACCTTTGTCAAAAATAGTTGTCCTCATATGTGTGGGTCTGTTTATTGATTCTCTGATCTGTTCCATTGATTTATTCCTCTATCCTTATGCCAATACCACCCTGTGTTGATTATTGTAGCTTCTATAATCAGTCTTGAAATCAGACAGTGTTAGACTTCCAAGTTTGTTGTTCTTTTTCAAAGATGTTTTGGCTATTATAGGTCTTTTAAATTTCCATATGAATTAAAAAATCAGTTTATCATTTTCCACCAAAAGGTTGCTGGGTGGTAGTTGAGATTGTGTTGAAGCTGAGAGTTTTTATCAGGAATGGATATTGTATTAATATGTCATTAAATACTTTTTCAGCATATATAGAGATGATAATATATTTTTTCTTTTTAGTGTGTTAATATGGAAACTGACATTAATTGATTTTCAAATGTTAAATCAACCTTGCATTCCTGAGCCTCGTTTGACCATGACATATTACCTTTTAATATATTATACCAGGGTAATACTAGTCTCATAGCCTGAGCTGGGAAATATTTCTTCCTCTTAGATTTTCGGGAAGAGTTTGTGTGGAATTAGTATCATTTCTTCTTTAAATGTTTGGTAGAATTCACCAGTGAAACCATCTATGCCTGGAGTTTTCTTGTAGAATAGAATTTTTACTACAAATTGGATATAAAAAAATATATAGGGATATATTTTCAGGTTATCTACTTTTTTCTAGTACAAGCTTTGGTAGTTTGTGTCTTTCAAGGAATTGGTCTATTTCTTCTAAGCTGTTAAATTTATTGTCATGAAGTTGTTCATAATAGTCTGTTATTATCCTTGGATATCCGTAGAATCTGTAATGTCTCTTCCTTCCTGAAATTGCCAATTTTTGTGTTCTCTTCTTTTTTCCTCTGATTAATATGGTTATAGGTTTATCAATTTTCTTCATTTTTCTCAAACAACCAGCTTTTGGTTTTATTGATTTTTTCTTTCATTGATTTACTCTGATTTTTATCATTTCCTTCTTTCTGCTTACTTTGGATTTAATTTAGTTTCCAATTTAATTTTCTTTGTGGTCAGAAAACATACTTTGTATGACTTTAATCCTTTTGAATGCATTGAGACTCAGTTTATGGCCATAATGTGGTCTATCTTGGTAAATGCTTTCTGTACCCTTGAAAAGAATGCTTGAGAGATAAATTAGGAGTTTGGGATTAACAGGTACACACTCCTATACATAAAACAGATAACCAACAAGGACCGACTGTATAGCACAGGGAACTAGAGTCAATATCTTGTAATAACATAAATGTAAAAGAATCTGAAAAAGCATATATATATATAATATATATAATATATTATATATATAATATATTATATATATAATATATAATATATATATAATATAATATATATTATATATATGTATTATATATATATAATATATATATAACTGAATCACTTTGCTGCATACCTGAAAGTAACACAGCACTGTAAATCAACTATACTTTAATAAAAAATATTAAAAAAAAGAATGCTTATTCTGCTGTTGTCAGGTGGAGTGTTCTATTAGTTAAGTCAAGTCAGTTGAATATTTTGTTTAAAGCCCTTATATCTTATCAGTTTTCTGTGTACTTCTGTTATTGAAAGTGGGGTATTGAATCTCCTACCATAACATGAATTTGTCTATTTCTCCTTGTAATTTGATCAGTTTTGCTTCATTTGTTTGAAGCTCTATTATTAGGTGCATAAACATTTAGGATTGTTATATCCTCTTGAAGAACTGACCCTTTCATTGTTATGAAATGACCTTCTTTATCCCTGATAATATTCTTTACTCTTATTACCTCTCTAACTTTAATATTGCCATCTCAGCTTTCTTTGATTAGTGGTGGCTTGGCTTGTGCTTTTTCATCCTTTAACTTTTAACCTATTTGTGTCTTTATGCATAAAAAAGTGCATTTGGGGGTAGACAGCATATAGTTGGGTCTTGCTTTTTTATTCATTCCAACAATCACTACCTGTTAATGTGGGTATTTAGACCATTTATATTTAATGTGATTGTTGATATGCTTGGATTTAAATTCATCATCTTACAATTGGTTTTCTTTCTTTCTTTCTCTCTTTTTTTTTTGGCCACACCACACAGCATGTGGGATCTTAGTTCCCTGACCAGAGATTGAACCCTTGCCCCCTGCAGTGGAAGCACAGATTCTTAACCACTGGACCACCAGGGAAGTCCCTTATGATTTGTTTTTTATTTGTTTTATCTTTGATTTGAGTATTTTTCATGATATTATTTATTTTCTTTGTTGGCTTATTATCTATAGTCATTTGTTTTGCTATTTTCGTTGTTGTTTCAGGATGTCTTGTATACATATTTATGTTATTACAGTCTGTCTTCAAGTGATATTAGACCATATCCTATGTAGTATAAGAATCTTACGATAGTATGTTTCCATTTTCCCCCTCCTCACCTTTACACTACCATTGTCATACATTTCACTTTTACGTGCTATAAATCCCACACTATACAGTTATTAATTTTATTTTAGTCAAATTTTAAATAAAATTTTTATTCTAGAGTAGTTTTAGATTTTCAGAAAATTTTTAGAGTCAGTACAGAGTTCCCATGTATTCCACACTCAGTTTTCCCATTCTTAACATCTTGCATTATTATGGTACATCTATCACAGCTACAGCTATATTTTAAACATATTTAAATAATAAAAAAAAAAGTACGTATTTACTGATGTAGTTACCATTTCTGTGCTTGTTGTTACTTTGACTAGATCCATACATTTACTTGGTATCACTTTTCTTCTGTCTGAAGAATTTCCTTTAACATTTTTATAGTGAATGGCTGCTGGAAATTAATTTTTCATATCTTTTTTTTAATAATTATTTTATTTATTTTTGGCTGTGTTGGGTCTTCATTTCTGTGCGAGGGCTTTTCTTTCTAGTTGTGGCAAGCGGGGACCACTCTTCATCACGGTGCATGGGCCTCTCACTATCGCTGCCTCTCTTGTTGCAGAGCACAGGCTCCAGACGCACAGGCTCAGTAGTTGTGGCTCACGGGCCTAGCTGCTCTGCGGCATGTGGGATCCTCCCAGACCAGGGCTCGA
The DNA here is from genome assembly GCF_009873245.2 of Balaenoptera musculus. Classification (NCBI taxonomy): domain Eukaryota; kingdom Metazoa; phylum Chordata; class Mammalia; order Artiodactyla; family Balaenopteridae; genus Balaenoptera; species Balaenoptera musculus. The sequence continues at coordinate 108,644,781 of NC_045792.1, forward strand.
ACCCGTGTCCCCTGCATTGGCAGGCAGATTCTTAACCACTGTGCCACCAAGGAAGCCCTTTCATATCTTTTGAATGTCTGAAAATGTCTTTTTAAAAATAAATTTACTTATTTATCTATTTTTATTTTTGGCTGTGTTGGGTCTTCGTTGCTGCGCACGGGCTTTTTCTAGTTGTGGTGAGTGGGGGCTACTCTTTGTTGCAGGGCTACTCTCATTGCGGTGGCTTCTCTTGTTGCAGAGCATGGGCTCTAGGCACATGGGCTTCAGTAGTTGTGGCACGTGGGCTCAGTAGTTGTGGCACACGGGCTTAGTTGCTCTGTGGCATGTGGGATCTTCCCAGACCAGGGCTTGAACCTGTGTCCCTGCATTGGCAGGTGGATTCTTAACTACTGCACCACCAGGGAAGCCCCTGAAAATGTCTTTATTTCACTTTTCAATAGATGCAGAAAAAGCTTTTGCCAAAATTCAACTTAAAAACATTTGCACAGCAAAGGAAACCATAAACAGATGAAAAGACAACCCTCAGAATGGGAGAAAATATTTACAAATGAAGCAACAAATGATTAATCTCCAAAATATACAAACAGCTCATGGAGCTCAATATCAAAAAAACAAACAACCCAATCAAAAAATGAGTGGAAGACCTAAATAGACATCTCTCCAAGGAGGACATACAGATGGCCCAGGGGCACATGAAAGGATGCTCAACATCACTAATTATTAGAGAAATGCAAATTAAAACTACAATGAGGTATCACCTCACACCAGTCAGAATGGCCATCATCAAAAAATCTACAAACAATAAATGCTGGAGAGGGTATGGAGAAAAGGGAACCATCTTGCACTGTTCGTGGGAATGTAAATTGATACAGCCACTGTGGAAAACAGTATGGAGGATCCTTAAAAAACTAAAAATAGAACTACGATATGACCCAGCAATCCCATTACTGGGCATATATCCTGAGAAAACCATAATTCAAAAGGACACATGTACCCCAATGTTCATTGCAGCATTATTTACAATAGCCAGGTAATGGAAACAACTAAATGTGAAATGATAGATGAATGGATAAAGAAGATGTGGTACATATATATAATGGAATATTACTCAGCCATAAAAAGGAACGAAATTGGGTCATTTGTAGAATTGTGGATGGACCTAGAGTCTGTCATACAGAGTGAAGTAAGTGAGAAAGAGAAAAACAAATTTTGTATATTAATGCATATATGTGGAATCTAGAAAAATGGTACAGATGAACCTATTTGCAGGGCAGGAATAGAGATGCAGACGTAGAGAAGAGACATGTGGACACAGGTGGGGAAGGAGAGGGTGGGACGAATTGGGAGATTAGGAATGACATATATACACTACAATGCATGAAATAGATAGCTAGTGGGAACATGCTATAAAGCAGGGGTCCCCCACCCCCAGGCTGCACAGCAGGAGGTGAGCGGTGGGCTAGCGAGCAAAGCTTCATCTGCCGCTCCCCATTGCTCCCCACTGCTCACATTACCACCTGAACCATCCCCCCACCCCCACCCCGTGCTGCCATCCGTGGAAAAATTGTCTTCCATGAAACCGGTCCCTGGTGCCATAAAGGTTGGGGACTGCTGCTATAAAGCACAAGAAGCTCAGCTGGGTGCTCTGTGACAACCTAGATGGGTGGGATGGGGGTGGGAGGGAGGTCCAAGAGGGTGGGGATATATGTTTACATATAGCTGACTCACTTTGTTGTACAGCAGAAACTAACAAAACGTTGTAAAACAATTACACTCCAATTTTTAAAAAAACCCATTTTTGTAGTGAAAGTCTGCTGAAAATTAATTTTTCATAGATTTAGTATGTCTGAAAATGTCTTTATTTCACTTTTATTTTGGAAAGATATTTTCATTGAGTATGGAATTCTAGGTGGACAGTGTCTTTTTCTTTCAATCCTGTTCCATTGTCTTATCTCTTACATTATTTCTGATAAGAAATCTTCTTTCCTCTATACAGAATGTGTCGTTTTTTCCTCTGGCATATTTTAAGGTTTTTCTTTAACAATGATTTTGAGAAATTTTGTTGTGATCTGCTTTGGTGTAGTTTTCTTAGTCATTTTTGTGCTGGGGTTCATTAAGATTCTTGAATCTTTGGGTTTATGAGTCTCCTCAAATTTGGAAATTTTTGGCTGTTATTCTTGTTTTAACAAACTTTTAACTTATAGAACAGTTTAGATTTACAGGATTATTGTGAACTGGGAGTTCAGACAGAGGTCAGAGAGTTCTGGTACATCCCACATTCAGTTTCCCTGATGATTAGCATCTTACATTTGGTATGGTACATTTGTCATAATGAATGAACCAATCTTGATACATTTTTATTAACTAAAGTCTATACTTTTCTCAGATTTTTTCAGTTTTCCCCTAATGTCCTTTTTCTCTTCCAGGATCCCTTCCAGGTCACCATATCACATGGAGTCATGATGTCTCCTCAGAATTCTTTTTTGGTTGTGAGTTTTTCAGACCTTGCTTTCCTTTGATGACCTTGACAGTTTTGAGGAGTACTGGTCAGGTATTTTTTAGAATGTTCCTCAATTTGGCTTTTGTTTGATGGTTTTCTCATGGTTATGAGATTTGGGGTTATGCGTTTTGAGGGGAAAGACCAGAAACGTACCGTGCCCTTCTCATCACACCCTGTCAAGGGTACATGCTCTCAACATGACATCACAGTTGACATTAACCTTGATCACCTGGCTTGGGATAGTGTTTGTCAGATTTACTATTTTTTTCTCCCTTTCAATATTATACTCTTTGAAGGACGTCACTGTGGTGTGCAACCCACCCTAAGGAGTGGGGGGTTATGCCCCACTTTCTTAAAGATGGAGTAGCTACATAAATTATGCGAAATTCTTCTGCAAGAAACTTTGTCTATTAGCCCCGTTTGTTTGTTTATTCAATCATTTTTTGTATCAGTTTGCACTGATAGATAATTATTTTGTCATTTGGGCTATAATCCAATATTACTATATATAATATTTTGCTCAAATTATCCCAGCTTTGGCCATTGGGAGCTCTTTCAATTGGCTCCTGTGTCCCTCTGACATATCCCCATCAATGCTGGATTTCTTCTTTTGAGCGCTTTCTTACTTTCTGCCACTACAAGATGCTCCAGGATCATCCTATATATTTCCTGGCTCATTTCAAGAATCAGTCATCGTTCTAAGATTCCTTTTATTGGAGAACGATATTAGAAACCAAGATCCGGGTGCTGGATGTGCTTATTGATGCTAGAGCATTATTACTTCTAGGCCCTCAGCAGACAGAGCAAGGAGATACGTGTGCGTGTACTAACTGGGGCATCCATACATATCTATAAATGTTTCTATATGTAACCATCCATATGTTAAGGTAAATATGAATTCATGATGATTTATCCAACTCTATGACCACATGGATTATTCTAGCCTCCTCTCCTTGCTTATCCATTTCTTCTCCAACAGTGAGAAACCTGGCTCCCACCATTCACCATCCATTTACTTAATTGTTCATTGCACTGCACATGTGTAGAGGTATCGGAATGGGTAACCCATCACCCTGTGAAAAACAACTTTATCAACTAGACTGCAGAGAGTGTTCATGTACAGTGCCTATGCCTTTAGTCTTACAAATTCCACTCATTCCCAAAATTACTTAGGTCGGCACCTTATTCTGAAGTACCCTTCAGTGAGGTCGTGTCCTACATTTGTAATATATTTAGATCATTTTGTCACAATCGACATTCCATTCTGGGATCTCTTGACCTAAAAAATTATTTAAATTTGCATATGTTATGGTTTACTCTGTGTTGTAAAATTTTAGGAGTTTTGATAAATGCTTAATGTCTTATATTCACCATTGCAATATCATTAATGATAGTTTCCCTGCCCTAAAAATCCTTTGTGCTCTGCCTATTCACCTCTCCTTCCCCATTAACCCCTGGCAACCACTGACCTTTTCACTGTCTCAATAATTTTGCCTTCTCCAGGATGTCACAGTATTGGAATCATATGGTCTGCAGCTGTTTCAAATTGGCTTCTTTCCCTCAGCAATATGCATATCTCTTCGAGGCTTGATAGATCATTTCCTTTTATCACTGAATAATATTCCACGGTATGGGTGAGCCACAGTTTGTTTATCCATCACCTAGTGAAGGACTTCTTGGTTGCTTCCAGTTTTTTGGTGACTATGAATAAAGCTACTATAAATATTTGTGTGGGTACATAGGAGTATGATTACTGGATCATATGTGAGAGTATGTTTAGCTTTATAAAAAACCACCAAACTGTCTTCCAAAGTGGTTGTGCCCTTTTGCATTCCCACCAGCAGTGAGTGAGAGTTCCTGTTGCTCTGCGACCTTGCCCTTCGTGTGTTTGTGTTATCAGTTGTTGTGTGTTTTTTTTTTGTAGCCATTCTAATAGGTACATAGTGGCATCTCATTGTTGTTCTAGTTTTTAATTCCTTAATAACAAGTGATATTAAGTATCTTTTCATCTACTTATTTGCCATCTCTCTCACTTTGATGAAGAATGAAAAGTGGTGTTTATATTTTAAATTGGGTTGTTTGTTTTACTGTTGTTGATGCTTGAGAGTTCCTTTGTAAATTTTGGATACAAGTCTTTCATCAGATATGTGTTTTGAAAATATTTTCTCCCAATCTGTGGCTTGGCTTTTCATTCTCTTGACAGTGTCTTTCACAGAGCAAAAGTTTTAAATTTTAACAAAGTCCAACTTACCAATTTTTTGTTTCATAGATTGTGCTATTGATGTTGTGTTTAAAAACTCAGCACCAAACCCAAGGTCATGTAGATTTTTTCATATGTTTTCTTCAAGAAATTTTATAGTTTTGCATCTTAGATTTAGGTCTATGATCTGTTTGGAGTTAATGTTTTTAGGGTATAAAGTCTGTGTCTAGGTTCTTTTTTTTTTTTGCATATGGACATTCAAATATTCCAGCACCGTTTGTTGAAATGACTATTCTTTCTCCATGAGTTGCCTTTGTTCCTTTGGAAAAGAACAGTTACTATGTATGTGTTGGTCTATTTCTGGTCTTGTTATTCCGTCCCATTGATATATGTGTTTATTCTTTCACCCATACTGTGCTGTCTTGATCACTGTAGTCTTTTCTTTCTTTCTTTCTTTCTTTCTTTCTTTCTTGCTGCATTGGGTCTTTCATTGCTGCGTGCGGGCTTTCTCTAGTTGCGGTGAGCGGGGGCTACTCTTTGTTGCAGTGCGCGGGCTTCTCATTGCAGTAGCTTCTCTTGTTGTGGAGCACAGGCTTTAGGCGCGCAGGCTTCAGTAGTTGTGGCACATGGGCTCAGTAGTTGTGGCCCACAGGCTTAGTTGCTCTGCGGCATATGGGATCTTCCCGGACCAGGGCTTGAACCCGTGTCCCCTGCATTGGCAGGCAGATTCTCAACCACTGTGCCACCAGGGAAGCCCGATCACTGTAGTCTTATAGGAGTTTTGAAACCAGGTGGTGTGAGTTCCTCAACCTTGTCCTTCAGTATTGTGCTGTGCTGGCTATTCTTGGTCCTTTGCCTTTCCATATGAACGTTAGAATCAATTTGTTGATACTTACAAAATATCTTGCTAGGATTTTGGCTAGGAGTGTATTTAATCTATATATTAGCTGAGGAAGAATGAATATGGAGTCTTCAAACCCATGTACAGACAACTTCTCCATTCATTTAGCTCTTAAATTTTTTTCATCAGTGTTTTGTAGTGTCCTGTATGGTGTTGGGGAAATGCCCTTTCCAGGTGGGATGGGCTGCTTCAGACCTTCCCCTGGAGAGCCCGCCTGTCGTCGAGGAGGCTCTGCATGTATTACTCAGTGATTACTCTTCACTCCCTCCCCCCGCCCCACACCATCAAAGCCAAGGGCAGATCTTTCTGGGCTCCTCCCCAGGAGAAACTGGTGGAGTCCCACGAAAGTTCAGAAGCCTCAGACTGTGTCCCCCAGGAGACTCTCACTCGCACCATCGTCCATCCTCAGCCTCCGGCAACTGGTCAACATGACCATGTGAGTGTTTCTGCCTGTTTCTGGCTCGTGGCCTCTGTCCCTGGGAAGCAGATCTCAGCCGTGACTCACCGGATCTGCCTGTCTCTCCTGACTTCAAGGGAGACATTTTGCCTTGTGACCTCAGGTCTTTGATGGATCTGAGAACAGTTAATGATTTTTCACTTGGTTTGGCTTTTTCTTATAGAAGGATAAGAACTCTTTATGTGCTGGAGCTGAAAACAGAAATCCATTGTTTTTCCAAATATCTTTCCCTGTCCACCCCTCCTATGCAGACTCTAATGACACGTATGGTATTTCCCACTGGTACGCTTTTCCATTTTTTCTCTCTTTCATTTGGAATGTTTTCTCCTGGTCCATCTTCAGTGATCACGGCCAGTGCGTTTTCACCTCCGTCCTGGTCGTGTTGACGTCTAGAGGCTCCACTCGTCCTGTTTGTGTGGCTTCCATGTCTTGGCTCTTTGTGTGATGCAGTCATGATAAGCGATCACCGTTTCACCGTCCCCGCCTGCTGATTCCAGCAGCTGGAGAGCTCCGGCCGATGGGTCCATCGCCCTTCTATGGGTCCCCTTTTCCTGCTGCCTTGCACGCCTCCCAGGTTCTCATCCATGAGGTTGGTGTGAGTTTCGCCTTGTTGGATGCTGGGTGTCTTGGCATGTGTACAACTGCTGTGCGTTATTCCGGGATGCAGTTCTGTTACTTTGGAATGGTTTGTTCCTTTCGGGTCTTGCTTTCACCACGTGTTAGGTATGTCCAGGTCATTGCTCCCTCTGGGGCTAATTATTCCCCACCTCGGAGGCAAGACCCTTTGCTCTACCTGATGCCCCACAAATCACGAGGCTCTCGGGCCCAGCTGGTGGGTGCTGGCACTGTTCCTGCTCTGAGTGGGCAGTGGGGCCTGTTGCCCTGATCCCCTTGGGTGGTTCTTTCCCCAGCCTGTGCTGGTCAGTTCTCTGCTGCATATCTGAGGGGCTCTCTGCAGCTCTCTGGGGCTCTTTGTCCATGCAGCTCTCCCTTCTCTGTCCTGCAAACCCTAGCTGTCTTGGTCTCCCCAGACCCCCAGCTCCATCTTCAAGACTCAGGGCCCTGCCTGGTCCCCCCTGGACGCTGTGGCCTGGACGCTCTCTCGAGGCAGTGAGCAGGGCGTGTGCAGGGTCACTTTGTCCGTTCCCCATCACTTGTGGAGCACTGTCTTTCATTGCCTGGTGTCCAGTGTCTTGAAAACCATTGTTTCACAAATGTTGCTAACATTTTGGCTGATTTTTTCATGTGAGGGGGAAATCTAGTTCCGTTTCTCCATCTTGGCCAGAGGTGGGTGAAGGCCCTCTTGGCTTTGGGGCAGGGGGTTTGGGGACTCCATCAGCTCTTGCCTGCTATGAATGGTCAAGAGGCCATGTGCGGGCCTGCCACTGCCAAGTGCGTCCGTGCTGATTATTCAGCAGGAGGGGCCTGTGGACACAGGGCCCCCGTGCAAGACAGACCTGGGCGGGGCAGCTGTTACCTACCCCACGTGCTGCTTCTATACTGGGGCTTGTGTGTTAGCATCAGTGGGAGCGCAGACGCTGAGTTCAGTAGCCCTGCAGAGACCGGGTCCCTCGGGTCCTTGTGGAGACAATCTGACCCAGCGGTTGTAGGTCCCCGGGGAGGGGGACCAAGGGGCACACGCCTGGAGGCACTTGGTCGTGTGGTGCGTCCTCTTACAGGGACCCAGCTTCTCCTCAGGCTGATGTCTGGGTCGGAGAACTGGCTCAGTCTGTGAAGTGGTCGGGGTCATGACTGCCCTGGGGAGGATGACCTCCACCCCGGGTCACGTGGCCTTCCTCTCCCGCTGATGGGTGTAAGTGGTGGCCTGGTGGCTACCACCCATCTTACCTCCTTATAGATCCCAGGTGCCGTTTCAACTTTGCCGCCTGTATGAGTTTGCTCAGGGCACCATAACAAAGGCCCACAGCCTGAGCACCTTAAACAACAGACATTCACGGTCCCCAGTCCTGGAGGCTGGAATCCGAGATCCAGGTGTGGGCAGGGCTGGGTCCTCCTGAGGCCTCTCTCCTCGGCGTGTAGACGGCCGTCTTCTCCCTGTGTCCTCACAGGGTCGTCCCTCTGTGTGTGTCTGTGTCCTGATCTTCTCTTATCATAAGGACGCCAGTCCTATGGGATTAGGGCCCACCCTCGTGACCTCATTTTACCTTCATCACCTCTTTAAAGGCCCAGCTCCAAACACAGTCACCTTCTGGGTGCTGGAGATCAGGACTTCAGTGTGTGAGTTCTGGGGGCGCCGTCCAGCCTGTAACGTTGCCCGTCACGTGGCGGTGCCCACCTTGCTGCTGGCAGGTATGTGTCCCTCCTGACCTGCTCTATTCCGGGATTCTCTCTGACCCGTCGCTGCCCAGGAGCCCAGTTCTGTGACAGGCCCCCCGCCCACCAGTCCCCGTCCGCGGGGTTGACCACTGCTGAGGCCCCGGCTATGCTGGCGCCCCTACCAGCCCCTCCTACCTCCTAGACAAGCAAAGCGTGCTGGGGGCCCCCCTGGCATGGCTGTTGGGTTCCTGGCCTTACACACAGACCTGTGTGGGATGGCCACTCTTCCAAGCCTTTTTCCTTCCTCCAAGGTCCGCTGTGCATCTCTGGCCTCTGGGCTTCCTGTACTGTGAGCCACTGCTCTTCCTGTGCTTCCGAGGGCCATCATGGCAGTGAACTCGGGGTCCCTGCCGGGGGGTCAGATCCCATGTCCCAGGAAATGGGCCCTGTATAAACAAGTTCTCCCACCTCCGGGGAACTCTGCTGCTGCTTCGACCTCCTCCAGGCCCCCAGGGTCCCCGCTGGCCAGCCCTGCAGCTCCTTGGGTGTGTAACCCCTCACCACCCTTCTCAAGGCCAGCCTTTCCCACCGGTCATGCTGAGGCTCGGCCCTAGCTATGGGTCTGGGGGCCAGGCAGGTAGGTGGGGTGGATGCCCAGGTGGGCAGGCATTGCCCTGTAAGGCACCTGCCTCACTTAGGTCCCTGTGTGGTCTTTGAGCAAGATGTGGCCTCCACCTTCCACAGGGGGCTTCTCTGCAGGCCCAGGAGGCTGGGGGCGTCGGGTTCAAATGTCTCAGGTGGGAGGGTCTCATGGCGTCTTGTGCTTCCTCGTCCGGACTCTTGCCCAAGAGCTCTGGAGTCCCCACAACCCAATCCTGGCCCGGCCTCGGCCCTGCCACCTCTGCCTCTCGGTGCTGCCAGGAGGTCCTGGGACTCTCACACTCGACGGTAAACTGCAGATTCGTAGATCTGAGCCACCCGCCTGCTCCCCTGCCCTTGGGTCACGCTGTCCCTGTGGTTCTCAGGTGCTGCAGACACGGCACCGGCTGGGGTCTCCCGCCCAGCTCCGAGCAGCGTTGGGTGCAGCAAAGGCGCCCTGCCCACCCTTCCAGGCCCCCTCCTTGCACGGCCCGTTCGGGACCTCACGGCCGAGCCCTGGGCTTACAGTGGGCTTCCCAGCGCCTCTCTGGCCCGACCCCAGAGGCAGACCCAGCGATCCTCCTTGGGATTTGTGGGAGGGGGCGCCCCTGGGAGAAGGGGAGGGGCTGAGAAAACAGATAAGCAAAGAGGGGTCTCCCGCTGGAGACGCAAGTGCACAAGAGTGGAATTGAGGCTGCAGTCCTTCCTATCCCTGGGGGTCCCTGCCTGGCCGGGCTGCCCTTGGGGGGTGGGCACGGCCTCTTGGTGCCTGGGAACAATTCACTGGAGGGGAGGCTGGGAGCAGCTAGCAGCCAATGGCGGTGGCTGGGAGATGGGTGCAGGGCGGGGGTTTCCCCGTCCCAGGGTCAAGGCGCAAGAGGAGAGCCTGTGGGAGGGCCGGCAGCCTGGGGCCCTGGGGCCCCTCCTGCGCGCACGAGGCGGCCTGGCCCCGGGCAGGCGGGCGGGCAGGGGCGTGTGCGTCTGCACGTCCGAGGAGGTCTCCCTGTCCCGGCAGGCCAGACTCCCGGCACAAGGGCTGCCTGGGGCTTTGAATTGCGCGGCACGTGTCTGAACCTGCCGGCCTGGGTGGACGCGGGTGAGGACGTGTGCCTGGGCGCCTGTGTGGTTGTCACTGCCGGCGGGCGGCGGGAGCAGAGGGCGGGTCCCAGCGGGTGTGGCGCGGGCGTGGGTGCGTGTGCCCCTGCTGGGGCCGGGCACGTGTCTCTGCGTGCCGTGTGTGCCTGCGTGTGCCGGCAGGTGCCGGTGCCCCCGGGAGCTGGAAGCGGACAGCGCGGTCAGGGGACCGGCGGTGCCTGGTCTCCATCTCCCAGTGCGTCACTCTGGGCGCCAGGTGTCTGTGTCCTGCCTCCGTTCGTTGGGGGCTTGAAGGGAAGTGGGGAGGGAGGAAAGAAGGGCGGAGGGGCAGCTCAGAACCCGCCCTTACAACTTACTTCTTTAGAATTTTGCAGTCAACAATATTTACTATAAATGGGGAGCAAAAAACTACATGTTTATTGTAAAAGCTTTTGAGAATCCGGAGAATTATTGGTGGTCAAGAGTAAAGAAATGTATAAGTAACCAGTGAGGAAACTGAGGTTGCTTTTATAAAACAAACATTAATAAACCATTAAGTGTTAATGGTGGCCTGCGGCCACGCCAGGAGGCCCTGCCTGCTCGAGCCCTCCCCGCTGAGAGCTCCCCTGGGACCGTCCACCCCAGGCCTGGCCCGGCGGGTCCTGACAAGGCTGAGTTAGGTGCTGGCGGGCTCAGACAGACACCTGGCCTCAGCCGTGGCTGGCTGTCACCTTACCCTCGGGCCAGGCCCTGCCCCGCCCAGGCCCGGTGTCATCCTCGGTGAATGGGGACCACGGTGGCTGCCACCCCAAAGTGTTTCACGCGGGGAGGCTCCCCTGCCCCCGTCCTCCTCCAGGGAGGCCTCCAGAGAGCCACCGAGTCCCGCCGCATCTGGCAGCCTCGCGGCGCTGATGGAGCGCCTGCCGTCTGCGCTGGCACGGCGGGGATCAGCGAGCAGGGCTTGGGGTCCACGGCGGGACAGGGACATCGGGAAAGCAAGCCGGCACTGAGTGGAAGGCTGCTCTTCAGTGCCCGCCTCTCGGGGTGGAGGGACCGGGGCTCCTGCGTGGGTGCCCGTCCCAGGTGTGTACGTCCCGTCCCGCCGCTTCCGTGCCCCTCGCAGGGAGCACTGCCCGCCGTCCGTCTCCAGCTTCAGCTTCTCCCTGAGCAGGGCTCACCCACCACGGCTCCTTGGCCCCACGGCCCGTCCACCTGAAGGTCAACATGCTTCTCAAAACTAACCTGCTGGGAACATGCGCCTGGTGCCCCTCCCCCCCGCAGACAAGGGTCCTCGGGGTCTTCCCACGCCGTCCGTGGGAATCCGTCTTCTACTTTTGCATGGAATTTCTCTCTGTGAACACCCACATATTTACTGACTTGTGCGTCCTCTGCTTCCTCCCCACCAGGATGGAGGCCTCACTGTTGCCGGGACTTGGTCTGTTTCGTCCCTGACGTTCCCCCATGCCCGAGCAGTGCCTGGCATGTGTGTGAACTACGAGGGGCACAGGGCCTGGCTGGGCAGCTGGGGAAGGCTTCCCACGGGAGTGGCACTCAAGCAGGGTAACTCAGCTGGGGCGCAGCGCATGCCAGGGCCCTGTGGCTCATTGGGTGCATCCTTCAGAGGACAGAGAGGGGCTGGGGTTGGCGTGGGTCACCCAGTCAGCCTGGGGGGGCCCCGGGGCCTCTAATCACAGGGAGATGCATGTTGCCTGGCATGTTAGCAGAGGCTACTCCGACCTGTAGGGGCTGAGAGCGGGTGGGAGGAAGGGGAGGGGAGACCACAGCGCGAGGGCAGGGGGTCTTTCTGATGGGAGAGGACTGGGCGTGTCCAAAAGAAATGAGCCATGTGTTCAGGAAGAGACACACAGGAAACGTAAATGCTCATCACTGGTGACAGCAGCCCATCTGAAGAGGCACAGACTGTTTCCAACCCTGCGACGTCCTGGAAAACGTAGAACTATGCAGACAGGGAAAGATCAGGGGTTGGGGAGGGATGAAAGGGGGAGCACAGAGAGTTTTCAGGGCAGTGAAACACTCCATGTAAGATGATAATATGGATACAAGTTCTTACACGTTTGTCCAAACCCATAGAACGTGCAACCTGGGAATGAACCCTGACGCCAGCTGTGGGCTTCCTTTAATAATTTATTAGTGTGAGTAAACAAAATGTGGTCCATCCATACAGTGGAATATTATTCAGCCTTAAAAAGGAAGGAAATTCTGACACATGGCACATCGTGGATGAACCTTGGAGACACGACACTCAGTGAAATAAGCCAGACTCAACAGGATTAACTCCTGTAAGATTCCACTCACATGAGGTCCCTGGAAGAGTCAGATTCGTAGGGACAGACAGGAGATGGTGGGGCCCTGGGGCGGGGGAGGGGGAGGGGAGTTTAGTGGGGACCGATTGTCAGCTTGGGACAATGAAGAATTTCTGGAGGCGGATGGAGGTGGTGGTTGCCCAGCAACGTGAGCGCACTTAAAGCCCCCTTACACTTAGAAATCGTTAAGATGGTATATTCTACGTTTTGTATATTTTACCACTATAAAAATGTTTTTATGTATCACTATTGGTTCCTCAGTTGTAACAAACGTATCCACCGATGCAAAATGCTAATAACAGGGGAAACTGTTTGGGGATGAGGGCTGGATATGGGAACTCTGCGCTTTTTTGCTCGGTTTTCTGTAAACCTAAAACTGCTGTAAAAAAAAAAGGCAGTTAGGTAAAAAAAAAAAAAAACAACAACAATCCCGCAGACTTGGGTCCAGTTGTGGGGGGCGTTTGAAGAGTCAGGAGGCAGGTGAGGCCGTGTCCAGGCTGGGGTCCCCGGGGGAGGGGAGCCGGCAGGCAGGGGGATGCCGCAGGTGGTGAGGCAGCCCCGCCAGGAACACCTTTGCTCCCACCGGCGGTGAGGTCAGCTGGAGGCACGGTCGGAGTGGGACAGGGGCACCACCCCAGCACCAAGCCCAGGCCCGGGAGGGGAGAGTGGGGCCGGACTGGCTCCTGGGGATGGGGCAGCTCTGCCCTCCAGGGGCGGTGCCGTCTCCCCTAGAACTGGGAGCTCTGTGGCGCCTGCTCACTCCTGGGTCCCGGGGACTGGCTGGCGCATAGTAGGTCTTCGGTGGAAGCGGATGAGTGAACAGGGGCCAAGGAACTCGGGGGAGGGCGTCGGGGGAGGGCCTCTCCTGAGGCTGCGGCTAACACTGCGTGGGCACCATCGTGTCACCCAAAGGCTGACTTATTCTCCCGACTGTCTGGGGAGGCCCAGCGCCACAGCCGGGGAGACCCAGGCCCAGGGAGGCCAGGCCACCTGCCCACGGTCATGGTCAGTAACAGGCAGAGCTGGGGTCTGAGCCAGGCTGGTTCAGCGCCTCCCACCGTGAGCCTCTCTGGGTTTCCCACGCTCCGGAACCCGCTGTCTGTGCATCTGTCTCAGTGGGTTGTTCTTTCAAAAATTGAGGTGAAATTCACATCACATAAAATTAACTATTTTCTTTTCTTTTTCTTTTCCTTCTTTTTGGGCGCGCCACGCGGCACGTGGGTTCCCTGACAAGGGATTGAACCCGCGCCCCTTGCATTGGAAGCGTGGAGTCTTAACGCCTGGACTGCCAAGGAAGTCCCCAGATTAACTATCTTAAAGGGCACAATTCAGCAGCCTTTATTACATTCACAGCGCTGTGCAACCATCACCTGTGTCTTGCTCACGGATGTTTCTATCACTCCAAAGGAAATTGTACCCATAAGCACTCACTCCCCATTCCAGCTCCCAAACCTCTAGTCTGCCTTCTGTCTGCGAGTTTTCTTTTCTGGACGTTTCATATAAACCGAATTGCGTTTGTGGTCTTTTGTGCCCGGTTTCCCTCAGGTTCACCCATGATGTCGTGTGTGTCAGAATCTCCTTCCTCTTTGAGGCTGAATGACACTGCTTTGCATGGCTGGACCACATTGTGTTTATCTGTTCATCCGCGGATGGACACTGGGTTGTTTACTCCGCCTGGTTGCTGTGAACTCAGGTGAGCAAGTGTGTCTTTGAGACCCGCTTTCGATTCTCATGGGCCTATACCTCGGAGCGAAGGTGCTGGGGAGTCGAGGAACTGCCCCGTTTTGCACCATTTTACACTCCCGCCTGTAGTGCATGGGGTTTGCTCACGTGTCCCCTTCTTTCCTCTGGGCCTCGGGGTGTGCAGTGAGTGGGGTCTGCCAGCCCCATAACGGGGGTGTTGGAGTGGCCGTCTTGCTGTCCCCTGGGCCTGTGTCCCGGCTCCAGGGTTCTGGAGGCTGGTTCCAGAGCAGGGGAGAAGCATGCACTCTTTGCCGGCTGGGGGCCCCAGTGCAGACGGCAGCGCCCGGTGGGATGGGGGCTGGTGCGCCCAGGCCATACCCAGTGGCTCCCCACCCCAGCCTCAGGCAGGGGCCGTCATTCCCCGTTTACCCATTAACAGGCCGGAGGCGGTGGGGCTGGAGACAATGGTGTGTTTGTTCCCCGCGGCCAGGGGGGCCCCCATGGGTCCCTGGCACAGTCATCAAAGCTCTGTGATTAAGTCTATTAGGGAAGGGATTTGTGCAAACACAGAGACAGGTGCAGGGCCCGGGCCAGCTGCCGGGCTGGGGGCTCCCCAAGGAGGCCATAAACTTCCCGGCCGGCGACCTGCCCGCCAAGGTCTGCCGTCCACCCAGGCTGAGCTGCGGGCGTCCCCGGTGTGTGTCCTGCAAACCCTACTCCCGTTCACCCCCGAGGGCTGCCTGGAGGCCTGCTGGCCCATGGCTAGACAAGCCCTCGGAGCGGGGCTGGCTCTCGGCCTGTGTTCCAGCAAGAGCGGACACGGCCCTCTGAGCGAGTCCTTTTTAAGTAAGGACTCCTTTGGTGAAGTGAATCGTCACCTGGTCAGGCATGTGCATGCCGGGGGCATCCTCTCACAGGGCTGCCTGGGCACTTGTCCCAGCCCCTGGACCCGCCTCCCCCCCACCCCGAGCCACAGCTGAACCCTGGACCTGTGCTGCGGGGCCCTGGGCACAGGGGTCAGGGGAAGCCCAGCCATGGCCACGGTGCTGTGACCAGGGTGGCACCTTTGGAGGGGCACTGCTGATACTCTCTGCCAGAAACCAGTGCCAGGCAATGGGCCTGTGGATAGGGCCGTCTGGGGCCCACGGGGCACGCAGGCCCTTTGCTGGGCGGCCCTCCCTTGTCTGCTTGCAGAGTGGCCGGGCTGACGCGTTCTCACCCACGTGGAGTTGCTGGAGCCACGGACGACTGGCCATGTGCTCGCCCCTCTGCCGTCCTGTCCTCCTGGGGGGGCCCCACTGTCCCGCAGGGACAAGTCCGGACAGACGGACCCTGGCCCTTGCTGCCCAGCCACTCCCTCGAGGGCAGGGCCGGGGAGAGCGGCTGGGCGCCGGGCTGTGAAATGAAAGTGGGCCTGGGGTCAGTGTCCTGCCCTCCCTGTGAGCAGGTGGGCTGGTGCCCGGGGAGCCCTGCCAGCCGGTGGCCCCTCTCATGCCCGCTCCCCAACTCGCGCTCCCCGCCATCCTGGGCCCGCAGCCTGTGACCTCCCCCAGACACACCGCCCAGCCCAGGGGCACCCTTGTCCAGGCCCAGGTCAGCAGTTTCCTGCAGTCCCACCCCCGCCACAGGTGCTCCATTGGTCCCTTCCTTGGGGTCACAACTCAGTGTTTGCATAAGGGACCTGGCTCTCCGGCCTGATGACTCCCTGTCTGTCCCCCTCCTTGGGAGGCAGCTAGAGACCTCCCGCCACAGGAGGGTCCTTGCTGGGTGGACTGGAGAGCCCTCCGGGACCACATCCCACCTGGAGAGCCATCTCATCTCCCCTCCCACCTGGGCCTTCTCCTCCAGGAAGCCTTCTCTGACGTCCCAGACCCAGTCAGTCACAGACTCCTCAGGAGAGGACTGTAGGGCAAACTGTGAGGCCTGAGTCTGTGCTGGTGGCCTGGGTCCACATCGCAGGGCACAGAAGGCAAGCGCGTGCACCTTAGCAAGGGCGTTGGACAGCCCCACCTCTCTGAGCCCCACCGCCTGTTGATAAACTGGGCTAAATCGAGACTTCTATGCCACCAGGGGTTTCCTGGGAGGCCTCGGTTGTGGCGGGTCTAGCTGGCCAGGACCCCCAGGTTGCAGCTGCCTTTGTTCCCTGATGGCCCCAGGCCTTCCTGACCTGACCCCCGGCACTGCAGGCTGCATGTCAGTTCCTTGCCCCGAGGGCCTCTCTGGGGGCAGCCCCTGCCTGCCTTCCCTCAGGGAGAGTGAGGGACTGAGGGGCCTGAGACGGAGCCAGAGCCCTTTGTGACCTAATCTTGGAGGCCATGTGGTCGCTTCTGCTGTGTCCTATTGGTTAGAAGTAAGTCCCAGGACAGGGACCCAGGAGCCGGTCGGTGGGGGCTGTAGAGGCCATGACCACCGCAAGTAGGTCTGGGCTGTGTCCACGGGGTCACCAAGGCGCCTATGCGAGCAGAGGGCCGGGTTGGGGGGAGAGCCGAGCACGGCCATGTCCCCCTCGGCAGGTGCCTGGACTCGGGGTCTGGTGTCCTCGCTGGAGGGGTTGGTTTGAGGGGCCAGGCCTGGACACCCCTCATGCCTGCCTGCAATGTCCACCCTCTCTGTTCCCGGGAAACCTCCCTCTAGGTACAGGAAGCCCCTGGTTGCAAACTCTGAACCCTCGGACACCCGTGGTCCTGGGGAGGGGACAGGACAGGGAGGCCCTCAGGCTGAACAGAGTGGGTTGGACAGAGAGAGGCACCCCTGTCCTCAAGGCTGCACAGAGCTGCCCTGCCACGCCGGGGACACTGGGAGGATGTCTCAAGCTTGGGCTCCATCCGCAGGACCCTGAGGGTCAGGGTGGCCTGGAGGTAGTGAACGCCTGGTCCCTGGGAGTATGCAAGCGCAGAGCCTGGAGCCCACCCTCCGGGGAGGGCAGGACTCGACAGTCACCTGGGAGGAGCGGTGGACGGGAGGGGAGGGGAGGCAGGTCCAGGCCTGCAGGCCAGCAGGGGAGGGGAAGCCGTGGCGCCAGGGATCAGAGAAGGCCCAGTGGGGCCCCTACCCCCCTTCATTCGCGGCCACTGGCCATGCTGGTCACTCTAGGCCCTGGCCAGGCCATGGCCCCTGCCTGGGCTCGGGAGACATGCAGCCCAGCCCCGGGGAGAGGGACCACTGCGCCCTCCAACTCCCCCAGCCCCTCCCCCCTCTTAATCTCCTGGGTTGGGCCCTGCGCCGTTGGGGGGGGACTCCCGGATGGGCTGAGCTGCCCCTGCCCCCCCCCTGAGGACACCTGAGTCATGTCCCCCCCCACGGCCCTGAGCTGGCAGCCAGCGCCCCGAGTCCCGGCCCCGGCGGTCCCACGTGCCTCTGTCTATCCTGGATGGTCTGGGTCTGACCCGCCGCCCTCTGGGCCCGGTGTGCCCTTTCCCTCAGGGCTGGAGGCTCTGCCCTGATCTCTCCACCCCACAGATGCCCCTTGGTCTCTCCCTGGCCCCTCTCAGGCCTGCCTGTGACTTGGTCACTTTTCCAGAGTTTTCCGGGCTCTGCTGTCCTCTCCCATCCCTGTTGGGCGCTTCTGTCCCCACCGTCCCTGGCCTTTCGGGCTTACCCACCCCCTGGGTCCTGGCCCCTGCTTCAGGCCACCTGCCCGCCTGTCCGTCCCTCCTGCTGTCTCACTGGCCCTCTGCCGTCCTCCGGGCGGGCTGCTGGCCTCTGTCTCGGGAAGAGAAAGGACCGGGCCTAACCAGGCCACGAGCCAATGCGGCCTGACGCTGCTCCAGACAGACAGGCTGGGACACCAGTGGCCTGGCCTCCGAGCTGTGGAGCTGGGAGCAGGACTGGTTATTTCTGGAATGTGCGGCCTGCCAGGCTCGGCGTGCGGGGGGGCCGCGGCCAGATTCTGTCAGGACAGTTCACAGGCCTGGCGAGTGACCCCGTTTTCTGCTTGGCAACCAGCTTGCCACCCAGCTCATGACCAGCCCCACCCCCGAGAGGCACCAGCACAGGCCCCTCCCCCACTCTGCCCTGGCCTTCCTAGATTCTCAGGCCTCAGGCTCACGGGGCTGCCAACCGGGGGGCTCCTGGGAGGGTCCTGGGAGCGTCCAATGCACATCCCCAGGCCTGGCCACAGCCCCTTCAGTCAGGAGTGGGGCGGGACCTGCATTTTAACACGCTCTGCAAGGAGTTCTGAGAGTCTCTGACCTGGTGTAGCCCTTGCATTCCCTGGGGGCCGTGGACATGGTCCACCTCATCGCTCTCCCTCTGAGGTCCGGCCCAGTTTCCCTCCCACCTGCTTTCCCACCCCTCCCCCACCTTCTCACCCCCACCAGCCACTCTTCCTGCTGTTCCATTAGCACAGCGCACACTCCAGCCTCAGGGCCTTTGCACGTGCTGCTCCCTCTGCAGGGAAACGTCTGGAGCAGATCCTCGGAGAGACCTACTGAGAGCCTCTTACCTAAACAGCAGTGCCTCATAGACTCGGGGCTCTGTCCCCACGGCCCACATGGATTTTTCTCCAGGGTCAACGTTTGACATCTCTAGAAGATAGACATTTATTTGTTCATTGTCTGGTTTCCTCCACCAGAAAGTAGCTGTGTGTCCCCACACCTAGAGCAGGCCGGGCCCACAGCAGGTGCTCAGCAGAGCCTGGCTCTCGGGGTGCCCGCTTGCCCTCGGGGGCCAGCCACCACACCGGGAGGAACCTGGGCAACACGGGAGCCGCGTGTAAGTGCGCCAGCCCCGCGGAGGTCCCAGCCAAAGCCGGCATCAACCGCCAGACACTCGAGCGCGAAGGGCTTGGAGGTGAGAGAGCCCCACCCCGACCCGCCTGCACACAGGGACACCAGGGGAGAGCAGCCCTGCTGAGCCCAGCAGCCTGGACCGAGGGCGGCGATGACTCCACGGCCGCTCCTTTTTGAAGCCCCTGGTGTCAGGCAGCGGAGAGAACTCAGCCTGAGCACCTGACACGTGGGGCCTGCCCGCCTGTGTGGCGGAGGAAGGCCTGTATCTGTCCCACACCAGCCCCTTGACCCCGGGGAGGTCACCCTGCCCAGCCTCAGTGCTCTCATCTGGAAAGTAGGGATACCTTCCAGGGTTGTGAGAAGGAAATGAAATAGTACGTGACGTGTACGTGACAGATGGGGGTCAACACCACACTGTCAAATCCTGGATCAAGTTGCACCAGGATTTTGTCATCATTGTGAGAAAATAAACAAAAACTAAGCTGTGAAATTGTGCTTCTTTATTGCTCAGACTTTTGTTTTATGCTTGTTGATTTTTTTTAATTAATTTTTTTTTTTTGGCTGCTTTGGGTCTTCATTGCTGCACGTGGGCTTTCTCTACTTGCGGCAAGCAGGGGCAGCTCTTGCTTTGTGGTGCGCGGGCTTCTCATTGCGGTGACTTCTTTGTTGCGAGCACGGCTCTAGGCATGTGGACTTCAGTAGTTGTGGCACACGGGCCTCAGTAGTTGTGGCTTGCGGGCTCTGGAGCACAGCTCAGTAGTTGTGGCGCACGGGCTTAGTTGCTCCGTGGCATGTGGGATCTCCCGGACCAGGGCTTGAAACCGTGTCCCCTGCAGTTGGCAGGTGGATTCTTAACCACTTGCGCCACCAGGGAAGTCCCATGCTTATTGACTGGGTCATTTTGTGTGCACACGGAGAAAGGAAAATGCCAGAAAGAGAAGTCGGTGGCCATTCCCACGTCGAAGTCCACCTCTTCCCATTCCCTTTGGCCCCGAGGTGTCTGTGGCAGGGCTGGTCCTCCTCGGGCCCCATTGCCTGACGCCACTCTCCCGAAGGACCTGGGGTCTTGCCCGCTCTGCTGCTTTCCGGATCTTGCCAGCAGGCGCCGGGAGACGGTTTCTTGGTGGGGTCACCCACAGGGAGGAACAGCCGAGTTGGTAAGTGGTGAGTGGCCACTACACCGTGACTGCCACCCGGCCAACGGCAGTGTTACGATGCGGCCTGATCTCAGGGAGTAAATGTGAGAAAAAAGCAGCAGGAGTGACGAATGGTGCCCAGTGCAGGGCCCTTCTCCTGGGGACCCCACCCCGGGCTCTCCCACACCCAGTCACCGTGGGGGGCCTTCCTCTGGACCCAGGGTAGGGCGGGGCTGGCCGGCCACTCCCTCTGGAGACGGAGTGCTGGGCGGCTCTGTGCTCCTCTGCCAGGCCCTTTGATGTCCCCAGACTGGCAGGGGCGGGTCCCAAGGCTTCCTCCGGCCCCTTTGAAACTGGCACTGCCCTGTGACCCCTCCCACCGCGGAATCCGGGAGGCACGGCGTTCACCCAGGTGTCCAGGGAGGCATGTGGCTCCCAGCCCGGGCCAGAGGCCTGCTCGCCTCAGTGGCCTCCAGCGGACAGACCTCGAGGGATGCCGACTTTAGACGGAGTCTGTCCTCGTCCCCCGAGCATCCCGCTGGTCCTGGTACCGGGGGTGGGGAGCGGGCCCGATGGCGGTGGCTGGCCCGGGGCCTCTGGTGCCGCCAGGCAGGGGTAGCCCGCTGGAGAGGGCCCGCGGCGCCCCACCCCCTCCACCGACGGCAGGCAGGAGGGGCAGGACCAGCCTTATCAGGGTGGCCGCCGGCCACCCCACCTGCCGCTGACGGAGAGATGGGGAGCCTGGCCATAAACCCGTTTGTTCCCCCGAACGAGAGAGCAAGTAAGAACATAACCTCATAAAACGGAGCCAGAATCAAAGCTGACTTATCTCTGTATTTTGCTATAAACTCGCAGAATCAGAAAGGCAGCGGCCTCTTTATGGTTCAGGATGGCAGAGATTTCCGGGTGAGCGTGGCCATGTAGAGGGCACCGCTGCCCACACAGGTGCCTGGCCACAGGCGGGAGGCCAACCTCCGGCTGAGGGGAGCCGGCAGGACGCTGTCCCCCCCAAGAACGCACGTGGGCTCAGGTTCCCTCCTGGGCCTCCCTGGCCACCAGGGCGGGGTGAGCAGTTCCCCACGGGCCTTCCCAGATGCCGTGATCCTGACGCAGCCTCAGCCAAGCTGACCACAGGCCTTGGCGGCCACTGTGAACCCAACAGAGCAATGGCCCTGCCTACTCTGGGCTGGTGTCTGGTGGGGTCTCCTGGCCTGGGGCCTGTGCCTTCTGGTCTCTGCAAAACCCCGCCACTTCCTGGGACTCCTAGACCCTCAGGAGACCCGCTAGGAGGGTGGGGCCTCTGCACGGGGAGGGGCTGTACTGGGGCCTCTGGGGACGCCAGACAGACCTGGAGGCCATGAGGGTTGCCCAGGTGCCCTCTACCCCCAAGCGTGCCCAGTGGCACGGGGGGGGCAGGCACACACGTGCACTCGCCCACCCGCACACATAGCACACACCTGGGCGCTGCGAACAGGCCTTTACACGCCCATTTGTGTCCTGGGCCTCCCATGCCGCCACGTGCTTGGACACGTGCTTGGGCTCCCGCACACACGCACACGGGCCACCGCTGCCACGCTTCCTGCCGCTTCCTGCACGCTTCACCTCCCTCCCAACCAACGCCTGAGCCCCCGGCTCCAGAGAATCTGGCGGCCCTTCCTTCCAAACAGGATGGGCAGGTTGGGACACTGGATTGCAAACCTCCCCAAGGGGGGATGGGGAGGGGTGCTAAACGCTGGGCGGGGAGGGGGCTGAGGCCATCCATTACCCATCCGTGCTGCCGCAGCCTGAGAGCTGGACCCCCGCGCCCCTCCCCACCATGCACTCGCCCCTGTGGGGTGGGCGTGGGCCTGCGTGCAGGGGCCCCGGTGGAGGACCCATCCTCCGGAGGCACACACAGGCCCAGGCCAGGGTGGGGCAGGCTCTGCCCTGCCGTCTCCGAGGCGCCCAGGGCGACTCTCTCCACCTCGCCCTGAGCCCTCAACAGGCTGGTCTGGAGGGAGGGGTCTGGTGGGGCCTTTGCTCAGTGCTGTCAGGTGGGTGCAGGTCCAGGGGAGGCAGGGGTTCCGGCCTCAGCCTCCCACCTGCCCAGAGACCCCACCCCCAGCTTAGGGCAGCCTGGTTGATGCCCAGGACAGAACCCAGGGGGCTCTCAATGACCCTCATGGGGGAATGGGATGGGGGAGGCCCTCTGGTTCAGAGAAAGCTTCCTGGAGGGGGTGACTTTTCAGCTGGGCCTAGAAGACAGGTGGCACGGCCAGCAGGCAGCTTCTAGCATTCTCCAGGGGTCTTGAGAGTCCCTTCAGGGGGTTGCTGCGCAGGTGTGTGCACTGTCTCTGACCCGTCTGTCTGTCCATTTAACCTTAGCTCGGCGTGCAGAAGGCCGGCTGAGGTCTTGGCAGGTCGCAGGGGTCAGCACCTGCACGGCCTCCTTGCCCCGGCTGTGAGGACCCAGGTGACCAGGGCTTTGGGGGTTATGTTGACTCTCCACCAGATTTGACTTTGGGAAGGGTTGGATTTTAGCGAACTGGAGGCCTGTGAGGCCAGTTTGCAAGAGGCTATCTAAGAGCTTATGAAGCTGGAGTTGGGCCTGTACACCAGGAATGTAGATTTAGAGGATGGTGAACATGTGAAGGTCTGTCTCCTCAGTTTCTCCTTCCATTATCCATCCACACATCCATCCATGCATCCATCCATCATCCATGCATCCATCATCCATCCATCATCCATCATCCATCCATCCTCCATCCATGCATCCATCATCCATCCATCATCCATCATCCATCCATCATCCATCCATCCATCCATGCATCCATCATCCATCATCCATCATCCATCCATCATCCATCCATCCTCCATCCATGCATCCATTCATCATCCATGCATCCACTATCCATCCATCATCTATCCTTCTGTCCATTCATTATCCATCATCCATCCATCCATGCATCCATGCATCCATCCATCCTCCATCCTCCATCCATCATCCATCCATCCATGCATCCATTATTCATCCATCATCCATCCTTCCATCCATTCATTATCCATTCATCCATCCATCCATCCATCCACTATCCCTCATCCATCATCCATCCATCCATCAACTCATTCATCCAGTCATCTATTCACTCACCCAACCATCCACTCACCCACTCATCTGTCCATCTCTCCATCCATCATCCACCTCTCCCTTCTCTCCCTCCTTCTTTACATCCATGAATCTATCTATGCATTGATCTATTTTCCATCTATCTATCCATTAAATATCACCCGTTTTACTGAGCCAATGGACATGAGTTAAAGCACAACTTACTTCTCATTAGATTATGAACTCTGGGGGCAGAGTCCACACGTCTGTAGAAGCCCTAAGAGGCACAGGACAGAGCAGAGTCCCAGGAAACCTTTGCTGGATGAATGAGAGCATTCGAAAGCAATTGCACTCTTGTATTAATCCAGCTGCTTTCAAAAGAGCTGTTTTTCACCTTCCCAGAGGACTGGCTAGTTCGGGGTTGTAGGTCAGCTGCGACGCCACGTTTGTTTTGCACACGGGTGGTCCCTGTCCATTGTGTGGGTCCTTCTCGTGCGTGACCAAGGCCAGGGGACAGGCAGGCTCTGGGCACTCGAGGGACGGGTGGTCAGATGTGTGGGGAGGATGGAAGAAGGGGGTTGTGGAGGAGGCCATCAGGAGTGGGGGAGGGGTGCAGGGGACAGACCCCCAGGTCAGACACTCCCCATCCAGGCACCAGGGCAGGTGATAGCGGGGTGGGGGCTGCCTCGGGGGTGAGGGATGTGGGCGTCTCAGAGGAGCCCCTCCCACCAGACCTGGAGGGTCAAAGGACTGGGGGCTCTGGGCCTTGGGGTGGCTGGGACTGGAGTCACCCCCAGCTTGCCGGCCGGCGCGGGAGTGGTTGGAGGAGTGGAGAGCTGGCCCCAGCGGGCCGCACAGCCCAGGGAGCAGCCCAGGGTGTAGAAATGGCCCAGTGGCCTGTCGGTCCCCGGCCAGGACGTGCTGCCCGATGGCCCACCTCAGCCCAGGCAACAGCCTCCCCTGTGGGAGTTCCTGCTGCTGCCCAGGGGTCCGGGGGCCAGTCTCCTCACTGGAGGTGGTGATGGCCACCAGGGCACCCCGCTGGCCGGGGGCTCTACCCGGAGGCTCCAGTCTTAGGAGGGCCCGGGCTGAGGAGGGAAGGGGGCCCTGACTTGGCGATCCTGAGTGTGGGGTGCAGAGACCCCCCTCCCCAGGCATCCACCTGTGACTTCCTCGGCCCATCCTCGACAATCCCCATGGCCTCCCCTCGCACGAAAACTGGGTGGACGTTGGGAAGGGAGCGTGGTCAGCGAGGGCCCATGGGGACAAGGGCCACCTGCAGGAAGGGCCAGGCAGGGGGTGTGCAAGGCCCTCGGGGTCTGCCTGGGCCTCGTTGCTCTGGGCTCTGCCAACCGCCCCGGCCCTCCCGCCATCTCACCCCGGCTCCTGCAGGCCTGCGCGTGAGGTGGAAGATCTGAGCTCCTGCGAGGTCTCCCTTCACTCCCAGGTGGGAGCTCCCGGGGTGGGACTGTGTCCCATCCCTCCAGGTCCGAGTGGCAACTGCCTGCAGGCGCTGGCTGTGCAGGCCCTGAGGGTCAGGCTGCCCCGGGCCGACAGGCTGGGCTGAGGCGGTCAGGTCCTGCCTCCCAGTGTGGCCAGGGTTCTGGGCTGGATGTGTCTGTGGACAGTTCTGGGTCAGCCCTGGATATCCAGGAGGGGGCCCTGCAGGCGCGGGTGACTCTGGGACTGGCAGGGCCCAGCACCGGATGCAGGGGGGATGCTGGTCCCCTGGGAAGGGATGCTGGGGAGGCGAGAGGCTCAGGACCAGGACGGCTTTGCCCTCTGCCCACCCAGGGCTGGATGGCGTGGGGCTGGGGAGGCGAGAGGCTCAGGACCAGGACGGCTTTGCCCTCTGCCCACCCAGGGCTGGATGGCGTGGGGCTGGGGAGGCGACAGGCTCAGGACCAGGACGGCTTTGCCCCCTGCCCACCCAGGGCTGGATGGCGTGGGGCTGGGGAGGCGACAGGCTCAGGACCAGGATGGCTTTGCCCCCTGCCCACCCAGGGCTGGATGGCGTGGGGCTGGGGAGGCGACAGGCTCAGGACCAGGACGGCTTTGCCCCCTGCCCACCCAGGGCTGGATGGCGTGGGGCTGGGCTGAGAACAGACACACGATAGGCCCAGTCCCCAGGCCCGTGAAGCAGGGGTCACCTTCCCCCCGGGGCTGTTGTAAAGAGGGGTGCACCTTCTATCGGGGAGCTGTCTCTGGGGAGGGCCTCTCCTTGTACCCAGATTTAGATGGCCTGAGCCCACGCCCCTGGCCCTGGGCGCCCCCAGGAAGTGCCACCTGCCAGCCCTCTGGGCCTCCACGGAAGCACCTTGGGCTCAAAGCTGCCTCGAAGGACAGCATGGGCTGTTTCCTCCAGACACGCACACCGTGAACAATTATGGGGCCCCACTGTCCCCTGTACTTGGCTTTGCCCTGGGAGAAAGGAGAGCTGAGGAGGGATTGTGCGTGTCCCTGAGAGTGTGGGGTGCAGTGATGGGGACACCGTGCTGGGGGGTGGGAACAGGTGGGGGGCATGAGGGTGGCCCGGTCACATTGGTCCTCTGAAACAGGTACTGCCGCCTGAGGTGGGCGGGAAACCTGCTGAGTGGCCCCAGGGGAGCTGGCGCCCTGGCCTGTGTCACCCCAGTGTTGGTGCCTGGTGAGCAGGGGGCCTTGGCCACTAGCCCCCTCCCTGACACTGTACCTGCCCCTCCCTTGCAGGCTGAGCCCTCCATGCGCCCCTCCACGTGAAGGAAGGGCCAGTGCGTGTGTGTGCATGGGCACGTGTGTGTGTGTGTGCACGCAGGTGTGTGTATTGGTTGGGGGCCCCGTGTCCTCAGGCTTGGCCCCCGTCATCCTCGTGGTGACAGTGAGATGCAGAGCTGTGAGGTGGGACTGGGGAGGGGTTTGGGGGGCCCCCACATGTGGGAGTCCCGGGAGGGCTCTCAGGCCCCGGGTGCCCTGCCTGCCCCTGGGGACATGAGCGACCCTGCTCTGCCTGGCGCGGGAGGGGGCTCTGGGCAGGCGGCCTTGCCTGGGCCCCATGCCTCCCCGACCAGGCCCTGCTCTCCCCTCCCCAGCGCCTGTTGACCTCTGACCGCCCCCGTCCTTCTCCCAGTCACCCAGGAAGCCAAAGCCTCCTTCCTCGGATCTCTGGGCCACACCAGCTCCAAAAATGGGGCCAGGTCTCCACCGTGTGGCCACCTGACCACACTGCAGGGCGGTCCCCGTGGTCCTGTCTGCAGCCCTGGTCACTCCCTCCCTGATCGTGTGTGTGTGTGTGTGTGTGTGTGTGTGTGTGTGTGTGACAGACAGAGACAGGGAGACTGAGGAGGCCACGCAGCCACATTCCTGCTCCCTCCTACGGACAGAAAGCCTCCTATCCAGAGTGAGTGGTCCACTGCCATCCCCAGGCTTCCAGGTGGGGACAGTGGTGGCGACTGGACCCCAAGCTGGCTGGGCTGTAGCAGCAGGGCACAGACGGCCCACCCTCTGCCGGCCCCGCCTCAGCCCCCAGACCAGCACCTGGCCCGGCCCAGCCCCTGCCCCATGTGGGCAGGGTGGGCACACGCCCCCTGTGGCCTTACCCACCTGGATGTGAGGATGGACGCCACCGCCCAACAGAAGCAGGACACCTCCTCCCTCAAAGCCCCCTCCCCAAGGTGGCAGAGGAAGCCTGGTCCAGTGGGGTCTGAAAGTCTGCACCCCACGCTCACTCACTGCCCCTCTGGAACCCTGTTTTCTCACCTGTCAAGTGGGGGTGATGACAGCAGAGCCCCCAGCTGGTGGAGACCCACAGACGACCGTGGAGCTGCCCGGGGGGCCTGCCTTTGGTCGGGTCAGGAACAGCCGCTGCTTGGCTGGTGAGGCTGTGGGCAGGTCCCTGGGCGGGAGCCAGGGCGGGGGCTCCCCAGGCCACTGTTCATGCCAGGTCAGAGGTCTGTGCCTGGTTCCTTGCACCTTCCCGGGCATCTGGGGCTGGTATGGACACCTCTGACATTCTGACCTGTGCTGCTGACCCCGTCCTGGAAAACACCACCCACGGACCACCAACGTCGGGGGGTCGGGGGCCCCGGAAGGACTGCAAACCCTGCCTCCAGGCCTGGGATCTGGGAACTGGGGACCGTGGGCTCCGCCCACAGTTCAGCCCAAAGCCTGCAGCCCTGAGTCCCTGAGTGTCCCAGGCGTCCCCCATAGACGGCCCTGCAGGGTTCACCTGACCCCCAGCCGCCTGCCGGACCCCTGCCCGGGGCGGGGCTGCCTCCTCTTTCCTGCGCAGATACCGCTCCCCACGACGGGGGAGCCAAGAGGGCGGCAAAACCGCAGACGGCCACGTGTGGGCGCCAGCCCACAGGGAACCCCCGGAAAGAGCTGGACGTTCAGGGCGGCTGCTGACCCACGAGGCCCGGGGACTCTCCACGGCCTGGCAGAGGTGGCCGGACGTGCGCTGCCCCCGGGGAGCTTGCACACGGGTGGTACTTGTGGCCGGAGCCTGGACCCCAGAGTGCTCCATTGCCAGGTGGGCAGTGGGGCCTGAGTGTAAGGTTCTGGGGTCCACGGACAAGCTCTGGGCGTGGACCGGGGGGCACTGGGAGGGCTCGAGGACCCCCATCCACGCCCTCACCCGGTGTGCGCATGCGCATGCCCACATGCTCCCACAGAAACACGCCCTCTCCAGCCCACCCCCGCAGACGCAAATGCACATACGTCATCCCCGCAGGACCACCCACGTGCACCCACACGGACACGCGCCACTGCACACTCCCCGCCCCACTGGAGGGAGAACCTTGTGCCCAGAGAGGGCCCCGGGCCCCCGGAGATCACGGATCGGTCCCCTGACCCTGCCCCCATCTGCGGCCGGCGGGGTCTTGGTGATGACGGCTGTGGATGGGCCCCGTATCCAGCTGGGTCACAGACCCGCATGCCCTCACAGCTGCTGTCCCTTCCCCTCCCCAGGGCAGGCTGTACCTCTCTTGCAGCCACTGTCACCACTCTCAACCGGCACAAGCACACACACACACATGCACCACACACACACACGCACACGCGCACGCATAAGCAGTCCCCAAAGAGCGTGGCAGGGCCCTGGGCACGGGGTTCAGGCTCCTGACATACCGTCTGGCCAGGGCCAGGAACACTGGGCTGACGTCGAGAGGGTCACTGGCCATGTGGCCCGGGGCACGTCCGCTTGTCTTGGACAGGCCCAGGCGGGGGCAGCGCTGGAGGGAGAGGCCTCCAGGGTGAGCTCTCGCCCTCCTTCCCTGGGACTCAAGGAATCAGAGACCGCTCTGTGGCCTGAAGCTGGCGCCTGCCAGCAGGGGTGGGGCTTGGTGCCCCCTGAGTGCCCCCCTCCCTGCCAGCGACCCTGTTCCTGCCCCTCACCGCATCTGCCTGGTGCCTGGGCCTCTCCCGCTCCCCCGCCGCCCCCACGGGCCCTCCCCGCTCCCCCGCTCCCGCCTGCCATCCCGCCCCCCCCCCCAGCCCGTCCTCCGTCCCAGCTGTACTTCCTCCCGTCTCCCCCGCTCTCCTCGCCTGTGGCTCCTGGTGGAGGGGTGGGTGTCCCTGTCAGGGATGACACAAAACCAGGGCCAGCGGGGTGGAGGGGCCGGAGGAGCAGAGCGGCGCAAAGGTGCCCGCAGGCAAGGTCAGGACTTGAATCAGGAGAGAGCGCCACGTCCCTGTAGCAGCAGGACAACCGAGGGCGGGTGGGGTCGCCAGGCCCTGTGAGCCGGCTCAGGG
Organism: Balaenoptera musculus; assembly: GCF_009873245.2. Classification (NCBI taxonomy): domain Eukaryota; kingdom Metazoa; phylum Chordata; class Mammalia; order Artiodactyla; family Balaenopteridae; genus Balaenoptera; species Balaenoptera musculus. Next base: position 108,673,514 of record NC_045792.1, read on the forward strand.
TGCCACCCTGTCACCCCAGCACTCCCACTTGCAGCCCTCAGGGTTGGCGTCAGGACCCCTGTACAGGTGGGGGCACACAGGGTCTCCTTTCCTGAGTGGCATCGGGGCCGACCCCATCCATGCCCCCCTGCATCTCCCTCTCCTGCAAGCAGCCTTGGACTCGGACCCCAGACCCCGTGCCGGAAGCAGGAGAGCTCAGGACAGCCTTCCCGATGCCCCGGCTCACCCTTGGTGGGCAGGGGCTGTAGCTGGCTCTGCCGGAAGTGGAGAGGGAGGGGGGGAGGGGAGTGCCTGCCTGCGTGCAAACCCCCGTGCCCCTGGCTTGCCAGGGCTTGGCAGGAATACCCCTCCCCTCGTCAAGCAGGGTGCATTTGCAGTGCCTGACCCTTCTTGCTCCTGTGGGCAGTGGCCAGTGTGGCGGGGCTGGGGACAGGCCTCCTGGGCAGGGACCCTCACTCAGCAGGGGCTTTAACCAGGAGCAGGCTGGGCGGTTCCCTGCGTGCCCACAGCTGGCCGGGGCTCCCGGGCTCCGGCCACCGCTCCTTCCTCCCTGCGGTGGAAGCCGCCTCCCTTGGGTGTTGGAATATGGCAGCCCGGGTGACCAGAGCCCTGGCCTTGCGCTGGGGCTTCTTGCTGCTCCAGCTGTGGAGAGTGAGGCCGGGTCCCAGCCTGGAGGTAGCGGCCCATGGGGTGCAGGTGGCATTTGCTCTGAGATTGCGCTGCCCCCAACAAGGATCCTCCATGCCGGGGGTTTATTATCAACCCCTGGCTCACAGACACAGTCAACACCAGAATCCGCTGAGCCCTGTGCCTGGAACGCAGCACAACCTGTCGCCTCCTGCCTTAAGGAATAAGGAATAAGAAACACGGGAAGCGCTGAGGCCCAGCGTCCCCCCTTCACCGGGATACAGTGACATCCTGAACTGCGGTCCCCCGCACCGTGAAGGTCCCTACCCACTGCACACGGGGCGTCCCTACAGAGCGCCCTGGTCTACCTGGGCCCCTGGGGGGCGCCACGCATTTTGTTTGTCTGTATTAGAGGCTTCTGTTATTTTCTCCTTCATGCGTTTCTGTACCTTGTCAGTGTTTCTAATGAGCACGGATTACATTTATCATCAGGAAAAACTATACTTATATATTGGGTTGGCCAGAAAGTTTGTTCGAGTTTTTCCATAAGATCTTGTTTTTTATTTTATTTTATTTATTTATTTTATTTTTTTATTTTCGACTGTGTCGGGTCTTCCTTGCTGTGCACGGGCTTTCTCTAGTTGCGGCGAGCGGGGGCTGCTCTTCGTTGCGGTGTGCGGGCTTCTCATTGCGGTGGCTTCTCTTGTTGTGGAGCACGGGCTCTAGGCGCGCCAGCTTCAGTAGTTGTGGCTTGCGGGCTCTAGAGTGCAGACTCAGTAGTTGTGGCGCACGGGCTTAGTCGCTCTGCGGCATATGGGATCTTCCCGGACCAGGGCTCGAGCCCGTGTCCCCTGCACTGGCAGGCGGATTCCTAACCACTGCGCCACCAGGGAAGTCCTTCCATAAGATCTTATGGAAAAACGCAAATGAGCTTTTTGGCCAACCCAATCTATATATCCGGTTAAAACAGTTTTTCTGAGAAACAAACATAAGCCCAAAGCATCCTCATCCCTCTGACTTCTAAGGGATATCATCGTGTGTCTGGTGAAAATTTCAGCAGGACAAAGGGATGCAAGGTGGGGGGGAATCAGGTCCCTCTTCTGCCACGGCCTCCAGGCCCTGGGGGTCCCTCCAGAGCAGCCTGGGGCCCCGCTCTGAGAGTTCTGGAGACCACAGCGCAGACAGAGGCAGGCCTCTCCTCTCCCCCGGCCCCCGTGCACACAGCTCCACCCCACCCAGGCCATCCAGGGGAGGCGCTCTGGGCTTTCTCAGCAACCAGGGGGCACCGCCGGCCGGTGGAAGGGGGGGGGCTGGATTTCTATGTTTCTGCAACGATTCCCCAGAGCGCGTGCGAGAACTCAGCAGGCTGGGCTCCACGTGGCCGCAGCGCTGATGCTGGACAGATAAAGGGAAGACAGCCGCCTGGCCTGACTGTTAACGCGGCTGTTTCCGTAGATACCGGATTACCGGGCATCACGAGACAAAAGTGAACGATTTCCAAACCTCCTTAAACGGCAGCTCTGGTGAAATCATGCCGTCACCTTCCAGGCTGCGGCCGCCAGGGGCTGTGCTCTTCCTTTGTCCTCTGGGTCGTTTGTGGAGACGCGGACCGATAAGAACGTGCAGCCGGACGGTGGCAGGTGTGATGCCCGGTGCGTCCTGTGCCCAGATTACCCCCCGAAGACTCTGCGGAGGAGATGATCTGAGCCGGGCGCGGGGCCCAGGTCGGAGGGGGCGGCTACACGGGGGCTCAGCCCCGGCCGCTATTTGCTCTCATTTTGTTCACTTTGTTGTGTACAGGAGACAGCACGTCAGGATTTAGAAAATCAATAAATGGTCCCGACACTTTTAATGGAGAGGAAATAAATAGAAACCAAGCCTGACTGGCTGAAGCGACAGCTGCTGAGCCCCTGGCTGTGCCCGCCCTGGCGGGGGTTTGAAGCCCTAATCAGATCAGACGGCACCTGGCTCCCGGAGGCTGGGCAGCCAATGTCCCTGAACTGGGGGAAGGGTCCATCCTTCCCTCCCTACCTCCAGCCGTGTCCCCAGACTGTGTCCCCTGAGAGGAGGTAGGGAGGGGCTCCGTCACCTTGGCCCTGGGGAGCCGGCCTGGGGCTCTGTAACCGGTCCACCGTCCGGGAGGGTGGGTCTGGGGGGCCTGCGCTCTGGGCCCTGCACACCCAGATGGGGCATTTCCCTGGCAGAGGGAGGCAGACTGTTGGGGTCCTGCATCCCTGGCTCTGTACCCCCCCAGTTTCCATGGTGACCTGGGCCTCGCGGGGCGGGGGGTGGGGGGGAGGGGAGGAGGGGCCTCCGGGCTCGTGTCTCTGTGGCCCCGAGGCTGTCTGGCCTCCTGGGAGTGTGGCTCAGAGGGACCCTGACTCAGCCCTCCTGCTGCCCTCCGGCCACTGCTCTGGACTTGCTGACCGAGATGTGAACGCTCCAAATGGGCCAAGGAAACTGAAACGGAAGTCAGCTCCTGACTGCAAAAGGGCTCGCTCTGGAGCCTCCTTTTAAGCCCTCTTTCCCCTCTCTATGTTGGAATAGGGTATCCATGCCCCCCGGGACAGCCCCTGCCAGGTCCTCCCCCCATAGTCTGTGCGGAAGGATGCTCAGGCGCCTGTGTGCACACACGCATGTACGTGTTGATCTTCTTAGGAGCTTATCATGAGGAGCAGGCCGTCCGCAGCCTTGCCCCCGGCGTCCCCTCCAGCACTGATCTGCAGGCCGATTCCCGGGTCAGCCGACACCTCCTCTTACTCAGCAGCCTCTGAGGCCACCCCCTGTTTAAGCAGCCCCCTCCAGGGGACTTGAGTGGGCTGGAATCTTTTGCTTTTCTAGCTGGAGTTGCGGTGACTTTTCCCAGAGGACCAGTCCAGTTGGAATTGCTGGGTCATTGATAATTTGGAGAAATGTTGCCCAAGTGGTCCCAGTCTAGGCGTCACCCCCCCCCCTCAGAGTCCCAGCAGCGGTGGCTCAGAAGGCCTTTTTGTGGGGTTGCCTGTAAAACAAGCCCCCCCTGTTGCATCAGAAGCAGGTCAGAGTCCATTCTTACTGATGTCCATAAACATCTGGACATTTTGTTTATGGGGTCCAGGGAGGCCCCTCCTCTGGGCTCTGAGGATGGGTGGGGGGGCTGCAGGCAGAGGGGAGGGGGAGCTCTGGAAAGGCATGGCTGGGGGCTCTGGGTTGGCATGGTAACGCGGTCACGCTGTCACGGACAGGCACCGGGAGCCACAGAAGGTGCTTGAGGGAGAGAGTGACCGAGGAAACATATTTTGGTGAAATCACGGAAGCGCCAGTGTCAGAAGAGAGATGGGGGTGACTGAGAGGAGCTGGGAGGCCTCCAGACACATTTCAGGGATCCTGACCCACTAAGGGGGTCTCCCGGATCTGAAACATGTCCTGAGCAGACCATGGCATTTGCTTGTAATCCCAAATGCCTGTGGGCATGTGGAGAAAGAGAGAGAGCCCGAGGCCAAGTGTGCTGAACCAGGGGAAGGGGGCCGACTGGGTGGGAGGCATGAACCCCAACCATCAGGACCCCCATCTGGGCGCAAGGTGGGACCAGGGCACTGTCCTTGAAAGGTCCCCATCGGGGCACAGAGGAAGAGCAGACCCAGGTTGTGGGGACGAGGACCCCCCGTGGCCTGGTGGACAGTGGGGCAGGCATGTGGGCTCCAGCCCTCCTGGGACCAGGAGGCTGGACGCCCAAGGGACTGAAGCTGGAAGGAAGGTGCTCCTTCCAGAGGGAGTCAGCCGTCATCCCTGCCCCCCCCCCCACAGCCAGAACCCCGAAATCCGATCCTGCACACCCCAGGCCACCTTGCCTGCGCCTTCCATACCCCCCGGCTCCATCCTTAATCCCCTGCATCCGAGGGTGATTGGAAGGTGGATTGAGTTTCTGTGGCCTGTTCTCCTGGATCGGCTCTGAAGTCATCAGGGAAGCAGTAATTACTCAGCCTGAGTCCAGGCCCTGGCCCAGGCCCCTCACATGAGCCCCCAGACAATTTGAGGCCTTCTCACATTACCGAGGGGGAAGAATGGCTCCCCCCCCAATAGAAAGTGGGGCACAGGCCCTGCCGCTCCATCTTCAGGGGTGCCTGGTGTATCTCAACACTTGTCACTCTGCCTTCTGTGACCCCTGACCCTTCTGATGAACATCAAAACCTCAGCATCCGCCCGGGAGGTCATACCCCCCTCCCCCCGTGCCCCCCCCCCGCCGCCCCCCCCACCCCACCGTGCCATGCGCCCACCACACCCCAGACCAGCAGATCCCACCTGCGGATTGTAAAAGAAAAGCAACAGCATGCCTTGGGTTGTTCTCATCCAAATGCAAGATGGTATCATTCTAACTGTGAATTCAATGAATTTGGAGGCCCCTGGGGTTGCTGCCTGAGGGGCTTCGTCTCCCTCTTCAGGGGTCCCTGCTCCACTTGGAGTGGGGCTCCCAGATAAGACCCAGACCGCAAAGACTGTGAAGGGAAAGGTTGACCTTCTTGACCCTACCGGGGTCACATCAAAGCCAAACCCTTCTGGTGCCAAGAGGCTCCATCAACCAAGTAACAAGAAGACCCCAGGGGCTGGGAAGAGAGTTCCTGCAAAAAAGGATTCGTGTCCAGAGCATATGAATCCTCCTCTATCTCATTACAAGAAGTACAAGGACCAAGGGCAGATGAGGGGAAAACTGGAGAAGGGACCACTCTGCGAGGGAGTGGATGTGGCCAGAAAGCACGAGAAACATGGTGCCCTGGGGCCCGGGGTGAAACGCCAGCGTGGATCCATCTCACACCCACCCCTTCGGCAACATGCAAAAGAAACACAAAACGTTTGGTTCCGTCAAGTGTTGGTGCAGACTTGGGAAGCAGAGGATGGGTGACGATGGCAGAGTTTCCTGTGGCAGTCACTCTGGAAGGCACCAGGTGCTCCTAATAACACCTCAGGTGCCTGGGGCCCAAATGTCACTTCTCTCGAGAGGCTCACTCTCCCAGCTTGGAGAGTGGGAGGGCCAGGCCCACAGGAGGGAGGCCTTTTATTTCTGCGTGTGTGTCTGTGTCTGTGTGCATGTGCACACGTGTGTGTGTGTGTGTTTGAAGGAGAGTCTGTTGCTTGTATAACTGAAATTAAAAACAATGACACAGACGTGGGGAAGCTGGAGCCTTGTGCACTGTCGGTGGGAATGTACAATGGTGCGGCCACCGTAGACAACAGGATGGAAGGTCCTCAAGAAGTTAAAGATGGAATCACCATGTGATCCTGCAATCGCACTTCTGGGTATATTCTCAAAAGAAGTGAAAGCAGGGCCTCAAGTAGATACTTGCACACCTGTATTCATAGCAGCATCATTCACAACAGCCAAAGGTGGATGCAGCCCACGTCTCCATCAACAGATGAGTGGATACTCAAAGTGTGGTCCATCCACACGATGGAATATTCTTCAGCCTTAAAAAGGAGTGAAATCCTGATACAGTTACAACATGGATGAACCTTGGGGACATTACACTCAGTGAAATAATGCAGACACAAAAGGACAAATCCTGTCTGATCCCACTTCTATGAAGTCCCTGGAGGAGTGCCATTCACAGAGACAGTAGACGGTGGGGCCCGGGGCTGGGGGAGGGGAGGGGAGTTAGAGTTTAATGGGGACAGAGTTTCAGTCTGGGAAAGGGAACAAGTTCTGGAGGTGGATGGAGGTGAAGGTTGCACAGCAGTGTGAATGTGCTTCATGCCCCTGAGCTGTGCACTAAAGATGGCTGAGATGGTACGTTTTATTTTATGTGTATTTCACAATTTTAATAAATAAATAATTACTTAAAAAACACAATAATATAAAGGGCAGCTGGGATGGGGGCTGGGGGGAGGGGGGAGGGGGGCGCTGGCGCCACTGCAGACATCTTGAGGGCCCTGAGGGGCACCCCTGCCCCAGGGGAGGAGTGGGTGGGTTTGGGGTGTTGAGAAGGGGCAGGGCCGGGTAGGGGGCCTGCAGGGCAGCCAAGGAAGGAAGGGTGGGTTTCACGGGCCAGCTGTGCCCCCAGCCCCCACCTTGCCACCTGCAGCCTGATTGCTCCCCGAAATTCTCTCTTTGTTTCTTCGTTTAACAGAAGCATAGGGCCCGCCGTGTAGGCACTGGGGAAGCCCAAGACGACCCTCCAGGCGGGAAGACCCAGACTTTCACTAATTAGTCACATGAAGAAACAACAAAGTCACAGCCGCAGTAAGTGCTGCGGTGGGCCTGGGCGTCCAGGAGCTGCGGGGTCCAGGGGCATCCCCGTGTCTGGGGAACGGGCAGGCCTGGAGAAGATGAGGGCGGAAGGGTCCCAGACCCTGTGCTAGGAGGGAGGTCCCTGCACCTCCCCCGGCACCTGGCCACCCTCTCCAGGTCCCCCTTCAAGGGCAGCAGCTGGGCCACCGCTGTCAGTCCCCTGCCCGGTGTGGTCATCCCCGGTACAGGTCTGGTCTCCCCGGGGACAGCTGAGAGGAGGGCTTTGTCAGGATGGGGCTATGCCGGGCCCCAGAGCTGCAGAGGGAACCAGGAAGGCAGGAGCCACTTGGTGCAGAGAGCGGGGACTCCCCGGCCCACAGAGGCTGCCAGGGGCCAGGGTCTGCACACCCCGCTCCCCGCTCCCAGCCTGGCTTCTCGGGGCTCTTGGAGTGTTGGCGTGGCCTGTCCCAGCCTTGGTTTTCTGAGGCTCCTCTAGGCTTTCCTGCCCCAGGGAAGCAGCCAGACAGACAGAAGGGCCCAGAGGAACCCCCATTCCACACAAGGGCTTTCCGAGGCTCCGAAATCTGGGGAACTTTCAAGAATTTGGAAATGTCTCCCAGAAACCTTGGAGTGAGGGGAGGTGCCCCCAAGGTCCCACCTCTGGCTTCCCATGCCCCTACACCCTGATGTCCAGCGGTGCAACCCCTGGCCACTGTCTCCCTGGAGAGTGGTGGGGTCTCCCTCCCTCCCCCAACCCCCGGCCGTGCTGGGTGGGGGCCGGGGTCTGCGAGTGATCCATTCAGGACTCAGCCTGGGGGGCTGGAGGCCCTAGAAGGTTCACACCTGCATTGTGATGACCCTCCACGGGTCTCCCCCCACCGACTATGAGACCCCTGAAGGGAAGGGGCCCTGGTTCAAAGGCTTGTTGGACAAGTGAATGGAGGGAGGGAATAGATGAATGAAAGCAGCAGCCTTTCTGCCCCTACAGGACCCTGCCCCCCGGGGGGCTGGGTGGGGATGCAGCTGCAGCCTCGGCTTCCGGGGGCTCCGCGGGCCCCGCCCCTGGTGTGGAGACCCAGCCCTCGTGTGATATTCCCGGAAAACGTGGGCTTCGCCCTCTATCCTCCCACATAGGAGGGAGCCGGCACAGCCTGGACGCGTTTATATTATAAAACACAAGCTTGAGATCAAGGTGGGCCGTCTCGGTCTCAGCCGAGCTCATCCTGGGCCCCAAAGTCATCAGAAATAAGTAATCGCAAATAAGCCCTGTCTAAATATCACGACTGGCTGGGTCAGCGGCGCGCGGCCTGGAAATGTCAGCCGGGGGCGGGGGCCCCTCCAAGCCCGGGATTAGCCAATGGCACCTGGAAGGACTGCGCCAGCAGCCCCTCCCGCCCAAGACCCCGGCCGGCACCTGGGCAGAGGCGCAGAGGATTACGCTGCCGGGGCCCTTCTTTCAGCCCCGCTGGTTCCCGGGAGAGGATGCCAGCTGCAGCGGAGGTGGGGCCTGGACGGAGTGGGGGACACGCATCTGGGTCCAGACCAGGAGCGGGGGGTGAGGGTGGCAGGCAGCCCCAGGGAGAACACTGCCCACTGCGGACCCGGTGGGGGGGCGAGGCGTAGGGGAACCAGCGAGGCCCCCATCCAAGCCCCTCTCAGTGGGCAGTTGCGTGCGTGGCTTTCTCTCCGAGCCTCAGGCTCTCCACAAAGGCCCTGCCCTGCACGGGGTGTGGTGCTGTCAGCTTGGAGACCCAGCAGACCACACCCCCTCTGCCTCAGTTTCTCCAGCTCTGGGCTCCCAGAGCTAGAGGGGGCAAAACGTGTCTCGGGAGCTCAGACAGAGGGAAAATACAGACGTTTGCTGCCACGCTGGGTCTGGGTCTGGGTCTGGGTCTGGGTCTGGCAGTGTTACTGGGTCTCCTGCAGGGTCACAGCACTTCCTGGGACCACCTGTTCTGGCAGGAGGTGGACATCGCCGCTGCCGTCGGGTCCTGAAAATGTCAGTGCTGGCGGGCAAGGTGGGACCTCAGAGCGCTTCCCGGGCCTCACTGAAGCAGGAGTATGGGGAGGGGCTGCACTGCCCTCCCCACCCCGGAAGGAGAGGTCGTGCGGCCGTGCGGGAGGGGAGGATGGGATGGGGTCGGACACAGAGGGGGCCTCGGTCCCAGCCAGCTCCCGAATCCCAGCCCGGAGGCAGGAAGCACTGCGGAGGCCGCCTGTGGGCCCAGGTGGACACAGGTGGACGGGCCTTGCTTGGCGCTCCTGGGCGCAGGGCCGAGGAGGGCCCGAAGACGCTGGACCCCTGGAACAGCCAGGTGAAGCAGAGCCTGGGGCACTGGCCGCCCAGATGTTCCGCTGGGAGGTTCAGCTGGTGTGGTCTGGCCACACTGAGCAGGGCAAGGCTGTCCCCTCCCGTGTTTCGGCCGCTGTACTTCTGTTAATGCAGCCCAGGGCCACAATGTGGGGAGAGTCAGATGCCGGAAGCCAGGCTCCCCCTAGGGTGTGAGGGAGGCTGGGTGGGTGGAGACGGGGGATGAGGCAGCCCCTCACCATCAAGGGCCCTGGGTGCCCCAAGCAGCCACAGGGGCAGGCGACTGGGACCCGGGCCCGTGGCACCAGGACTGGAGGGACACTGGGCTTACAATTAGACCTGATTGCTGTCAAAGCACAGCTGCCACAGGCCGCCCGGGAGTGACTAATGAGAACTGAATGTGGCTCTTATTGCTTTTCTCCGGCTAATTTGTCAGAAGACTGAAAGGGCCAGGTGGGTGGGGGCCCGCAGGCAGGCTGAGTCACTGGCATGGGGGCAAGGCAGGGAGGTCTGCAGAGGGACCCCCAGGAGCCAAGAGCACCTGTCAGGAAACCAGGGCCTTGGCTGTGACTTGGTGTGAGGGTCTGGAGGGACGCAGAGCCAGGGGTCACCCTGTGTACCACCGACCGTGGCGGGTCAGGCCTTCTAAGCCCCTGCTGCACACCACATGTACACACTCACCCACACACACTTGCACAAGCATCTGCGTGCATACGTGTTCACAGGCACACGCACACAAACGGACCAGTAAAGCTGCAGCTGCAGCTCCCAGTTGCGGGTCCCAAACCTGGCAGCAGCAGCTCGGCTGCTGGTCCTACCCCATCTTCCGTCTCTGCACCGCGGTGCCCGTCCCAGGCCTCCCCGTGCCCAGCGCTGGACAGACCTCTGCTGCAAGGATCCTGGGATGGGGACCCTTGGGAAGGTGTGCAGTGCTTCTCCAGAAGCCTGAGAGCACCAATGCCTGGTGCCCAAGGGACCCGTGCTCCCACTGCTTGGATGGGAAAACAGAGTCTGGAGCACAAGGAGTTAAGCCAGGACCCCCCGCCTGCCCCCCAAAGGTGTCTCCAGCACCGAGCCAAGGGCCCAGCCTCCTACCAAGGGCAGGTCCCACCCACGAGGACACAGTGCTGACGGGAAGGGAGCTCAGAAAGGGGGCAAGAGGGAGGTCTGCCCGGAGGAGGAAGGGGCAGCCACCGGGCCTGAGGGCCTGGCAGGGGAAGGGAGCCAGGAGGACCCAGGTGGGGGTGGGAGTGGGGTGGGCACTCTCTGAGGGGGCAGGGGACACGTGGCCCGCTCAGCCGGCTCTCCCCTGACTTCCAAATGCCCAATTATCCCTGAGCGCATCGGATCGACCAGTGGGGCGGCCGGCTCCTGGCCCGGCTCTTCCATCTCCTCCGCCCGCCTTCTCGCCTCTGCTCCCTCGATGTCCTCGTTAGGGCTAATTGCTCTGACATTTCAGCTCTGACAGGCCTGTGTGTCAGGATATCATGGATCTGCTTCTCCGAGGCTGAAGGGAGGTGGGCAGGTTTTTCCCTGCCTGTCCCCAAGCACGGCGTCCGGCAGGAAGGGGCCTGGGGCCCAGGCTGGGCGAGGCTGGAGGTAGGCGGCTCAGGCAGGACCTCTGTCCCTGATCCCCTGGGTGTGCGCTCTGCGGGGCCCGTGTAGCTGCCCCCGGCAGAAGGGGTGGGATGCAGACCTCCCTGTCCCCAGCAGCCCCTGGGACCACAGGGGCCCGGAGACAGCCCAGGCAGCGTGACACCCTGAGCGTCCCGAGTCCTCGGAGGTGTGTGTCGTGTCTGTGTGTGTCACACAGACGTGTGCCTTTCCCAGGACACACACGATGCCCGTGCACAAAGACCGCCCTCGGACATGACCTTTGACCCCTGGCTTGCCCGGAGCGCTTTCCCTGACTGTTTGCTCACAGTTTTTGATGGCGGGCCCCGCAGAGCCCCGGGCTGGGGCAGTGCCCTGCTCAGCAACCCTCCTGAGGGGGTTTGGGGAGGAGAGCAGGGCCTGGGGGTCCCACGGCGGGAGAGGCCGGCGCCTGGGGGAGCAGCCTGAGGCCTCGGCACGGCCCTGTGGTCATGGAGCCGGGGGCTGAATGCTGCTCACCCTGCCCCTGCCCCACGCCAGGCGCCGGCTTGATGCCAGGAGCGGGCACACTGTCATTACGGGCTATTACGTCCTCTGGGGGCCTCGCTTGTTGAGAGAGAAAACACGCCAGCTCAGCACCTCCTAATTGCCTGGCAAGGCGGCTGTAATTACTCAGCGTGACTGTGGCAGAGGGGACTGCCCAGGGGAGGGGTGCGGGCAGTGAGGGCTGAGGCCCAGAGCAGGTGGAAGGACGGCAGGGGCTGTCGGAGCCCTGGCCTCACGCCACATCCCTTGTCCTCTCACCTCCGTGCCCGGCCCCTCCTGCCAATTCGCCCCCGAACCCGGCCCTCGGTGCTCGGCCCCTTCCTCCCCTGTGGACTGTGTCCAGGCCACAGGGCTCTCTCACGCCTGACCTTCCCCCGTGGGCCCCCTTCCAGCCCTGCCCTCCTCGGGGGTGTCTGCCTGCCTGGCGTGGGTCTGTTAGATTTCTCCCCTTGGGGTCTGGGGCCCTGAGCCCCCTCAGCCCCTGGGACGGACACCAGTGGGTCCTTGAAAGAGCCATGTCTCGGGAGATGGGAAACCTGGGCTCAAGACTCGCTGCGTGACCCAGAGAAACCACTCACCTCAGTCTTCCTATCTGCGGAATGGGTCTATGAAGCCCGTCTGAAGGCAGATACTGCGATCACCTGGGAGGCCCAGGCCAGAGCGGACTGTCGGCGGGAAGGAGACCAGGGTGCAGAACCAGGGGAGAGGATGTTAGTGGGCTTGGGGCGCCCTGGGTCCCCTCACCATCTGGGGTGGAAGAGGGTGCAACGCACAGTGGGGGAGGGCGCGGCTAAAGGAAAAGGGAGCACTTCTGTGCTCTGGGGGCCCCAGAGTTGGGCCCAGTCCAGCCAGCCCTGGAGGGGCAGGGGTGTGGGAAAGTCTTCCCAGGATGGATGGGCAGATGGACGCGTGGTCAGGAGGGGGCCGCGCTGGTCACTGAAGCGTGTCCACCAGCTTCCCGCCTTCAGCTCTTGCCTGGGGTCTCACTTGGGGGTCGCCTGGCCCCAGGGCAGACTCAGAAAACTGGCTCCACACAGCTTCGACGCAGGCACCGGCTCAGGGAAGCAAAGGGATTAGAAACAATATTTGTTATCAGCGGAGATATTTGCAGAAAGGTTAAATCCACAGCCGGTGGTAGAGCCTCGCGTTCCTCCTGTGCAGTATTTAGTGGATATGTCACCCCCCTGCACGGGGCCCCCTCTGAGCACATGAGCCGGCCACCGAAGGGCTAGACCCATGTCACCAAGGGGTCCCCAGCAGCCCTCCCGGAAGGAGACACATGAGAGCCCCAGGGGGCTTCCAGGAGGAGCAGGGAACCTGTCCAGGGCTGCAGCAGGCCTGACGCTGGGCATGGAGGCTGGCCACCCCTGGGGACCATTGGGCACTCAGGCAGGGCAGATGCGGCCTGGGGCAGTGGAAGCCCACTGCCCTCCACGTCGGCCCACGAGGGCAGAGCCACCCCTGCCTTCCCCGCTGGGGTCCTGGGCAGATCCTTTTAGCGCCATTTAGGGCTCACAGCCCTGTGGAACCTCCTCTGGGCTGGGCCCTGGGGGCAGGGGCCACTGAGACATGTTCTCCAGGAGCCCAGAGTCTAGGAGATGAGACAGGCCAGGCACGGGAACACAGCCGTGGGCCAAGCCAGCAGGGTTCCTGCTTTCAGAGAGCAGAGGAGGGGGAGGTTAATATCAGGGGCAAGAAGGGGTAGGCACTGCAGAGTGAATGGTAGCTGAGCTGGTTTTGTGGGATGCATAGGAGTTTGCCAGGAGAAGAAAAGGGTGAGGAGCATTATTTCAAGCTGGGTGTCATGAAGTCCAAACCCTCCTTTAGTAGGAAATGGGGATGGTTGGGGGTGAGATCAATAGGGGTGAGTGAGGGGAGGGGGTCACTCAGGCTGCTTCCGGGGAGCAATGGGGAGCCACAGAGGATTGTGGAGTGAGGGAATGGCATGGTCAGACCACACTTGGGGAAGGTCCGGGAGGAGAGGGGTGCGGATGGCCGCTGTGATGAAGAGTGGGTGCTTCCTCGGGGCATGAGGGGTGTCGGGGGGGTCGACTGAGACAACATGGTGGCCCGCTGGAGCTGCCGGGGGCCTCACACCTTTCCCAAAGCTGTGCCTGAACGTGGGGATGGGCCAGGGGGCGCGATAGACAGGGCAGGACTCACGTCTGCCTGGTGCCAAGGGGGGGTCCCCTCCGGTCCCCTGGTCTCCGGGGTGGGGGCACCACCAGAGGAACATCGTGCATGGAACTCAGGAGAAACTCTGGGCTGGGGTTGTCCCGGGACCCACATGATGCCAGGGACCACGTGAAGAAGGGTTGGGCCACAGGGGCTGGGCCTCAGTGCTCAGGGATGGGCACATCCCCGAGGTGGTGACACCCCAGGGATAAGTGGTAAGAGGGCCTTGGGGGACGCTGGGGGGTAGGGGCGGGCCAGGAGAAGGGGCGAGACGGCCATGCAGGAGTGAGTGGGACAATTGTTAGAGACTTCCCTGACTCCCGCATCCCTCATTCTCCTGCACACTGGAGGATGTGCCCTTCTGGAACATTCTGGGCCCTGCTGGATGTGCCTGGTGCAGGGGGCAGATAACATTCCCGCTGAGGACATCTAACAGGAACATGCCTCTGGACCCTGTTGGGAAATTTGGTGAAGTGAAGAATCTTCTGGAAAAGCAAATTGCCTCCTGACATCTGAGGTCTGAGCCTGGCTTTCTGGACCAATGGCCACCAAAAGTCAGGGTTTTGTGTAACGAACACCGTGGGGTGTCCAGAACTCCACCTCCCCATGTACCCGCCCATCACCCGGCTTGGGTGTGGGCCGAGGGGCCCGGCTGCACCCAGCCCTGCAGAGCACGCCTGCCGGAGCCCGGATGATTCAGAGGAAGGGCCCGCCGCCCGCCTGGGTGCCTGTGACGGTGGATGCAATTAGATTTAATGGGACAGAGCCCTTTCTCCTGCGTCTCCGTGCTCCTCGCCCACCCCACCTCCCTCAGGCGGCAGCAGGAGGGGGACGCGGAGGAGGTGGGAGGTGGGAGGTGGAGGACCCAGAGGGGCTTTGACGTCAGCTCAGCCTATAAGAGGCCGCCTGGCAGAGGGCTGTGGAGACGGAGCCCGGACCTCGCCGACATCATGCCCACCCCCAACGCCGCCTCGCCGCAGGCCAAGGGCTTCCGCAGGGCTGTCTCCGAGCTGGACGCCAAGCAGGCCGAGGCCATCATGGTAAGAGGCAGGCTGGTGCCCGTGGGCCGGAACGAACCAGAAGCCCAGGGGTGTCCCCTGAAGGTTGGCGGGAGGCTCCAGGCTCAGGGTCCACATGGACGCCCTGGACCCAGGCCTGGCGTCCAGTCCTGGCCGCAATAACCTCCCCTGCCCGGACTCTGTGGGCAACCCCTGTGCCCGGGTGTTTGAATCTCTGTGGGTGGGTCCTGCTGGACCCAGTGTGTGTGCAACAGTGTCCCAGGCCCTGCAGCAGCTCAAGGTGGTGGGGGGCACTGGGCAAACAGGGGTGCAGGCCCCAGTTCTGCTGAGCTGAAGGGAGGTCTGAGCTCCAGGGTGATTCCCATCCATCACCCGCCCATTCACCTGTTCATCCACCATCCATCCATCCATCCGTCCGTCTGTCCAGCTGTCCATCCATCCATCCATCCATCCGTCCATCCATCCATCCGTCCAGCTGTCCATCCATCATTCACCCATCCACCTGCCACGCATTCCATGTCCCACGTGGGATCTCCTGTCTTGAAACCCACCTCCCCTGTTCCCCTGCCCGGCAACCCTGGACCTCCCTGACCACCAGCGATGGCCCCCAAGGCCTGGCCCACCACTTGGGAGCCCCCGAATTCAAGGGAGGCTGTGCTGGGAAGACCCGCTGGGCCACCCCCTCTCTGAGACTGGAAAACTGGGGGCTTCTTGGCCTGGAAGAGGGGTCTCCAGTTCGTCCTCAGGGATGGCCTGGAATAATCAGCTCCCTGCAGGTTTAAAACGGCTCTTGTTTATAGAGCTTTAATGAAAACATGGGCTGGGTTCTGGAAATTTAATTTGCAGGCACCATCTCAGGGGACTGGCTGTGGGGTAGAGAGTGTTCACCCCAGGCCCCTGGCTCTGTCCACACCTCGCCCACCGCAGAGTGGGAGATCTGGGGAGGGCTCCCCCGCGGCCCCCTGCCATGTTCCAAGACCCAAGAGCACCAGAAGCTTCTTGGAAGTTCAGCTCCAAATGATGAGCCCCAGACAGGGGGCTTCTTCTCTACTCAGGCTGGGGGGCGGGGCAGACACACAGACCCCGGGGGCTCACGGTCTCGGGACCGACTGTGGACTAGGTGTGGCCAGGGCCCCTGGGCTGTGAGGCAGGGCTGGGCATGGGGCCGTGAGGAGAGGTCATTCCATGGGGCCAGACACCATGCCCCCTGGCCCTGCCCAGCCCGGGGGCAGCAGGGCAGCTCCCGACTCACCCCTCCGGTCCCCTAACCCGGTTAGATGTGGCCTGGGGGCACAGGCCACGCAGCATTTCCCCCAGGCCACCCTCAGCTGTGGCTCCCAGCCGCCTCCCCGCCCCCGCCCCTGCGGCCCCCCTGCAGGCACGATGCTGGAGCTGGGTCCCAGGTTCTGTGGGTCCGGCTGAGGGCGGGGGGAGCTGGCGCGTCTGTCCCCACAGTCCCCGCGCTTCGTCGGGAGACGGCAGAGCCTCATCCAGGACGCCCGCAAGGAGCGAGAGAAGGCGGAGGCCGCAGCCGCAGCCGCGGAGCCTGGGGAGGCCCTGGAGGAGAGGGACGGGAAGGCCGTGGTGAACCTCCTCTTCACCCTGCGGGCCACCAAGCCCCCCGTGCTGTCGCGGGCCGTGAAGGTGTTTGAGGTGAGGGCGCACCGGGGGCCACGCGGGGAGGGGGCTCACAGCCCCTCGCCACACCCTTCTGTGCTCAGCAGCTCCCTGAGCCCGGCCCCCAGCCTTCCCCCGTGCCCACCACCTCACCCTGGGGGCAGGTGGGTGCGGGTCCCCCAGGGCAGCCGGGGACGCAGGGCCCCCCATGCCCGCCTGGCCCTGGCGGGGCCGGGCTCATGTGACAGCTGATGGCTCTCGCTGCTGGATCCGGGCACACGCACCCCAGTGACATTACAGCCGACTCCTCTCAAGCTCCCGCGATGGCCGTGTGGCCCGAGGGCCGTGAGGGCTGAGGCTCGCCCGTTGCTGGGTGATGGGAGCTGGCAGGGGAGCGCACCCACCCTGCCCCCCCGCACTCAGTGGTGCTTGGTGGGGGCCTGAGCCTCCCGACCTGCCCACAGTGGGGTCAGGGCCCACCCCCAGCCCCGGGTGTCTAGAGGTCTCGGACGAGGCCACCAGGGATGGAAATCAGGCTGCCTGGGAGAAGGCCCCACCCGGAACGCTGGGTCTGGGGGACCCTGTGACAGCCCCTGTTAGACCGACTAGACAAGAGCCATTTTCCCAGCTGAAACCTGCCCAGGCAGCCAGCGGCGGCCCTGAGTCTGGAAAGCGGTCTTGTGGGCTGCCGGCATCCAGGGCAGGGCAGGGCGGGCCGACCCCGGTGCCTGCTGCCCAGCTCCCTCGCCTCCCCCCACCACCGTCTGCCTCTGTCTCTCCATCTCTCCCTCCCTCTTTCTCCCTGCTTTTGCTCCTAAGACATTTGAAGCCCAAATCCACCACCTGGAGACCCGGCCCGCCCAGAAACCGCGGGCAGGGGGCTCGCACCTGGAGTATTTCCTGCGCTGTGAGGTACCCAGCGCCGCCCTGCCCACCCTGCTCAGCTCCCTTCGCCGTGTGGCCGAAGACGTGCGGGGCGCCGGGGAGAACAAGGGTGAGGCTGCCCCTACGCCCTGGAGTGCGACCACGTGACCTCGAGACATCGGGGTGCAAGGGGTCCCACGGGGAACCCCAGTGACCGCGTGCACGGCCTGGGGGCTCCCTCCCTGCTGGCTCCGGCCCTCCCCCTTCCTCCTCGTCTGTGTCCGGGCCTGGGTCACCTCCAGCCCCCCAGTCGCAAGCGGGAGGCTGCTTCCAGGGGGGCCCTCCCACCACAGCCCAACACCCAATCCGGTCCTTCTACCCTCCTTCCTGCGTGAAGTCCTCTGGTTCCCAAGGAAAGTTTCTGAGCTGGACAAGTGTCACCACCTGGTCACCAAGTTTGACCCTGACCTGGACTTGGACCATCCGGTGAGCCGGGGGCCCCGACCTGTCCCCGTACTTATGGCTGGGGTGGTGGGCGTGGACCCCGGCTTGGGACGGGGTGTCTGTTTGCCGCCGGCTCCTGGTGGAACCCTGAGGTCTGGCTGGGTGCGGCTGCCAGGCGCCCGCCGGTATCTCAGGCCGCGTCTGGGCTGGGGGCGTGGGGAGGGCTGGTGGGCCGCGGCGGCTGATGGCGTCCACTCTGCCGTCAGGGATTCTCGGACCAGGTGTACCGCCAGCGCAGGAAGCTGATTGCTGAGATCGCCTTCCAGTACAAGCAGTAAGGACCCCCCCCCCCCCGGGCCTCATTCTCTGAGACCCAGACCCCGTCCTGCGGCCTCACACTAGACCTGGCCGGGGGGAAGGGAGG
The DNA here is from genome assembly GCF_009873245.2 of Balaenoptera musculus. Taxonomy (NCBI): domain Eukaryota; kingdom Metazoa; phylum Chordata; class Mammalia; order Artiodactyla; family Balaenopteridae; genus Balaenoptera; species Balaenoptera musculus. Next base: position 108,691,336 of record NC_045792.1, read on the forward strand.
GATGTCTTTGTCACCAAAGCCATCACCTTCACTGTCACCATGGTCACCGATTTGGGGTCCCCAAGTCACAGCCGAAGAAACGGAGGCACAGAGCAGTTAAGCAACTTGCTGCGGCCACACAGCCGGGCTCGCTCAGCCCAGGCCCGTCCTGTCCCCCCCCCACACGCCCTCCCCAAGGGGGCCTGGACTAACCGCTGACCCCCTCCCCAGAGGCGACCCTATTCCCCACGTGGAGTACACGGCCGAGGAGACTGCACCTGGTGAGACCCCGTGATGGCAGCTGGGGAGGGGCGGGGTGGGGAATGAGGAGGGCCCGGAAAGACCCCCAGAATCCCTGCGTGCTAGTGGTGGTCTCCAGAGGACAGACTAAGTCCGGGTGGAGGAGGGACTTCCCGGAGGCCTCCCCGCGGTCCCCTGAAAGCCCCAAAGCTGCAGGTGGGAGACGTCCACTCCGGTGGCCAGTGGTCTTTGGGGCCAGTGAGAGGCCTGCAGTGTGAGGCTGCCTGGGTCTGCAGGGGGCAGAGCAGAGCGCCACAGGAGAGGCTGCTGGATGCGGGGAGGGGTCTGGAGCAGGCGGCGGGGGTCCAGGTTGGGAGTGGGGGGCACCCGGCCAGGCTGAAGCCCCCCCCCCGCCCGCAGGAATGAGGTCTACACCACGCTGCGGGGCCTCTACGCCACCCACGCGTGCCGGGAACACCTGGAGGCTTTCGAGCTGCTGGAGCACTTCTGCGGGTACCGGGAGGAAGCATCCCCCAGCTGGAGGACGTCTCCCGCTTCCTGAAGGGGTGCGACGCTGTGGAGGCCCCGGCGGGAGGGCCTGGGGTGGCCAGCCGGCGGCCCCACCCGCGCTGACCGCCCGCCTGCCCGCCGCCCTTGCAGAGCGGACCGGCTTCCAGCTGCGGCCCGTGGCCGGCCTGCTGTCTGCCCGGGACTTCCTGGCCAGCCTGGCCTTCCGCGTGTTCCAGTGCACGCAGTATATCCGCCACGCCTCCTCACCCATGCACTCCCCCGAGCCGTGAGTGCCCAGCCCAGCCCGCCACCGGGGCCTGCGGAGGACGGGGGCCGGCGCGTGCTGCTGGGGGAGGGGGCAGGCTGCGGCCCCGGCCCCCAGCCCCACCCACTGTCCGCCCCCAACACAGGGACTGCTGCCACGAGCTGCTGGGGCACGTGCCCATGCTGGCCGACCGGACCTTCGCCCAGTTCTCCCAGGTGCGTCCTCGAGGCCTCAGGAGCTGGGCGCCAGCCGAGGGGCTGGGGGGCGGCACCTGCAGCGACGGGTGCTGCCTGCCCCTCCCCCCCCAGGGCTGGACGCCGCCCACACCTGGGTCATGAGACTTCAGAGAGACTGCATCGTCCTGGAAGAGAGGGGCGGGCGGGCCGTTCTGGGAAGACCACCTTAGAACAAAGACGGGGAAGAATCCTTTCCCGAGGGTCAGCGGATCACGGTGCCCAGAGGACAAGCTGGGGGCAGAGTGCCGCGGCTTGTGCTGCCACCTGCTGGCTCTCCCAGGAACGGCAGAGAGCGGTCCTGGGCCCTTGATGGATCCTGGGAGCGTCCCTGCATCCCAGGAGGGTCCCTGCACCCTGGGAGGGTCTCTGTACCCTGGCAGTGTCCAGGAGGCCCCTGGAGGGGCTGCAGACAGCCCCAGCACCCTCCCCTCACACAGGCGCCCAAGCCATGGTGGGCTGAGCCTCTCCCCCCTCAGCTCTCCCTCCCCCACAGGACATCGGCCTCGCATCCCTGGGGGCATCGGACGAAGAAATTGAGAAGCTGTCCACGGTGGGTCCTTCCCCCTGCAGGACGCTGGGTCCGGGCCGGGCTCTCCTGTCCAGGCTGAGGTCTCCGCTTCTCACGCCGTGACCGCCCGGAGCCTGGCTTGCCTCTGCCTGGGTGGTGGGTGCCTGGGGCCATGGTCAGTGGGGAATGCTGTGCTGTGGTCTCTCGGCTGACCCTGCCAAGTGCCCCCACCAGCTGTACTGGTTCACCGTGGAGTTTGGGCTGTGCAAGCAGAACGGCGAGGTGAAGGCCTACGGAGCGGGGCTGCTGTCCTCCTATGGGGAGCTCCTGGTGAGACGCTCCCCCCTGCCCCCCCAGGAAGGGGCTGGAGCCCGGGTCCCCACGGGGAGGGTGACCTTGGCTGTGCCTTCTGGATTCGGGCCTCCCAGGAGGCTGGGGCTGCCCTTTTAGGGGGGCCAAGAAACCTTGTCCCTGCCCCGTCCCACTCGCACTGTCCCCAGGCCGCGGGAGGACGCCCAGTGGAGAGGGGCGGGTGTGAATCCACACCCAGAGCCCACCGCGGAGTCAGGCCAAGGGGCTCCAATTCCCTCGGGGCCCTGAGATCCCCTCCCCCCCACTCCCGGCCTCCCGCCAGCACTCCCTGTCTGAGGGCCCCGAGATCCGGGCCTTCGACCCCGACGCAGCGGCTGTGCAGCCCTACCAGGACCAGACTTATCAGCCTGTCTACTTCGTGTCTGAGAGTTTCAGCGATGCCAAGGACAAGCTCAGGTAGGCCGAGACCCCCACTGTGCCCCCCAAACTGGGAGAGCCAGCCAGCAGGCCGGGCCTGCGAACCCATTTCACAGTGGAGAAAACAGTGCACACCTCGGTTACAGCACCCCTCCCGCAGCAGGACCCCCGAAAAGTCGGGGGAGGGGAGACCTGCGGGGCTGGTGGCCACGTCAAGGCCAGGCCAAGGCCAGGCTCTGAGGAGGTGAAGTTTGACTTTGTAAGATGGATGTGTGGGGTCCTTCCCAGTCCCCTGCCCTCTGAGCAGCTGGGGCCATGGTGGGGACAGAGGACAAGGGCCGGGGTGACTGAGGGCCGGGTGGGGAGCCTGGGGGTAGTGGGGAGTTTCCAGGGCTGCAGGTGCAGTGACCAGCATTCCCCAGGGGAGGAGGGCAGAGCCCGACACGGCCCATTCGTTCGCCCTCGGAAGGGACCTCTTTTCCAGCCAGGCTCCTGTTGTCACCGGGGAGATTGAGGCCCAGGATCTATGTGCCTGCAGTGGGGGGGCGGGGGTTGGGTCCCACACCCAAGCTTAGGGACAGGGATGTCATGGACCCTGCAGGGCGCACGGTCTGGAAACCTTCCTGAGGGAGGAGGCCTGGCTGAGTGGGGCCTCGGGAAGGAGCAGGGAGGGATGGAGTGCCTCGCAGAGGCTCGCTTGGAAAAGGCCCGTCCCTCCCTGCCGTAAACAGCCCCCAGCCCTTGGAGGAGGCCTCAGTCCCCCATCTTGTCTGGCTGGTTGGACAGAATGAGCTCTGGGGGCCCAGGCGGCTCAGAAAAGTCCTGGGAGCTCTGAGCCTGCTGTGACGGAGACCCGGGCCCCAGCCCTCCGGCTCCTCCCCACTGGGTGACTGAGGGTCCCTGCCGGCTCCCCTACCAGGAGCTATGCCTCCCGCATCCAACGCCCCTTCTCCGTGAAGTTCGACCCATACACGCTGGCCATCGATGTGCTGGACAGTCCCCACGCCATCCGACGCGCCCTGGATGGTGTCCGGGACGAGCTGCACACCCTCACCCACGCCCTGAGTGCCATCAGCTAGACGCGGGCGCCACCCCGCAGGCCCCCGTAGGCCGGGCCCAGGTCTCCTGGCCTTCCCCCCGCCGGCCCCGGCCCCACCCATGTGAAGGGCTGGCTCACAGGGCACCCTGAGAACCCGCCAGAGACCCCCCTGCTGGAGGGCACCCTGCTGCCCCGCCCACCGCTTACCAGCTCTGCCTGCAGGTGACTTTGTGCCGTGTGCTGCCCGTGTGCCGTGTGCCACCTGCTCCCAGTCTCAATAAAAGAAAGAATCCCTCTGCGTGCCCACCCGGCTGGCTTCTGTGTCTGTGTCTGTGCACCGGGCTCAGCCCCCAGCCCTGCGCCGCTCACACTCTGCCCCATCCCTGCTCAGAGGCTCCTCCACTGCCTGCCCCCTCCTCCAGGCAGCCCCGGGGTCACCTGCTCGCCCAGGGGACCCCCAGCCTGTGCTGAGCCACCAGCAGCTCCAGAGGGCTGAGGGGGTCCTGGCTGAGCTGTCCCATCTCTGTGGGGTGGCAGCATGGAGGTGGGGGCCTGGCCTGGGTTTGCGGGGGCAGGGCTCACAGCCATGGTCTCCTAGGCAGGGCTGCAGGCTGGGCCCTCCCCGCAAGCCCGAGGTCCCCACTAGGAGGAGGACGGGCTCCAGGGGCCAGCCTGTGAGAGCAAGCAGAGGAACGGGGGCGCCCAAGGCACAGCTGCCTCTGATCCCCGTGCCCCACCCCACCCAGAGCAGGACCTGGGAACACACCCCCCCCCCCCCCCCCCCCCCCCGGCAATGTGTGCTGATGGAGCGTTCAGCTGAGCTGGCCCTTAGGTAACCTCTCTGGGCCTCAGTCTCCCCAGCAAGGTGGGCGGGGGGCTGGATTCTGGGCTTTCTTTACTCGACAGGTCTGGACCTGGCCCTCCAGCTAAAGCCCCCAGAATCCTCCAGGTTTGGCCCAGCCCAGGGTGCCCCCTTTCCCATCCTGGCCCTGGCCCTTGGAGCAAGCAGCCTGGGGCTTCCTGGGAGGTGGCTGGTTCCTTACTTCCTGCAGGAGGTAGACACCAGCCCATCTTCCAGG